>NW_028249489.1:767500-1367500 GCF_964263255.1 Lissotriton vulgaris | reverse complement strand
AGAGAGAGTGAAAAAAAGAGATAGAGATAGACGTAGAAAGAGACTAAGAAAAGAGAGGGAGTGAGAGAGAAAGTGAAAGAAGACAAGGAGAAAGTAAGGAAGGCAGGAAAAATTACCAAAGAGTAGAAAGAAAGAAATACAGCGTTCTAGTGGAGAAAGAAATAGAGCGCGCAAGAGCGAGAACGCAAGAGAAAAAGACCTAGAAAGAAGAGGGATGGTGTCAGGAGAGCAGGAAAATGGATCATAGACAGAGAAAGGCTAAAAGGCGTGTATGTCTTTTATGGGAGTTACTGGGAGAGTAGACGTTTGCTCCTCGCCAGGAATTTTATATTGTTAAATAGGGGGCTTACGATTTATTTGGCAGCATAGGTTTCTTTAAATATAGTGGATAAAAGCCACAAGATTTATTGGCAGTTCTGAAAAGACATTCCTGAAATATTCTGCTATGTCAGAGTCGGGCAAAACTGGTCCTAGGATGCTTGATTCCGGTCCAGGGAAGACATGGCTTGGCAGTTCGGTCTGGACTGTTCCCATGAGGCACAGGTACAAAGACTGATTTGCATATGGCCATGTCTGAACTGGAGTGGCGTGGTGAGCAAAATAACAATGGATTCAGCCCAGATCTTTGACTGGGGGTGAATGTTTTGCCATTGTGCAACATTCCGTCCATCACCTTGTGTGTTTTACAGAGTCGGGTAAAACACACAGGAGCAACATTTCTCTACAGCAGGAATTAATTGCACTGCATGTGCTTATTAGAAAAATATGCACCATTGTGGGTTGGAAGAAAATCTCACTGCCTATTCATTTCCAGGGCCTGCACTTACACAAGGCAAGGTGATGCAGTGGCTTTAGACTGGTGCCAAACACTGAAAAATATACCAGAAACTGGTCTTGGTCAGAAGATGGGAGCGCTCAAGAAGGCAGAATTCTATTTTGCTGGACGCGCTGCAAATCCTTGCAGTGTTCCTATCCAGTCCTAAAAGCAGAATCCCACCCTCATCCCACCTGGTATTGCCCGTGTACCTCAATGCCAACCTAGACCTGAAGGGGATAGAGAAAACAGAAAAGCAGAGGGACAGAAAGAGGCAACTGTTGACATCTGTGTCATTATTAGTATTTTGTATAAAGCATATTCTGCTATTAGTTGAGCCATAGCAGCACTTTTCATTGGTCATGGAAGTGACTTTTCCGGTGAGAAAATAAACGAGAAGAACAGAAAGTGAGACAGAGGGTGAGCAAGGGAAAAATATGGAGAGAGGAATGAGGAAAAGTAGAAAGACAAATCCGAGAAGATGTCAGGGAGACTGATAGACAAAGTACAATTAATAATTAACAGGAAACGGAAGTACCTACCAACCAGACACACAGAGAGGCTGAGAAAGGAATACAGGGAGTACAGAGTGGAAGTGAGATGAAGACAGTTCCTGAAATACTATGACCATAGGCAGGACGATGTACAGAAAGACAACACACAAATACAAGTGTAACAGAGAGAGCAGACAATAAACAGCATGAGGGTCCCTCAGAGAGGGAGGGGGCAGAGGGGATAGAAGGTGTGGAGTATTCAACACTCAGTGCGGGAAGCTATGTGGTGCCACTGGTGGGCGTTTTGTTATCTTTTTCTGTTGTTGTGTTTCTTGTTGTTGAGTGTACGGCAGGGTCTGCCATAAGACTTGCCAGTTTGGACTATGTTAGGGCCCATCTGCTGTATATGTATTTTGCTATATGCATCATTGCCAAAAAATCTAATAAAAAGGTTTGGAAAAAAGAGTGTGACAGAGAGGCGTAAGGACGGTGGCTGCAGAAAACGACAGAACTAGAGAAAGAGCGATTAAGAGAGGGGGATGAGAAAGAGAGAAAACCAGCAATATACAAAATGTAGTATGTTTATCTGCTCGCGACATGGGAATCGTGTGACATAATAGTAGTGAAGATTTACTATCAGGTATATCAACAAGAAGCAACCGACTGTCCACGAATGTGCAACAAAGAGAGGAGATCAGGTTTCGATACATGAATACCCCTCAGTGACAGTAGTGAGCTCAGATGTCCATGAATATACACCATCGAGAGAGTAGTGCTCGGATGTACATCGATATCCATCCTTGTGAGAGACGAGCTTAGCTGTTTATGAATATCCAATATTGAGCTAGTAGTACTCAACTGTACATCGATATCCATCCTTGCGAGAGACGAGCCTAGCTGTCCATGAATATCCAACACTGCGGTAGTAGAACTCAACTGTACATCGATACCCATCCTTGCGAGAGACGAGCCTAGCTGTCCATGAATATCCAACACTGAGATAGTAGAGCTCAACTGTACATCGATATCCATCCTTGCGAGAGACGAGCCTAGCTGTCCATGAATATCCAACATCGAGATAGTAGAGCTCAACTGTACATCGATATCCATCCTTGCGAGAGACGAGTCTAGCTGTCCATGAATATCCAACACTGAGATAGTAGAGCTCAACTGTACATCGATATCCATCCTTGCGAGAGATGAGCCTAGCTGTCCATGAATATCCAACATGGAGATAGTAGAGCTCAACTGTACATCCATATCCAACCTTGTGAGAGACGAGCCTAGCTGTCCAGGAATATCCAACGCTGAGATAGTAGAGCTCAACTGTACATCGATATCCATCTTTGCGAGAGACGAGCCTAGCTGTCCCTGAAAATCCAACACTGAGATAGAAGAGCTCAGCTGTACATCGATATCCATCCTTGTGAGAGACGAGCCTAGCTGTCCATCAATATCCAATATGGAGATAGTAGAGCTCAACTGTACATCGATATCCATTCATGTGCGAGAAGAGGGCTGCTGCCCACGAGCATCCACCGCCATGAGCCGAGAGCTCAGCTGTCCACAGAAATCCAACATTGTGAGAAGCGAGCTCAGCTGTGTACAAAATGTAGTTGTAAAAGAGTAGAGCTCAAATGTCCACAAATATAAAAAATTATGAGAGAATAGCTCAGCTGTCAAAAGCTTCCCATTGAGAATCAAAAGTCCTCAATGTCTTTTTGGCACCCTGCACCATGCCACCCCAATGTCGCTGATGGTGCAGCTTCTGTGCTGATTGTTGGCCCATGCAGTGGTGATCTTTACCCCAGAAGCTTTGCCGCCACACCTGAGTGGCCTGCTCATAAGCAGTCCCTAGCTGAAGGCACCATTAGCCCACATTGGCTAACATTGGGCCCCTGCACTTTGCACCCAGCCTCCCCAGTGCTGCTGGTGGTGCAACTTGAGTGCCTACCTGGACCTTGGGGAACTTTGGTCCTAACCTCCAAAACCCCCACTTGTAAGACGTTTACTTACCTGTGAACCCGATAACCATTTTTTCCCAAAGGAACCCATGTTATGATATTTTGGGCCTAGAAGGTTCTAAGTGTTGAACTGTTGTTTTGTATGAAGAAAACAGTACCTATAACTCAAGCCAAGAAAAGTCTTACTTACCTTGTATTGTGAGATCCTTAGGTGTGATATCTAGGCATACCACCCCCAGTAATCAATGTAATTTGAAAGTAATCAAAAAGTATTCAAAGAGTAATTACTGTGTGATATAATCTGCTTTTTAACGGATGTATGACGTTACAACGCATACTTTTACCACGCATACCATTACAACGTGGTATTTACAACGCATACCGTTACAACGCATAGCGCTTAGAGGTGCTGGATAGTGGTAAGTATAATTTTATATTCCAACTCCAGTCCCCGTGGACACTAGGGAAGGTGTTGGATATAAAATTATACTTATTCCCTATCCTAGAGCGCCCCCCAGCGCAATGCGTTGTAATGGTATGCGTGGTAATGCCTGCGTTGTAGTGGTAGTGCGTGGTAAAAACTTCGTTGTAAACGTTGTATACCTTTTTAAAACGATACTTACCTATAACTGTTGCAGAGAAATCCTCAATTGCATTTCTGTGTAAAGGTTTACGATTCAAAGTGTATTTTACCTACCTGCTTGGTACTAGAAATAAAATACAAGTATACCTTTTATATAATTGCCCAAATGTTCTGGATTCTGTCTATGAGTGTGAGCCATCAGCCTTGATTGAGTGAGTACAATCAATGCTTAACACACCCTCTGGGTAACCGTAACTGCTCACCCACACTACCACAAAGAGAGCGGTTGCACTTACCCCTAATTTAGCCTCTGCTATACCTCTGGGGACGCCCTGGACTCTGCGCACTATACCTTACTTTGGTATAGTATATGCAGAGCCAGCTTCCTACAGAATACCACCTTACTAAGGACATATAAGTAAATTAAATATACCATCTAGATGTATGTTAATTTTACTATGTTTTAGTGAATGAATACAAGCTCTTCAGCACCGGTTAGCATTGGTAAAGTTCACAGAATCCTAAAGCCAACAAAAGCAAATTCAGCAAAACAGGAGGGGTGAAGGCAAAACGTTTGGGGGCTAACATCAAAGGGTGTCTGGACTGACAAGGTCACTGCTAATTTTTCCTGCCTGGGTCCGCCATGTCTCGAATGATGGACTTAGATGGGGGAAAACCTGCCTTGAAAGTCCCTCCCTAGACAGGAAATGCCTTCCAACATGTACAAGCCATCACCACTGTAGTGGATGGGCCAAGATGTGGACAAGTAAATGAATGAACAGGTAGAGCGAAGCCGGAATGAGCCAGGGGTCTGACTTGGCTTTAAGAGCCCATGCATAAGCTGAGCCATTACATTGTTTGGCATGTAAATTGTGCAACAAAAATTTTGTAAAATATAATTTTCTTTTCAAAATTCAAAGAATGTATTATTTCAACTCAAGGCAAGTGGTTGTCATGCATTTTCTATATGTGACCTAGATTCTTTTTATAACTATGAACATAGCATAGTCTATTAAATCAAACATGAGAGAGTTTTTTTACAGCCTTCTTTCTGAACTCGCAAATTTGGTGGTGATCTCATACGTGACTCAGCGAAATAAAACCTTGTAACAGGATCGCACAGTTTGGTCAAGTGGGGAAGCCAGGATTGATCGCAGGTTTTACATGGTGCAATTCAGCCACTCGCTGTGCCTCTCTTTCACTTTTGCTGGTTCTACATCAAAGGTCACTGTTCTCGTGGGGCATGGGGTTACAGTGCGGTGGAAAGCAGAAGCCATATAAAAGCTCGGCTCGTTTTGGGCTCGAGGGGCCAAGAGAATCTCGAGCTGAGCCACAAGCCAGTGAAGCCATGCGTCGGCTGCAAGCCTGGCTCCAGCTTTCTGTGGCCTGCCCGCCTGATGGGCCACTGGTTTCTAGTGTCAGAAGATGAACCCCTTGAGTCTTTGCCATTGGAAACTCGAGGGTTTCCCCATCTCTAGAGTAAGCGGGGAACAGCAGGTTTTGGAAGCAGAAAACAGCAGGTTTTGAAAGCAGAGAACAACAGGTTTTGGAAGCAGGGAACTGCAGGTTTTGGAAGCAGGGAACAGCAGGTTTTGGAAGCAGGGAACTGCAGGTTTTGGAAGCAGAGAACAGCAGGTTTTGGAAGCAGGGAACTGCAGGTTTTGGAAGCAGAGACCAGCAGGTTTTGGAAGCAGAGAACTGCAGGTTTTGGAAGCAGAGAACAGCAGGTTTTGGAAGCAGGGAACAGCAGGTTTTGGAAGCAGGGAACTGCAGGTTTTAGAAGCAGAGAACAGCAGGTTTGTGAAGCAGGGAACTGCAGGTTTTGGAAGCAGAGAACAGCAGGTTTTGGAAGCAGAGAACTGCAGGTTTTGGAAGCAGAGAACAGCAGGTTTTGGAAGCAGAGAACAGCAGAGAAGTGCAGGTTTTGGAAGCAGAGAACTGCAGGTTTTGGAAGCAGAGAACAACAGGTTTTGGAAGCAGAGAACTGCAGGTTTTGAAATCAGGGAACTGCAGGTTTTGGAAGCAGAGAACAGCAGGTTTTGGAAGCAGAGAACTGCAGGTTTTGGAAGCGGAGAACAGCAGGTTTTGGGGAGCAGGGCGCATACTGGTTTACGGTCGATGGCTTGCTTCTGGCAAAACCTTAATGCCTCCCTAAGGTATTTCCACCCTTGCACGTCTCTCTGATGCATCAAGCTGTGGGCTAAAAAGCAAGGACTTGCTACGGGTTCCATGTGATTCGGGACATTTTGCCTACAGCAGCATGGAGGACTCGGAAAAAAAGCCTGGCTTCCTCCAGAGATTCCAAAAATGCCAACCCCCTCTCGCTCGAACACCGCTTGCAAATGAAAACACAGAAAGCACGTCGCAGCGTCATCCGAAAACACAAACGGACACCCACTACCTTCGGCGTACCACATTGTTTTCATCCGCCAGCTGAAAAATGCACGTCCAACACGCCTGGAAACGCTCTGGTGTTAGGATATTGTTACATATGCTTGTAAAAAGAGTCTATCATTCACGCACACGCGTGTGTGCGGAACCGCACGGAGCATGACTGGCGACATGAGAATTAACACGTTTAATCGCGCATGTTTTACTATGAAAACTGCTAAATGTGTTTAGAAACTTCAATTGTAGTTTACAAAAACATACTTGGAAAGCAGAAAAGGCGTCTACATATTTATGCAATATTAATAAACCTATGGAAATATACCAGGCAGTGCACTTAAAATGACTGAAAATGAGTGGGGGCAGTAATTGTGGAGTGCCTGCATTCATGGGCTGTGTTAAGAGTTCATTGAAGAGAGCTTTCCATGTAACAACTTGCATTTTCAGCAGGCAGAACACGATAAGGGGTATTAAAAATAGCCCCCAAGCCCTGGTGGTACATATGAAAATAACGGCGTCAATGAGTGGGACCAATATAGATCACACCTGACAGGTCACCGCCCACCTCGCATGTGCACCACATTTCTGCAACACCCACCTGGCATCCAAAAGTCACATGAATGGATTCATAGCTTCACACTATTGATGGCAATTAACTAATAATCAGCATAAAGCCATTTCAACATGGCAAGAGGTATGGCAAAGAACATGGCATCAGGAGAAGCTGACCCAGTGATGGACTTCATGAACGTCAATTCACCAAAATGCCAGGGGTAGCGAAGATGACATCACACGCCATTGAACCTTTACTTTCACTCACACACGCATGCTTACGCATATGCACACATTTACACATACACACACTCGTTCTGAAATTAACACACTCTCACCCACAAGAATGCACACAACATAATTTTTAAATTATTTTTTTTACTTACTTCAACTACCAGGGAGGGTCATGTTCCAGCAAATTGCAGTTTATTCTTTATTACACCAATTGTGAGAAATAACATATTATTCACTGTTAGTGCAAAAAAATAGACAAAAAACAGAAAGTGGAGCTGCCCTTGTGTGCCTGGAATAGATTTAGCCACCTCTGAGGCCAGGGCTCGCAAAGACAGTGCCTGGGGTTGCAAGGGCCAAGCCAGGGAGTCGCAGCTGCGACCCCTAGTAACCCCTAAATGACGCCTATGACGAGCCTCTCAACATCCTGGTGACATTTCGGCCAGCCAGCTTGCTCCACGTTGTTAGGACATCAGCAGGCCTCATTCACCAAAGTAAATGTGCATGTGTACATCTCCTCACATGTAGATCTTCACCTACACGCAACATTTTTTACTATTCACTATTTCCGAGTGGAGATGTACATTTAGGTGTAGACTTATATGTCTCCATCTCCAAGGAGGGGGTAAAGCCTTCTGCAACTGAGTGTAAAGTTACTACGAGAAATTTTCGACCTGTTGGTAGAGATCTCCACCCCCAGGGCATGACATCTTGCTATAGGAAAGTATTGGGACATTTTAGGAAGTTTACTTTATTAGTAATTACAAATATTTTAAAGTAAAATATATAAAAATAATTATTATTACACAGTAACTAATAACATACAAGATTACAATGCATTACCTCAAACTACATTTATATTTATTTCTAAAATAATTTACATATATTAGTTTCTTTCATAAATATTTATTTTAAAACAGTAATATAAAAGTTATAGTTTAATTTATTTCGACACCTTGTATAGTTTTACATGTGTTAAAATATGTAATAATATTTTAAAATAATTGTATTATTGATTAAAGTAATAACAATCAATAATCATATCTATTTGTTTTAATCACTAGAATATATACGTAAGTAATTTAAATGTAGAATTTTTTTTTTATTTTTTTTTATTCAATCTTTATTTCGGCCATATGGCCATAAAAGATATACAACAACAGTAAAACATGTACAACCATAATAAAATCCACAACAATAACAAAACAACACATGCTATACACTATAAAATCATTCCTGAAAGTTAAAACTACCGGAGTTACATTTTAAAAGATTTGGGATTAACTCGGGGCCTGTAATTTCAGAATGCGAGTGCGGGTATGCCAGACATTAGTGAGGAATTTTGCCAGTACAAACACGGTTAAACTCGAAACATCGGTTTTTAGAATTCTATACATTGGCAGGTACTCTCTACAACCAAAGTTCCTAATAAGTGGCAAAAGCCAGTACTTCCTAGCTTTCATATAGGTTGGGCAAAACAGGGCCACGTGTAGATCACTCTCCTCCGCATAAGAGCATGTCGGACACTGCTTAGAAAGGGACGGGGTTGTCCAGGAGCTGGTAAAAGATCTGAAGGGCAATGTTCCATATCTCCATTGGAGAAACAGCTTCCAGGCCAACACGGGGGACATGGCGTCCAAGACCCTTTCCAGCCTATATGAGTCCTTGCTCAGCATGAATGCAGATGTTAATGATCCCTCCCTCTGGCCGTCCATGGCAGATGATAATTTCTGGTCGTGGAAGACCTTGACCAAAGTTCTGCGTGGGATGCTTAATGAGGCGTTTGCAGGGTCGGACCAGAGATCGGGGAACCCCAATGTTGTGCATGATTTTTGGATGTATTTTACCCAGGGGATTTGTGAAGCTTTGGGATGAGTTAGAAGCTCACTCAGTTCCGCCCTATAGGCAGATAGTTCTTCACTACTCCACAGTCTTCGCCAGAAGACTATGGGTCTGAGACCTATTTCATCAGCTATTGGTCTCAGTCCCAGATCCAGCCTCAGAGGAAGGAGCGGGGTGCTGGCCGGAAGTGCAACTATCTGTCTAATGAAATTGTTCTCAGTTGCCGACAGACTACGAGTTGATGTGTGTCTCCACAGTTCCGCCCCATACATAGTGGCGCCCCTAGCCTGTGCTTTATAGATCTGTATGAGCGGTCCCAAAGGCCGGTATGTCGAGCTCTTCATCATCCGCACAATACCCCCAGTGGTCTGCACTAATTTGAGGTTAGCTCTAGTCTGATGTGGCCCCCATGACATAGTCTCATTCAAGGTTACACCTAGATATTCAAAGGTGGAGACTCTCTCTTGCCTTGACGCTCCCAGTAGTGGGTTCGGGCGCAATTTCTGACTAGGATTCAGGACCATAAATTTAGTTTTTGTGGCATTGATTTCTAGACCCCTATCTGTACAAAAGGCCACAAAAGAGTCAAGGATCCGCTGAATCCCCATTGGGGTTTTGGACAGGAGCAGGGTGTCGTCTGCAAACATAATTGCATCTTGAAAGGGGTGAAAATGAAAATTTCCTGTCACTTAAGAAGAAAGTCATCAAGTGGCTTAAAAAAAAAAGAAAGAAAAAATAAATAAATAAATAAAACAAAAGAAAAAAAAATGTAGAATTATTTTGACTAATTTGACATTAATTCCTATGAGGTCTTAGTTAAATTCCCTGCTGTCATTGATTTCTATGGTAGTGTGTTGCAGTACAAGTGGCTGGCCAATTGTCGTGCTTGACTTACTTCAAGACAGGGCTGGAGTACATTCAAACCTGTTTTTGAACTATTAGTATTGTACTAAATGCAGAAGTTTTTTGTGAATTGCACTGGTCTTACTCGCCAAGTGAGTGTGTGTTTTCTATTAGCATACCCCTCCCTAAAACCCTCCCTAGTGTTCCCTTAATCCTTTTCATTTTTAGGTCTTGAGTGGTGTACTGCGCACAAGCGCAGTCGAGCTCGTGAGATTTTATGTTTTTAGAAGTACTTCACGAGCAAGGGTTATGCCCCGCCCCTCTTCTCCATTGGCTGGCCTCCTAAACAGTGTCTAGCTTTGGAGAAGAGGTCCTAGTGACATTCTTCTTTCTCTTTTATCCCCGTCCTTTTCAGATTGGGTTCCTTGACTTACTGCTGAAGAAAAAGTTTTCTTATCTTCTTTTTGGGTCCAGATGGCCCCATAAAGAAGATAAGGAACCTTTTACCCCAGCAGGAAGCCGGGGCACCCAGTCTGCAAGGGACGGGCTAAAAGAGAAATTCTTTCTCTCATCCTACTGCCCCAAACCATCTCAAAACAGCGTGCAAGGTTTATTTTGTCTTGCAAAGTGAAGTCTGGTTACTGGCACATATAGCCATATTGTATAATATAGAAACGCGGTTGTTATACACTTGCAGGATACATAATTTTAATTAAATTATATTATTTAGAATAGAACTATTACATAGTTTTTATCATAACGTTTCAAATTAAAATTAGTTTGTTTTTCCTTAAATGTATTTTCCCCGTGCTATACAGAAAAGACCACCATTCAAAATTGGCCGTCATGTTCCCATACACGGAATACAGTAGCCTTGCCCTCTTCCTGGTTTCCTTATTCCACAGTTGAGTCAGTATGCTACAGGACTCCATGACGTCTCTTTGTGACGTTGGACGCAAGTTTGTGACGCACCTGCCTAGTGTCATTGGTTCTAGTCTGGCCCCGGCTTCTTCAGTGGTGTTTACAGTCCTCTCGTGGGTGCCTGGAGCATGATGGCGGGAGGCGGTGGACAGCAGTGGCGGGAATCCCTGGCAGATCATGTGTTGTTCGCGCGGCTGCGGGACGAGACAGTGAACGGGCAGCCCAGAAGACACCTGATTAGAAACTTGCTGCTCACTTTGGGTGGTGATCTGTGCGTGTGGGACGGAGAGTGCGGCGGGCTGCATTGCGTGAGCTTGAAGGGGCTCACTGGGGTAGAGCCCGAGCTTTGTCGCTACCAGGTGAGGGCCACAACCGCATGTGAATGTTTCCACTGTCTCTACTGACATCGGCCCAGAAGGTCTCAAAATATCCTAGTTTCAGTCTTCATTTTGGTAACAGGGACACTTAATCTGCACTTTGCCCAAATATTCTTCAGTGCAAGCGGATTTCAACTGGAAGGTGAAGTTGGAAAAGCATCTGTGTGCCATATGTAAGATGCGCAGCTTACAAATCTGACAAGTTAACGGCATTCTTTGTACAGGTAACCTGCAAATCATACATGGAGGTGGAGAAGCCGAAGAATTCGCAGAAAGAGGCGTGTCAGAACCGAGTTAGAAGTTTGACTTAGCTCAGAGAGCTAAGCATGAGACGGCCCAACATACAGTCCGCGTGGCTCTGGGTATGTGGCTCTGTGTGTGTGTGTGGCTGTGTGTGTGGCTCTGTGTGTGTGGCTCTGTGTGTGTGAATCTGTGTGTGTGCGTGTGTGTCTCTGTGTGTGTGGCTCCGTGTGTGGCTCTGTGTGTGTGTGTGGCTCTGTGTGTGCGTGTGTGGCTCTGTGTATGTCTGTGTGTGTCTCTCTGTGTGTGGCTCTGTGTGTGTGTGTGGCTCTGTGTGTGTGGCTCTGTGTGTGTGACTATGTGTGTGTGCAGCTCTGTGTGTGTGTGGCTCTGTGTGTGTGTGTGGCTCTGTGTATGTCTGTGGGACTGTGTGTGTGGCTGTGTGTGTGTGTGGCTCTGTGTGTGTGTGTCGCTCTGTGTGTGTGACTATGTGTGTGTGCAGCTCTGTGTGTGGGTGGCTGTGTGTGTGTGTGGCTGTGTGTGTGTGTGTGGCTCTGTGTGTGTGGCTCTGTGTGTCTGGCTGTGTGTGTGTGGCTCTGTGTGTGTGTGTGGCTCTGTGTGTGTGGCGCTGTGTGTGTGTGTGGCTCTGTGTGTGTGTGGCTGTGTGTGTGTGTGACTCTGTGTGTGTGTGTGGCTCTATGTGTGTGTGTGTGGCTCTGTGTGTGTGTGTGTGGCTGTGTGTGTGGCTCTGTGTGTGTGTGTAGCTCTCTGTGTGTGGGTGCAAATGCAATAGGTCTCGCATTTGTGAGAGATTAAGCTATTGGCATTGTAAATGACAATGCCATTTATCTGTTTTCAAAGCCAACACATAAATAAAAATGTTGTCATTTACAATGCCAATAGCTCTAACTTTTGCAAAGGCGAGACTGTTGCATTGTCAATGCTTGTTACCAATTTGTCCCCATTTTCCTACCACTGGAGATCTCCACCCTGTATGTTTGCAAATTTTATTTTGGAGTAGGTAAATAGAACTTCTGGGGTACCACTTTAGGTACTCCAAAATGTTTCAGTCTGGGATTTTTCAGTTACAAATACTTTTTATGAGGTGTCGGATTCCTTCACGAAATAGGCCAAATTAAAACACAAGAATTAGAACCTGGTGATAAGGTGCTGGATTTAGTTGTCATTGCAATCACAATAAACACGAATGTTATGTTATGTTATGTTATTTTTATACTTCTATAGCGCGCGGCCACTCCACGGAGTATCCCGGCGCTTTATCGAAGGAAACCCAACCGAAGAAGGGAGAACATAACACTGAGAGGACGTGCAGACACAGGAAGCAACATCAAATTAAGGGAAAAGCCATGTCTTAAGGGCCTTTCGGAAGGACAGAAGGCTAGAGGTCTGTCTCAAAGAGATTGGGAGGTCATTCCAAGCATGAGGAGCTAAGTAGCGAAAAGACCGTCCTCCTGCTCTAGCACGCTTGATAATGGGAACACTCATTTTTGATAGGGACGAAGATCTGAGAGATCTGGGGGGTTATACCAGGACAATCGTTTGGAAATATATTTGGGGCCTATGCCATGTAGGGCCTTGAAAGTCGTGGTCAAAGTTTTAAACAGAATCCTTTTAGCAATTGGAAGCCAGTGTAGTGTTGAGAGAAGATCAGTGGCTCTGGCTTTTCTTGGAAGACCAAAGATGGCTCGGGCTGCAGAATTCTGGGTGATTTGCAGACGCCTGACCAGATATTTGGGAAGTCCCAGAAACAAAACATTAGCATAATCCAGCCTGAAGCCAATCAGTGCCTGGACAATGATTTTTCTGTGCTGGATGGAGACTAGAGGGAGGAATTTACGAAGCATCCGAAGGATGCCGAAACATTTCCCAGTAAGAGATGAAATATGCGGTCCGAAAGATAACTCATTGTCAATCATAACTCCCAAATTTTTGGCTTTCAAAGACGAACTAGTGGGAGGAAACATATCTTGCGACCACCAGGGTGTCCAATCAGGCTCAGAGGTACAACCAAAGAAGAGCAACTCCGACTTGTCGGAGTTGCACTTCAGCCCATGACGTCCAAACCACTCAAAAACAGCGCTCAAACAGCCCCTGACCTGGGCATCGTCAAACAGGCCATCCTTGTTGCTTACAAAGAGGAGCTGGGTGTCGTCAGCATAGGTGACAATCCGGGCGCCGAAAGACTCCGCCGTCACCGCCAGGGGGGCCATAAAGATGTTAAAAAGGAGGGGGCTCAGGATGGAACCTTGAGGAACCCCCACTTCTAGCGGTGACATTTCGGCGGAGTTGGGAGGCGCCCAGATTGTCTGCCGACGGTCGGCTAAGAAGGATTTAAGCCAATTCCACACCGTTCCCCGCAGACCAAAGTCCCAGAGTCTGGAAAGAAGAAGTGCGTGGGGAACGGTGTCGAAAGCCGCCGACAGGTCTAGCATAATCAGTACCACTTTTTTTCCAACATCCAACTCCTCCCTGATGGCATCTGTGACTTCAAGGAGCGCAGTCTCCGTGCTGAAATTTGCACGGAAGCCAGATTGAGTGCTATGCAACAGACCCTTTTCCTCGATGAAATTAGAAATAGATCTGTGAACAAACCTCTCAGTCACTTTCGCCAGAGCAGGGAGTAGGGAGATGGGTCTGTAATTGGCATGGACTGAAGGGTCGAGCGCTGGTTTTTTAATGAGTGGCAGGATCATGGCGCTCTTCCAAGCTTTGGGAACTACCCCGGAAGAGAGCGACAGATTCAGGATGGGATTTACCAGGTCATTTAGAACAGGTGCCATATTTGCTAGACACTTGGCAGGGCAAGGATCCTGTGGAGATCCGGATTTAAGACTTGCCAAGATGTCAAGAGAACTCTCATGATCTAATGGGGGAAAATTACACAGGAAGGGACCATGGTCTGGCAAGGGACACCCCAGACTCATCGTATGCTGCTGAAAAGTGGCCTGGAGAGATTCTTGGATAGTGGTAATTTTCTGTACAAAATAGACAGCCAATTCCTTCAGCCAAGCTTCTGAATGAGCTTTGGTCGGAGTATAAGCAGAAGGAGAAGTGAAATCTTTTACCACCCTGAAAATTTCCTTGCAAGAATGCTCCGCTTCATTTATTCTAGATTCCAGATAGGATTTTTTACCTTCCCAAATTGATTTATGGTAGGCTCGAGTCAGCGTCTTAAAATGTAGCCTCTCAGTATGATCGTAAGATCGCCTCCATGCTCTTTCTGCTTTCTTAAGATCTTGTCGTGCTTTTTTTAAATGAGGGGTAAACCAAGGGGCAGATGTCCTCTTATCGGCAGAATTTTGTTTCTTGGCCGGAACCAAGCTCTCTAGACGATCTGTGAGCCAGTTATGAAAGAGAGCAATGTAATCCTCTACATTGTCAGAGGTGGGACAAGGGAAGTTAGTTAAAGCATTTGATAGCATCTCTCTAGTAAGAAGATGGAAAGATTTAGAGAGATGCTTTAACGACCCAACAGGTTTGGACCGTGATGAAGCCATGACAGGGATGGAAAAAGTGATGAGAAAATGATCTGACCACAAAACTGGCATGGGAGGGTCAACACAGATAGGAAGAGTAGAAAAGATCTGGTCCAACGTGTGGCCTTTATTATGAGACGGTCCTGCCACATAAGGAGATAGGCCAAGCACAGAAGTAATATCTAACAGTTTTTGAGTGTCCGGATCAGAACTATTGTCCATATGAATATTTAAGTCACCCAATAGAAAGCAATGATTGGACCTAAGGCAAGGGGTCGATAGGGCTGCCTGCAGTTCTTCTAAAAACGGCCCCACCGAGCCTGGTGGTCTGTAAATAAGAATACCAGTACAAGCCTGGGAAGATGAGAGCTGGAGAGTGAAGCCAAGGGCTTCACTGCCCTGTATATTATCTACAGGGAACGTGCGACATGCTATGTTCTTATTTACTATGATAGCCACTCCACCACCTCTACCAGATGGCCTGTCTTTCCTATAAATATTGTAGGCGGAGGGTACGGCGTTTGCCAAATCGGGGGAAGAAGAGTCAGACAACCAAGTTTCCGTTAGGAACAAACAGGATACCTTCGAATCCTGTAACATATTCCAAATGTCTAGAGCGTGGCCAGGTAAGGATCTGGTATTCAGTAGTAAACATTGATGCTGGATGGGTGGGCTAACCTGTGTAAGTGATTTCCGATCAGGAAGGCGCCAACCACATGCGCTACACCCTTTCTTCAGAGCCCGCCCTCCTGGGAATACATGATGGCAGCGACCACACGGAGGACGGAGAGTACGAAGCTCGGGGCTGGAATACGTGAGCATACTAAGGCACATATTGCCACTAGCTTAGGTAAAGGAAAAAGTAAATAGCCGTCCGGCCCCGTCCGCTTCCGTGCCGTTGACTGGCGCAGACTGGCTACTCTTTGGCGCCTCTTCGGCGCGTATACGGCGCTACCGCTGCGCGTCACTGCTGCGCTAGGTAGGGAGAGGTCTTATAGATTAGGTGAGGGTGGAGACTAGCCCGTCAACCTCCCCAAGATGGCTGGCCAGGATGGAACAACCAGGAACCAGGAAGTGGTGTCGCTTCAACCTCCCTCCACGACAATCAGCACAGAAGCTGTGGTGGACCATGGAGTAGCGAGCAAAATGTAAGTAAGAGCTCAGAAATCGTTTTTAAAAACACATATTATCACACTCAATAGGTTTTTAAAATATCAGTAAAACAAAGTAGAATGCTTGCAGTAATCCTAGTCACAGTCAAGCGCTAGCGCTACGATCTTCGTTGGTCAATGATCGTGCGCGAATGACTCCCGCCCTAAAATAGTCAGGGCGAGGGGGAGACTAGCCCGTCAACCTCCCCAAGATGGCTGGCCAGGATGGAACAACCAGGAACCAGGAAGTGGTGTCGCTTCAACCTCCCTCCACGACAATCAGCACAGAAGCTGTGGTGGACCAGGGAGTAGCGAGCAAAATGCAAGTAAGAGCTCAGAAATCGTTTTTAAAAACACATATTATCACACTCAATAGGTTTTTAAAATATCAGTAAAACAAAGTAGAATGCTTGCAGTAATCCTAGTCACAGTCAAGCGCTAGCGCTACGATCTTCGTTGGTCAATGATCGTGCGCGAATGACTCCCGCCCTAAAATAGTCAGGGCGAGGGGGAGACTAGCCCGTCAACCTCCCCAAGATGGCTGGCCAGGATGGAACAACCAGGAACCAGGAAGTGGTGTCGCTTCAACCTCCCTCCACGACAATCAGCACAGAAGCTGTGGTGGACCAGGGAGTAGCGAGCAAAATGCAAGTAAGAGCTCAGAAATCGTTTTTAAAAACACATATTATCACACTCAATAGGTTTTTAAAATATCAGTAAAACAAAGTAGAATGCTTGCAGTAATCCTAGTCACAGTCAAGCGCTAGCGCTACGATCTTCGTTGGTCAATGATCGTGCGCGAATGACTCCCGCCCTAAAATAGTCAGGGCGAGGGGGAGACTAGCCCGTCAACCTCCCCAAGATGGCTGGCCAGGATGGAACAACCAGGAACCAGGAAGTGGTGTCGCTTCAACCTCCCTCCACGACAATGCCGGGGACGAAGGATGGCATAGAACACACTAATGTCGCGTTTTGTGTCACACTCATGAGTGAGGCACTAAACCAATTTCAGCACAGATGCTGCACATGTTTTTTTGTCTGCATGCTTTGTCAGGGCTTTAGCTTCAGTTTTGGCATCTGTACTTTTGCCCAAACCTCATGAGTCATGTGTTTAAATTGGAGGGGTCACTTGTCATTACACCGAGAACATGTGCAGTCCTATGAGTAGACTTGCATTAGTTACATTGGTATGGATACCCCTTTCTTAATGTCATTGGCCCTTGAGACCCATAGCACTGCACTTGTGACCCATGGCTCTGTCCTTGAGACCCAGGGCACTGCCCTTGAGACCTAGGGCACTACCCTTGAGACCAAAGGCACTGCCCTTGAGACATAGGGCACTGCCCTTGAGACCCAGGGCACTGTCCTTGAGACCTAGGGCACTACCTTGAGACCCAATGCACTGCCCTTGACACCCAGGGCACTGCCCTTGAGACCTAGGGCACTACCCTTGAGACCAAAGGCACTGCCCTTGAGACCCAGGGCACTGTCCTTGAGACCTAGGGCACTACCCTTGACACCCAGGGCACTGTCCTTGAGACCTAGGGCACTACCTTGAGACCCAATGCACTGCCCTTGAGTCCCGGGGCACTGCCCTTGCCAGCCTTATTCACATGTTTGTGAAAGCATGAGTCCTAACTTAGTAAACAGGTCTATAGGAGTTCTGCTTATTTTCCCTAATTTCAGCTCCTTGCACCTATCCGAGCCCCACAGCAGCAAATAGTTGATTACTGATGTGTTAATTGTGAGAAAGGAGGTATAAAACTTGGCATGTTGGTGAGTTGGTGTTCACGTTTGTCCTTAGGATAACACGTGATGTTTCATGTAATGTGTACAGATATATCTGCCCCCGTTTATCGTACTTCACCCTGCATTGAACAGGTGACCTATGAGTCCTCCCGCAACCATGAGTGTGCATGTGGAATAAAGGAATTATAAGTAGGTTTCACTGTATATTGTTTGGGAATATCTTTTTTGTGACAAAGACCACATGACCTGTGAAGGCAATTTAACATGGCTGTAACATGTAGACCTAAAGATAGAGCGTGGAAGCCATTATAACCCTCAAATGTCCCCTTGGCACTAATTCAGTACTATTGATTTTAAATCTTATGAGAATGGCCATCAATAAATGATTACATGTATCATTACATCCGAGATAAGTTTGACCTCAATTGTTCTCATCCCTACAATGTCTAACAGCTCCTAGATCTCTGGTTGAGCCCACCCTAATGCAGAGCCATTCTTAGGGTGAGGGTCAAGTGATAAAGCATGCCAAGAAGTCTCATGGGCGAGGACCCTTCCACAGACCCACGAGGTTTTTAGAGGAAGCAGGGTCTTTAAAAAAGGGAAAGAAATATCTATTGATTGGATAGAGAAGGACCACACCTTGGTTGATCTATTTGTGTGCACAGGGAGATAATAAGGCTTCTTCTTCCTTTCTCCTCCTCCCCTCTTTGTGTAGAGGTGACTGTGATTGGATAGTCAGCAGGAGAGCTTTCCAGTGTCTCACTTCTCAAACAGAGAAGCTCTGCCACACCCACAAAACAGCAACAGGACTTAGGTACCCTTACAGTAAAGGAAGATTGTATACAAAGATGGCGGAGAGGCTTGTAAAATGAGATAGTGCACCTTTTAGGGCAGATAGCTTGAATGTATTCAAAGCCCTGGTAACTGTAGAATACTTCCTCGATGTCTTCAGCTTTAACCCGAAGGCTTAAAAAGCTTATATGATGTCAATCCATGCTTGTGTGGCAGCCTGTTGTCTGGTTATTACATGTTTTGCACAAATATGGTCTGTTTAAATAGGCAAGGATATCTGTGGTCCTACATCTCAGATTCTGGTTCATGAAATTGGGAACTGTGGATATATACATTACAGGTGGGGCCATGTGCAATGGAACTTTTGCAGAATTGTTTCAAATTTTGCAGAATTGTAGACTTCCGGCAATGCTAAGACTAGGAATGGGCTCAGAAACATGAGTATTTTTTTTCCGGGGAAGGATTCAAGAGGTTAGTTGTTGGAAAGTTATAGAAGACCCAGAAAGATTTTCGTTTGTCAGCATTCACACAACCTTTCAAACATTTTCTTAACCCTCTTCGCACACAAAGATTTACTTCAAAACGTTTGGAGTAAATGTGCCAATAGAGATTGAACAAACACCCCACATATACATTGGATCTATTGGGAAATGGCTTAGCCAGAAGCAAAACATTTTATTGATAAAAAAAAAAGATAAATATGTGAATGTACACACCTGCTGAAGAATGGCAAGCGACCCGCAGAAGTACGTTTAGCTGTCGAGGAGTACTCTTGGACAGTCGCGGCCGGCCCCAATTGGGGGCAGTGGGGCAGGGCGGAGGTGGGGTGGGGCGTTTAAGGAAAATTAAAATAATTGTAAAAAACTTAACATACCACCGCATCTCTTCTCTGTCTCTCCTCCTCATGGCACAGCCGCACTGGAAAAATCAGGAAGCACACCCATGCTCCCTAATGCCAATCACAGCACTGCTGAGCAGCGTTCTGATTGGTAAGCCCATAGGTTCTTCTAGCCAATCACAACGCTGTAATTGTGATTGGTCTGAGCGCCGCGATTCGGCTCTCAGCCAGGGAATGGGAGCCTGGGCATATTCTCCACCCAGGGTGTAATGCAGCCTGGGTGGAGAACATTGTAAGTGTGCATGAATGTTTGGCCGGGCCTCAGACAGCTGGCCAAACATTCATGTGCATTTGCCCAGTGTGCTCGCCACTGCCCCTGCTCCTGTGTCAGAGCAGCCCAGCCCATGCACAGCTGCCGCAGCAGGACAAAATAAAATGATAATAACCTCAACTTATTATCATTTTATTTTTTCTTTATTTTGCTGCTGCACAGCAGTGGGGCGACGCTCCTCCGCCTTAGTAGCGGAGCCACCACTTTTCATGGAAATATGTGACTCCTCCTAATGGTTTTTGCAACTTCCGAAAACTTGGAAAACGTACTCAAGTAATTCCGTTGACTATATTTTTTACATTTTTTTTTCCCCTTGATCAAAGGCTCCCAGCGAAGCCAAGCCGCGAGAGGTTCAAGGGCCAAAGAAAACAAAAGAGGAGAAAGTGGGCAGCCCTGTCAGACAAAATGGCGCCATAACACGACCGTTAACCACTACCTGAACAAGGGGTGCTGTATAGAGAAGACGCACCCAGCCGATGAAGTCCGGGCCGAAACCAAATTTGGCCAATACTGCCCATAGATACTGCCATTCAACTGTATCAAAAGCCATCGTGGCGTCTAACGACGCCAATAAGGCCGGCTCTCGTAACGTAGAGGCCCTCGCCTGAACCCCATGCAGATGCCTAAGATTCAACGCCGTATTCCTGTGCGGGATAAAGCCAGATTGATCTGGATGGACAAGCTCACTAATGACCGTAAGCAATCTAGTAGATAATATTTTACCCAAAATCTTGGGTTCCGCGTTCAACAACGAGATCGGCAGATATGAAGCACATCTATTCCTAGGCTTCCCTGCCTTGTGAATCACCACTATTGATGCCAGTCTCTGATCTCGGGGGAGAAGACCACACTCCAGAGATTCTAGGAACATGTCTCTCAAATAGGGAGCAATCTTGTCTGGCCGCAGCTTGTAAAGCTCAATCGGGAGACCGTTGGGGCCCATTGCCATACCCGAGTTCAGGGAGCGCACCGCTAAGGCCACTTCATCTGCGGTAATCCTACCGTCCATGAGGTCACGATCCTCCACAGACAGGCACGGAAGCACTATGTCCCATAACAATAAGCGAGAATCCTCCTCCGGTCTATCAGATACAGAAGAGTAAAAAGAACGAAAGTGATCAGCAAAACAGTCCACTATCCCCTGCGGATCGGTTATACAGCCACCACACTCTGTCTCAACCTCAGGAACTACGCGACTACCTCTATCTTTCTTGTCCAGCCAGGCAATTAATTTACCAGCTTTGTCACCAACGTCATAAAGACGCTCTTGCTGTTCTCGACTAAGGGCCTTCGCCCCGTCCGTAACCAACGTTCTGTACTCTAGCTGCTTCAACTGCAGGACATGTAGTCTAGCACGGGTCACCTCTTGCACTAGCTCCAGTTCTAAGTCGACGATTTTGGCCTCAACCCTAACCACATCTTCCTCCTTCTGCCTTTTGACACCTGTAATAAGGGACAAAGCCTGCCCCATAAGCACCGTCTTAAAAGCCTCCCATAGCGTGACCGACGAGGAGACTGAACCTTCATTATCCTGGAAATAATGCTCCAACCCTTTTACCAAATCATTCCGAGTATTAGGATTGCGCAGATACCAAGGGTTAATGGGGGCTATCCTCCCCCTGAGCCAGGAGCCAGTTCAAATCCAAGCCAAAGTGGGGAATGATCCGAGACACCTCTAGCCATATGCCTGACCTCAGCGACATACGACGCCTGGGCCGCAGGTACCAAAACATAGTCTATCCTCGAAAGACTACCATGGGCGCCCGAGAGGAATGTATATTGCTGCTGATTGGAGTGAAGCAACCTCCAGCAGTCCATCAAGTCCATTGACTCAATGAAGTCAGGCAACCATCCATGGGCCCTTCTGACATCCCTAGGCGGATATCTATCTAACACACCGGAGACCACTGCATTAAAATCACCACCCAGGATCTAGAAACCACCCGGAAGATCCAGTATAACCCGTCCCATGTCAGCAAAGGTCGCAGACTGCAAGCCAGGAGGAACATAAATAGACCCCAGAGATAGAGTACAGCCCTCCCAGCGTCCCGATACAGCAACATAGCGCCCCCTATCATCCAAAACAATAGATTCCACCTCTAATGGAAGAGAATTCTTGAGAAGGATCCCAACTCCTCCGGACCCAGATGTACACCCAGCATGAGCCACTAGGCGATACCCCTTCCTATTCATCGCTTTGCACGTATTCCCCATCAAGTGGGTTTCTTGAAGTAGCACCACATCAGGAGAATGCCTTTTAAGTAGTTGCAATACTACACTGCGTTTAATCTTATCCCCCAACCCATTTACGTTCCAGCTCATCACCCTCAACCCCCTACCCCCGATCATAAAAGAGAAAGAAGACCCAACCCTCCCTTGAGTCTAGCACAACAATGAAAAAGTCTTGTGATGCGGTGTCTTGCAGGAACATGAACAAAATAAAACAAAGAACCATTGCCCCCCTCAGCCCCCCCAAACTTCCAGTTACAATACTCCCCTCCCTGCACACCTGTTTCCGACTATAAAGCCAACCCAACTCGCAGTGTGCCTGTCACCCCCACATCTAAACTAAACTACAAGAAGTAGATCTGAGGAGGAGAGAGACTCCCCGATTGCCCGTTATGCCCCCCATCGTACTGCATGCATCAATATAATGAGATCAGAACCACCACATTAATCAGCACCCTGGTGTCCCCAGATACCAGAACAACAGCGCTCATTCCTGCTCTTGTGATCCCCTCTCCGCACCACCACTCTGTCCCTCCGGTTCTTGCTGGGCCGACAAAGTGTCCAACCAGTCAGCCGCAATTTCCGGCTTGTCAAAGAAGTAGGCCCGCTCACTGTGTTTGATCCGCAGCCTAGCCGGGAAAAGCATTGCATATTTGAGTCCCATGTCCCGAAGTCTTCTCTTCACTCCCAGAAAACGGAGTCTCTGTTTTTGAACAGTCTGCGTGAAATCCGGATAGAAACTGATGGACGAGTTCTCATACTTTCAGGGCCCACCCGCTCGGGAGGCCTGGAGGATGGCATCGCTGTCTCTAAAATTAAATATCCGAGCTATCATAGGCCTAGGCGGGGAGCCCACTCGCGGCCTCCCGCCAGGGATCCTGTGTGCCCGCTTGACAGTGAAGAACTTGCTCAGGCCTTTGGGTGCAAGATGTTGGACAATGAGATCCTCGACAAAGAGGACTGCCGCCTGGTCTTCCGCCTTTTCCGGCACTCCGATGATGCGCACGTTGTTCCTCCGGGCCACTCCCTTCAAAATCCTCCAGGCGACGGACGACGAGGTCATTCGAGGCCCCCAGATTCCGAACTTCGGTCTGCAATTCTGTGACGTCATCCGTGAGACTTGATGTTTTAATGTCCAACGATTTGACCTTTTCGCTAGTTTTTGTGAGATCTGTGCGAATCAAATTCACCTCAATGGATACTGTGTCCAGCTTATGAGCAAGGGTCTCCATTTGCTTCCCAAGGGAGGATTTGATCCCATCAATGGCGGCCATTACATCTTGTAACGTTGGTTCAGTTGCCAGACCAGAGGAATCTTTCGCCTCATCCTGTGACCTACTGGGTCCACTAGGCGATCCCTTAACTTGGGCATAGCAGTCCATAACATTCGATTGGGTGTATCCACCCCGTCTAGTGCTCTTCAATTTCTGCTTATCCCCCTCCGGCTTGTTCACCATTGCGGTACAATCCCCACCTCGTCGTCCAGTTCAGGGGGGGGTTAAGACTTCCGAATGACCGCCAGCCGATAAGATCGATCCCTCAGTTTCTGAGCAGCGAAACATGGTCACACCACTCCCACAGAGGCAAGGTACAGGAAGGCCTCGAGGCAAAGCACCAGCGATGGTCGACCAGACACCCAGCTCTCAAGGCAAGAATTTGTCCCTCATCGGACTGTGCAGTCAACCAGCTCTTTTAACAGCGATAGGGTCGTCCTTGCTAGGGAAATGCACCCAAGTCCGAAGACGATGTCGATTATTGAAATCGAAAGCGAAAGTAGAGCCAGACCGGTCACTTCCGGTAAACTGCGCCGTTGTTGTTGAACTACACCTCGGGCAATCTGCCAACCCGGGCATCCGAGAGGTAGAGGCCACAAACTCTCTAACTTCACAACTCTGGCATCCGGTGTTCGTTCGGGACACGGTCTACAGCGTTCGATTCTCCCGTGGTTCAGCTACACTGAGAATTCAACGGCAGACAGGATAAGTGGCAGGATAGATTCGAGGGGCTACGAGGGTCTCGGGAGCCCTGTGTTCATGCAGCCATCTTGGATGCGCGCGAAGCTCTTCCCCCATTTTATTTTTACATTTTTCAAAGGTTTTGGACCCGTGTCTTATGACTTGTTAATTGAAACGCCTGAATCCATTAAAGACGTAAGGTTCTTTTTCTTACAAGAAAGAAGATCACAATACATGGGCTGTGAAGGTTGTCTTGTCTTTTTTGTTTCTGTACACATGCAATATATTTTCCTACCATATCGGTACTTTCATATGTGCATTTCTAAATATATGGATTTATATCAGAGGTCAAGATCCAATCCCTGTAATCTGGGCAAGAGTATTTATTGCCCAGCTTTCTGGCTCAATTCCACTCCAGGATGTCAGGCACTACAAGATGACTAATCTTGTGTTACTTCCTTTAGGAATATATACTCCAACATTGCTTCCAGGATGATTTTAATGTAGAAACGATGCACCACCAACAAAGCAGAAAATGCCCTTTCTATTTCTGTATACAGTCTACAGTCTCCAACTGCTCTTTGGTCATAAAAGAGCAGCAATTATTTTTTACATAATCTTACATGAGAATATTATTCTTAAATTTACAAGGAGTTACACAAACAAAATTGTAATTACTATATAAGGGGAAATTCCATCAATAATCAAAATAATTTAAAAAAAATCAAAGCACAGAAAGTCACTGTGCCATTAACCTTACTATGAAAACACGTTCACATTTATTCACCCTCTGGAAACCAGATAACATGACACTCTCCAAGAATTATTAAGCAACATTTTATAACCATCCTGGGCTTCTCGTTAGTCTCTGTGGTCGTTTTGAGTAGTTGCCTCTTCTACCACAAGAGCTGTCTGGCAGCCCAGGTTCTACTCCATGAGTGTCATCACACCACAATGTGTTCTTCTGCTGGTGCTTCTCAACTCTCGATCTACGCCTTACATTCTCAGACCCACCTTCTTACATACTAGAGACATCCAACCAGGATCCAACTTGGAGACAGCTTTCCTACCTCTCTTTCCCTCTAAAGGTGATGCTTCAGCAACACAACGTGGTGTTGTTCCGCGAGCCACAATGTCTCTCTAAAAGCTTCACTGCAGGGCATCCTCATCTGTAAAGCTCTTCGTACTCCTGCCTTCACCAGTGTATTCATCACTCCTGCAAGAGAAGGAGCTAGTGGCAAATACAACTCACAGTTCTGCTTCATACAACTCTTCCAAAAATATGCACCACGGAAAAGAAGCTTTGCTTTGTGTAAGATACAGGGATTATTGTTTTGAAGTCTCCAGGGGTAGTGGTGGCGACCCTTCCCCTGCACATGCAAGCTTGTTGCCACATATTGAGTTTTTTTGCTTGAGGAATCAATATTCAAAACTTTCTGCCAGGATTATTTTATTGTAGAAATGAGCAGAACAGGACCACTGGCAGTGGCGGTTCCTCCATTAGGGCAGAGGAATGTGGCCCCTCCCCTCTGCTGCAAGCGCAGCCAACATGAAAAATAAAATGGTAACAAAAAAATGTATTACCATTTTATTTTTCATGCTCGCAGTGTCAGCCGAGTCTGAGGGCAGAGTCAGCGGAAGGGAAGAACAGTGTTGTGGGCACTTCAGTTTACAATGCGCATGTCTCTTTGGCTGGCTGTCTTGTGACGACCAGCTTTACCTGCTCACTTTAAACACTCCAACCCAAGCTGTCATAGACAGCTGGGAGGAGAGAACTCACAGCCCTCAGTGCCTGAAGGAGCGTCGCACCAGGGCGCTCCAGCCAATCCTGGTGATGGCCGATCACGGAAAGGATATGGGCTGGTCTAAAGTCATTATGTCCGGCGGAGGTTCCTCCGTTACAATGGCTGAGCATCGCCCCTCCCCTTCACTGAAAGTGCAGCAAACATGAAAAATAAAATGGCATTAGGACACATTTATTATCGTTTTATTTTTCATGGTGGCAGTGCTGCCGATCCTGATGGCGTGGTCAGCAGCACGGAAGAACAGGGTGGTGTGCACTTCAGTTTAAAGTACGCTTGTCACTTTGGCCACTTTTGTGACGGCCAGCCTGAATAAACACTCCAACCCGAACTGTGGTAGACAGCTGGGAGGAGAGAATTCACATCCCCCAGCGCCCCATGGAGCGTTGCACCAGGACGCCCCAGCCAATCCTGGTGCCGGCCGATCACAGAAAGGAGATGGGCTGGTGTATAGTCCTTATGTCATGAAAGGGGGGCAGGAAGTGAGTATGGCATTATAGTATGTGGGCTCCATGTGCAGCAAGAACTTGATTTCATGATGTGGTCTCTGTACTTGTATGTTGCGTGCTCGCTTTTACTTGAGACGTCATCCTGGCGAAGCTTGCAGTGTTAATGGTTTGTAGTATGGAAACGCATGCTGCTGTACGCTAAACCAGCCGAGCACGAGCCAGCAGACGGCTGAGACAGGAGCTCTGGCTGTCGACTAAAGGACATATCGTGAATTCGTCCCTGAAAGTAGAACATCGCAGGAGAGGTGAGGGAGTTCGACAAGTAATGCGTGCATTTATTTAGAACAGAGCTGCGTCTGTCTCGGCTCTTCTGTGCCTTTGTTTGATGTGTGCGCCCGGTCCCTGACGGAGTCAGAGCAGGGAAACATTTCAGGGCTTGGACTTCCGGAGGGATTCTGGGTGTGCCTGCAAGGTGGTGCAGTTTGGAGCATCCACGAATAACCATGTTTCCCTCCTTCCATTTTGCTGTTGATGATGTTTGTTTTAGGTGCCTTGTAGTGGGTCAAATACCAGGTTTATTTGGTGCTGGCCACCACTGGACTGCACTCTATGAAAAGAATCACCACCTCCTCTGGCCCTGTTCCTATTCTACCATAGAATAGAATGACATGGCAACATTCAAACCAGTGGCGTAGCAAGGTCAGGTGGTACCCAGTGCGGAAAACTTCTTGTCACCCCCCCCACCCACATTGAAATTATTAGGATAAGAAAGAAAAGATAGTTACCCATATTTTTGCCATTTTGTCACCCCCCTCAGTGATGACGCCCAGGGTGGCCGACACCCACCGCACCCCCCTTCCTACGCTACTGATTCAAACCTATTTATATCATGAGCCACGACAGATACCTTCTGAATGGGCTTGACTGTGTTTAGTATATGGGTTCGGTTTGCACAAAAAGTGTACAATTAAATGCATAGATTTACACACACCCTTTAACATACTTTCATGTTATTTTTCAGTTCACATACAGTCCATCACCACTTTCCAGTCATACTACTGGGAATGTCATGGGAATGTCATGTGACATTTTTACAGTTCCGGTTCCCTATGCTTAACTTTACATAAGTGTACCCAGGGCTCGAGTCGGAGTACCACGCGGGTGCACGGCGTCCCCCCACTTATTTTACCGGGAGCTCGATAACTAGAGCAAATGGAGCCACACATTCACTCTTTGGCCTCTCTAGGGCGATATCGGAGCTCATTCTGAACGCTGATCACGCCCTGGCTTCTCTGATGCAGTCGCATCTAAGGGGTGAGCGAGGGGAGGCAATGAGTCTGATGGTGCAAGCCACCTTTTGTGATGTCACTTCCTGACGTGACATCAGCGCCCCCCACTTCTTTTTTTATGACTTGTGCCCTGAGTGTACCTTTGCGTGGTGTTGGAAGACAAACAGATATGTAAAAGTACATTTGTTCTTCTCTCCTTTTCCTACAACATAGTCACATTTATGTGTGCCCATGTCTCTTTCCATGCTTGGAGGGAAGTTGCTCCAGGTGGTTCCTGAAGTATCCAGGATTCGAAAGGCTCAGCTCGGTGTTCCTGAATATCTATAGACTCACAGGTTTGTATGGATGCATGTGATATTTGTGCAGCGTGAACCACTGGAGTCAAGCTATCCAGGCTGATGAAGGCTGATAGCCAGAAACCGGTCCTTGGATGCTTGATTCCGGTCTGGGAAAGACATGGCTTGGTAGTTCGGACTGGACTGTTCCCATGAGGCACAGGGTCAGAGCTGATTTGCATATAGCCAGTGTCTAACCCAGGGTGGTGTGGTGTGCAAAAAAACGATGGATTTAGGCCCAGATCCTTGTACTGGGGTGAATGAATGGCATTGTTCTGCATTCTGACCATCAACTGTGTTTTTTGCAATTTTCACCCCTAGTGGGCTGGGTATGCTCAGACGTGAGTCCCAGGCTCTCCACATCACTGGAGTCAAGCTATCCAGGCTAAAGAAGGCTGATAGCCAGAAACTGGTCCTTTGATGCTTGATTCCGGTCTGGGAAAGACATGGCTTGGTAGTTCGGACTGGACTGTTCCCATGAGGCACAGGGTCAGAGCTGATTTGCATATAGCCAGTGTCTAACCCAGGGTGGTGTGGAGTGCAAAAAAAGTGATGGATTTAGTCCCGGATCTTTGTACTGGGGTGAATGTAAGACATTGTTCTGCATTCTGACCATCAACTGTGTTTTTTGCAATTTTCACCCCGAGTGGGCTGGGTATGCTCAGACGTGAGTCCCAGGCTCTCCACATCACTGGAGTCAAGCTATCCAGGCTGAAGAAGGCTGATAGCCAGAAACTGGTCCTTGGATGCTTGATTCCGGTCTAGGAAAGACATGGCTTGGTAGTTCGGGCTGGACTGTTCCCATGAGGCACAGGGTCAAGGCTGATTTGCATATGGCCATTGTCTGACCTAGGGTGGTGTGGAGTACAAAAAAATGATGGATTTAGGCCCAGATCTTTGTACTGGGGTGAATACAAGACATTGTTCTACATTCTGTCCATCAACTGTGTTTTTTGCAATTTTCACCCCGAGTGTGCTGGGGATGCTCAGACGTGAGTCCCAGGCTCTCCACACCACTGGAGTCAAGCTATCCAGGCTGATGAAGGCTGATAGCCAGAAACCTGTCCTTTAATGCTTGATTCCGGTCTGGGAAAGACATGGCTTGGTAGTTCGGACTGGACTGTTCCCATGAGGCACAGGGTCAGAGCTGATTTGCATATAGCCAGTGTCTAACCCAGGGTGGTTTGGAGTGCAAAAAAAGTGATGGATTTAGTCCCAGATCTTTGTACTGGGGTGAATGTAAGACATTGTTCTGCATTCTGACCATCAACTGTGTTTTTTGCAATTTTCACCCCGAGTGGGCTGGGTATGCTCAGACGTGAGTCCCAGGCTCTCCACATCACAGGAGTCAAGCTATCCAGGCTGAAGAAGGCTGATAGCCAGAAACTGGTCCTTGGATGCTTGATTCCGGTCTAGGAAAGACATGGCTTGGTAGTTCGGGCTGGACTGTTCCCATGAGGCACAGGGTCAAGGCTGATTTGCATATGGCCATTGTCTGACCTAGGGTGGTGTGGAGTACAAAAAAATGATGGATTTAGGCCCAGATCTTTGTACTGGGGTGAATACAAGACATTGTTCTACATTCTGTCCATCAACTGTGTTTTTTTCAATTTTCACCCCGAGTGTGCTGGGGTTGCTCAGACGTGAGTCCCAGGCTCTCCACACCACTGGAGTCAAGCTATCCAGGCTGATGAAGGCTGATAGCCAGAAACCGGTCCTTTGATGCTTGATTCCGGTCTGGGAAAGACATGGCTTGGTAGTTCGGAGTGGACTGTTCCCATGAGGCACAGGGTCAGAGCTGATTTGCATATAGCCAGTGTCTAACCCAGGGTGGTGTGGAGTGCAAAAAAACGATGGATTTAGGCCCAGATCCTTGTACGGGGGTGAATGTAAGACATTGTTCTGCATTCTGTCCATCAACTGTGTTTTTTGCAATTTGTGCCCTGAGTGTACCTTTGAGTGGTGTTGGAAGACAAACAGATATGTAAAAGTACATTTGTTCTTCTCTCCTTCTCCTACAACATAGTCACATTTATGTGTGCCCATGTCTCTTTCCATGCTGGGAGGGAAGTTGCTCCAGGTGGTTCCTGAAGTATCCAGGATTCGAAAGGCTCAGGTCGGTGTTCCTGAATATCTACAGACTCACAGGTTTGTATGGATGCATGTGATATTTGTGCAGCGTGAACCTATTCAAAAGGCAGAGTTCAAGGGAAATTAGTGATTGGTGAGGAAGCTGTGTTCTGAGCAGTAGATGAAGGCTGTGACTCTGCCACGATATAGTGTTCCTTGAAGAAATGTGTCTTCAGATCTTTCCTGAATTGGAGCAGGGTTCGATTGGTCCTAATTGATACAGGGATGACATTCCAAATCCTGATTGCCTAAGCGGAGAAGGTTGGTTGTCTTTTTTTTTTCTTTTCTTCATTTTCCGTCTGTAGGTGTCTTTACTGTGGGAGTGAAAGAGCCACTGGAAGTAATGATCTTGTCATTCAGACAGGCGTAGGGTGTTGGCTGTCTGTGTGCATTTACAAACGCACAAACCACACCTCCCACTCCCTACCCTTGCCTGGAATTTACTTCTGCATAATTCTATGTAGATGATGCAGGAAATTCAAAAGAAGTAAAACAATTTCCATCTGACTAGTATTCTTTTGTGGTTAGCTGTAAGGCATAGAGTGAGCCATTTACAGTCCCAAACTTCCTTTTACAGTCATGTCAATGTAAAATGTTCTTGTTAAGCGCACATCTCACAGGGAGGTCTCATGGTGCTAGGCAACAACAACAGCAGTGCAGACAGCAACTAGAACAATGAAAGCGAGCTTACTGAGGGAAAAGCCAAGTTTTTAGCTCTCTGCGAAAGCATCTATGGTCGACTATGGACGAGAGGTGTGATGGTAGTTTAGCCTCTTGGATGCTCATGACGAGCTGAGCTCGTCACGAGCCACGGCGCTCCGGTGCTCATGACGAGCTCAGCTTGTCATGGCCCGTGGAACGCTCAGGTGCGGGGAGAATTCCCCCGCTGTGCTGAGCGTTCCACGGGAGGCAATACACCTGTGTCGAGCTGAGCTCGTCATGAGCACAGGAGCGCCGTGGCTCATGACAAGCTCAGCTCGTCATGAGCATGGGGGCGCTGTGCGTGCCCCCTCCCCCCCAGCACAGCGGGAGATTAACCCGCGCAGCGAAGGGATTATTCCATTGCATAGGGGCCAAGTTGAAAAATAATTGGCCGCCATTACGAGAAGTTCGAATGCGAGGCTGAACAAGATACGATTTGGTACTGGACCTTAAAGATCTTCCCGGCATGTACCATTGAAGTTTTTTTGCTAGATATTTTGGGCCGGTGCCATACATTGTCCTGACATTGTCAAGACATAAGATTTTGAAATGGTCTCTTTGTCGCACCGGAAGCCAATGGAGAGTTTTGAGGTTTGGGGCAGAAGGGGGTCTGGAGGGAAGATTGAGAATGAGTCTGGATGCAGTATTTTGCAGAATCTGAAGCTTGGAGTGCCACCAGCAAGGCGTTCCCATAATCAAGTCGGCTGATAACAAGACCCTGCACCAGAGGTTTCCTAGCTTCAATGGGTGGTAAATGGCTTCGTGAAGGGGCTCAATTTTTCACATGAACAGGAATATCTGACTTTAAAAATACTCAAATGTTGCATGCCTCCCACTGAGATTTATTTTCAAGATTCAAAGCAAATGTAACACAAAAATACAAACCTTTCTAAAAGAAGTAATGCTCAAACTCACAGCTGTAATTGTGTATGTCAGAAAATTAGTTATCGCTTTTCTTCTAGTTTGCATAGACCATCAATTATTTTTGTGGCTTCTAAACCACCTTCCAACAGGATTCTATTCAGCAAAAGCACGACTAACACTACACATAAAAAAAAGACAGCCCCTCACTTCTTCAGGCGGATTCCCAACATACATTGAATTCCACACCTGACCACACATCAGTGGACACATACATAAACATGCCCATAAAACCAACAGAGGGAAGGTTCTTGTGCACATTGTTTTCATGCGCCCGCCTGCCTCGTTGTGATAGAAAATGTTAAGTATGGAGAGGTACATGACTCTTACAGAACAGAAAACGTTTCAGCTGTTTGCACATCGGTGTCAGATGACAATGATGCCACTTCTCTGAATGAACAAAATGTAGGTGTGGCTCATAATTTGGTGTTGTCCTCCAAGGCGTTTCCAAATTGTAAATAATTACTTGTTTTTATGAGGCACTTCGGTTGTTTCTAAGGGCTGTAAACAACAGGTGTTTCTATTACTCAATTTAAATAGTACTCAATCTACCGGCCTTTGAAGGGTGGAAGGCTGAGTCGGTCCTGCCAGTATTCAGAGTCAGGAATAAACAACATAGTGATGGAAGGAATGATAGAATTAATCTCAGCCACTGGCTACTGCTTGTTTTTCACCAACTAAGACGCCTTAGACAGACCTACCACATGCAAATCAGTCTTGGCCATGCTCCGAAAGGAACAGTGAAGCCCAAACTGCCAGTCCAGATCCCTGCAAATGGGAACACAAATCACTACTTTTATTTAGTTAGGCCTCGTCAAAGAGGTACAGTTTGATTCCTGTTTCACAGTGAGCACAGGACCCACATCTGGGCATACCCGTTGCACTTAGGAAATCCAGTGAAACAAACAAGGTGATGGATAGCGTGCAATATTAAACTCAATCACTTACAGTTTTTTGAGGCTCATTCCAGTCCATGATTTTTCCTTGACTGCACCACTCTAAACAGAGACCCGACATATGAAAATCAGTCTTGGTCCAGTTCAGGGTTTTAATTTGAACCAGTGGTTTCCGGTGCTCGGAAACCGGCACTCAATTGTCAACATCAGTACTTATGACAGTCTGCCACAGGGTGGCGCTGTTTGTCTAAATTTAAGATGAGCACACAACAGTTGTTTATTAATTAAATAAACATTTAAGAGGACTAATGCCTGCTGCTCCAGCCATTCTCATAGCTTTGGGTGCTCTGGAATAGTCTGAATTTTCACTCTTGTTTGAGTGTGATCTTTAGAAGTTATGTTGGTTCTGTCACTGGCATCATTTGCAGGGGCAATGAGTGGTACACGCTGCAGCGGTTTCCTGAGGAGGGCACTGGTCTTGCTCCAAAAGGAACAGTCAAGCCCGAACTGCCAGGCGACACGAGCAACCCCTGAACGTGTTCCGGTCACTGAGGCTGCCTGCTGTCTTCACTCATAAACAATTATTATTCTTGATTTGTAAATGTCCAAAGTTTACCTTTGTTTTTGAGTGTATACGGGGTGAGATTGTGATGATTAAATTAGATTTCCACCTCAAGCTTAAATGAAACTAAGACATAATAACTAATGTATAATGTACTTGCTATGTTTGGAGGAAAGTCCCACTCATTACCCCCAGGTCTCTCCTGTCCTCGTCCCATTCATTACAAAGTGGAGATAATCATCTCCTGACAGAAAAAAAGAACAGAGGGATTATGGGACCCTAACCGCAGCCCCTCCCACTGGGAGTACATAAGCAGTACTTACCCAGCATACTTCCTGTTCTTTTTTTCTGCCTGTGGACAGAATTGGAACGAGGTGCTGGTGCTGCTCATGCTGGGCTGGAGCGGCATTCCTTCTTCCACTCCCCGTCCGGCTGCCTGGCTGTACAGGCTGGGTGTCTGCTGGTCTTCCTCTCGGCCTGCCGGGCTCGCTCTGAAGCTTGTAAGTTCCCGGGCGGGTCTTGCAAGCCAGCCAGCCCTTTGCGCCTGGTTCCTTCCGGGTTGCTGGGCGCATCTTCCTGTGGCCTGGCCGGGTGGAAGATGCACCACAATTGCTGGTTCTCCTGTCCTCCTACTTCTTTCAGCATGGCGTGGATGGGGTCAGGTCTGACTGGCGGAGGAGGGGGGCCTTGTTCCTGTCTCCAGGGCCCCCCCGGTGCGTTTCGCGTAAGGATGTCTCATTTTTTTGCTGCTGATCCATGCAGTGTTTGGCTGCGCGCCTGGGTCACAGCTTGCCTCCCGCCGCTGTACTGGTGTGTGTGCTCCTTGGTCTGGCTGTGGAGGTTGGGGTGGGGGCCTTGTTTGCCATCTGCTGGCCCCCCTCCCCGGTGTGTGCCCGATTGCATTATTGCATTATATGGCTGCCGGCTGTGGATGGTGTTCTGGGTGCCAGTGCAGTCGCAGGCTCCCATTTGGGGCCTTGGTCACGTGGCCCTTGGCACGGCGGTGCTGGGTGTGGCCCCTTCTCCCGGTCCCGTGGGCCGCGATTCCTGGTTGCAGGGTTGGCTGAGTCTGGGTGTCTGTCTGTACCGGCTTCCACGGCTCCCTTTCCCGCTGTCTCCTTTTAATTTTTGCTCCTGGTTCTGACCTGGATTCCCCCATGGCCCAGCTCTGGTCACATCTTGAAGCTTGTGGCGCCTTGCTTTTGGCTCTCCTGCCTGTGTCCTTGTGCCATCCTCGGGGCTGGGGCACTTGGTTGGGTCTTGGTTTTAGCTCCCCATCTAGATGTTCTGACCTGGTCGGGGGCTGTCTCCATGCCTACCTCAGGGGGCGTGTTGGTCTCAGCTGGTGTTCATGCTTGTGCAGGCTCTGGGTGGTGCCGGTGTTGTCCTCTGGAGTCCGCCAACTTGTGTGGGGCATTGGTTGGTTTATTTCCTTGGCCCTTGTTTGGGGCATGCGGTTGTGCTTCCCTGTGGGTGTCCCTGAGGGGTGGTGCTGCTGTTTCCTCGCATTGTGGCCCACCTGGTGTTGCTTTGGGGTTATTTGGCCCTCCTTTGGGTGCAGCTGTGTCTTCCGGCTGCAGTGGCAGACTTTACTGTTGGAGCGTCTGGTTCCTGTTTGCAGTGGAGCTCGGTCGTTCCTGTGGACTGTTCTCATCCTTGATTTTCCTGTTCCCTTCTGTCATGCCTCTGGTGCTCCTGTGCGGTGCTTTTGTTATCTTCTGTGCCTGCTTTTGCCCTCCAGCCTTTCCTCCCTTGTCGCCCCTGCTCTAGTTTGCTCTTCGGGGTTGTGCTGGTTGGGCCTGGTTCATTCTTGGGCCTGCCCTGTTTAGCCGGGGTTTGTGGGTGTTCACCTGGGTTCCCCTGTGCTTTGAGTTCTTCCCCCTACAGTGGCTACTTGGTTGGGGTTCTTCTGGCTTTGTCCCTCCATTGGCTGGGGTTATATGCCCCTCCTTTGGGTGCAGCTGTGTCTTCCCACTGCAGTGGTCGACTTTACTGTTGCGGCATCTGGTTCCTGTTTGTGGTGAGGCTCGGTTGTTTCTGTGGACTGTTCTCTTCCTCTCTCCGTGCCTCACTTAGCCTGATCCTTTCTATCATACCTCTGGTGCTCCTGTGCGGTGCTTTAGTTATCTTCCGTGCCTGCTTTTGGCCTCCTGCCTTTCCTCCCTTGTCGCACCTGCTCTGGTTTGCTGTTGGGGGTTGTGCTGGTTGTGCCTGGTTCATTCTTGGGCCTGCCCTGTTTGGCCGGGGTTTGTGGGTGTTTGCCTGGGTTCCACTGTGATTTGGGTTGTTCCCCCTGCAGTGGCTACTTCTGGCGTTGTCCCTCCATTGACCCTTCTTCCCTGCCCTAAGGAGTTGGGTTGGGTTGGTCCTGGATTGTCCCTGGTTTGGGGTAAGCCTGGGTTTCCGGGTGCTGTCTGCTCTGGGTTGCTCGTAAGCTCGCTTGCGGTTCTTCTGGCTGGTATAGCTGTGCTTGGGGCTGGCTGTGCTGTGGGTTTTGTGCCTGCTCTGGGGTGTGTTTCACCTGGTGTTACCCCCTCACCCCCAGGATTTCTGGTGTCGATATCCTTGCTTTCGTGGTCTCCTGTTGTTGGATGGCGGGTCACTCTGCTGTTGGGTTCCGGTCCTTGCGGGTCTGCAGTGTTCCTGCTGTTGTGGCCTCCTGGTTACAGCGGGGTCTGTCTTTGCCTGTCCGCCCGCTCCTGTCTTCCTGTGTGCCCCCATGGGCCTGCTCCCTTTGTGGCAGTTGGGGGGGTGGTCATTGGGTATTTGTCTTGTCCCTGCAGCTGCCCACCGACATGGCTACTGGTTTCCGGAGTCTGCTGCTGTGTTGTTGGGGGGGGGGGGGGGGGGGAGGCTTGTGCCTCTGTCCTTCTACTTCATTCTGTTCCTGGGCTGTTGTCCCTCAGGCTGCCTTGCCGGTTGTGTTCTCCCTGGGGCTTTTTGCTCTCTGCCTTTAGGTTGTGTCTGGTGGACCTGCTTGTGGCACTTTCTCTCCTTTGGCCTCTTCCGGTCTCTGTTCCCATGTGGGGCAGTGGGGGCCGTGTGTCCTCCATGGTCGCTGAGCTCTGGGTCTGGTTCTGGGGCTTTATCTGCTGCCTCTGTTCTATTTTGGGCCTTTTGGGCCTGCCTGTTGTGTTCTTGCCCTGGGCTCTTGCCTTGTTTGAGTTTTGGTCCTGCGTGGTCCGGCTGTTCTGTGCTGGGTGTTTCTGTTGCCCTCCTTGGCCTTTACCTTTGCCTGTGAGCTGCTGGCTTTGGGACTTCCCTGGGTGTGAGTTGGGCGCCAGGTCCTTCGATTCAGGCTGGTTGCTTGACTTTGGCCCTGGCTTCCTGTCTGCTTGGTGCTCGGTTGCCTTGGTTCTACCCTGGCGGTTTATCCCCTGCTCCGGCCCTCCCTTGGTGTGTGTTGGGCTGTGGAGTTTGTGGGCCTGGGCGGTCAGCTTGGCTTCCACCCTGGCTTCTGTTGCCTCTCTGGCTTGGCTGGTTTTGGGGGTTTGTTGCCTCCCCTTCGGGTTGGGGGTTTCAGGGCCGTGGCCGTTGGCCCTGTCCCGCCTCTTCCGGGCTTGAGCGGGATCCGGGTTGTTGGTCCCCAGTCTTGTGCTGAACTGTCTGTTTGGATGGCTGTCTGCCCGGGTCTTTGGGGGCATCTCTGTCTGACTTGTTCTTCTGCTGTTTTCTGTTTGCTCTGGTCTTGTGGCCTTGGGGGTTGTCTTCGCCTGCCCAGGCTGCTCTGGTGTGTTTTTTCGAGCCCTGGTTTGGTTTGGGGCCTTGTTCCCTGTTGGGCGTTTAGTCTCCTGGGTTTCAGGTCTCTTCCTCTTCCCCTGCCCTTTTTCGTTTGGTTGGGGTCTGGCTGTCGGGTCTTTCGACCCTTCTGGCTCTGTGGGCTTTCTGGGGTGGCATTCCGGGGGTTGTGTTCCTGTTTCCCCAGCTTCTTGTGTGTCTCTTGGTCTTAGCTGGCTCTTGGCCTGTTACTGGCTCTTGCTTTGGCTCCTCCTCCCTGGCTGGGTGCTTGGTGGTCGTCGTTTGGCGGCTCTGGTGGTTGGTGCTCGCCTTTCTTGAATGGGGCCTGGTCCTCCTCTATGGGGTTTCGGGGGCTTTGTCCTCTGGGCTCTCCGGGGGCCTTGTCATTCTGGTTGGGGGGCTGGTGCCTCGCCGGTGCATCCCCCCTTACTGGTTTGGTCTTGGTGGTCCTGCCCTTGGGTTGGTTCTTGGGTTTGTGCCTTTGCCCTGTTTCTGTCCGGTGGTGTTGAGGTTTGTCCTCTGGTTGGCCCTTGTTCCCTTTGTGCCTGGTTGCGGTAGGGACTATGGGGCCTTCCTTTCTTCCCCTTGTCTTTGTGGGGTTGCTTGCGTGTCCATTTGGCTGTCAGGGCTTCCCTTCTGTTCTTGCTGGGGGCCAATGTTAATCACTGACCAACACAAGTCAGTAGTGTTTTTAATTATGAAAGTGCAACATAGACAAACGCAATCCAAATGACAAGAGCAATGAAAAGCTATATAGTATCTTGCAGTGTTGACACGTAGTTGTAGTATGATAACAGCTGACATGTGTTTCGTCGTGGACCGATTTTCTCAAGGCTGTTGACACTTAAAACCATCAAAATTTGTTGTAGTTTACTTCATCAACAGCCTTGAGAAAGTCGGTCCACAACGAAACAAGTGTCGGCTGTTATCATACTACAACTAAGTGTCAACACTGCAAGATACTATCTAGCTTTTCATTGCTCTTGTCATTTGGATTGTTTTTGCTCTATGTTGCACTTTGATAATTAAAAACACTACTGATTTGTGTTGGTCAGTGATTACCACTAGTGTTGTGCTCTGCCTTCGTATTGGTATAATTTGATGTGTATTGAGGACGTTTTCCTCACTGCACTGAGTGACATTGTTGACGGCACAGTGTTGACATAAAGCACACCTAGATATGTTTTGTTGGACTCCTGTGCAAACTACAACAGAGGTGCTGATTGTTCTGTCTTGTTAACCACTGCCGTCGTTCTTTTATCGTTTATGCCTTTTTTATAGTCTTTATGTTTAATATAAGATGTTTATGACACATAAATGGCACATTTTGTTAGTGATTTCCAGAATATGAGGTGGATAAACTTTACAGTAGGTTGGATATTGGGCAGATATGATATTTAGTTTAATTAAAGTGAGAGGTTCATTCATTGAACACTGTTCAAACACCTTCTTTGTGATCAAGCACCAACAATCATTAATGTCTTTGCTGGCTTCAATGGTCCTTCCTCTCTTTCTGGTCACCACAGTGTTGAATGAGTCCTTAGTCCCCTGTGCCTTCATGCTCACCGGTGCCTCAGTGATACCCTGTCTTTGGCTTCCCAATTATGGTCATTCTCTGCTCCGATTCTGCTTTCCTGTTACTACTCCTCCTGTGACTCCATAGACCAGGGGTCTCCAACCTTTTCTGTAATAAGAGCTACTTATGTTTAATGAAAATCCTCCCTAGATACTAATATTATTAGTGGTGTAATAATGACCGTATAAGACAAGAATATATTCGTGTGGCTGTCATATGCAAGATTATGAGCAGTGATCACCTCAGTCTCTGCATAGTGGCCAGCAGTAATGTACAAAAGGCTTTGTCAAATTGGAATGCCTCTACTTGGGTAATACATAAAAAGCATAGCTGAAATGCCACTGACACCAAGGAAGTAATAGTAATAATTATCCCCTAACACTGTATGAATTTTCACTCACATATCAGCTTTAACTATATTTGGGATTTCCATCAATTTTTCTCCTAACTACAGCTTATGATTTCTAAAAAATACACAAATTCTTTGTCTCGAATAAACACTTTGCGATTTTGGCATTCATATTTTAGCTCAACCAAGCAAAGGCTTCTGATTTAGTAGGAAGGGCTACCTACAGGAGAGCTACCTAGAGGTATCAGGAGAGTTACCAGTAGCTCACGAGATACTCTTTGCAGTACCCTGCCCTAGACTGTGCCATCCATGCCTCACTGGCCAGGCTCTCCGGGTCCTACCGCCCATGTACCCTATGTCTCCATGTCCCCCACGCCCTGCGCCATCCATGCCTCACTGGCCATGCTCTTCAGGTTCTCATAGCCCACTTAAGACGCGCTGATCACGAGCGCGATCAGAGGACACCTAATCTCCTGAGGCGGAAGCCGGGAGCAACGCTTGCTATTTTTAAAATACTTTGATGTACTATTGTGTTTTTACTCACTATTTCCTTCTCCCTGGGCAAAGATACGCTTGTATTTCACGAGCTGGGCATCCCCGCGCAGCAGATCTTAGCGCTGCCGCGGGTCACAATTCTTCTTGCTGCCATTTCCCCGGAGCACACAGGCCACGCCCACTACCGTTAGGCCCCGCCCCCGCACTGAGGTACTTAAGACGCGCTGATCACGAGCGCGATCAGAGGACACCTAATCTCCTGAGGCGGAAGCCGGGAGCAACGCTTGCTATTTTTAAAATACTTTGATGTAATATTGTGTTTTTACTCACTATTTCCTTCTCCCTGGGCAAAGATACGCTTGTATTTCACGAGCTGGGCATCCCCGTGCAGCGGATCTTAGCGCTGCCGCGGGTCACAATTCTTCTCGCCGCCATTTCCCCGGAGCACACAGGCCACGCCCACTACCGTTAGGCCACGCCCCCTTCTCCCATAACTATGTGCATATCCCGGACGCGCAGCGGACGAGCGCAGCGGGCGCGCCACCTGCGCGATGAAGGCGCGCCTAAGGCAAACCCGTCTGTGCCCGTCCGCGCCAGGACGGGCCTAGGGACTAGGTAGAATGGCGAAAATTACAGCTATACTCCCCTGGAACTCTGCTCCCTACAACACTCTCGCCTCCCCAGCTTGGATCCCGCCACACGCTCCTGTCTAACGGCCAACAACATCTGCCGCTCCCAGCCAGGCCAGGCCTCCCCTGAAAAAACTCCCCATGGCTCTCACTCTACTAGGAAAACTTGGAGGTCTAATGACCTTACACTCGGTCTATGGTTAAACATCAACTAGATATCTTTCTACTTCTCAACTCTGATAGACCGGACATGCTACTCATCACCAAAACCCTGCTTACCCAAGACTCTCTACCGGATGTCCTTGCAGCTCTCTCGGCAGACTATTATATACTATCAGTGAATAGAGAACCAGGAAAGCGTGGGGGCGGCGTTGCTGCCATCATCCGCAAAGATCATACGTTCACTACATTACCTTCCCTGGATCTGCCAGATACCGAAAACCTTGTCATCAAATCTGACACAGACAAGGGAACTATGGTCCTGGTACTGACCTATCGACCCCCTAAGGTCATGCCCACCTTTCCAGTCTCCCTGAGCGAGCAAATGGCTGGCTTAGCTGTCGACTATGATAAGGTGATGCTGATCGGGGATTTAAATTACTGGTTTAACGACCCAGCAGCAGGACCCCAGGCCATTGAACTCTCTGAGCTCCTCCTCCATCTGAACTTTTCTCAATCAGTCCTGACCTCTACTCCCGAAAAGGGAAATACTCTGGACCAGATCTGGTCTCACAATATCCCTTTGTCCATCCCGACGGCAACCCCTTGCATATGTTCTGATCACCATCTACTGCAATTCTCCTACACTCTTCACGGCCACACGAAGGCCCCCATCCCTGTAGGAGGGGTAGTAAGGAAATGGAGATCACTAAATAACCATGATTTCTTGTCTTCCTTGGCTAATTCAATTCCAGCATCCACCCTAGATATTAATCTTATGGAAAAAAATCTCACTGACTGGCTCTTGGCAGCCTGCAACGAGCATGTTCCACTCTCCAAATTTTCTCTTGCCCGTCGTATGGATGCCCATAGGTGGTTCATGGCGGATTTAAAAAAACTAAATCTAGAATTGCGACAATTTGAGAGGAAATGGAGACATGGGTACTCAGACGAGGACAGAGTGTCATATACGACTGCCCGCAGGAATTCAAGAACTCCATTCTATCTACTAAGGCAGCATTCTTTTCCGATAAAATTCTGAACGCACAAAATAAATCTAGAGAAATTTTCAGGGTTGTGAATGACCTCTGTAATGATGCAAGAACCTCCCCCCCCCCCCAAACCCCCACGGAAAAGCTGTGTAATCAGCTCAATAATTTCTTCAAGGACAAGATAGCCATCATAAAAGAAAGCATCTCGGATAGGCCTAGCATGGCGGCCATCGAGGACATCTGCAGAAACCAATCCGCATTTGAGGCTTTCCCTCCAATAGATCAATCTAGGTTAGGGGAACTGATGGACCGTGTGAAGTCCGGCTCACCTTATGATTGCTGCCCCCCGCATGTACTAAGGGAAGTCTATTCAGTACTCCCGCTAGGCATACTCCCCCTCTTGAATGAGTCCCTAGCTCAGGGAATAGTCCCCATTTCGTTTAAAAATGCAACGCTGGTACAATTAATCAAAAAAACGGGTGCCGATCCGTCTAATCTCACCAACTACCGGCCCATATCTCTCCTCCCTTTCGGAGCTAAGATCTTGGAAGCCCATGTGGCTAGCTGCATATCCAACTTCATTGAAACATCTGACTACCTTGAGCCTAACCAAGCTGGCTTTCGCCAGGCGCACTCAACCGAGGCAGTGATCATCCCACAGTTCTGGACACAATGAGGTCCAATGCCGACAGGGGTATTCATCAGGCCTTGGTGCTTCTGGACCTGTCGGCAGCGTTCGACACGGTGGACCATACCATCTTATTACACTGTGTCGAACTAGCTGGTCTGCGAGGCTCGGCCCTCCGCTGGGTGAAGTCTTTCCTGAGCGACCGGACCCAGGCAGTTAAGCTCGGGAACTTTTTAGTGCCCAAATTAACTACCACCTGTGGGGTCCCGCAAGGCTCGTCACTGTCTCCCCTCCTGTTTAATCTATATCTCAAACCCCTATTACATTCCTTAAAAAACAGGAGGGTCACGATTTATAACTATGCTGACGACCTGCAGCTAATTTTCCCACTGGACTCAACCGACTTCACCGCGGAATTCCAGGCCACCATGCTACATATTCAACGGTGGATGGAGTTGAACCACTTAAAACTTAACCCCGGGAAGACAGAGTTGGTACTCCCGGGTAAAAGCTCGATCAGCTGGGGCCCTCATTTCTGGCCGTCAACAATGGGATCCCCTCCTTCCCCCTCTCTCTCGGTGAAAAGCCTCGGGATCACCATTAACTCCGATCTCTCTCTGAAAAGTCAGGTGGGAGCGGTGATCTCATCCAGCTTCCTTCAGTTACGCAAAATTAGCAAAATTGCCCATCTACTCACTCACCCTGCCCTCATTCAGGTTGTTCTCGCCTTGGTCCTTTCCCGATTAGACATCTCAAACTCTTTCTATTTAGGCCTCCCACTGTTCCTGTCTAAACGCTTGCAAATTGTGCAAAACCAAGTGGCCAGATTAATCTTTAAGAACCGAGGCAGGAGCTCGGCGAAACCATTGCTGGCCACTCTTCACTGGCTACCCATAGCCCAACGGGTAATGTTCAAAGTAGGATGCTTGGACTTTAAGGCTCTTCACGGGAAAAGTCCCATGTTCATCAACAGCCTAATAATCAAACATGAGCCGACCCGCAATCTCCGCTCTGCTCATCAGTTCCTTCTCACTCTACCCTCCTTTAAACGGAAGCGCCTTGGCGGGTGCCGATTTGCTTATCTAGCCCCAAAGTTTGGAACTCTTCCCCCTTGTCGCTCAGGAGATGTACCAATCTCATTGAGTTCCGGGGTGCACTGAAGACCTGGCTATTCAAGCAAGCTTTGAGATAGGTTAATTGTTTTGTGATTCTTCCTCACCACCAGCGCCATGAAACCTCTGGGTGCCCGTGCGCTTAACAAATTTAGAATAACATAACATAACATAACATAACATAACATAACATAACATAACATAACATAACATAACATAACATAACATAACATGTACCCTGTCTCTCCATGTCCCCCTCGCCCTGCACCATCCATGCCTCACTGGCCATGCTATTCAGGTTCTCATAGCCCATGTACCCTGTGTCTCCATGTCCCCCTCGCCCTGCGCCGTCCATGCCTCACTGGCCATGCTCTCCGGGTCCTATCGCTCATGTCCCCTATGTCTCCATGTCCCCCACGCCCTGCGCCATCCATGCCTCACTGGCCATGCTCACCGGGTCCTATCGCCCATGTACCCTATGTCTCCATGTTCCCTGCGCCATCCGTGCCTCACTGGCCATGCTCTTCAGGCTCTCATAGCCCATGTACCCTGTGTCTCCATGTCCCCCTCGCCCTGCGCCATCCATGCCTCACTGGCCATGCTCTCCGGGTCCTATCGCTCATGTCCCCTATGTCTCCATGTCCCCTGCGCCATCCATGCCTCACTGGCCATGCTCTCCCGGTCCTATCGCCCATGTACACTATGTCTCCATGATCCCCGCGCCAAGTGCCATCCTTGCTCCCAAGGGCAGACTGACCTTTAAGTGAATTGGGTGAATGCCAGATGGGTGGGACTGCATTAAATACTCGGGGGGAGGGGGAGGGGCACTTCTCCCTGCTGATTCAGCCCAGCGTCAGTGCAAGTGCTCAAACTCCTCTGAAAGTTAAGAATGAGTTAAAAAAAAGCTGTGGACTAAGGTAGGTTTTGTTCTGCAGTGTCTCCCTTCACATCACCTTGGAAAGAAATTCTGCCACCTGGCAGGCAGCTCATTTTCACAGCACATTGGTACGCTCCAAGGAGCTTGAAGGACATTCAGCCCAGACCCCTCGAGGAAGATACAGCTCAGTTTGTTCCAGGATTCCTAGTCTGCCCCTGCTTGCTTCATGCACCTTTCTACCACACACAAACCATGAGGTTCCCACTACTGTTGGCCCCTGCAGCCCTTCCATCTGAAACTCTAGTCCATTGCACACTAGTGCTTTCCTGCCCCCTTGTGTCCCTGCCTCCCCCCCACTATGCCACCTTGCCATGGTGCTCGTTCCCCCCGTGTCCCTCTGCTCTTACCCTGGGTGGACCAGTTATGCCTCAGTGCCCCTTTCACTCGCTTGCCCGCACCCTTTCTGCCTCCTTTCCCAATCATTGTAACACTCAGTGCTAGGAATGAGGATGGGGCGACCAAGCTTTGCATCTGTCTTACAGCAGTAGCAAGAGGGATGAGACTGAATTCGCTTAAGTTGAAAGTCGACTGAGGTGCTGGTGGTGGGTAATCAACCGCAGCGCTGGCGCCCTGAATGATGGCGCGTTGATCTTGGGCTGCTTCTCACTCATTGTAATGTAGTTTGGAACCTATTCTTTTGGTTGGACCAAAGGCTCTCCATGGATGTTCAAATCTCTGAAATTGCAGCAAGAGGCAAATATATCCAGATGTTCAAATATTTTACACAACACAGTGCAGCAACTAAATTTGTTCTGCTGCGTTATGCACGGGGGAAATTCAATGCAGAACCATATTTATTAAGATTGGCCTGCTACTACGGTCACCCAATGAGACTGCATTGTGTGATACACTGCCTAGCAACATGCCACGAGACAAGTGTGTACTGTCTCGCTTGCGACTTGAACTCGAATCATGCTCTTCTAGTGCAAATTCATGTGCCTAAACAAACTGTAAAGGATCCAACACATTGGATGTGTACTGTGCACTGAAGCACACATGCAACACATTGGTGGTTTTTTGAAAAATGAACATGTTTCACGCTAGTCTAGTTTTTGATGCAAAGCCCAGTCTGGACTATTTTAGTAGATCCAGCTATATGTTAAAACCTATCGTATTTGGCTGATCCACCGCAATATCGTGAAGTGGTGCAAATCACAGTGAAATTACTAGGCAAAGAAGTTTATCCTCAAATAAGGACACTTTTCAATTGCAAAACACCTTATGTGCTGCATAGTAAATAACGGTTTACTGGCAGAATATTGATGTAAAAAATATAGGAGTAAAAAATATCGATGAAAAAATATATAATGCAAAAATATCAACTCCCTATACTTAAACAGGTAAGTACAAAAATATCAGAGAAAAATATTGATGTAAAAAATATAGTTGTAAAAAATATCGATTTTGTTTTATAATATATGAAAATTAATAATAAATATTAAATATGGTAAATAATAAATTGTATAAAAAAGTAAGAAGATTTAATATGTTCCAAAAAATATATCAACTAAACAAACAAAAAACGTTAAACTCACATACATAATAATTACTATATATATTTACTTTAAAACAAATAAACTATTAATTTTAATTTATTTTATAATTTCAAAATTATATAAAAATTTACAAAAATATGTGTGTGTGTACCAATAACATGAAATCTAATAAAACAAAGTTCTATTATAAATTAAAACCTTAAACTATTTAAAAATCTTCAAACTTAAATTTCCCACTCCAGTCAGTTTAACAGTAGGGAAAGTGTTGGATAGCGGAGGGGTAAAAATTACTATCACCACTCCCGTGAGTACAACAGTAGGGAAAGTGCTGGATAGCGTAGGGGTAAAAATTACTATTCCCACTCCAGTGAGTGCAACAGCAAGGAAATTGTTGGATAGCGGAGGGGTAAAAATCACTATTCCCATTCCAGAGAGTATAACAGTAGGGAAAGCGTTGGATAGTGGAGGGGTACAAATTACTATTCCCACTCCAGTGAGTCCAACAGTAGGGAAGGTGTTGGATAGCGGAGGGGTAAAAATTATTATTCCCACACCAGTGAGTGCAACAGAAGGGAATGTGTTGGATAGTGGAGGGGTAAAAATTACTATTCCCACTCCAGTGAGTGCAACAGTAGGGAAAGTGTTGGATAGTTGCAGGATAAAATGTACTATTCCCACTCCAATCAGTGGAACAGTAGGGATTGTGTTGGGTAGCAGAGGGGTAAAAATTACAATTCCCACTCCAGTGGGAGCAAACACTAGGCAAGTGTTGGAAATCAGAGGGGTAAAATTAACTATTCTCACTCCAGTGAGTGCAACAGTAGGGAAAGTGCTTGAAAGAGGAGGCGTAAAATTGTACTATTCCCACTCCAGTAAGTGCAATAGTAGGGAAAGTATTGGATAGTGGAGGGGTAAATTACTATTCCAATTCTAGTGAGTTCAACAGTAGGGATAGTGTTGGTTAGTGAAATGTAAAAAGTACTATTCCCACTCCAGTGATTGTAACATTAGGAAAAGTGTTGGATAGCGGAGAGACAAAAAATACTATTCACACTCAGTAATAAAATAAAATATATAATTAAAAAATGTAAAAGCATAACATAAATAAACAATATTTAAAAAATGAAAAATCTAATATATTAAATATATAAAAAGAAAACATATTATAATATTAATTAAATATAACAAAAACCTAGAAATATTATACAAAATAAATTAATAAATAAATTTTAAAAAACTATTTTTTTAACTAACAAATATTTACAAACAAAAGATTAATTCATTCATAAATTCATGTTATTTCCTACCCTATACACCACACCACAAACAAAATACTTCAACATTATAAATTACATTTACTTCCATAATTACCATAATTAAAAATATATTAAAAGAATAGTATTATTCATTACGCACACTTTAACACTATAATATCCACAACACACACCCAAATTAAAGTATAAAATAATAAAACACAATTAAAACTTATTTTTAAATTACAAACTTTTATTATTAACATCTAATAATAAAGTAATTAACATTTATTTAATACCCAACCTTTACCCATTTAAAAGTAACACACAAAAAATAAACAATTACCCAAAATAAATATCAAATAATTAACATTAATTAACAACTATATATTAATTAATTGAACACAAATTACTTCCCACCCTTTACTGCTATAAAGACGACACAAACCTAAAATTAGTTACACAATTACCATAACATTTTAATTAATTTAATTAATATCAATTAACAAAAAAATAAAAAATAAGTAAACTACTTAACACCATTTACCCCTATAATCACCAAAACACGCACCTAAAAGTAATTACAATTCCATAATTAATTACCAATTAATTATTTAAAATTAATTAACAACCAATCATTCATTCATCAATTAAAAATAAATAACTACCCTGCCTTTTCACCTATAAACACCACAACACACACCTCAAATCAATTACACAATTAACATAATTAATTACCAATTAACTAATTAAAATTAATAAACAACCAATTATTAGTTGGTTAATAATTAATTATGTTACACATTTAAAACTATAAAATCTAAATGAAACAAATATTAATAATAAATAATAATAATATAATTAAATTACTTCCCACCCTACTCCCCTATAAACCCACAACCCGCTACAGAACTAAAATCACAAAATTCAAATAAAAAAAATTAATAACTACTAAAAATGTAACACATAAATTAAACATACAAACAATTCTTAACCAAAAAAATACATATAAAATATATACTAAGAGACATAACATTAATTTAAAAACCCATATTCTTAACAACTATATTTTTGCAAACAATATTAAACACTTCGATATTTTTAAAATCGATATTACTTACCTTAAGTCGATATTCTTGACCACGATATTCTTGCTGTCGATATTAATGAACCACAATAGTTATTACACAATATTTGTGCAACTCGATATTTTTTATTCGATATTCTGTCTGCACACCCTTAGTGACAAGTCAAGCCACATAGAATATATGTGTATTTAGTTGAGAAGCTTATCAAGCCAACATAACAACAGCACAATAGAAAATAAAGAAGTGTAATGTCTGCGACCAGTTGAAGTAAAATCTATTTAATAAGACAACACAAATAAAAAGTGTTCTAAGAGCAAGAAAGGATTCTAAAATAGTCAAAAATGTCACTATTTAGAAATAGTGATAAAACTATCATGTTAAACATCAAGGTAAGACTAGGAACATGTAAAATATCAGAACAGAAAATATGATTGATCACAAACCACTGGGACAACAAAATCTGAAAACTTTTTAAAAAAATGACATCACTAAAACAGTTTATATGTCCAGGGGGTGTCCGAAAAAATGGATACAAGTAATGGAACTCTGAAAGGGGAGAGATATGTACACCTCCCAGGGTGCGGACGCAGACCACCCCAGAAGAACTAGAGATGTAAGATGAGAACTACTAATTGGGTGTGGAAACTCTTTGATATAATTGATTCGAATGTGCAAAATTAATGTCAAAAGAAGTTTGATCATTGCTACAACATGAACCTGTGCTGTTTTTTCTTTCTGTTGTATTCAATAAAAAGAAACTTTAAAAAAAAATGACATCACTGATGTGAAAATAATGAAAAAGTTAAAAACAGGACTGCCATAATGTTGAGAGCAAATGAGGAAGCCTTAGTTGTTGACTTTCAATCACCCTTGGTTGAATATAACTGTGAGTAATTTGTTGCACTGAAGGGTTTTATGGTCTGGGGTAAAAAAGTTTATGGAAGTCAAACATCTTGAAGAGAACAAGCCTGGAGGCTCTCTCTGAAACTGCTTCCAAAAGCTTGGATGGTCACTGCTCGCGACATCAGTCAACCGGAAAGTGTAAACAAGCACTTTTCAGGCTAAAAACTAGAAAATTGTGATCAGGTTTGGCCTCCAGAAGCTTCTGTGGAGTTCTGTGTCACAGCAGGCCCAGTACCTAGTTTCTCCCTATCTAAATATTGAGGTTTGAAGTTCTGTTTTAAAAAGGGGGGAAACGAAGTTCAGTCTTTCCAGTGCTTCCCAAGCCTTTTCGTCTACTTGAAATGATATGTGGTTGTGTTTCTCAGAGCAACACAGACTACCATGACGCAGGTAAGGCTTTGCAATTGGTTAAACATCCCTTCATAATTTCTTCAGCCAATTTATCTGGAAATCCAGCAATAATCAGCATGTTCCTTTGAGCACAAAAGGCATTTCCTAAACTACAACATGCAGAACAACAAGTACTTATTCAGGCAAATCACCATTTCCTGTCTATATAGGCTAAAAGTACCTGAAGCCCTATAAGGAGATTGGCACACTCCCATCCAGACACAAGGATTTTTCAACAGAATTCGAGTCGAAGGTTTGAGCACTTCCCCCAGTGTTTCTCTTCCAATGCATGTGGAATTCCACTGCATTTTTGGTGTCAAAACTTGAAAAGTGAGACGGTGGCTCACCAGAAGCTAATAATTGTAAAACAACGTACCTCTAAAATGCACCTTCCTTGCCACACTGATATTATTCATAAATTATAATAATTAATCAATTTACTGAATAGTATAATCATTTTACAATCCTGCCAAAAGGAAAATCTCAAAACTTTTACAGTGAAGACATACTAGTTATTAATCTAAAATGCACTTGTTAGCGTCCAGTGCTTTTGAGAGTTCCTGAGTGAGGCTGCTCCAACCAATCCAAGCGCTGCTCTCAAGTTGGTGAGAGCAGCGCCAGGATTGGTTAGGAGAGTTGGCTGGGTCCCCTGGTAGAGAGACGATCGACGGAGGAGGATGCACTTCATGTCTCACGGTAAGTGTGTTTCATTTTTTTTTTTTGCGTCCCCCCTGCCACCCCACCAGCCTTGGTACATGGCAGCTGCCACTAAAAAGTTCACCACAAAGTAAAAGTAAAGGTATATTGGGTGGCTCCAAGATGATATGGAAGGGGTATGGTGGTAGATAGGCGTGGTCCCACAACCAAAGCTAAGCATAGATTCACGTCTATTTTGTCATGGTACATAGTGGATTTAAGAATGGCAAATCTACACTTACCTAAAATATGCTTACTAACACAATATTTTGCTAGTGGATATTTGGACAACAATATTGTTGCAAGTCAGTATTAAAATCTGGATATTCTGATTGAAACCAGATACACTTGACTTGCTATTTAGTGTCTCTGCCATTGCCCTCTCAGAGGAGGGTTCATGAACCCATCAGGAGGAAAATAAGATACTCATGGTTCCCAGACCTTAGTTACCTCTCTATGGTTTCCACACCTTTTCTTTCCTCTACCCGCTCAGTCGTAGATACGAGGTTCTTTAGGGTCTAATGGCAGTGGCGAAATATGGATATTTCTTCCATTTCCATTGAAATGGGCCCCGAAGATTTATGTGTCCCCTTCTCCATGAACATCTGCACCAGAGGTGGGACACAGCCTGAAAAGCATCACCCACTGGACTCTACCTGCAGGGAAGCTGAAAGTGGTTACACTGAAGGCTGCGGTTCCCTTCGTCCTCTAGGGCATGGGCCGCTCCTCCGTTTGAGTGGAGGAGTATCCCCCCACTAAAATGACACCAGGGACCAAAAAAAAAATGGTAAGGAAGTTAATTCATTACCATTTTATTTTTCATTCCCCTGTCCCGAACAGGCGTCAGGACGGGGGTGGGGCTGCTGCTGATGGGCAGCGGCAGAGAGAGCAGGGCACTCTCAGTTTAAAGTGTGCATGTCTTTTTGGTCGGCCTTCTTGTAACAGCCTGCCACACATGTGCACTTTAAACCTCTTAAGACAGCTGGGTTAGAGAAAGCAAAAGCCTCCAGTACTCTTCCGAGCCCTGATAGAGGCCGCTCCCACCAATCCTGGCGCTGCTCTCATGCTGTTGAAAGCTGCGCCAGGATTGGCTTGGGAGTTCGGAGTCTGCCTCGAGAAGAACATCGAGGAGGATGCAGCATTCGCAGGTAAGTTCTTTTATTTATTTATTTATTTATTTGTCATGTCCCACCCCCCTCGGTAGATGCCTGCCGCCAATGTTCTAGGGGCGGGAGGGGGTGGTAGACTGCAGGCACAAAGGAGGGTGAGGAGCACCATTCATTGTGATTTGTACTAGATGCCTCACGCTTTAGTCCATTAAAATTTGCATTTGAATGGAAATGTGCATCTCTGCTGCAGGTGAATGATACATCTGCGATTGTTTCGTGGAAACAAATTAATTTTTTCATCCAAAGTTGTGTCATCTTTCAAACAGCATGACTGCTTTTTAATCTTATAAAACATGTTCATGTCTTGTGGGAGTGCAGGATTTAAATGTCCGTCTTCAATAACAAGCTTCATGCCGTTTTGATGCGTGACTGTCCATCCGCAGACATGTTTTACAGATTTAGAGTGTTGGAGAGTGACTTTTAAACACAATGAACAGGAGTGCACGCCTCATGGCTGTCTCATTCTCATTGTTATGTGCACTCGTTTATCATAGTTAAAGTGCCAGGGCACCTGAGGCTGGCAGCTGCTTTACACTTCAACCCAAAAATCTCAAGGTTTCAGGTCTGGTGTCAGTTTTCAGCGGGACATAGTTCCCTTTTTTTAAATGTAAAAGTACATGTCCCAGTACACAAAGTAAAAAAAAACAGCAGTGTGCTCTAGACAGAGGACTGTGTGAGGTCTTCGTATAAACCAAGCAACTGAGCTAGTGTGACTATTTCTGGACTGTACCTCACAATCAACCCTAAGAACGGCGATGCAGTATTATAACAAAATAATAAAAAAAACATGCAACACCTTTTGGGAAGTCTGTGTGTGAATACGAATAGCACATTTGTATACCACACTTCTGTTTTTACTGAGTGCTGTAAATAACGTGATATTGTTACCCAGTTTGTTGGCAGGTAGTTTTCCAACTTGAAAGAATGACCTGGTCCTGCCAGTGCTCACGACAGCACATTACTGTCTGCAGTGTGCATTAACTCACTGAGCCACCCTGCCAGCTGGAGTGAGTGGCGTTTGGTGAGAAGCCCGGGCAATGGTTTCGGAATGCTCCTGTTTGCAGTGGAGTTCAGATGTTTCTTTCCTGAGTGTTCACATGCAGGTTTGTATTGTGAGGTTAGGAAGCAGGAGGGATGCTGAAAGTAACATTGGAATTCAAATAGGGTCATCCCATGGTGCCAGATACACATGATCTGAAAAGAGTGCTGAGAAGGATTCACAGCAAGAGGCTGCAGGAGTGAAGACGGCATAGCAGAGAGCGAGTGGCAACAATGACATCATAGTAAGAGGTACACAGTGACATGGACCAGTGATGGAGGCGGGATTTGGTGCAAAACAGCCCTTATGGGGGCAGCAGTCCAGGGCATTTGTCTAGATTGATAAAGGATGAATATTAAAAAAAACATTTAGACAGATAAAATGCAAGTCCATGGGCAAAGTTGATGTATGCATTTCAGGAAGGGCCTGAACTCTGAACTCACGGCCTTTCTTCCAACTTACATTCTTGTACAGCGATGAACAACATTGAATGGGGCCTTCCATCATAGACCGAACTCTAACTCATCCGCATTGTTTGAGTTGTGTTGCAAGCATGACGACACTCCAGCAATTCATGGGGAGGACTATCCTTAATCCACTATGTCGCCCTTACACCTGTCATGAGGCAGACGTAAGGTTTTGATCCAATGGCGTCCTAAAAGTGGCGCGCTGAAATCTTATAGATTCCAATGCACCAATTCTATGAAGCTTTTGTGCAGGGGAATGCCCACCCTGCATACATTATACCTGATGCAGATATGGGGCTAATTATGATTGCGGATTTCCCGCATCCTCCGGGCCAGCGGAAGCCACCGCCGGCCCGGAGGATGCGGGAAAACCGCTGCGGAGCCTCCACAGACCCACCGCCAAATTAGGATGGCTGGTGGGTCTGATATTCTGTCCGCAGCTTTTCCGCCGCAGTCGCCTTCCGACCGCGGCGGAAAAGCACTAACATGTCTGGCGGTGTCTATCAGCACATGACTTCAGACGTCTGCAGTGTGCATTAACTCACTGAGCCACCCTGCCAGCTGGAGTGAGTGGCGTTTGGTGAGAAGCCCGGGCAATGGCAGTAAAAGTGTCGCAAGGGCTCATAAATAAGCCCCTTAATCTTGCCCATATAGAAAATCCCCCTGTGCATTTAAAATATCTGTAATTGAGCTCTCTGCTTCCCTTTGTTGGAACTTCAATGCCAAAACTCTCCTGATACTATCACTGTATTCATAATTCTCCAACCTCTGCATCAGAAATTCTCCATAAAATATGTGTATCTGGACTTTAACCACTGCAATTCGTTGTGTGAGGTTGATGTCATTGATATCAACGTCCAAAAAACAAACATGTTCAAGCTGTATGCTCTTTCTCTAATCTAGCTAACTCCCCTTGCAATTCTTGAAGCAGGAGCCCTTGATATCTTTTTCTCTTAATAGAATAACTCAAGGTCTCCCCCCTGATGCCAGCCTTAAATGCATCCCAGAATATTCCAACCAAGGCCCTATCCCCGTTCAACCTGAAAAAATCTGTAATCCATTGATTCATGTGTTCTATATACCCCAGGTCTTCTAACAGGGCTCGCTCAAACATCCATTGTCATTTAAAGTTACATATTCATTGAACTGTTACATCCAGCGACAAGGGATTATGATCAGATGATATTCTAGGCTATTTTACCACTTTGCACCTCTTAACAAGCCCGGGGATAATTTCAAGTAATCTAATCTTGTGTACTTTTTATTTGTATATGAATAATAAGTGTAGCTCAGGCTGGGACTATTGAGTTCTCCCCAGGGATCAACGAGGTCCTGTGTTTTCTTATTGCCTTGTAAATTTTAGGTTTCTGACCATAATAAGGAGCATTCGGGTTTAAGGTCATATTGCAGTTTACATCTCCACAGATTAGAAGTGGGGTCGGCCACTGCGCAAGTTTCAATGCCCAATATTCGATCATCAAGGGTTCGCGTAGCATAGGGCCAGATACAGAGCAAATATTAAACGTAATATTTGAATCCTGCAACTCAGCTTTAACCCACCGCACAAGTCTGTCCGAGGTCTTAGGCTTTACACTACATGAGTTTCTTTTGACCAATATGGCTGAACCCTTTGTACAGGACTCTTGCCTGGTGCTGACTAACAAGTCATACCCCAAGGAATACAGTAGATGTTTCATCACATGCGGAGTATGAGTTTCTAAAATACAGGCCAAGTCAGCCCTGAAAAATCTTAATTCCACTTTCACAACACCTCCCTTTTTTATCATTCAGACCCTTTATATTCATAGTTACTACCCGTATATTATCAACATCAAACATTGTGAAAGAATGATGAATAAAACGATAAATGCTCTTGACAATTCTCCTTTGACACTTGTACTTAGCCATCACTTTTGATGTTGTCATTCTATAACAAGATACTCGGCCTTACAAGGAGGAAAATATACAATTTACCTCTTTGATGTTTGGATTTTGCATTTACAGCCGAGGCCTTGTTTTTAATAAGGACTGCATTTTGGGGGTTGGATTCACTGTGTTGGAAGCTGATTTGATTTTGCTGCAGTGTGTTTTGTGTTAATTACAGTTTTTCCTTTTTCTAAGACATATTAGAATGATTTATCTGTGAATGAATTTGTAATAAATAAATTGTCATATTGATGAAGTAATTATGTTTATGATTAATTGAATGGTTGGGCTGGGAAGAGCTGTGTTGTGGTTTTGACCCTTTCACTTCATACCTGCAGGCCCAGGTCCAGAGAAAAAGCCAGTAATCAAGGCTTCCTTGTGCTTCATAGAAGTGTCCTTCACAGAAGTGTCCTTCACAGAAGTCTCCGTCACCGTCACCGTCGCTGAATCAGCCGCGAAAGGCTGCCAGCCTTCTATCTGCTCTATCTCCTATATTGACCATTGTGGTATCTCCAGTCTATGGCTGCATAAAGCCTCTACCTACAGAATGGGGCTTAGGTTGGTGGGGGGGGGGGGGGGGGGGGGGGCGCGGCTGTGGTGGGGGCATTTGAGCAGGAGACGTCTCAATGCTGATGTGCCATGATCCCTTGCACTATCGGAGTTGATAAAATTGAGTATAAAAGCCATCCATAAGAACGAACAGAGGTAAGGTGCTTATAGCATGGTGGGAACGGAGAGAGGAGTGCTACGATCACACACCACCATTTGGATACCCCACACCTCCTAATTTTTTAAAATAAGGAACCCCAAGCAGTCCCTTGGTGGAAATTACACTCATTCACTCCACTCACTCAACCTGCAATATGGAGCACTTTCAAAGACCATTACCTGCCACCACTCAGGGCAGTCCCACTTGTTTGAAAGTTCTCCAAGCATCCCATCTGTCTGTACTTGTAGATTCTTTTTTTTTTCCATCCGACGCCCCACCCAGCAGCGCCTTGACGCCTTCGGGCTAAGTTGCGCTTTATAAGGCTAATATTCATTCATTCATTCATTCTGATGGCAGTATCTAAAGCTCATGAATATCTGATATCTTCTGAAAGAACTTTATCGGGGCATCCACGTAGCGGCAGGCTACTCCCTGAGCAGGAATACCGGCAGACACTGGGGAAATCTCCTTTTGCGGGCTACTGACATCGGCCCAGGGTCCCCCTCCGCCGCCAGTGACGCCAGCACACCAGTGTCGCGGCCACCGAGAGGGGGGGAATACAGTCCCCTAGAGGCTTTGCGGGCCACGCCGCACACCGGAACTCGGCGCCCGGAGGCACACAAAAACCACGCCCCCTGCCTGACAGAGCGGGAAAGAACTTTACCGGGGCATCCACGTAGCGGCAGGCTACTCCCTGAGCAGGAATACCGGCAGACACTGGGGAAATCTCCTTTTGCGGGCTACTGACATCGGCCCAGGGTCCCCCTCCGCTGCCAGTGACGCCAGCACACCAGCGTCGCGGCCGCCGAGAGGGGGGGACTACAGTCCCCTAGAGGCTTTGCGGGCCACGCTGCACACCGGAACTCGGCGCCCGGAGGCGCACAAAAACCACGCCCCCTCCCCGCGACGCGGGACGCGCGCGGGCGACGCCGGCTGAGCCCGGGCAGAGGGCGGGCCGTCTGTGGCCGTCAGAGGCCGGAGGAGGTCGGGGTGGGCGCACCCCCCTAACATCTTTAACTAAGGTACCTTACTTACCTCTGACTGTTTGACTTCACAGATGAACTGTGGCATACCGACATTACTTTCCCACATACGCGTTGGGAGTGCCAACACGCTGACATATACCTAATTGACTTGCTTTTCTCTGCACGGTGCGTGGCCCATTATATGCCATCAATTGCTCATTGACTTGTCTGAATAGAATTGTTATCTGATTTTACTCTGTGATTGGGTTAGCATATCAACATCTAATTTCAAAATGTCTCCAAGGGGCAGCCGCAGTAGAACTGCAGCCGGGGGAGGCTTAGTGACTGGCCCCATAGACAACTTTATAACCAGGGCCAATGATGCTATAGACCAGGGTATTCTACTTCTGGAACGTAGGGTTTCACAAGATCTAGCCCAAGTTAAACGTTCATCCCTTGGTCTTATTGCATCTGCCACCAAACCCACCCAGGCTATGTCCAGTAATATTAGACCCTTAATTGATGTACGTGCTGATATCCACCCTATCCCAAATGAGGTAAATCTATCTGCTTCAATCCCATTGATAGACTCTGAGACAGATATAAGCATGGATTTGGAGAAAACTCCTGATTTGCATATTAATCCTACCCCAGAAGTAACATCAGTAGATAGCACGAGGCAACTAAGAGGTAGACGGGAGGGTGCTATCCAAAAACAAACACAACATGCATTAAAGTCCTGCGTTCCTAAGGTCAGAAAACACGGTTTGACTAAAAGAAAGACTAGGAAAGGTGCCAATTCCAACTCCCACCTAAGCACGAGTAGGACAAAGGAGACTATCGAGGAGGAAGATAGAGAGGAGCATCAAGGGGGGATGCTAGATAAGGATGGCAAACTTGATGCCAACATTGCAAATGATCGCATGCTGGAAAGATTGGGCGAGCATTTATTTGTCCCCTATAGAAAGTAGGCTTACCCGCATAGAAAAGCAATTAGCCGAACTAAGTATTCCCATTAAGAATTTATCTAGAGAAGGCGCTCCTAATGGTGCAGCAACCAAATCTAGTTCTACTAAGTCTGCAGGCACCAAACAAAATAATCCCCAAGCGCCAACTACAAATATAGTACCTAAACCCCCGCAGGCTCCAGCTAAAGGGACTACTGCCGACCAGTTAGCAGTTAACCCCAGCATTACTAATGTAGCCTCAGATCTAAGGAAGGATCAAAATACTAAACAACCGAAGGGGATCTCCAAGAGGCAACCTCATAACCATTCAAACAGTTCACTCATGGTCCAACCCCCCCAAAAAATTATAAGGCAGGTTCCCTCACGTATCAACCTACCACCCGAGTGTGGGGCATACGTGTTGGTCCTAGTTAATGTTTCGAAATTAAGGAAGGACAAGAAGAAACCCCTATATTCCTATAGAAGGGGCAAGGGAGATCATCCACACTCAGAGAGTGGGCTGGATAGGCCCACTGAGGAAAAAGTTTGAGGGAGACTGCGTAACAATAAATTTTAAAAATCCCCATTGGGCGGAGAAAACACTGGCCAGCGCTCCATTACCCTCACCATGGGAATTTAGCAAGTCAAGTCAAGTCAAGTCAAGAAGATTTATATAGCGCGCTACATACCCATAGGGTCTCAAGGCGCTTGAGGAAGGGTGGGGATTTACTTGTCGAATAACCACGTTTTGAGTTGTTTTCTAAATGCTAGGTGGTTCTGAGTAAGGCGAAGGTGAGTGGGAAGTGAGTTCCAGGTTTTAGCTGCCAGGTAGGAGAAGGATCTACCTCCCATGGTGGTTTTGTTGATGCGAGGTACAGTGGCAAGGGCTTGGTTGGAGGATCGTAGCTGGCGGGAGGGGGTGTAGAAGGAAAGTCGTGTGTTGAGGCATTCGGGTCCGATTTCGTAGAGTGCTTTGTGTGCGTGGGTTAGGAGCCGGAAAGTAATTCTCTTATTGATGGGGAGCCAGTGGAGGTTTTTCAGGTGACCAGAGTTGTGTTCTTTACGCGGGATGTCTAATATGAGCCTGGCTGAGGCGTTCTGGATGCGTTGGAGTTTATTCTGGAGTTTTGCGGTGGTACCGGCGTAGAGGGTGTTTCCGTAGTCCAGTCAGCTCGTGACCAGAGCGTGGGTGACTGTTTTTCTAGTTTCGGTGGGGATCCAGCGAAATGTTTTTTTGAGCATGCGAAGGATGTTGAAGCAAGATGAAGAAACGGCGTTGACTTGTCTGTTCATCGAGAGTGAGGAGTCCAGGATGACGCCTAGGTTCCGTGCGTGGTCCGTCGGAATGGGTGCTTTTCCGAGGGCCTCTGGCCACCAAGAGTCATCCCAGGCGGAGGGGGAGGTGCCTAGGATGAGGACTTCTGTTTTGTCTGAGTTCAGTTTCAGACGGCTGTGCTTCATCCATTCGGCTACTTCTTTCATTCCTTCATGCAGGTTGGTTTTGGCGGTGTTAGGGTCTCTGGTGAGTGATAGGATCAGTTGAGTGTCGTCGGCGTAGGAGATGATGTTAAGGTTGTGTTGGCGTGCGATGACCGCGAGGGGGCTCATGTATACGTTGAAGAGGGTGGGGCTGAGGGAAGATCCTTGTGGTACGCCGCAGATGACTTCAGTGGCTTCTGACTTGAATGGTGGAAGGCGGACTCTCTGGGTTCTTCCGGTGAGGAACGAGGTGACCCATTCCAGTGCTTTTCCTTGGATTCCGACGTTTCTGAGGTGTTGTAAAAGGGTGCTATGACAGACCGTGTCGAAGGCTGCGGAGAGGTCGAGGAGGATGAGGGCGACTGTGTCTCCATTGTCCAGTAGAGTTCGAATGTCGTCTGTTGCTGCGATGAGGGCGGTTTCAGTGCTGTGCTTGGCTCGGAAGCCGGATTGTGAGGAGTCCACTAGGCTATTTTTACAGACACTTGATATCCCCCAAACAAACCATGGCAAATAACTTCACCATTTCACATCAGGATTTGAATTTTGGAGCAAGGATCAAATCACCGCTTTTTTCCCAAAACCAAGATTTTAACTACCCAAATGGCCACACATGGCGACACCAGGTCCCAATGCCAGCACCTCCTTCTCACCCTATGCATTACCCGCAATTCTCAACAATGCCCCAGTATGATTATAGAGAAAGGTCTTACCCAGCTTTTACTCCCAACCATTTCACACCGATAAATGAAGTTAGGCCACTATTTAATATCCCTACTCATAAACGGTTCGAATACTTCTCCAACCTAGATGAGCAGGACTGACTGGATAAAATGGCTAAAAGTAATATCAATAGCCAAGTTACAAAAAACAGTCATGAGGGACATTCAGCACTAATTGAAGAATGTCCGGATCAGAATAGCCCTGCAAACAACACGAATATTAATAGTACCTTATCTGTTGCTGTTAATACCACTAAGGATAAAACGGGGAGTATCGGGGGCAAGCCCAGTAAGTGTTGTATTACCCATGGCCTATCAATTCTCAGTTGGAATGTGGCAGGACTGGAATCTAAGCTTTTGGACCCCGCATGGGCTGAGATAATTGACGACATGGACATCCTTATGTTTCAAGAAACGTGGGCTGTTGGGAATTTATATATAGAGGGCTATCACTGCTTCAGTATAACATCACCTAAACCTAGTTTTGGCCGAGCAGTGGGTGGCCTGTTCATTGGGATTAAGATCTTGGCAGGTGGTTCAATTAGAGACCTGCCCAGCGATAATCCTAATATTCAAATCCTTGAATATAAGTTAAAGTCAAAGACCACGATTTATTTAATCAATTTTTATAATAAAGATTTTTATCATGTACCGAATAAGAATTTTCTGGCATTGCCAAAGGTTCTAAGCAAACTGGAATGTTTTCTATCATTAGACACAGAGTCAGGAATTCAAATAGGGGGTGATTTCAATGCTAAATTAACAAAGAGACATGGGTTTGAGAATGGGACTTACCAAGATCAAGCTGAACGCAGGGGTACTGAATTATTTAACATACTAACTGAATTCGACCTTGCTGACGCTATGAGAGTAGGGTTCAGTCCTGGTTCCCCTCACGCCCCCACGTTCATAAGTAGGGGCAGTAGCTCCATTATCGATTATATATTCATGTCACCCCTGCTAACAGATTGTATAGTAAAAACTTCTGTGGTGGTGACATCTTTCAGTGATCACAATCCATTAATTGTAATTTTGAATCTCGCACCGAGCCCCATTTTTATGAATTTAAATGGTGCAAGGGACATCACACCATCAATTGATGGTTTATGACTAAAATGGAGGGGAGTTGACTGTGGGGCAATTTTAGATAGTGTACAAATGTCACATCCGCACTTGATTGAGTCTTGCCTGTCTCCAAGTGGCAACCATGATAACTTAATTGCTCACTTTGAAGTACTGTGTTCTACCATAAAAACTCTTTTGTCAGTCCCATTACCCAAGGAAGGTAAAGAGCCAAGGTGGTTCGACTCAGCCTGTTCCTTGGCGAACAGGGAGCTAAGAAAGGCACTTTCTGCCAAACCTAGGTGCAAAGTGACCGTTCAAGCAGCCAGGAAACACTATAAAGCTAAAATATCTGAAAGAAAGGCTAATCTGCTCTCTGAACAGTGGGAATCATTGGGGATTAGCACAAATCTGGGTGGCAGCGGCCCTTTTTGGGCCGCCGTCAGAAAAACAAGAGAAATGGGAAAGAAGCTTACCCAAATTAGTTGTAATATAACAAGTGATGTATGGGAGACTCATTTCTCCAAAATTTATGCAGCCCCACTAGAGGAGCATCCTATTTCAAAACTAGGACAATCGTGCGGACTACAGATCGAAGCCTACGAAGTTAAAATAGCCATAAAAGAGAGTCTGGGAAATAAGGCGCCCGGTCCTGATGGTCTTCCTATAGACATTATCAAGCATAATGCTGATTTATGGACACCTATACTTCTTAATGTCTTTAATAGCCTTCCAACAGCAGCTATGCCGGCCACATGGGCAACCAGTATTATCGTCCCAATCTATAAAAAGGGAGATAGGTCAGAACCAGCTAATTATCGCCCAATCTCCCTTTTGGATAATACCTTAAAAATTTTGGGACGTACAATCTACAATAGAGTACTTGAATGGGCGGAAGACACAGACTTCCTGGACCCTTGCCAGATGGGATTCCGGAGTGGGGTAGGAACAGTGGGGCAATGTCTGAATCTGAAACTAATAATTGATAAGTACAGCATTGCCAGATCATCCCCTACCTACCTTGCTTTTATGGATCTCTCATCCGCCTTTGATTTAGTGAATAGATCCAAACTCTGGTCAATCCTATCACATAATGGCCTAGATGATACCCTTGTGAGATTCCTTGCCTATCTCCATACCGACTTGAAAGCACAGGTACGAATTGGGATGGGTGGAGAAGTCTCAGGAGCAATTGACATAGGCAGGGGTGTGCGACAGGCGACAGGGTTGCGTTTTAGCACCCCTGTTGTTCATCATCTACATTAATGGTTTATCTAATTGCCTGAAAAAAGTCACCACAGATGTTCCGACAATCTCAGGGAAACCTTTACCAGTGCTCTTATACGCAGACGATGCGGTGCTTATGGCCCGCACACCGAATGCCCTTCGTCTGCTTGTACATAGTTTTGTCAAATTCATGGAGGGTCTGGATTTGAGGGTCAATTTTAAAAAATCTTTTATCATGTCCTGCGGTCCCGGCAAAAGGAAACTCAATACTATACAGATAGGTACAGATAAACTAGAATCTGTTCCTACATTTCCCTATCTAGGGTTGGTTTTCGCTGCGAACGGCTCGTGGAGTGGGCATTTGGCCCACGCCACAAGTAAGTTCTCGAAAGCCACCAATTCTGTTTTGAGTCTTCCTCGCCCAAAGAAAATTGGTGCCACTAAGGCTATTTTAAAGATTTTTAAATTACAGTGCTCACCTGTTGCCTCGTATGGAGCGGAGGTTTGGGGGTCGGGAAGCAGCCATTGTATCCACCGGGAGGAAAGTCGCTTCTGTAGGAAAATGTTGGGCGCCCCGATCTCATCCTCTGATTTTATCTGCCATAGCGAACGAAATCTTCCATATATAAGTGATTTTATTAGAGCCAGACCAGCACTTTTTTGGATTAGAGTCTGGAGGAATAATGCTGCAGTTCTTACACAAAATATTATAAAGGACTGTCTAAACTGTGATCATGGAATGGCGATTCCAAGGCTCTCAGAAGTTTCTAAATCACTTACTGCAGTGGATAGAGGCATTTTGTTTACTGATCCTATGTCAATTGAAATCAAGGATAAACTCGAGGTTAAAAACGCACTGTATGCACTTTATAATATTGAACGTATAGGAAGAGAATTGCAGAAATCAAGTGTTGTGAAATACCTAGGGAATGAACTGTGTAGACAACCCCTCCCGACCTATCTCTCCCTTCCTATGACCAGCTGGGAGAGATCACTTCTGTTTCGTATAAGGGCGGGTACAATAAAATTTTTGTTGTCTTTCCCTTTGGGGTATCGTCATAGTGCTGATTTTAATCCGTGCCCCTGTGATGGTGTTAGTACACAAGATGATTTGCACTTCCTATTCTTCTGTAAATTTTATCTTAGATTTATCAAATGGTTTTTAACTCCTTATTTTAAGAAACACAGACCACTCTCACTTAAAGAATCGTATAGTATGTTGGTTTCCCTGGATACTGATTAATTAATCTTTTGCACCAGCACTTTTTTAAGATTGGCTACACGAGTGTGCAAAATGATGGAAAATCCCTGAAAATAGAAACTAGTCCTATTGGAGCTGTATTGCACTATATTGTAATTGTATGGAACCCTAAATTATGAAATATTTGTATATTATAATACGTTTTCCTTTTTGTATGTATGCACATTTTAATAAATTGTTGTTTTTATCTGCGGTACTTTTATGAATTTTATGAAATTCGAATAAAGGTCTTTTGAACTTGAACTTGATATCTTAGAAAAAAGGCCACCGTTTTAATGGGCAATGAGCCATTGCAAGCATGTCTCACTCTTCATGAAGTCTGACAGATCCAAGTGAAAATAATATAACCAGTGCTACGGATGGTCACATTTCAGTGGGATCTTAACAGGCATATCTTGGAGGCAGTAAAATCATGTTATGGATTCATAGGTGTTCTTGAAGACATTTCATTTGTGATAACATGCTACCTAAGGGCTTCATTTACAATATTTTGACGCACAGCAAGCCTTCTTGTCGTGCTGCCCTGTGTCAAAATAAAAACACAGTAATGTGCTGTGCATTCAAGATACCGTGCATTCCTGTCCTTCCCCCTTGTGCTGGTGCACAAACAGCAGCCGTATGCCAGCGCAGACACACTTGCATCATTTTGCAAGGGTGCCTGCACTTAGGAGATGATTGTTTTTGAGCAAGAAGGGGCACATTCCTGCGCAAAAAACAATAATTGATGGCATTTTCCTCTTTTTATGCTTGCTGCAGAATGCAGCACACACAGAAAGAGGAAACACAAGGAGAAATAAAAGTATTTCTCCTCATTGCACCTCCTTACGCCTCCCCCGGGGAGGCGTAGGATTCTGACACATTCCCAGGTTTACAAAATAGTTGTAAATATGGGAATGCGTCACGTTCCATGGATGTTGCAATCGAACACCCACAGCAACATCCATGGAACGCCCCTTTCACAGAGAGTTATGCGTGAAAGGGAAACATATTTACAAGGCCATGAAAAGTCACACAGGGTGACTTTACATGGCTTTGGAAATATGGGGAAGTCCATTGTGCTACTGGTGTATTAATAAAAAGTGGCGCACCGGCGGCGCAATGGGCTTGTAAATAAGCTCCCAAAAGTCCAGGTTATGTTTCAGTGACTGTCTGTGAAGAGCCATTCACAACAAATGGCACTATCACAAAACGCAGCCTGATGTCAGGGAACTAACTGCTGTATTTAAGAGCAGCAATACCTTATTATAGAGCGCTTACTCTAGCTAAGAGGACCTAGGTTTTATTTAAACTTATTGATAAAATAACACTTTTTCTCCTGTCCGTGTGAGTATGCTGAGATGAACTGGTTCATGCACATGCGTTCCTCGTAGAAATATTCATTGCAAATTCTCTTACCAGCTCAGTTGAGTCAATCATCGATATTTTATTATCCTTGTACTTTGATTTTTTTTGGTAGCCCTGTCTGACCACAGTAGTTTTGGAGTTAACTGATTCTCCAGCCCTCAATTTGGGTGTCATAATAGATGCCGATATGTCACTTGAACCCAAATTTCATCGGGCACTGAATCTTGTTTATTCCAGATCAAGATTCTGAAGAAAATCCTATGCTTCTCAACCATTTCCTACAAACTTGCAATGGCTAAACTATTCACTCAATCTTGATTTTGGCAAAGGAATTTACTCAGCTCTACCAAAAATAGTGATTATGCATTTTCAGTTCATTTAAAATACAATCATTCAAATTTTATTCAACCTGGAAAAGACTGGTTTGCTCTCTGAATACAAGAAACCTCATTGGCTGCCTGTTCATAAGAGAATTGAACATTAAGGGGCCGATTACGATGTCGGTTGGAAAGGGTCTGAATGGCATTCGGGTTGGCGGAATCCGATTCGGAAGCCGTCTTTACATAACGATTCGGAAAGCCTTCCGACTGATAGTCGGAAAGCGTTTGGATCCGACTCAGTTCCAAACGGCATTCGGAGAAACCGAGTCTTTCGAAGCTGACTCGTACATGTTTATGGATTACGTTTCCAACCGACGTATTACGATGTCTAATGCTGACAGCCTTTACGAATCGGTTGTTCCGACATGGATCGGCTGTCGGAATCCGATTTTAGGGGCCTGTAGCAGGCCCTCATTCACCTGGGACCTTATGACTGGGGCCCATGGGTCCCCTCTTTCAGACCATGCACAGTGTGACAGGCACCATGGGGTGCCCGCCACAGGGTGCATGATTTTCCCCACCCACCCCTTTCTTCAATGAGAGCCTGTGTGTTCGGTCAGAACACAGGCTCCCATTGAAGTCAATGGGAGTCCCACCGAACGATGTCCAGAACCATCGCAATCGGTCGGTCGGACTCCGCGAATCCTATTTGATCATAAATGATTCCGAGACCAATTTGGTCGGAATGCTTTCCGACTGACATCGTAATGAGTCCCTAAGTAGCTTGCATACTGCACAGAAATGACTATACCAACAATCTCTCTTTTATCTTCAAAATACTACTGAAACACGTCCCACTCAGAGCCACGAATACATTCGAATATGTCATCCCACTAATTCCAGGATATAAATCTGAGAAATAGGGAAACAGGTCCTTTCCAGTCATTGGCCCAAAACTATGGAATTCCCGCCCACTCTTCCTGAGAGCTAAAGTCAATCTTCTGAAATTCAAAAAGCATATAAACACATAGCTGATTTCTCGATTAAATGTAACTTGCTAATAAAATAATTTCTTGTTCATAGAGTCTTCATCGATGAGTGATGGTGTGCATTATATTTAAATTAACATCAAATAAATGGCATTGACAAAGTCCCTAAATAATGGGATGGAGAAAGGAAATGAAGTGTGGAGTGGAGTGATTAGACTCCGGTTAATAGTGTTATTAAGCAAAAAATTGTTGCATGGTTCGTTTCTCTTCTAATGTTTGACCCTCTTTTAATGTTGTGTTTATACGTTTTTTTTGCAACTAATATTAAAATATTAATAAAAAAGCACTTAAATAATAGAGCACATGCCTCGAGTTCTGTCATTTTGAAGTGCTGTAAACAACTTCTTGTATGAACATCCATTGTTATCATACTTCATTTATCAACCTTGCAAGGATAAAAGGCATAGTTAGCCGTGCTGTGATTCGATCCTATGACTTGCAAGTCACACTTTACTCACTGCTAGTGGCTAAAAACTAACAATTATATTTGGGGCAAAATAAGTGTTTTAATAAAAGTAATATGCTAGTGTTTGTGGACAATACTGGTGAAGTTTCATATATATTTTCAGCTGATACTTGAGCGATAACGCATGCTTTAATGGGGACTCATTTTGCACAGCATACTTTGTCACTGATATGTCGGCTGCTCTAAGTGACTAGTTGAGGAATTATATCAAAACAACAGGAGAGTCAGGGTCAATAAGCCACTCTTCTACCCCTATTAAATATATAACAACAACATAAGAGTGACCAAAGGTGCTGTAATCATACTCTCGTGATACACCAAAAGATTGTTGACTGCCAAATTGTGATCAGAACATAAACGTGAAAACAATGGGAAAGAAAAAACTTTATTTATTAGGAAGAACCCTCACTCACCCTAGTGGTGACATGCTTCATCATAGGGTTCCCACTTGGGAGACCGAATGTCCCCCCAGTGTGCTTCAATGCCTGAGTTACAGCGGAGCTTGTGTTTTTGAGTGAGAATATATGTGCTCAAGTGTGGTGAGTGCATAGTTAAAAGATCCCAGTGATACCATAAACAACTATATTACATGGACAATTGGTCTCATTAAAAACAAGTGAAAAGGACTAAGTCACGGTCTTTATTTGAACCGCTGAGTCCTAATAAAAATAGGTCGACATGTTTCAGCTGTATATTGCGTAATTTAGCTCAGCTTTCTTCAGGACCAAATTAATCCCCCAGCGGTCCACGCACGCTAAGGCGTGTCTTATCCGCGAGGATATGTATGTGAAAAAATGCAAAACTCACGGTTATACTCGTGTGGGCACTCCTAGATATCACCAGCGGCCAAAACCTGCAAGAAATAAAAATAAAACCAACATACTTTGTTGACAAAGTGCACTTAGTGACTTGTAATCCTTAATTGTACCTGAATGGGTATTTATCAGGTCTAAATAAAGTTATATTCCCAGAATACACCTTAAGTCAATCAAATGTAATTACAATCAAGTATTAGCAGTCTGTAATTTGATCTCAACTGCATCTTATTTGCAGGAGGAAATTTTAGAGACCAAATAATGTCCCATTCAAAACTACAGGAACCTTGGAGTGGTAAAGTCCCAATATGATCCGGGGCCCACTCATTACATATTGGTCCTAGTAGTTGTTTTTAACAAAAGTGCCAAACCCATATTAAAAAACCTCAGCTAAAACGGAGGAAAGATGTACTGAAAATACACAAATCTGGAAGATTTCAAGTCCACTTACACCACAAAAGGAATGAATATGTGACATGGGCTCGCAGTGGGGGCAATCTCTTGACGATGCGCACAATCTGAAAGCGAAGTGACAATATCAATAGAAATTGCGCCTTGACAGAACCCACAACTCTAAATGTCGAGTCAGAAAGAAATGGGTCCCCCAGTTTCACTTACTTGCTGCACAACGCCTCGCCGCCACAAACCTACTCTGCACACTTCTGCTGCCCGAAAGATACCGGGCCATGTCGGAGTGCCGAAATAAAAGAAGGCTCTAGTCAGTCACGTGAACGCCGTGTGCCTCATCGCGTTCGCTCCACAGGACTAGAACGCAGAAGGCACATCAAGTCACGGTAGTGATTCTTCCTTACTTCCGGTTTCGTTGTAAGCCAAAAACTTTATTACATGCTAAATATTAACAAATAATAATAACGGGCCACCTAGAGGATAACCATTTATTGCACTCCTAGACAGAAGCATTTAGTTATCATAAGCAATTGACCGGCGGGCCAAAGGAAGAATAAAAATCATTGTTCAAGTTAACGCGAAAAAACCTAAAAATCGCGTATACGATCTAAAAGTTATATAGGGTTATAATTTTCGGATTCGCATAATAAAGATATCCTATTCTTACAAAAATACAACAACCAAACAAACACACATATTCACTTCGGTTGAGTGCCTGTTCTATTCTCGTCGTTTTTTATCATTTCGTGAAGCACAACTTTATTGAAACACCGTCACTAATTGAAATTTCAAAAGGTCAAGAGGGAAAACGTCCATCCCACAAAGCCTGAACCGAATCCCAACATGATATTACCCTTGATATTAAGACCAGCCCATACAAAAAAGGACCCACATTAAAAGGGTAAGCAGTATTTGTGGTCAAAAGAGATGGATATCAAAGGTTCATAGTTACTGTTAGGGGACCTCAAGGAAGGAAATAAATCTTCCTATTGTTGTCAACGCCTCAGCACTGTGCCCCAAGGAATCGTAATTTAATCCTGACACATGACTAGAAAGGCGATAGATCCACCTTTACTCTTTTTCGAACAGACTGTTTTCAGAGCCCTGATCCAGTTGTTGTGTGGTCAACTCGGTATTACTCTTCTGGCACCTAATGCTAGTCCGATGCTCGCAAATACGGAGTTTAATCCATCTCTTGGTCATGCCTATGTATCTTAAACCACAAGGGCAAACTATTCACACTATCCACACTCGCCCCAGAATACAACATAAAGAGAATACAACGAGTGTTCTTAATGCATGGGGCCTTCCGCCCATTAATGGTCCTTTCCCCTGTGGGGGGAGTAGTGTTTGTCATTTAACCTCGAGCACTAAAACATTGGATCTTGAGCCTGGCAAACAATGGCAACAAACAAAACATACGAATTGCAATTCTTGCAATGTTGTTTATTTAATAGTTTGCCCGGTGCACAGACAAAATATCGACTCCAAAATATCGAATGGACAAAATATCGAGTTAAAAATATCGACAACAATAAAATATCAATAACAAAAATATCGTTGGTCAAAATATAGAATAAAATAATGATAAAAAAATATCGAGTACAAAAATATCGACTCAAAAAAATTGACAAGACAAAATATTGATAAATAGTCAAAGTAAAAAATATAGATAATATGTAGAAAAAAGGTTAAAAAAAAATGTATTAATAGTAATATAAATAGTAGTTAATGTTTAGGGGCGGGATGTTGGGTTAATAGGGGATAAGGGTGGGGAGTAATTTAATAATAATTAATTAATTAATATATGTTTGTAAATATTTTAATTAATAATTAATTGGTAATTAATTAATAATAATTAGTTAATTAATTAATATAATTTTGTACATATTTTTAATTAGTAATTAATTGGTAATTGAATAATATTAATTAGTTAATTACATTAATTAGAGTAATTTATTTATATATATAATTTTTTGTTATTTTTAATTAATTAATTGGGAAAAAATAATATTAATTATTAAATTAAATTAATTACAGCTAATGTGCTAATATATTTACTTTATTGTTATTGTTAATTAATAATTAATTGGTAATTAAATAATATTAATTAATTTTGGGTAAATGAGTATTTTTAGGGTTCAGGGTCAGTTTTCAGTTTTTGGGTAAAGGGGTATTTTTAGGGTTCAGGGTCAGTTTTCAGTTTTTGGGTATAGGGGTATTTTTAGGGTACAGGGTCAGTTTTCAGTTTTTGGGTAAAGGGGTATTTTTAGGGTTCAGGGTCAGTTTTCAGTTTTTGGGTAAAGGGGTATTTTTAGGGTTCAGGGTCAGTTTTCAGTTTTTGGGTAAAGGGGTATTTTTAGGGTTCAGGGTCAGTTTTCCGTTTTTGGGTAAAGGGGTATTTTTAGGGTTCAGGGTCAGTTTTCAGTTTTTGGGTAAAGGGGTATTTTTAGGGTTCAGGGTCAGTTTTCAGTTCTTGGGTAAAGGGGTATTTTTTGGGTTCAGGGTCAGTTTTCAGTTTTTGGGTAAAGGGGTATTTTTAGGGTTCAGGGTCAGTTTTGGGTTTTTGGGTAAAGGGGTATTTTTAGGGTTAAGGGTCAGTTTTCAGTTCTTGGGTAAAGGGGTATTCTTTGGGTTCAGGGTTAGTTTTCCCTACTGTTGCACCCACTGGAGTGGGAGTAGTAATTTTAACCCCTACACTATCCAATGCTTTTCCCTACGCTTGCACTCTTTGGAGTGGGAATAGTATTTTTTACACTTCTGGTATCGTACGGTAATATAATAGTATCTTATTTAATTATAGTATGTTACTATATATATATGTTTTAACAAATAAGATTGTAAAACATTTTTTTTATTATTTTCATTTATTATTTAATTATTATAAGATAATTTAAGTATTTTTAAGTATATTTCAGTAATTAAATTTGAATATTAATTTAATTTAACACTGTTTTTAATAAAGTCGATATTTTTTACAACTATATTATTGTAAACGATATTTTGTACTCGATATTTTTGTACTTACCTGTTTGTAGATACAAACTCGATATTTTGACTGTCGATATTTTGTCCACGATATTTTTGCTAGTCGATATTTTGTCCCTCGATATTATTTCAGTGATCCAGTTTGCCCTTGTGGTTTAAGATACATAGGCATGACCAAGAGACGGATTAAACTCCGTATTTGCGAGCATCGGAGTAGCATTAGGTGACACAAGAGTAGTACCAAGTTGACCACACATTTTTTACAGCTCAAGCACTCCCCAAATGAGATAAAATGGACAGTGATCGAACAACTGGATCAGGGCTCTGAAAACAGTCTGTTAGAAAAAGAGCAAAGGTTGATCTATCGCCTTTCTAGTCATGTATCAGGATTAAATGACGATATTCCTTGGGGCTCAGTGCTGAGGCGTTGACAACAAAAGGAAGATTTATTTCCTTCCAGAGGTCCCCTAACAGTAGTTATGAACCTTTGATATCCATCTCTTTTGACCACATATGCTGCTTACATCTGGCTAGCGAACATTTAAAGTGTGACCCTCTTAATGTGTTTTCAAAATTTGGGTCCTTTTTTGTGTGGGCTGGTCTTAATATCACGGGTAATATCATGTTGGGATTTGGTTCAGGCTTTGTGAGACGGATGTTTTCCCTCTTGACCTTTTGAGATTTCAATTAGTGACGACGGTGTTTCAATAAAGTTGTGCTTCACGAAATGATAAAAAACTACGAGAATAGAACAGGCACTCAACCGAAGTGAATAGGTGTGTTTGTTTGGTTGTTGTATTTTTGTAAGAATAGGATATCTTTATTATGCGAATCCGAAATTTTTTAGCACTATATAACTTTTGGATCGTATACGCGATTTTTTGTTTTTTTCGCGTTAACTTGAAAAATGATTTTTATTCTTCCTTTGGCCCGCCGGTCAATTGCTTATGATAACTAAATGCTTCTGTCTAGGAGTGCAATAAATGGTTATCCTCTATTGGCCCGTTATTATTATTTGTTAATATTTAGCATGTAATAAAGTTTTTGGCTTACAACGAAACCGGAAGTAAGTAAGAATCACTACTGTGACTTGATGTGCCATCTGCCTTCTAGTCCTGTGGAGCGGACGCGATGACGCACACGGCGTTCACGTGACTGACTAGAGCCTTCTTTTATTTCGGCACTCCGACATGGCGCGGTATCTTTCGGGCAGCAGAAGTGTGCCGAGTAGGTTTGTGGCGGCGAGGCATTGTGCAGCAAGTAAGTGAAACTGGCTGACCCATTTCTTTCTGACTCGACATTTAGAGATGTGGGTTCTGTCAAGGCACAATTTCTATTGATATTGTCACTTTGCTTTCAGATTGTGCGCAACGTGAAGAGATTGCCCCCACTGCGAGCCCATGTCAAATATTCATTCCTTATGTGGTGTAAGTGGACTTGAAATCTTCCAGATTTGTGTATTTTCAGTATATCTTTCCTCCGTTTTAGCTGAGGTTTTTTAATAGAGGTTTGGCACTTTTGTTAAAAACAACTACTAGGACCAATATGTAATGAGTGGGCCCCGGATCATATTGGGACTTTACCACTCCAAGGTTCCTGTAGTTTTGAATGGGAAATTTTTTGGTCTCAAAAATTTCCTCCTGAAAATAAGATGCAGTTGAGATAAAATTACAGACTACTAATAATTGATTATAATTGCATTTGCGTGACTTAAGGTGTATTCTGGGAATATAACTTTATTTAGACCTGACAAATACCCATTCAGGTACAATTAAGGATTACAAGTCACTAAGTGCACTTTGTCAACAAAGTATGTTGGTTTTATTTTTATTTCTTGCAGGTTTTGGCCCCTGGTGATATCTTAGAGTGCCCACACGGGTATAACCGTGAGCTTTACATTTTTTCACAAACATATCCTCACGGATAGGACACGCCTAGGCGTGGGTGGACCGCCAGGGAATTAATTTGGTCCTGAAGAAAGCTGAGCTAAATTACGCAATATACAGATGAAACATGGCGACCTATTTTTATTAGTACTCAGCGGTTCAAATAAAGACCATGACTTAGTCCTTTTCACTTGTTTTTAATGAGACCAGTTGTCCATGTAATAAAGTTGTTTATGGTATAACTGGGATCTTTTAACTCTGCACTCACCACACTTGAGCACATATATTTTCACTCAAAAACACCAGCTCCGCTGTAACTCAGGCGTTGAAGCACACTGGGGGACATTCGGTCTCCCCAGTGGGAACCCTATGATGAAGCATGTCACCACTAGGGTGAGTGAGGGTTCTTCTTAATAAATAAAGTTTTTTCTTTCCCATTGTTTTCATGTTTATGTTCTGATCACAATTTGGCAGTCTACAAACTTTCGGTGTATCACAAGAGTATGATTACAGCACCCTTGGTCACTCTTATGTTGTTGTTATATAGTTCAGGAATTAACCCGACGAACAGCTTGTAAAGTCTGCAGCTTTAACCAGTTCCTTTGGAAGGTAGCCTTGTCTAACCCTCTTCAGGCCTCCTTCTTTCATTTCACCCAGTCAGTTTAATTTGGGCAGGTGTTTACACTCGAAGGTTTGAGGACTCACCAGCCTCTTTGTAGGATCTGCTTGCTGTAGGGCAGCTGTGACCAGTCCCATTTATGGCAATGTTCTGAACTCATGGAAGTTAGATATTTTCTTTCTTGTTAAGTAAAGCATCCTTCCTAGTGTTGTACCTAAAAGTAGTCCTACTTCTGGTCTTTGTAAGGTTCCGCACGTGCCCCTAAGCGTCTGACTGTTAGAAGACTGCCAGTTAGATGTGGACAGCTTTTTAGGGCAAGGTTTGACTTTATAGGTCATAGATGCTGAATAGAATGTGGATGATGGGAACAGAGAGGTTGACATAATGAGTAGACACAAGAAGGACACCACAGAAGCTATCACAAGTTTAGGATCATATGCACGAACAGTCAGCGCCAACCCCATCCCCTTACATCATCATTGTTAGGACCCTCTGAAGAGGATGACATGTCACATGTACATCAACAGGCTAGGTTTTTACTGTTTGGGTGACCCTCTTCATGTATGTTCTGAATGGTAACCGAGTTTTTGCAAAGTTTTGTAAGTTGCCCCTCGCCATGGCTTACAGCTTTCTGAATGTATAGATGTTCCATACTTACACCCACCCCAAAGACAGTGGTGTAGTAGATTGAAGTTCCAAGGATTTGTTTTCATTTCATTTCATTTTCATTTCATTTAATTTCAAGTGTGGGCACCAATGGAGACGCCATTGGCAGAGTCAACCTTTGATATCACAAGAGTGCGAATGGCCTGTGGTTTCTGCTAGCACTCTAGGTAAGTAACGAAGTGCTGTAGTGTTTGTATTGTCTTGAACTGGAAGGTGTATTTCATAATTTTCTTAACAAATGCGGTCAAGGATAGGCCTGAGTCTATGTTCGCTCCAAGATTTGTCAGTTCCCATGATGCAACTAGTGAAGTCTCAGAATCTTTATAACAGGTCAAGGTAGATATTTGGGTGTTTTCTTAACAACAAGTTTCAACAGAGTCTGATCACAGTCGGCCGTGCTCACTAGAATGTCAGTCAATCAATCAATAATTCAGGATTTGTAGAGCGCAGCTAATCACCCACGAGGATATCCAAGCACCAGTTTCTTGCTGGAATCAATCGAAAAGCCTGGTCTTGAGTCCCTTTCTGAATTCCGGATTGAGGATGATGTTCCAAGATGGAGGGGAAGGTCTATTCCAGGACTTGTCGGGGATAGGTTCATATAGTATAGAGGAGAATACTAGGAGCACAACAAAACATTTGAGGGAAGGGGGAGTGGGAGGGAGAGTGACAGAAAAAGAGACAACCAGGGCTTCTAATTCTGTTTGAGGAAAGGTTTCTGTGAGTCTGAGTTTTCAGAAGAGGTTTACACAGGCTGGTGTTTAAAGCCAACAGAGTGTGCACAATGATCTGGGGGAAGCAGAGATTTATTAGCACAATTAACAAGCACATGTGCACAAGCAAGGACAAGCCGCTGGATACCTAGGCTACTACCGGAGGCCAACATTTGGGAATAAACTGGTGCAATTGTTCCTATATGCCCAGGTAGTAAGCCAATCTAAAAGCAAGGTATAAAAGGACACAAACACAAGTAAACCAACAAAGTAAAAACAGAACCGTAACCGTAGGTGAGGTGCAGTCTAAGGCGTCAGTAACGGATGTATGATGTTACAACTCATACATTTACATCGCGGTACATTACATTGCGGTTTTTACAACGCAAGTCGTTACAACGACTTACGTTGGAGGGTGCTGGACTTAGGAGTAGTATAATTTACTATTCCCACTCCTGTCTACATACAGTAGGGAAGGTGTTGGATAGTAAACTATACTATACCTTGTCCTAGAGCGCCATCCAGTGCAAGTCGTTGTAACGACTTGCGTTGTGAAAACCGCGATCTAATAGCATCGCAATGTAATCCCTGCATTGTATGTATGTATGTATAAAAGATTTTATTACGCGCTCTGCTACTACAGAGTATCCTGGCGCGATATGTGAACTAGAACAGAGCCGAACCAAGGAAGAAGGGAAGCAACTAGATACTGAGATTAAAAAGGTGAGTTTTTAACCCCTTCTTAAATTCTGCCAGTGTGGCTGACGCACGCAAAGAGAGCGGCAGGGCATTCCAGGATCGAGCTGCTTGGACAGAAATAGATTGACCACCCAATCTCACATATCTGATTTTAGGCGTAAACATCAGAAGGAGATTAGCTGATCGGAGTGCACGGCGAGGGGAATAAAACGTGAACCTCTTGTGCAAATATTGTGGTCCGTGTTGATGCAGGGCACGGAAGGCCAGGACCAGAGATTGTAAACAATGTTTCCCTCAGTAACTGAGGGAACTGACAAAGGTGAAATCAAAAAGGTGAGAAATTAATCAACATTGAACCAAATGATTCAGAAAGCAGTAATACAAATGCAGTGGGGAAAGCTGTCAAGCACCTTCTAAATGAAAGTTCAGGTCTTAGCATCACTGCCTAAAGGCAGTGATGCTAATCCTCGGTTTGTGCTAGCTTAAGCTTCAGACAGTTGGTCTTTGAGGTAGGAGGAGATCTGTTCTAGTGTATTTCCTCTTATACAAAGCTCTTCTAATCTTGATTGTATTGGATGATACTGAGCAGTGTTGAAGGCTGTTGACATCTTTGCTTCTGTACCTTACCATGCACTTATTTACCCCAGTGTTGGTTTCCATTTCTGAAGTTGAATGAGCCCTTAGTATGATTTAAATACTACAAAAATACGACAGAGGAACCCTGTGAACCTAAGGAGCCATAGGCAAGGGGAGCAACCCACCAGGGAGGAAGTACTGAATAAACAGGAAAGGGAGCTTCCCCAGAGGATAGAGAACCATACAATGGGAATCAACCAAGAACACCCACAGAAAGGCTGAAATATTTTAGAAAAATTATTTTTAGTTGATCATTTTTGATAAAATTATTTAGACCATGATTAATGAAGGTCAGCTTCTGGTACACAAAAATTCATTAGATTATGAAGTCATAAATAAACATCAGCCCAAGTACAAATAGAACAATAAAAACATGACACATCATTCTTTCATTCTATCAATCATCCACAAGCTCTCTATCAGACAAACCATATATTCACACTCAATCAAAACATCAAAAACGTCATGCAATTAAGCATGGGCGAATTTTGCGAATCTCGCGTTCGCGAATTTTGCGGATTTGCGAACTCGCAATTCGCAAAATCCGCGAATTCTCGCGAATTTGCAGATTTTTTTTTTTTGTGTTCGCGCGGGTTTCTGCCAGTTCGCGAGGGTTTTGTACAACTTCGCAAACGCGAACTTACCTGTCGGGTCGCAAGTTTCACGAACTTGTTGTTTCTACGTGTCCAGCCTGTTTGGGACACTCTTCTTCATCACTGCCACTCTCTGTCACCACTGCCACTCTCTGACTACTCATGCCACCCTCTGGCCCACCCATGCCACCCTCTGTTTCATCACAGCACCCTCTGGTTGTCCAGTCAGTGTACATTATTGTGGCAAAGCAAGCACACCTTCCCTGCCTCAAGTGACCTGAATTAATTTGGGGCTGATTAATGTGTCACAGAATATTTTTTTAGCTGGCACCTGCTTCCTTAGTGCTTCCTGATTAGTGATCTTTTGCACTTGCTAAGTGCTTTCATTGTTGCAAAATTAGTTACAACACCTGCCCTGCCCCAACTGACAATAATGAATTAGGGGCTGATTAATGGATTTGAACTTCCAGCCTGGCTCCTGCTTGTCTCCCTTAGCTGTAATTCAGGACCTTTGTGGCATATGTGTAACTATTCTGAGGTTCAGAGCAGGGTCACATAATAGTTGCAACTGGCAACTGAACTCTGGAGGGGCCCCTCAGGAAGCACTACAGGAAATGGCTACTAATGATGAGCCTGAACTTTTGAACCTGGTAAGTAGTTTCAGTTTTGCTCAGATCGTATTTCTGCAATTTTGCGCTTATTCGCGGGGCGCGAAGTTGTACTGGGAAGCCGCGAACTCACGCGAACAGTGCGAGCAAGCCATAAAATCCGCTGCTCGCGGATTTGCGGATTTTGCGGGAGATTCGCGAATCTCGCGGATTGCGAATTTACCGAAAATCCGCAAAATCCGCGAGCGAAACGGATTTTCCGCCCATGCTTACATGCAATAGGGAAAAAGCGCTGACGCACGTTTCGGAAACAGAAAGTTATTTAAGAAAATCCTTCATCAGGGCGCATGTATCAAATTCATGGATCAATACGGTCTTGTGAGATCCAAATTCCTAGCATAAGATCGGTATGAAAGTCGGTTCACAATCTCAATTATGGGCTGATAAAGCATATCTCTGGGTATGCTGTAGCTGACCAATCTTTGGGATACACCTATTACCGGAAACCATTCCAAATATAGAAAGTATTCTGAAGATGATGACAGGCTCACAACAGAGTTCCTAATATCTGTTAAGATGTAGTAGCAGGTTTGAAGAATTCAAATAGAATTTCAGTTTGATCCAAATGTGCTCCTAACCAGTCAAGTTAATTAGACAAACTGAAGGAGTTCAGATATGCTCCTCCTGCTATGTATGTGGCTGTAGATTCGGAAAAATCGGATGGAGCTTCAGTTTGGTCCCGGAGTCTAGGAAATGAAACAAATCAAAATAATAGGGTTATGGAACGTCTGCACCTGGTGGCATGTAGCAATATACGTGAAATGCGGAATGATAGTAATTGGTAGACAATTTCCCGTTCCTAGTGGCGCTGTGTCCTTGTCTATCAAACAGCGCATAAAGTACATCAATCCAACAGCAGTCAGCCTCCGCGTTCGTCCATAGCCGATCAAAAATGATCAACTAAAAATTAATTTTCCAAATATTTCAGCCTTTCTGTGGGTGTTCTTGGTTGATTCCCATTGTATGGTTCTCTATCCTCTGGGGAAGCTCCCTTTCATGTTTATTCAGTGATTTAAATACTTCCCCTTCTGATATGCTAACATGTTAAAAATGAAGTTGGCATTCAATGTGTATCTACAGTTCCATTTTAGAAAGAGGCGATTGCCCTCTGTTGAGGTATTATGACGACCACAGATAACCTGACCCAAAAGCTGTCCTCATTTCCTACAGTTGTTCAGAAAACAGGGGTTGCTGTAGGAAGCCACGGTGAAAAATAGAATTATACAAAGGTTTTTTTCCCCACAAACATCATGAAGTACGAAATACATTGGCAAATTCCTGGATGTGGTATGTTTTTTTCTTTCCCAACATTTGCATGGTAATCTGGACCGTTTCAACAAATTTTATCACCAAGGTTAAAGTAACGAGAAGAATTGTGTATACGTTTGTGATTATACATAGAAAAACTCGACAAAATGTAAAATGGCAGAGAAAAATGTAGCATACACATCAATTATGGGTTTAAGTAGAGTGAAAATTATCTCAAAATGCGCAGAAAAATCTTTGCTTTGGCGTATGTGAACAAACCCAGAAAGGCTGCAAGTTTCATGAATTGTGAATGGGAGGAATACAAAAACCTTGGCACACACATAATAAAAAGAAACACTATTCTCTACTATAAGGGAGTTTCTTTTTTTAAACAAGTCAGCACCAACAAATTAAAATTTTACTAGTTCATAGCACATTGAAGGTATATGTGTTAAACAACTTAGGGCCAGAGTACAAAAATTAAGAATTGCTATTTCCAAATTGCAATTCTTACTGAATAGCAATTAAGAAATCACAATTCCTAATGTAAGAAACCTTAAAACGTTTAATTAGTGATTCGCACTGGGTAGAAAATTGACCAGCATCATGAATATTAATGAGGTAGGTCACAGTTTACAACCCATTAGGAATGATAGCCATCGCAGTTATGGTGGCCTGCTGGGGTCAGCAGACTACCATGTCAATGATTACTTTTTAATAAAGCTTTTGTTTTTTTAACCCCTTGCGTGCTGATGACAGAACGGTTCCGCCATCAGTATCGGTTGAGCTGTGCTGATGACGGAACCATTCCGTCATGACTCCGCCCGCGCAAGGCGGAGTCAGCACAGGCGGAAAATACGCCCCGCACGCAAGGGGTTAATTCAGCATGTTTTCCTTACTATGAATACAGGAAGCATTTCAAAAACTAAAAAATAAATGTTTAAGTTTCATTTATTTTTTGGTCGAGGCTCGACAACGCTGGTAGTGTCTGCAAGACCTGTTGTAATCTTTTCTGTGGTCTTTTGGCACACCCACCAATTGCCATTGTTTCTTATCTGTGGCATTATTATTATTTGTTAATATTTAGCATGTAATAAAGTTTTTGGCTTACAACGAAACCGGAAGTAAGTAAGAATCACTACTGTGACTTGATGTGCCATCTGCCTTCTAGTCCTGTGGAGCGAACGCGATGACGCACACGGCGTTCACGTGACTGACTAGAGCCTTCTTTTATTTCGGCACTCCGACATGGCGCGGTATCTTTCGGGCAGCAGAAGTGTGCCAAGTAGGTTTGTGGCGGCGAGGCATTGTGCAGCAAGTAAGTGAAACTGGCTGACCCATTTCTTTCTGACTCAACATTTAGAGATGTGGGTTCTGTCAAGGCACAATTTCTATTGATATTGTCACTTTGCTTTCAGATTGTGCGCAACGTGAAGAGATTGCCCCCACTGCGAGCCCATGTCAAATATTCATTCCTTATGTGGTGTAAGTGGACTTGAAATCTTCCAGATTTGTGTATTTTCAGTATATCTTTCCTCCGTTTTAGCTGAGGTTTTTTAATAGAGGTTTGGCACTTTTGTTAAAAACAACTACTAGGACCAATATGTAATGAGTGGGCCCCGGATCATATTGGGACTTTACCACTCCAAGGTTCCTGTAGTTTTGAATGGGAAATTTTTTGGTCTCTAAAATTTCCTCCTGAAAATAAGATGCAGTTGAGATAAAATTACAGACTACTAATAATTGATTATAATTGCATTTGCGTGACTTAAGGTGTATTCTGGGAATATAACTTTATTTAGACCTGACAAATACCCATTCAGGTACAATTAAGGATTACAAGTCACTAAGTGCACTTTGTCAACAAAGTATGTTGGTTTTATTTTTATTTCTTGCAGGTTTTGGCCCCTGGTGATATCTTAGAGTGCCCACACGGGTATAACCGTGAGCTTTACATTTTTTCACAAACATATCCTCACGGATAGGACACGCCTAGGCGTGGGTGGACCGCCAGGGAATTAATTTGGTCCTGAAGAAAGCTGAGCTAAATTACGCAATATACAGATGAAACATGGCGACCTATTTTTATTAGTACTCAGCGGTTCAAATAAAGACCATGACTTAGTCCTTTTCACTTGTTTTTAATGAGACCAGTTGTCCATGTAATAAAGTTGTTTATGGTATAACTGGGATCTTTTAACTCTGCACTCACCACACTTGAGCACATATATTTTCACTCAAAAACACCAGCTCCGCTGTAACTCAGGCGTTGAAGCACACTGGGGGACATTCGGTCTCCCCAGTGGGAACCCTATGATGAAGCATGTCACCACTAGGGTGAGTGAGGGTTCTTCTTAATAAATAAAGTTTTTTCTTTCCCATTGTTTTCATGTTTATGTTCTGATCACAATTTGGCAGTCTACAAACTTTCGGTGTATCACAAGAGTATGATTACAGCACCCTTGGTCACTCTTATGTTGTTGTTATATAGTTCAGGAATTAACCCGACGAACAGCTTGTAAAGTCTGCAGCTTTAACCAGTTCCTTTGGAAGGTAGCCTTGTCTAACCCTCTTCAGGGCTCCTTCTTTCATTTCACCCAGTCAGTTTAATTTGGGCAGGTGTTTACACTCGAAGGTTTGAGGACTCACCAGCCTCTTTGTAGGATCTGCTTGCTGTAGGGCAGCTGTGACCAGTCCCATTTATGGCAATGTTCTGAACTCATGGAAGTTAGATATTTTCTTTCTTGTTAAGTAAAGCATCCTTCCTAGTGTTGTACCTAAAAGTAGTCCTACTTCTGGTCTTTGTAAGGTTCCGCACGTGCCCCTAAGCGTCTGACTGTTAGAAGACTGCCAGTTAGATGTGGACAGCTTTTTAGGGCAAGGTTTGACTTTATAGGTCATAGATGCTGAATAGAATGTGGATGATGGGAACAGAGAGGTTGACATAATGAGTAGACACAAGAAGGACACCACAGAAGCTATCACAAGTTTAGGATCATATGCACGAACAGTCAGCGCCAACCCCATCCCCTTACATCATCATTGTTAGGACCCTCTGAAGAGGATGACATGTCACATGTACATCAACAGGCTAGGTTTTTACTGTTTGGGTGACCCTCTTCATGTATGTTCTGAATGGTAACCGAGTTTTTGCAAAGTTTTGTAAGTTGCCCCTCGCCATGGCTTACAGCTTTCTGAATGTATAGATGTTCCATACTTACACCCACCCCAAAGACAGTGGTGTAGTAGATTGAAGTTCCAAGGATTTGTTTTCATTTCATTTCATTTTCATTTCATTTAATTTCAAGTGTGGGCACCAATGGAGACGCCATTGGCAGAGTCAACCTTTGATATCACAAGAGTGCGAATGGCCTGTAGTTTCTGCTAGCACTCTAGGTAAGTGACGAAGTGCTGTAGTGTTTGTATTGTCTGGAAGGTGTATTTCATAATTTTCTTAACAAATGCGGTCAAGGATAGGCCTGAGTCTATGTTCGCTCCAAGATTTGTCAGTTCCCATGATGCAACTAGTGAAGTCTCAGAATCTTTATAACAGGTCAAGGTAGATATTTGGGTGTTTTCTTAACAACAAGTTTCAACAGAGTCTGATCACAGTCGGCCGTGCTCACTAGAATGTCAGTCAATCAATCAATAATTCAGGATTTGTAGAGCGCAGCTAATCACCCACGAGGATATCCAAGCACCAGTTTCTTGCTGGAATCAATCGAAAAGCCTGGTCTTGAGTCCCTTTCTGAATTCCAGATTGAGGATGATGTTCCAAGATGGAGGGGAAGGTCTATTCCAGGACTTGTCGGGGATAGGTTCATATAGTATAGAGGAGAATACTAGGAGCACAACAAAACATTTGAGGGAAGGGGGAGTGGGAGGGAGAGTGACAGAAAAAGAGACACCCAGGGCTTCTAATTCTGTTTGAGGAAAGGTTTCTGTGAGTCTGAGTTTTCAGAAGAGGTTTACACAGGCTGGTGTTTAAAGCCAACAGAGTGTGCACAATGATCTGGGGGAAGCAGAGATTTATTAGCACAATTAACAAGCACATGTGCACAAGCAAGGACAAGCCGCTGGATACCTAGGCTACTACCGGAGGCCAACATTTGGGAATAAACTGGTGCAATTGTTCCTATATGCCCAGGTAGTAAGCCAATCTAAAAGCAAGGTATAAAAGGACACAAACACAAGTAAACCAACAAAGTAAAAACAGAACCGTAACCGTAGGTGAGGTGCAGTCTAAGGCGTCAGTAACGGATGTATGATGTTACAACTCATACATTTGCATCGCGGTACATTACATTGCGGTTTTTACAACGCAAGTCGTTACAACGACTTACGTTGGAGGGTGCTGGACTTAGGAGTAGTATAATTTACTATTCCCACTCCTGTCTACATACAGTAGGGAAGGTGTTGGATAGTAAACTATACTATACCTTGTCCTAGAGCGCCATCCAGTGCAAGTCGTTGTAACGACTTGCGTTGTGAAAACCGCGATCTAATAGCATCGCAATGTAATCCCTGCATTGTAAACAATGTTTCCCTCAGTAACTGAGGGAACTGACAAAGGTGAAATCAAAAAGGTGAGAAATTAATCAACATTGAACCAAATGATTCAGAAAGCAGTAATACAAATGCAGTGGGGAAAGCTGTCAAGCACCTTCTAAATGAAAGTTCAGGTCTTAGCATCACTGCCTACAAGGCAGTGATGCTAATCCTCGGTTTGTGCTAGCTTAAGCTTCAGACAGTTGGTCTTTGAGGTAGGAGGAGATCTGTTCTAGTGTATTTCCTCTTATACAAAGCTCTTCTAATCTTGATTGTATTGGATGATACTGAGCAGTGTTGAAGGCTGTTGACATCTTTGCTTCTGTACCTTACCATGCACTTATTTACCCCAGTGTTGGTTTCCATTTCTGAAGTTGAATGAGCCCTTAGTATGATTTAAATACTACAAAAATACGACAGAGGAACCCTGTGAACCTAAGGAGCCATAGGCAAGGGGAGCAACCCACCAGGGAGGAAGTACTGAATAAACAGGAAAGGGAGCTTCCCCAGAGGATAGAGAACCATACAACGGGAATCAACCAAGAACACCCACAGAAAGGCTGAAATATTTTAGAAAAATTATTTTTAGTTGATCATTTTTGATAAAATTATTTAGACCATGATTAATGAAGGTCAGCTTCTGGTACACAAAAATTCATTAGATTATGAAGTCATAAATAAACATCAGCCCAAGTACAAATAGAACAATAAAAACATGACACATCATTCTTTCATTCTATCAATCATCCACAAGCTCTCTATCAGACAAACCATATATTCACACTCAATCAAAACATCAAAAACGTCATGCAATTAAGCATGGGCGAATTTTGCGAATCTCGCGTTCGCGAATTTTGCGGATTTGCGAACTCGCAATTCGCAAAATCCGCGAATTCTCGCGAATTTGCGGATTTTTTTTTTGTGTGTTCGCGCGGGTTTCTGCCAGTTCGCGAGGGTTTTGTACAACTTCGCAAACGCGAACTTACCTGTCGGGTCGCAAGTTTCGCGAACTTGTTGTTTCTACGTGTCCAGCCTGTTTGGGACACTCTTCTTCATCACTGCCACTCTCTGTCACCACTGCCACTCTCTGACTACTCATGCCACCCTCTGGCCCACCCATGCCACCCTCTGTTTCATCACAGCACCCTCTGGTTGTCCAGTCAGTGTACATTATTGTGGCAAAGCAAGCACACCTTCCCTGCCTCAAGTGACCTGAATTAATTTGGGGCTGATTAATGTGTCACAGAATATTTTTTTAGCTGGCACCTGCTTCCTTAGTGCTTCCTGATTAGTGATCTTTTGCACTTGCTAAGTGCTTTCATTGTTGCAAAATTAGTTACAACACCTGCCCTGCCCCAACTGACAATAATGAATTAGGGGCTGATTAATGGATTTGAACTTCCAGCCTGGCTCCTGCTTGTCTCCCTTAGCTGTAATTCAGGACCTTTGTGGCATATGTGTAACTATTCTGAGGTTCAGAGCAGGGTCACATGATAGTTGCAACTGGCAACTGAACTCTGGAGGGGCCCCTCAGGAAGCACTACAGGAAATGGCTACTAATGATGAGCCTGAACTTTTGAACCTGGTAAGTAGTTTCAGTTTTGCTCAGATCGTATTTCTGCAATTTTGCGCTTATTCGCGGGGCGCGAAGTTGTACTGGGAAGCCGCGAACTCACGCGAACAGTGCGAGCAAGCCATAAAATCCGCTGCTCGCGGATTTGCGGATTTTGCGGGAGATTCGCGAATCTCGCGGATTGAGAATTTACCGAAAATCTGCAAAATCCGCGAGCGAAACGGATTTTCCGCCCATGCTTACATGCAATAGGGAAAAAGCGCTGACGCACGTTTCGGAAACAGAAAGTTATTTAAGAAAATCCTTCATCAGGGCGCATGTATCAAATTCATGGATCAATACGGTCTTGTGAGATCCAAATTCCTAGCATAAGATCGGTATGAAAGTCGGTTCACAATCTCAATTATGGGCTGATAAAGCATATCTCTGGGTATGCTGTAGCTGACCAATCTTTGGGATACACCTATTACCGGAAACCATTCCAAATATAGAAAGTATTCTGAAGATGATGACAGGCTCACAACAGAGTTCCTAATATCTGTTAAGATGTAGTAGCAGGTTTGAAGAATTCAAATAGAATTTCAGTTTGATCCAAATGTGCTCCTAACCAGTCAAGTTAATTAGACAAACTGAAGGAGTTCAGATATGCTCCTCCTGCTATGTATGTGGCTGTAGATTCGGAAAAATCGGATGGAGCTTCAGTTTGGTCCCGGAGTCTAGGAAATGAAACAAATCAAAATAATAGGGTTATGGAACGTCTGCACCTGGTGGCATGTAGCAATATACGTGAAATGCGGAATGATAGTAATTGGTAGACAATTTCCCGTTCCTAGTGGCGCTGTGTCCTTGTCTATCAAACAGCGCATAAAGTACATCAATCCAACAGCAGTCAGCCTCCGCGTTCGTCCATAGCCGATCAAAAATGATCAACTAAAAATTAATTTTCCAAATATTTCAGCCTTTCTGTGGGTGTTCTTGGTTGATTCCCATTGTATGGTTCTCTATCCTCTGGGGAAGCTCCCGTTCATGTTTATTCAGTGATTTAAATACTTCCCCTTCTGATATGCTAACATGTTAAAAATGAAGTTGGCATTCAATGTGTATCTACAGTTCCATTTTAGAAAGAGGCGATTGCCCTCTGTTGAGGTATTATGACGACCACAGATAACCTGACCCAAAAGCTGTCCTCATTTCCTACTGTTGTTCAGAAAACAGGGGTTGCTGTAGGAAGCCACGGTGAAAAATAGAATTATGCAAAGGTTTTTTTCCCCACAAACATCATGAAGTACGAAATACATTGGCAAATTCCTGGATGTGGTATTGTTAAAAAGGGTTCAAAGACAACCAGTAACCAAAGACCCCTTTATGTTGCCCGGCGGTGTCGCCTCTATGACCCACCAATATTAATCAATGAAGAAGCAGGCGCTGGAGACTAGAAGGCAGGAAACGAGGATTTTATTCTCTCCGGAGGAGAACACATCAATTCAGACAGCAAGTATCGTCACGAGGTGCTCTAACCACATCTCTGAGGCCTGGCCTCTTATACTAGGGTTTATGACCTTTATTACACGTAACACATTCTCGCAACACTTTGATATTTGAAAGAACATCCTCGGAATCTCCCCTTCAGGCCCGTTCCCACATACATTTACAGTTGAATTCCCCACCCCGGTCACAACAGGTGATGATTGTCGCGCAGCAGGGCATTCCGCCGATTCACGGAATGCGTGGAGTTGATCGGATCTCATAGGGTGGGGGCTTTGATCGGCTCGAGGGTCTTTTGATGGGTAGGGGAAGCTTCCTACTGTACGGGGTAATAAACAGTATCCGCAGGGCCAGGTGGCGGCCTGGGAACAAGGAAGACAAACGGGGACACAGGAAAAGGGGTTTGTATCAAAGGATTTGGGACCATGAAAGGAATGAAGGGAGGTGCCGCGCTGGGAACAGGATGGGATTCTGTGGCAGAGCTGCGCTGAAGAGGGGTTTATGGTCCAAGGCATGTGAGAGCGAGGGGGTTGTCAGCGTGCGGGGGATACCTGCGAGGATAGGAGAGCGAGAGACGCGCTGGCTATCACGGAAGGGGCAGGGAGGCCATGGTGCTTAAAATGGCTGCCGCTTACGCTCAAGGCATCTGGGAGCGGGAGTGATCAGTGCGTGGGGGTGTTGGTGAGGGTGAAGGTCCGTGTTGGGGGTCAGGGGCGCGCAGAGAGTGGTTCTGATCAGAGCAGCTAAAATGGTGGGGACACATGACAAAAGTGTGGCATCAGAAAAAGGCAAGATGGCGCAGATGATGTTCACCAAAACGTAACAATTTTCCACAGTCCTCCCTTTAACATTTCCAAGACATCTTGCTGGCCTATTTCCTATCTATATCTACTGTGGTGGTCATAAGTAAGGGGATGGAGACCTAGGCAAAGGAACTGTACATAAATATCACATTATAAATATCACAGTTGAAAATCTTGTCATCTAGTAGGCGGGTTCTTCGCTAAACTTGTTGCAGAAAAAGTCATAGTAATGCAATATCAGACTGGAATTACATAGCGGGGGTGTTGGGTACAGATCATAGATGCTTATAGTCATTTGGAATAGGAACTGGTAAGTAAGTCCTTTTTGTACTCGGTGGGAGTATAGTCAGATTCAATGGTGGTTGGGAGAGAAATGAGACATAGCAAAAAAAAATAATCAAGGTCTCCAGTGTCTTATGGTCGTGAACCATTATTAGCTAATTCTCAACAGTCTCTGCCGTCTTCCGTTGACACCGTTAAGCACCTGTATTACAATTCGTTCTTTCAACAGGAATGTTCATGTGGGTTGAGTCGTTGGAGGTCTGCGGGCGAGAGTACGTCTTTGCTTCGTTTCACCAGACCTCATGGAGAAATGCGTTACGGTTTTGGGGCAGGTGCATTTTCTTCCGTAACCCGGAGCACAGTTATTAGAAGACAGAAAAGGATTGTGATGAAAAAGTGCAATGGTCTTCGAGTTGTGGAGTCTGTTTGTTTCTTGAGTCTCTGTGGTGGGTACTTCCTGTTGTTTCCGTCATCTTCGAGGCGTTCAGCAGCGGGTAGAACCACATACTTCGTTCATCTTCTCTTTGGGGTGACCCTTGGTGGAGTTTAGGTCACCGTTCTGAGATTAACATAGTTCGTGGTCTACTTAGTCGGAGCTTCCTCCCTTTAGACGCAGGGAATACCTCATTCTGGATAGCTCAATAGGATTTGGAGGATTTTGAAAGTTCAGGTGGAAAAGGGGGGGGGTGTGTGTGAGTAGTCCTTATGGTAGGTCGGAGGAGGAGGGGATGGAGCAGGGCCAAGTCGGGAACAGACCAGGGGGACGGAAAGTTTTAGACAGACGGGTCCATAACCAGTTTCGGAGAGCGGGGACTTCTCGGCATACGTCGATCATAGAGCAGGGGCCTCAGGTCAGGCCCTTCCTTTCGTTTTGTCGGAAATAATGCCTCGTCCTGCGACTCCTTACTGTTACAGTCTCGCCTTGGTCACCGTCGCTGATGGTCCACGATCTTCGGACAGGCCGCGTGCTCCCACATCCGGTCTCTTTCTCCTCCGACAGTGGTACCCTTGAATGAGTTTGAAAAGACAGTCTTTAGAGATTTTGCAGAGGAAAGTAATCACATAAATCTATTTCTCTCCCAACCCCAAGCAACTGGGGTATACATCCGCTGCATCGAGGTTTGCAAACAATTGATGATAGGTTCGCTGGATTCCCAAAAATTTTCCTTTGTGGCTATTTCTTTGGTGTTTTGTTGATCATTACATTCATTTGTCGTGGTACGAGGTCTGATACCCATTTATTGCATTTGTTTATTACAGTCATGTCAGTTCTTCTGGCAGAGACCTATTTCTCTAGTACAAGCCTTTGCAAGACTAGATCGGTCTTCAGGGCTTTGCATTTTATGAAAAAGTGCAACGTGCTATTCACCATAATCTGATAGGTATCTTTCTGAGGGATGAACACAGGCTAAACGATTTTTCATTATACCATTGCACCTTATCTTTCTGCTAAACATTTTATTTTCAACAGGTTTTATCGCAACAAGTTCTTGTATTTTCCGGTCTGATTTTAACTTTGCACACATCATTCTAATTTCTACATAGTCTCTTACAACATGGTTATTTCATCAAAAAAACTTCGGGGTTTGCGATGACTATTTAACTTATCTGTGGGGTGAGAGGAGCCTTATGGGAGACTATTAGTAACGTAGCGTATCGGGGCAAGGGACATTCTTCGGACTCTCCTTCCGGGCAGCTGATACGAAACTGGGGGCATTCTGGGAAGACGGGGATGTCTTGATCATTTTTACTGCTTGGGGTACGGAGACAACTTGGGACGGGGAAGGTCGTGTTACCACAGACATTATCATAGAAGCCACTGACAAATAGTTCCCTGACTGTGGGTCAAATTTAGGGAACCTTAGTCGTCTTACCTGTCCCTTTCCTTTTGGCCAATTTAATTTTCATCCATATTTAGCAGAAAAGGAGAGGTAGTAACGTGGTATCGATACGATTTTATTTAGGTCGAATTTGTGCAAATACTTGTGGTATTTGGGGCCAATCAGGAGGTGCACCAGGTTCGCCAATTAGGTGCCAGTCGCTAGGAAGAGGGAAAGTGTGGAGGGGTGAAAGAGAGAGAGAGAGAGAGAGAGAGAGAGAGAGAGAGAGAGAGAGAGAGAGAGAGAGAGAGAGAGTAACAATAGGCCAAATAGTACACGTGTGACATGGAGAATGACCGTGTATTGTTTGGGCTATTCAGTGCATTACCCAACGTTAGGCGTTTCGGGTCTGTGTTAGGATGTAGAAAGCATGCAGTTTTGGGACGGAAGAGCATTAGGTCAGGTACAAAAAGGTCGCGCATTGAGTAGGGTGTCTTTTTGTGTCGTCTTGCAGCGTTAGTTCGTTTTCATGCATCGGGCGTGACGTGGCTCCAGATCCTTTACGGTACCCTAATCGGGACTCCAATGTAACCTGCAGAGGGAAAAAAGGAGGAAAAGGGAGGGGGAACAACATCCGAGCACACCAAATGTACGGGCACGAAAGTCCTTTACTTACCACATACTCGTACTTATCTCCTCGGGATATAATCCCTAGGGTCTTGGTTTCTGAAGTCAAGGGGGCGGGCAGTGTGATAGGTGGTTCATGGGGGGGTTCGAGGGTGGCATTATGGATCGTGTGTAGGGAAACGCTAAAAAGAGGAATCAGAGGTGCCTAGCGCGAGGTACCTGGTTTTGTAGAAGTATCTGGCCATCGGGATCCTTAAATCATTCCCAAAGCTGTGATGTTCTAAGGCATATCAGTTCTTCGGTCAACCCTGTCCCTTAGTACCTTCGACCACCATACCTTTATAACATTCTATCAATCACACCGCTTTACTTTACCCATTCTCAGAAGTCGAGGTCCTTCTTCATACGTTAGTTCCTGAGCTTAGTCGCATATTTTGGAGGCAGCGTATCATACCTTTGATTCGATCATCACTCCAGGGCCGAACAACCATTTTTCAGATAACCTTAAAAAAAGAGCAGAACGGTTGCGCACAGAAAAAGCCCTCCCACCAATTCCCACATTTACAAAAGCATGTGATGCCTATTCATAGTTTGGAAAACCTTTATTTGCATAATCGTTCAGTACGTAAAATGTGAGAGTGCAATCATATTTTGGCCGGACATGTCGACGATGGAAGCACATACAGTAGGGGGGGTTATTTTGCAGCACAAGAACATGTTAAAAAAGGCCTAATTAATTATTTGCAAGTAACTAAAAACGTTTCATTGCGTGATGAGGGATCAGGGGCATTTCAGTTCATAAATGGAAACACAGTCAAACTCATCGTAATCGCATTTCCTAGATGTATACCGTGGGTGTGCATCACAAGCGACGTTATGTACCAGTTACAATAAATATCAAAATAAATCGTTCATTGGAATCAACATTTTTACGGGACCCCCTTTCGAATGTTCGCCAAGTGAACCCTCCTCCCTTTTTCATCAAGTGCGCAAAGGTTCGTATATATATCTTAGTACATCAAGTCTCATTAGCTAAGGAACACCACGAGGCATCCGTTAGTTCCTATTGATACCGGCGCCATTTTGGACGAGGCCGGTTTAGTCCGGAAGTAGCATCAGGGGCAAAAATGTCTCCGACGATTGGCGGTTGGACCAGGGTCCCTTTCGGCAGTTCAAAAAAACCTGTGCTAACAGAGGGGCTGGTGGTGCGGACCGTCAATCAAGAGAGGGAGGGAGGTAGAGTCTTTCTTACCGGGTCATGTTGATGTTCAGCCGGAACTTACTCGAGTTTGTTAGCCCATAATGTTCCTGGGTGGTTCAGACTGAAGCTGGTGCAGACACGAGAGCACCGCCATCTTGCTGCTGTGCCGTGGTTATTCCATTAGTGATCAATGCAGCTGTTCCCCACCGGAAGCCTGAAGGGGCCGAGGGCTCTTGGGACTTTGGTAGAATCTTCAAAGTCGAGGGGATGTTTGTCGATGGTGGGGGCTTGCGCCCAGGTGGGCAAGTGCCCGAGTTGCAATTTTCGGACAAAGTTACTCCAGTGGCCTAGACCCGCCTTCCAGAGGGCCCAGGCGCCATTTTGAGACCCTGCAGCTGCCGCCCTTCGTCGTATCTATCAGGAGTGGAAGAAACTTCTTGTGGTGATGAAAGCGGAACATCATGCTGTTGGAGCAGGGCATTTTGGTTCGGGGCGCCAGGGTGCAGCTGTGGAGCCTTCATCTGGGGAGGTGAGGGAGGCTCATCCGTGCCGTCTCCCTCTCCCGGCGCATCCCACGCCGTCCCTTTGAATCAGGGGTGCACATGATGACCACCCTACACCCCTGATTCCGACTCTTGGGGGACCATTGTACGTCCGGTGCTGCGCAAGTATGCCCGTCGGACATTGTATGTCCTGTGCTACGTAAATATACGTGCGTCGGACATTGTAAGTTCTGTGCTGCGCAGGTATATGGCCGTCGCCCGGCTGGAGGACATCGGCGCCGGGCCGGGGCTGGGAAACCTCCTACCTGTGGAGGTGGGAGAGGTTCGTCCGCGTCGCCTCTCCCTTCCAGCCCACCCTGCATCAGTTCGAAGGAGGAATTCGTGATGGCCGGACCAGGAGATACGAGGGAGGGGGTCATTTGCATCCGCCCCCTCCCTACTCGTGGCCCGGGGGACGCCATCCCTGGAAGGGTAGTATGGGAAGACCATTTCATTGCCTGCTTTGAGGAGCCTCCTGTACCTTCTCGCCGGCGATCTCTTTTGGTCTATGGCTGTTGGCAGGCCCCGCCCCACACGTGCTATGTGTTTCGGGTGGGCGGGACCGTCGAACTGTTACATTTCGAGGACTTCCGGAGTGAGCGTAATATGTTTTGTATTTCTCCTATTAGTACAGTTTGCTTTAGAGAGTGTTTTACTAGTTATTCTATTTACCGTTGGTTGTGTGTTATCTTTACCGTAATTAAATCCTAAATTATATAACAGATGCTTGGCTTCCTTGAGTCCTTTCTCTAACGGGGGTTGTTTACACTGGCCTGTAATTGTTTTTTTTTGTTTTTCAGAGTGGGGGAGCAACAGAGAGCAATCAGTCCCAGAACTCTAACATGTCGTTAAAATTGGTCTGACGAAATCTGTGCCATCGAGCATAATCAAACGTGGTGGTTCTATCCGTCCTGTCCGTGCTAGTCTGATTGGTTTTTATCTCGCGCCTTTTCCCTTTCTGTCGGCCAGTTCTTTCTGTCGACCCTCCGCTCTTACCTATGCTCTGTAGAGTCGGGCATTGGGCTTTCCAGTGCCCGAGGCATCTACAGAAAGCACATTGGTTTTGTTTTAAATCTGTTCGTCCTGTGCATAGTGTCGGGGGATTACTTTCGGGTCGTTGTGTCCCGGGGTTGTTCTGTCGGCACATCCCTTTACACCGTTCCCTTTTCATGTCTACTCCTCGGAACTGTGCCATCACTGGCCCTTCCCTTTGCCTACTAGACGTTTGGAGGGTTGTCCGTCGTGTCTCTTCACCCTTTCTGACTTCATCGCTTTCCTTTCGTCGTGTGGCTTCTTTGCGCCACATACCGAGACTATCGAGCATAATAGGTGTTGTTTCATTCCTACGAAGGGCTATTTCTACCGTTTCTATTTTGTCAAGATCGAAGGATCCTATCAGTGGCCACTGACTTTCTCGATCCTTTTTCGTATATTTATGCCACAGCTGGCTATAGGCTATAGCGATTAATCCATGCTTCATGAACATGTCCTTATTAGGGGTGCCTTCCAGCGGAGCCGGATGGTTCATCTCTAATAAGCGGTCCGGGCTAAACAGGCTACTAACCAGTGGGGAGAAGACAGGCATGACGGATCGCAATGGGGATAATAGTCAGCACTACCTATCTTATCACTGCGTGCAAAGACTAGACAGAATATTTCTATTCTACGTTGTTTGCAGGCAGTGAATACCTCATGAACCAATCTTGAGCAATCAATGTTAGGTCAAAAATAAAAAATCAATATGGTCAATGGGGAGAATAAGTAGGCTCGCAAAGGTCCGCGTCACCTACCCTTTCACTATCTGCAAAGAGGGGACCTATTCTTCCCTGTTTGCAGACAGAGAATCTCCAGAAAACAATCTATAACAGTTAATCAATGGGGGAGGGGCAATTGTTCAGTGGGGGAGAAAGATAGGTCCGACGGATGCGTACCTATCCTTCACTGTTTATAAAGGTAGAGCCTGTTGTTTCTCCGTTTGCAGACAGTGAATCTCCAAATAAATTAACAAAAAGTAATACTAGTATTTTCTCATCAATTATCAATCACTTTCGCAATTCGTCGTGTTTACACGACCTTACCCGGACCGCATGGACAGTTTCTTGTCTTCCGAATCCAGCGCCCGATCGTCCTCTTCTCTTCGTACTCCTTGCGGCACTCCTGATGGTTCCCAGTCAGGACCGCAGATCACTCGAGAGAGGTCTGTTCGGAACCAGTGAAGTTTGGATGATCGGCTGTCAGACGAGGGTCTATCGGACAGGGTACCTTCCGATCGTTGCAGTCGTTCACTCTGTCGTCAGGACCTCTCCCACTGGATCCACGAGTCACTGATGGGCCCCACGCTTGGGGCGCCAATTGTTAAAAAGGGTTCAAATACAACCAGTAACCAAAGACCCCTTTATGTTGCCCGGCGGTGTCGCCTCTATGACCCACCAATATTAATCAATGAAGAAGCAGGCGCTGGAGACTGGAAGGCAGGAAACGAGGATTTTATTCTCTCCGGAGGAGAACACATCAATTCAGACAGCAAGTATCGTCACGAGGTGCTCTAACCACATCTCTGAGGCCTGGCCTCTTATACTAGGGTTTATGACCTTTATTACACGTAACACATTCTCGCAACACTTTGATATTTGAAAGAACATCCTCGGAATCTCCCCTTCAGGCCCGTTCCCACATACATTTACAGTTGAATTCCCCACCCCGGTCACAACAGGTGATGATTGTCGCGCAGCAGGGCATTCCGCCGATTCACGGAATGCGTGGAGTTGATCGGATCTCATAGGGTGGGGGCTTTGATCGGCTCGAGGGTCTTTTGATGGGGAGGGGAAGCTTCCTACTGTACGGGGTAATAAACAGTATCCGCAGGGCCAGGTGGCGGCCTGGGAACAAGGAAGACAAACGGGGACACAGGAAAAGGGGTTTGTATCAAAGGATTTGGGACCATGAAAGGAATGAAGGGAGGTGCCGCGCTGGGAACAGGATGGGATTCTGTGGCAGAGCTGCGCTGAAGAGGGGTTTATGGTCCAAGGCATGTGAGAGCGAGGGGGTTGTCAGCGTGCGGGGGATACCTGCGAGGATAGGAGAGCGAGAGACGCGCTGGCTATCAGGGAAGGGGCAGGGAGGCCATGGTGCTTAAAATGGCTGCCGCTTACGCTCAAGGCATCTGGGAGCGGGAGTGATCAGTGCGTGGGGGTGTTGGTGAGGGTGAAGGTCCGTGTTGGGGGTCAGGGGCGCGCAGAGAGTGGTTCTGATCAGAGCAGCTAAAATGGTGGGGACACATGACAAAATTGTGGCATCAGAAAAAGGCAAGATGGCGCAGATGATGTTCACCAAAACGTAACAATTTTCCACAGTATGTTTTTTTCTTTCCCAACATTTGCATGGTAATCTGGACCGTTTCAACAAATTTTATCACCAAGGTTAAAGTAACGAGAAGAATTGTGTATACGTTTGTGATTATACATAGAAAAACTCGACAAAATGTAAAATTGCAGAGAAAAATGTAGCATACACATCAATTATGGGTTTAAGTAGAGTGAAAATTATCTCAAAATGCGCAGAAAAATCTTTGCTTTGGCGTATGTGAACAAACCCAGAAAGGCTGCAAGTTTCATGAATTGTGAATGGGAGGAATACAAAAACCTTGGCACACACATAATAAAAAGAAACACTATTCTCTACTATAAGGGAGTTTCTTTTTTTAAACAAGTCAGCACCAACAAATTAAAATTTTACTAGTTCATAGCACATTGAAGGTATATGTGTTAAACAACTTAGGGCCAGAGTACAAAAATTAAGAATTGCTATTTCCAAATTGCAATTCTTACTGAATAGCAATTAAGAAATCACAATTCCTAATGTAAGAAACCTTAAAACGTTTAATTAGTGATTCGCACTGGGTAGAAAATTGACCAGCATCATGAATATTAATGAGGTAGGTCACAGTTTACAACCCATTAGGAATGATAGCCATCGCAGTTATGGTGGCCTGCTGGGGTCAGCAGACTACCATGTCAATGATTACTTTTTAATAAAGCTTTTGTTTTTTTAACCCCTTGCGTGCTGATGACAGAACGGTTCCGCCATCAGTATCGGTTGAGCTGTGCTGATGACGGAACCATTCCGTCATGACTCCGCCCGCGCAAGGCGGAGTCAGCACAGGCGGAAAATACGCCCCGCACGCAAGGGGTTAATTCAGCATGTTTTCCTTACTATGAATACAGGAAGCATTTCAAAAACTAAAAAATAAATGTTTAAGTTTCATTTATTTTTTGGTCGAGGCTCGACAACGCTGGTAGTGTCTGCAAGACCTGTTGTAATCTTTTCTGTGGTCTTTTGGCACACCCACCAATTGCCATTGTTTCTTATCTGTGGCATTCAGAAATGCTGGCTTGTTATTGGCATTTGTCCATATTGGGCCCTCCTTTGTGTGTCTCTTCCTGCACCATGGCGATTTCACTAATGGTTTCTTTTGGTCGGCCGCTATGCTCCTTCGCATCCCATGTAGGCCCTTCCTCGAGTCTGAGCATGATTATCAAGTTTCGTGTTCAGCCATCGCATCACAGTCATCTCGCTTGGTGGGCTGGGCTTGGCTTTTCTCTTTGGGACTTGTGTTTCTTTTGTGTTTCTTTTGTCACTCCTTGCCACTCCCCCTCCACTATCACGGTTCCTCCTGGTCACCCAAATGGCGCAGGTCCCAGCTGTTCCTGTTATTTGCTCAGAATCACATGATGTTGAACCGACTCAGAGATGCGAATCCCGTTCCCCAAATGCAAATTTGGCAGCTCCGGCTGTTATACCAAGTCCTCTCCCTATCATTCTGTCCCTCTTATTGAGGTACCTTCTCTCCCTCAGCCCATTCTGAGTGCCTGGTAGGAGGGAGGGGTGGAAGGGCTGGTGCTCCTTCTCCACCTCCATCTTCCTCATACACTCGGTAGCTTTGAGAGGGGTACCATGGGGAGGGCCTCTTCGGGATTAGTGTACAGTGCCCACCGGCCCCTCTAGCCTCCTTGGAAACACGGGTAAGGCTGTGACCAGAAGCCCACAGACATGGGCAGACGTCCGGGGGCTGACACCATCCAGAGGATGGTAAGCAGTGGCCACGTCATTTTCTTTTCACATACTTGTACTCAGTTGTAAGACCTGCACTGGTGTGTTTTGTTCCCTTCTGACCTCCCGCTCAGTTCCTAATAACCCCATGCCTCTGTGCTTCTTCCTTGCTTCAACAGTCTCTCCCACCCTTCAATTGTTTTTCTCTCCACAGACAGAGGAAGTGGCCTCGCTCTAAAGGTGTTTATGTACAAGTTAAAAAATTGGGTATAAAGTGCTTTATGTCCTGAAATGCGTGTTAGTTCCGGAAAATGGCCTCCTACACTGGATAGAATGACTACCCATCAGACCATTAAAACCATTTAAGCAGCCCCAGCCCACAAGCCCCTTTGATCACCTCATATGTACCAAATATACGGACAACTCCCATCTGCGCTGTGCAGGCAAAGGATGCCCACCTTCATGTCAGATGTTTATGCCTAATGCTTTTTAGTGCTTGATGGACCGCTTGTGGGCAGCACAGCATACAGCAGAAGCCTGTATTCTGATGCTTCAGCTTATAGTTTACTACTCAGCAAGTCTACACATCATTTCGCAAGATGTGTCGTGTTAGCTAATATCATAATGGTTGCGGTGTGTGCTTTGAACCTGCGCACACAACACATGCATGCTTCAGGATTAATACGGAAAATATGTTTTTAAGGAAAGGGGACATGTTTTGTTTAACAAGACTCTGGTGTGGGACTTACTAGATGTTATTCAGGAATTATTTTGTAAAACATAGAAACTTCCAGAGTGTGGGCACCAGAATAAACTAGTTTGCCCTTGCATTCTGTAGTCTTGTTTAATCCTTCTTTAAAGGAACATTGCAAGTGCCAGAACTCATGAAAACACACCTGGGTTAGAAAAGATACTTACGCATTGACTGTAGAAACGTAAGAGCTCTGGTACCCGTTGTCCAGCATTTATTATGTAATTGTAGTCATTATAATAAAACAAACTACAAGGGGGTGTCAGAATTGTCAGATGGTTCGGACGAGCCCCCGTGGTCACTGAGGAACAAAGTTTTGCAATGGTTAAGTCAAAACAGACCTTTACAGTCATTGCATCACAGCAGAATAAATTCTGTGAGAAGAGTGTACTGGATTGGGGATACGAAAAAAAGCTTACAGGGTGACTTTGTTATAGTCAACTGCGACGATCCTGCCATGGTTGACTATATTTCTTCTTGGCCAGCGCTCGAAAAAAGGGGGGGGGGTTGACGTACAGCGTCTTTCCTTCTTCTATCCACCTTTAAACATCCCCAATTATGGTGATACAACTGGTTGGGATGAAGTCCAAGACTGGCCTTGGACGCAGGTGGGGTACACCAATAGAAGTAGAAACAGGAACAGCAATAATTACTGGAACAGAGGCTGGGATTCTCGCCCCTGGTACCATAGCAGAGGAAACCCAAATCCTGACTATTGGAGGGGGGCTCCTACAAGGAACAGATACGACTGCTTAGATATGGTCGATTGACCAACAAAGGTCACTACAGGGGTATCAGTAACCTTAGCCCCCCCATTTAAGATCCATGACGTCTTTCCCCAGGTAGAAAGCACTAATCCCGTGGTGACAGAGAGTACATCAGCTTATGATACGGGTGGTGTAAATTTGTCAGGCCAGCATTTAGCAGAACAACCTAGTAAGCCATTGAAGGAGAGTGGACTTGAGTCCACAGCTGAAACCACCTGTATGCATTCACACCTGAGCACAGTAGATAAGATTAAGAGTCAAATTCATAATGAGATTGGAGTGCTGCCCGTGGGCATTGTCCCACTAACTAGTCAGGAAGAATCCAGTCCACGCAATGAGGGGAAATGTTCGTTAAAAATAACATCATGGAATATTGCTGGGCTGGCTAAAAAAGTGCGGGACTAGTTATTCCTAACTTTTATGGAAAGGCAGGACATAATCTGCCTTCAGGAGTGCTGGGACTTAGATGAGACCCACATCGAGGGTTTTAGCACTTTTTATGTTCCCTCGATTCAGGGCAACCGAGGCAGAGGCTCTGGGGGACTGTGTATCTTCACCTCTAACCTCTGTAATATAGAACAGAGTATGTATGAGGCAAGCGGACCGAAAGCAGGTGCAGGGAGCTTATTACAAGGTCTGTTTATTAAATCAAACGGGCGCTCCTTTTTCCTGATCAACATCTATAACAACGCGCCAAAAGTTGAGGTCAAAACCTTAATAGCGGAGTTGGACTCACTGCTAAAGAGAGGTGGGCAGGCGGCAGACTGCTTACTTATAGCAGGGGATTTTAATTGTCACTTATGCCCCTATAGTCAAACAAAAAATTGTGGCATTTTTGACTTAAGAGGGGATCCTACTACGCACTTCGAACATTCCATAGGGGGCAACCTGCTAAATCAACTCATGCATGAGTGGGATTTGGCCTTCGCCAATGAACTTTGTGAGCCACCCGTAGCGTTTCAGACAACTTTCTTTGGCCGTGGGGCAGGCACTGTAATTGACTTTATTTTAGTCTCTAACAGGAATCAAGGCTGGGTGGGGGGTTTTGATACGGAGGATCTAGCAATAAGCGACCATTTTCCTATCAGCACTTCCCTTAGTCTAGGGAAATCGGGGACCCAAAAAATAAGTACTATGAATATTCTTCATGGTCGCTCAGTGGCGCTGGCCAGAAAAAATGGCTACGCCATTAAATGGGCAAAAATTGAACCCACAAACTTTCTGAAAGACCTGGTACGGAAAGAAACTAGACAATTTGCCACCTGTTTGGAACCAAGTACCAACCCCGAGCTAATAATACAGGCGTATGAAGGGATCAAAGCCACAATAAACGCCAAGTTAATTAAAAAACAAAAGTTAGGGGAAGACATAAGATTACATGGCTGGTTCAATCGAGCCTGTACTAAAGCACACAAAGCCCTTTTACAGGCCTTAAAGACCGTCCCTAGGGATAGCGGCCGAGTTAAGGAGGCTAGACAAGCTTATAAGCAGACCCTACGAACTAGACAGAAAGAACTCAAAAACGCAGCCTGGGAAGCCCTGATAAAGGCAAGTGCTCTAAGGGACAACACGTCGTTCTGGAAAGAAATTAATGCCCCCTTCTTTTCGGATAGGAAGGTAGACTCCTTGGAAATAGGCATATCAGAAGATGTTTGGGTTAATTATTTTATCTCCCTCTATAAGAAAGAATCACTTGCTTCGATCCCACAAGATGAGATGGATGCGGGGCGAGGGGTTCTTCCACCGTTTCAGGGAAATTTCCCACTAAAAGTAATGTTTACCCCTGTAGACGTGGAACAAGCGATTTGCCAGAGCGCTAGTTTAAAGGCCCCTGGACCTGATGGAGTCCCCATTGACTTGTTTAAAGGGAACATAGATCTTTGGGCCCCCTTACTAGCAAATGTATTGAATGCTTACACTAAACTAGGTTTTCCCAACACATGGAATGAAGCAATAGTCATCCCAATATTTAAAAAAGGGGACAGACAAGACCCAAAATGTTACCGCCCCATCTCCCTGCTAGATAACCTAATGAAAGTAGCAGGCAGGGTGTTGTTAACCAAATTACAAACCTGGTCTAAGAGCAATGGGATACTCTCAAAATTCCAATATGGTTTTAAGTCGGGTTTGGGAACCATAGAGCAGGGTCTAAACCTGTCCCTCATAATGAACAAATATATTGGAACAAAAAAAGGGAATCTGTTCCTAACATTCGTCGATCTAACTTCGGCGTTTGATTGTTTGGATCATGGAATGCTGTGGAAAACCCTGACCACAATGGGGATAGATAAAAATATCTTAAGTTTTATCCAGGAGTTGTATAGAGATGCAGGCGCCACGGTGAGATTTGGCAAAAATGGCGAGCAAACTAGAAAATTTCCAATAGCAAAGGGTGTTCGCCAAGGCTGCATACTTGCGCCATTTCTATTCAACTTGTATATCAACGAGGTAGCAGTTTTTTTGAATGATCTGGAGGTGGACTACCCTAAGATAAATGGTCTCGCAGTCCCACTATTGTTATACGCCGATGATGCGGTGATCATGGCCCGCACACAGCGGGGACTCCAAAAGGCACTAATGGGTTTTGCAACCTTTATGAGCTCTAGAGGCCTAAAAATAAATGTGGGGAAAACTTTTACGATGTCATGTACCACCAGTAAAAAAGTTCCTGACTGCAAAACCTTTGTCAATGATTCAAAGATAGCTATGTCTAAAACGTTTTCTTATCTGGGCATTATTTTTAACAATAGGGGGACATGGTCCTCAGCGGTCACCTCCCGGAACTTGGCCTTTGCCCGCTCAATAGGGGCGGTCAAGCAATTTGCTAAAAGACTCGGCGGGAAACCGGTAGACACACTACTTAAGATTTATGCAGCAAAATGTGTGTCTACAGCTGTTTATGGGGCTGGGATCTGGGGACTTGCAGATAGCTCTCAAATTCAAAGGGTGGAAAATGCTTTCCTGAGGTATCTTCTAGGAGTCACGCGTTACACATCTACTACCATATGCCACAATGAACTTGACAGATCCCATATTAGTGATCTGATAAAGATAGCGCCAGTCATGCTGTGGTACAAGATTTGGACATGCGAGGACACGACCTTCAATAGGGAAGTAATTTATGATTGCCTGCAGCAAGCCGAGGGCTCTAAGCAGCCATGGCTGGCCTATGTTAAGAAATTTTTGAATTCCATCGGCCAACCAGAATTCTTTTCAAACCCAACCTCATGTGCCCAAATGTCAAAAAAAGCATTAAAAGAGACATGCCTTGGTCTATTGGAGGAGAGGAGATATTATCTAGATGGGAATAAGTCTACCATCGTAGCCCATCGCCAGATCCTCCATGATCATGGCCTTCATCCTTATCTGGCGCCAAATTTTTCATGTTATCACAGAATGCTTTTAGCACGAATGAGGACGGAATCTTTTTTTAGGCTAATAACGTTCCCTGTTCCAAATGACTGGTCTGGGAAGTTGATAAAATGCCCGTGTGATGGAGTAGCCACCCAGTCTAATATACATTGTATCCTTTTTTGCCAGTATTATCAGTGGGGAAGGAAAAAACACCTGCTACCACTATTAAAGTTGTGGGGTTTGAGAAGTTGTAAACCTGCCCTCCATAGATTGTATTTGCTCCAAGATGAGCTTACTATTGTAGTGGTGATAAAATTTTTGTCGTTCATCATAAAATGTAGAGGAACCATGAGAAATGATTAGAAGGGTGAGGGTTTGTATGAGTATTATCTTGTGCCTAATAACACCATATAATACATAAATATGTTATATTTACCTCAACCGTTTTATTAACCTAATGAATTTATCTTCCTACCAAACGAATTTGATGAAAAGATTTTATGGTTTTTAAGATTAGATTAACTGATTGATAAGTGTAATGAAGTGTATTCGTTGCAGTGATTTTTTTTTTTTTTATGTTTGAAAGCTTTATTGAAGTAAATAATCAATCCAACAAGGTAACACCAGCATATATAAATGAGGAAGAGGGAGTATGATAAAAGGATAAAAATAAAGCTGATGGTACAAATGAGGAACAAAGCATTTTAAGCGTTTTTAAGAGGGGGGGGGAAAGGAGGGAGGGAAAAAAGGGAGGGGGAGTGAGAAAAAACCTAGCAATAAGTCATAAACGGAAAATTGCAGTAATTATGAACAACAAGCATAAGAAAGTACAGTAAAGGCACCAATGACTATAAATAACGATAAATATATGATCTAAAAGGCATTAAATAACATATTATGAAGTATAAAACGGCATAAGTGAGAGAGTAAGTAAAATGAGTAGGTATTGGAGTATACTTATTCAAGGGGGCTTAAAGTTAAGTTACTTACTTTAAGCCCCCTTGAATAAGTATACTCCGATTTTTTTTTTTTAATCATCAAGTTTTTAATGTTGCGTTTTTGACTGTATTTTGTATTGTTTGCTTTTATGGTGTTTGTTAAATACCGAATAAAGCTATCTTTGAATCTTTGAATCTTGAATCTTGAACTACAAGTCCCAGAATCCAGAGTGGCACTTGTTACAGCACGCATGGCTGAAGCAAGTGGACCGTCATTCTACAGAACCAGTAGTCAACTGACATGACTAGAGGTTGAGTGGCAATTTTCATGTTTTTCATTGTAAAATTTTTAATAACTTAATTGGCCATGACAAATTAAGAATATGTGTTTCTTCGTGACCACTGGAATGCCTTGTTTCAAAAGTAAACATCCGGCACTTAGAAAGACCCTCATTCTCATGTAGGCGCTGTCTCAAAAGGCCCCATTGTGGATGCTTATGTGTGGCCCAGTGGGTCAGGAAACGGTTTTATTCGCACTGGATTGGAATGCAGGTCAGGTAGGGTGTGGCCAGTGTGAAGTGTAGCCACATGGGGTCCATAAACACCTTTAAACTTCACATTGGGTCTGATGTGTTGTGCTGAGCAGACAGACATAAACAAAGCGGCATAACCATACCTCACATATTGCATTGTGGGAATAGTAGTCTTCGTGGTTTTAGTATTCTGATACAACTAGGCAATAACGCCAGAAAGTAGTGGTTTTTGCTACGGAAAATCATAGGACTGTATATACTGTGCGCCGTGACACAGGGCCAGGAAAGCAGCTGCAGACAGAGGTCACCGGAGCTCAGGTACCAAGAGTTCTATTCCAATGCCGTGGATTTTAATGCACCATTGTTTGCATTGCTATGTATTTCCACATGTGGTTTTATGTATGAATGTATGTTACTTGTATAGTGCCCTGATGTCCTAAAAGAATACAGCTTTATATTTCAATTAGTGTTAACTGCCAGTGCTTTCTTCACTGTTTAAGTGGTGAGATGTTGTCTGACTCGGCGCCATGCCCATTTTGCGCGTAACCCTCACACCCTGCCCATTCCAACCCATCCTTACATTTCCACATACTGTATTCCTCATTCTACAAAAGAACCAATGTACTTGTTTGTCTTGTGGTGGTCATTTGTCGGCCACAGTTTATCCATACTAATATAATAAAGAGAGAGCCCAAACCTTTGAGGAGGGTAATCTCAGGAACCCCAGCACCAATCACAACACCCAATACAGCGTTGGAAAGGGCAGTTGCAGCAGAAGGACATAGGCTATGCAGACGCCCACCATATACATTTAAAAGGTAAAAGAACCGTGCCAGCAGAGTAGTCCCTTGTGGGTGTGTCTGCGTTTGGCTGTGGGCGTGTGCTGTGGGCGTGACAAACGCTGGGTCGTGTGGTACGTTCCGCCCTTCATGCCATGTCTCATATTGTGTGCTAATCACACCCTGCTCCCTTTATATACCCCTGCACCCCATAATCATAACCCACCCTTACTCCTTAAAATACCCCAACACCCTCAAACACTAACCCATCTTAACCCTAAAAATATACCCTGTATCCCAAAACCCAAACCTATCCCTAAACCCTAAAAATACCCCTGTACCCCAAACCCCAAACCTAGCCCTGAACCCTATAAATACCACTGTACCCCAAAACCCAAACCTACCCCTGAACCCTAAAATACCCCTGTACCGCAAACCTAGCCCTGCACCCTTAAACTACCCCTGTAACCCAAACCCCAAACCTAGCCCTGAACCCTTAAAATACCACTGTACCCCAAAACCCAAACCTACCCCTGAACCCTAAAAATACCCCTGTATCCCAACACCCAAACCTAGCCCTGAACCCTTAAAATACCCCTGTACCCCAAAACCCAAACTTACCCCTGAACCCTAAAAATACCCCTGTACCCCAACACCCAAACCTAGCCCTGAACCCTTAAAATACCCCTGTACCCCAAAACCCAAACTTACCCCTGAACCCTAAAAATATACCCTGTATCCCAAAACCCAAACCTATCCCTAAACCCTTAAAATACCCCTGTACCCCTGTACCCCAAACCTAGCCCTGAACCCTAAAAATACCCCTATACCCCAAAACCCAAACCTAGCCCTGAACCCTAAAAATACCCCTGTACCCCAAAACCCATACCTATCCCTAAACCCTAAAACTACCCCTGTACCCCATAACCCAAAACTATATCTGAACCCTTAAAATACCCAAACACCCCAAATCAAATACCTCAGTACCCCAAAACATACACCCCTATACCCATACTTACCTTATCCAAACATTTTAAAAAACATGATTTTCCCATTCATGCATTTACAACGAAATTCGTTGTAAATCTATGCGTGGTAAAAGCATATAAAATGTAATGCCATGCGTTATAATGGCATTGCGGAGTCATGGTACTTTCGTAATAAAAGTATGCGGAGGGATGGTATGCGAAAAGAAAGTTGCGGAATAATGAGTGTTTACCCTCCCCCGGTAAGTACATTGGTGGCACGGCGGCCCACATCTCCAGCAACATACTCATATTTTTTCACCACCCATTTGAAAAATGCACAGGTCTCTCTCATTGATGGCCAGCACCGACATACACTTTTAGACACACCTCCTGCCACAAGTTCTAGAATTGCGAACTTTAGAGCTGGGGAGCTACGTTCGAATCTCGGCATCAGCTCAACATCCTGCGATTCCAGGCAAATCGCTTTGTCTCCCCGTGCCTACCAGAAATGAATGTGTTCTTCTGTAATGTAAATTACTCATGCCATGTTGTCGAGTTCACGCTATCCTTGCTATTGCAAGGATAAATAAAGTAGGGAAACTCGAGTTCACACACTACTGAACGTGCACTCTTAAGTGCATCAGCAGTGCACTGTGAATCGGAGCGTTTCACAGCCCTGTCACAGATAAGAAATGCTATCAAAACGAAATCCTACAAAACAATATACTACTGTCCGGCAGTAATTCATACCTGTGCAACGTCGGGACGGGCTTCTAGTTTAGGAATACAATGACAACATGCATAAACTTTGTAACTTTTGTTGTCTATTCTCTCTTGGCCCTTCCGGGTCGTTTTTTTTGGTAGGTTGGGTTTGTGCTCTCTTTGCACGGGGAGTGAGTAGCTTCTGTCCATGGAGTTAGGCCGCGACTCCCTACCTTGTCCGCTTCTTGTTGTGCCCTGCCAACTGGCGGGGGCTGGGCTGTGAGCGCCGCCTCCGTTTGCTACCCCCCCTCTTTGGTAAGCAGCCTCACCCAGCTCTTTAAGCTCTCTTTCCCCGCCTCCGGCCCCCAGATGAGGGTGGGCTGCCACGGGTCTGCGTGCCCGGCAAGGTGTGGCGGTCTTGTTCAGCTGTACCGCCCTACGGTCTCAGCCTATGCTCTACCCCGCGTGGCTCCGAAAGTTCAAAGTAGCTGCCGCAGGTCTGTTAGGCGAGGCGGCGGCAGTGACTTCTCGGATCCTTTCCGCTACTCCCTGCTCCGTCCTTGAACTAGGAACTTACCTGGGAGAGCAGACCTTATATCCCTCCCATGTCACCCCACCTGTATAGGTGTCTTCGCCTATTGGGGGGGGTGTATGTCGCCCGGGTCCCCATTGGCTGGGGGGGCCGACGCCTCTTCGGCGGACACCGCGGTGGGGGAAGGCGAGGCAAGGTTGTTTTTCGCACCTGGTACCTCTGCGTACCAAAAACCGGCCGCAAACTGGATTGTCCCGGGAGTGGCATGGCGATCGTTATGGCGCCGGCTCTCTAGCCCCCTACATGTGCAGCCTCTGCAAATTCGCTGCAGCAAGCGCCCAACATGTTGATCTACCCTTGCAGCGACTTGTGCAACAGAGCTCGGTTGCTCTCAGTGACCTAAAAATGTGCTTCCTCTAAACGCTGGCTTATCAGTAGAAAAATATGTGTTACAGTGCATTTTAAACACCTAGGGGGCTGTTACCACTAACTGTAAGCATGTCAGCGCCTTGTCAGGGGCACGAAGCACCACATTATGAAACATGTTTCATTTTCTAAATAATAGCCCTGGTCCGCACACTTTGACCCAAACGACCTGTTCTAAGAGATAAACAGACCCTGCCCACGTCCCACCTGCAAAGGATGCTCTATACCTTGTACGAGTCATTTTAAAACAGATGCATCATATTGTCAATTCACTGTATTTTGCCCTGAAATGTCACTTCCTAGCTTCACCTATCGATTTACTGGTGCCCACTTGTTTCTAAGCGCCTAACAACTACCTGATAAGGAAAGCAGGACTAGGAACATCTGTGAGTTTCTGGAGTATCGTGACTCTCTTTAATTTGGGGTCGGGAGGGTGTCTGAGAGGGACGGTGTGGCAACTTCCTTTTACATTACACCACCGGAAGCTGGCATTAGAACAGTTTGTGTGGTTTTGCAGTACTTAGAGGTTTTAGCCAGGAGATGACCTCTACTGCCTGGGACTGTGCAACTTCATCTTTTGTTGGTACTAGTGATTTAATGTCCCAAAAGTAACTGAGTTTCTGGCACTGCTCGTTACCAGACAGATCTCTGCAGTGGGTGCTCTGAACACTGGTCGGTTGGGTTCAGGTAAACTCTCCAAACTTCCCAAGTGAAGTTAATGCTTTACTTGGTCCTGGGGACCAAAGCCTGGAATTCCCTGCCCACCCAACTGAGACATACACAAAAGGAACTCCTGTTCAATAAAAGCATGAATTTTCGACACCCCAGACCACACTGTGTTATCTCTCATCTAATACTTACTTCTGTTGTCTTCACTAAGCTCTTCCCCACTACAGATCTTTAGATTTTTTTTGCCGCTAGCACCAAGATGCTCCTTGGAGTGAACGTTGCGCTTTAGAAAAACTCTCATTCATTCATTCAAGGCCCCAATTTTTATTTTTCCCCAGATACTGCAATAATGATCATCCTGCCTGACAACTATTTAGGTTGGCGGAAGATAACTCGCCTATAGATAATACTCAAGAAGAGTCATATATGAGCCAAGCGAGAAGCAACGCTATATGGACATGCAGATAGAGAATGTTAATAATCAGTCACATAGTAAACATTTGAGGATCACAATAATTCCAAAGTGAAGATAGACATCCTTATTTTTATTGTAGATATCCGTACAATCTAATCTCAATATCATATGATCACACCATGATAAATGATGCAATTAATGAAAAACAACGGCGACACACAAAAAAAGAAAGTGCTTTTTCTGATCCCACACTTCCATACATACCACATTCATACCACAGACAGTCTACACATAATAAAACAGTAGCAAAGAATGAAGAGAGCTGGGATAACCATCCCTCAAATATATTCAATGAACAGACTCTGATGTTTGCCTATGCACAAATCGATAGGTCTTAGTATTTTAGCGAGGTTTTTTATGCACAGTGTTGTATAATCACAATAACATTTTATCAGTTTCCTAAGTAAGTGATATTCAAGTTAGAGATAGATATATCTCTACTGCAGACATTCCATATATTAGTTCAGTTTCTTGGTGGTTTACACAAATTGCGCCTGTGCAGTAAAAAATAAATTTGTATTGCGACTGTAATGTGGTCGCAAAACATCAATCCCTACCACTGCAATTCAGTATTTGGAAGGGATTGTCCTTAACAGGCCCCTTCCAAATACCAATTCGGAAACAAGTTACCATTTTGGCTTTCGCACATTACAAAATGCTTTTTTTGTGTTCACAAAGGCGTGAATCTGCGATTCGGGCATTTGTGACATCCAAAAAGTTCTCTAAATGAGGCCCTAAATGAAAAATATCCTTTATCTTTGCAAATGCTTATAGCTAAATGTGCCAATATTTAAAAAATATAGTTTTAATTCTGAAAGAGGGATATTTCGCCACTCTTTTGGTTTCCTGTAAAAATATCAAATTAGTCTCTGATAAATTCTAAATACGTGTAAAACATTTTGCCAACTTTTAGGCGCTGGGAGGGCAGACGTTCTGGAAGAGGAAAGAATCATGCTTCAATTCCCTCCTGACTCGATTCAAGTGGATGCATTTCTCGAGAGTTCTGATGTGCAAATGTAGTAGATTGCCAGAAAAAAGTGATATTTTGTTCATGAATAATTATGTGAATTAGGAAGGAAAAGAAGATGGAAAACAGTCATCAGAGTATGAAAAGATAGGCGTCGCAGGCAGGGAATTAAACACACTTTGACTGCCAACAATGGTGGAGATGTGGGCTCTCGGCGGAGAGGGGCTACAGTGTTGGGGATTTGGGGAGCGAAAACTCCCATTACAACTTGGCATGAAATTGTGTCTGAAAATGTTGTATGTCGAAGATGTGCTGCAGGATTGAGCTCGAAAAGATGTATCAGGTCTCCATGATTATAAAGTTTGCAGAAAAATTGAATGGGAAAAAAAGAAATCTGAAAAAAAAGTTGTGTCAAAAAAGTTATTTACAGAAAACATAGAATGCAAAAAAAGTTGTGGCTAAAAAATAAATTGTTTTATTCACAAAGGTAAGTATACTGGAAGCAGGGGTGAAGAGAAGCATTAATATAGAGGTGGCAAAGGGGTCAGGGGGTGTTTAGGATTTAGAGAAAAGTAGCATTAAGGGGTAGAAAGAGGTTGATAGTGTTCAGCACCCGGAAGCAGTAAGGGGTAGTGACGGGGTTCTAAAGTTCAGGCACGGGTAGTGTCAAAGGATACTTAGGGGCTTATTACGAGTAGGGCGGTCCATATGACCGCCGCATTCACGGTGGCAGTCCGACCACCACCACACTGCGGTCACACCCACAGTATTCCGAGGGTGGCAGTCAGAGGGCCACAGGAATGCTGCGTCCCCCAGGGATCCAGGATCTCCAGTGGTAGCGCAGTGGTAAAGGAGCTGTGATATGCTGGCGGTGCCGCTTCGACACTGCTGAGCATATTACAATTTGGCTTTCCACTATCCGCCAGGAAAAGGGTGGCGGAGAGGCAACAAAGTGGGCCCTAATAGGGCCCCCTGCTACTCCTGCGCCTGGGGGTACATGTGTGAGGCATATGTGGTGCCCCCCTGGATTTGCACCCTTAGTTCCTGCATTTTGTGGCATGTATGCTACTCTGTGCAGGAACATGCAGTCGGAGCTCTCCCCGAGGCAGCCTACATGCTAGGCTCTTCTATGATCCTAACCTACCGCCGCCGTCAGACCGCCGCAGCACCACTCGTTAGCCCAGGAGTTCACTTCTAATCTGGCAGGTGGCTGAACCGCGGCTTTGTCGGTCCTCCTACAGTCGGTGCACTGGCGTAATAAGTCCCAAGCGTTTTTTAGGGTATGGGGAATGGTAGAACTAAGAGATGGCTTCCGGCTCAATGATACATACCCTAAAAGGATAGTAAGAAATGCTAGCATTCAGGGGTTATACGGTTATATAAGGGGTATAAGGGTTATAAGGGGTAGTAAGGTTTTTATGGGTTTAGGGTTGAGAAGTGTTAAGGAGTACTAAGAAGTTATTAGGGTAAACTTAGATAAATTAAGGAATGCATGTAAAAAACATGACTTTTACAATTCAACATTTTTTGGATTGTCAAAGGTAATAATTAAGACGCAACATCTAACTTTAATACACACAGGGACTAGGTGAATACATTTCTTCTACTTTTCATGTGTGTACATTTATCTGATGTTGCTATCCCAAACATCTGGTCATGTCATTGTGTATGGTGGGTGGGCATGATTGAGCCAAAATACTACAGTGCCACATTTGACTTTGAGGATCCCCTTCTGATCTTTGCCTACAACGCCTTTGCATGGATGTTTGACAATAGCTTACTTCCTATTTATGGTATACTAGTTGTATGGCTCCAAAAAGCTAGTAATATATTTGTTGTTCTGTCGTTTTCAGTTACCACATAACATTCATAGACTAACAGGGTATGGGCTTTAATGGTTGTGGCTGGAGGTTAAGCCAAAATCGTGTGGTTGCTGTCTGGATTAATGACCTTGCACAGTATGTTGTTATGGGAGTCTATTAGCTGTAGTTAGTGGTGGTTACTGGGAGCCTTACTGGGCTGTATTTGGGTTGTGTGTAAGGCGTTCTGTTTAACTTGTTCTGTTGATCGGTTGGTACCTTCAATATCTGTTTGAGCATTTGCTGCAGTGATTATGGTGACACCAAGCTATATGGCATGTCCTTTCAGTGATGGATGCATGTATGGTGCTCTGTGCTGTTTTGTTTATGCTGTATGGGTCTTGCTTTTAAGGTAGTTATTGCTGTTATCATGCTGATGCCCAACTAAACTTGTACATCAGTGAAGCGTTGGATAAGTGGTTTTTACTTAATTTTTCTAACCACCTTAGTGTCTGAGATGCTTTTGCTCTGAGATTACGCCATAACGATTTCTTAATGCAAAAGAGATTCAGGAACAGACAAAAGCAGATTTTTGCACCTCCATGAAAGGTTGTGCTTTCTTAAGTGTATGACATCACACCCTGGAGATTTTGTCTGACATTTCAAGAATTAAAGTGTCAGGAATTGTGCCACAATTGTCCTGAATATTTGATAGACAAATCTATATGATGCAAATCAAGATTCTTATATCACATTGTAAACATCCATTTGCAGCATTTTTAACATTTTTTTTCTTGTAAAATGCATCAACGTGTGCCTTACAAAGCCCAGAGCCTGTCACTGACAAATCCTGACTTTTTATTCTGTTCCATCACACAATTCCCTGCACCCACATATAAGGAGGCGAGGCTCAAAGGTGAGATGAAGGCAGCACGGTGACAAAGAGCTCAGTCACTTGGAGGTGACTGTAGCCTTCAATAACCCCATCACTCGATCAAGCTGATAGGCAGAGATTCACTGGAGGCTGCAGCTTGGATCCAGGGTCACTGAGGATTGGCAGGAAGGGTCTGACAGAACCATGGACACTTTGAACACTATGATAATGCCACAGGCTCAGGCAGGTGAAAAAAGGATTCTGATAATGTCATCTTGAACCTGAAAGAGGAACTGGTGCCAAAAGAAAAGAGAAATGACTGGCACTGAAGAGCATCACAAGAATGCATTTAGAGACAGTTAAATGCTATTCTAAAAGAACATTAACTGAGCTGTAGGGAATAAAAGGCCCAGAGCCAGAATTAAAGAAGTTACTGTAAAATGCACTGCAGGAATTGAGTACAACTGCCAAAACAACTTTTCAAAAATAGCTATCTGCCTCTCTAGATGAAGCCGAGAATATATACATCTTGAAATAATGCCAATGGTCTAAAAATAAGGACTATTGACACAATCTACCCATATTTCTGCCAACTAACATCCGCAAAATCAAATGCTAATTTTGTACCCTTAAGTACAGAAAAACAAGCAAAAAACTGGTGGTAATCTTCCCCATTTAAATCAAGATTTGCAGTAAATAGCTGGTAATGCAGTTACCGCATTATTCTGTCGCTCTCCTTGACGCGCTCTTGTTGTTTATGACTGTCCAGTTACTTCCCAGAATATGTTTTTTGCACGTTTCCTCTATTGCATATTCTTCTATCTTTTAACTGTGAAATAGTTTTTGCAATTCTCACCTTTTCATATTTATTTCATATTTACTGTAAACTACCATCCCTCACTCTCAGTAGTATGATGACCACAGACACTTACACGCCACATTGCCCTTTCCTCCGACTTTTCCTTTTCCCCCAAACTCCTTTTTTTGCAGTTTTATATGACATGAACTTGCTTACATGAGCACCAGTTACATTACACAAGGACGCATTCATTTTTTTTTGCTTCCTTTTGCAGGTACAAGGAGATTAAGGGCCTAATTAGGAGCTTAGCTTGGTGGGCCATCGGACCACCAAACCTGCGGCGGAAGCACGGTAGCGCTCGGGGACCGCCGCACTGGCAGTACGACTGCCGTATTGCAACTGCAGCAGTCAGACTGCCATAGGACTGCCGAAACCACCGGGGATCCGCAATCCCTGGCGGTGGTGCGGCGGTCTGATGCTGCAATATGCTTGGTGGCGCTGCTGTGGCACCACCAAGAATATTACGAGTGTCCTCACCATCAGCAGTCGCATGCCACTGGTCACAGCAAGAAAATTCTGGTGGTGAGGAAACTAAGGGGGATCTACAGGGCCCCCATGTTGACTGGGCCTGGGGATACATGTAAGGGGCACATGGTGTGCCCCCCTGTGTGCATGCACCCCCTTTCCTGCATGGCATGGACTGCACTGTCTATGCCGTGCAAGACCAGGCTTTGGCGCTTCCATTGCCTTTCTAATAGGCACTGCCGCGGGATCGCCAAATGTCCGACCGCCACGACTGCGAGGAAACTCGATCTGGCAGGTGGTCGGTGGTCGAGTGTGGTGGTGTGGGAGCGGGGCGCTGGCATGGCGGCCCACTCCCACACTTCCAAACTCGTAATCAGGCCCTAAGTGATTTGCCCAGAACCACAAGATGTTGAGCAGACACCAAGAGTGTAACCTAGTTGCCCAGCTCCCCTCAGTCCTTAATTACCCCTTTTCTGTGTCCCTTCTTAGCCAACCTTGAGCTTCCATCCCCCCGAAAACCTTCCGTCCCTCTCTTCTCACTGAACACCACACTCTGTATTCCAGAAGACACTTTGGGACCTTTGGAGCTATCCTCTAAGAAAGCCATCTGACACCAACAGCCACGGTCCGTGCAGGTAACAAGGGTGGGGCAATGGGGCCGTGTAAGGGGAATTCCGAGAGACGATGCAAAAGGTAAATTAAATAAATAAATAATTTTCCCTCTGCACCGTCCCTCGGAATCTCCCCTTACACGGACCCACCGCTGTTACCTGCATGGACCGCGGCTGGACACCAATGAAGAGCGTCCCGTCTGCTGCTGTGTGACTCATTAAAGGACTTAAAACTAGGACCAGATAACAGCATGTTATTATCAATTTGTTTTCCAGTACTCCTCAGTAGGGTCAGGGCAGGCCTTTTATTCATTAGTTGCTCCTCCATCTCTTCTTATCACTACATTTCTCTATTTGCTAAATGTATCTCTATTCTTTCTATGTTCATTTGCTTAATTCAAGCCCAATGTCTCTCTTTCTCACCTTGTCATTCCATTGCCAACACACTCTTTGTCCCTGCTTCTCAGCTTCTCCATTTGCTTGTTATTGAGTCTCTCTTACTCTAAGTTGAAATTGACATTTCCTACTGGCTCTTTGTCTTCTCTTCTTACTCTGTCCTTCCATTCACCTTAGACATTCTGATTTTGTTTTTCACACTATACTTTCACTCTCCATATTCTCCATGCCTCCATTTACCACTATGTTTATTCATTCAGTGATTAATTTTTAAAAACATGAATGGCAGAGCCCAAAACTTTGCTCAGAAACCAATACACCTTGCAATTAAACATTGGTTGTGCCTGAAGCCAAGGTTGCATAGTTTTAAATCCACCTTAAACCTCTTTAATCCACGACATCTTTCCATGTCCCTTTTTCTCGCTCTTGCCTGTTCCTGTTTATACGTAATGAACTCGCTAGTTGACGTGACGAATTCATTCCATATTAGTCGTACTTACTGAATACGGTACAACATCACCAAAATCGTGACGGAACCATAACCTCACAGGACAAAGCAGAATTTTACAGAACCTTAGACCCTCCTTTTGCCATTACGTAGGCAACAACCCAAACTCACGTCAATCTGAATCTAGGTCTATATCTATTCTCATCAGGTCATCAAGGTGTTGCTGTAACATCATCTTATTATCCTTCACTTCTCTCGGGACAGGTCTTCTCACACAGATTGTAGCACAAAGACTACAAATGGCGGGACCACACTGGATGCATAAACAACACGAGAAAAGGATAGCTAACGCCATACCAAGGAAAATCAGGACCTTCCATCCCCATTTGGACAACAATTCCCAAATCCATCCTGTTAATGACCAGTTCCCTTCGTCTACATGTATGGACTCCGCGGTCTTATGTAAGTTCGAGATGGCTTGGTACACTGTCGGGGCATTATCTGGTATGAAAACGCAGCAGCTAAACTTGATCAATTTACATACCCCACCTCTATCTGCAAGTATGATATCTAAAACAATATGGTTTTGTAGCGTCATAAGACGATCCGCTTGAAGCTCGGCTGTAATATTGCTAAGGGCACCAGCAGTTTCATTTATAGTGGCCTCGACCACTCTCGAAAGGTGTCGAATATTCCTACTATTGGCCATAGGACCCCAAAAGGGCACAAAACCCTTAAAGAAGTCCCCAGCTTGTGCGACCGTATCATCCGCATCGATGACACCTCTACCATATCTCGTCTTGTGGTAATTGAAAACAGCAGTATATGTAGGGGGAAGCAAAAATGCCACATAACATATACCTGAGAAATCAGGTGGCAACCATGTATATGCTCTGTCATAACAAATAAAATACGTGCCTTTTGCTGGCACAAACGGTGGAGAACTCTGAGATGTATAGAAGTAGGTGTGAACACATACACTTTTACCAAGCTGAGCTCTCGGATTCTGACCATTACCTTTCAGACAAAGATGGCCTCGGTGGGGTACAACCCAAATAGGGGGAGACCTCTTTCGTCTCTCCTTTTCTGTCAGACTAATGCTATATCTAGTCTTGTTCCAACCAACATATGCTCGTACCTCATCCTTAGGGATAGAATTATATGCATTGATATCTCTAATCATATCTACTTTTCCCCATATCAAGGCATTATTACTTGCATTATCTTTGAGGGAACGTACAGGAGATGCTTCATTCGCATAAACAAACATTGACTGGAGTGGCCATACTTTCCCATTAGGCGAAAAAGGCAAAACCAAATATGGCATTCCCTTATCTGTCGTATGTGGCATAAGTCCACGTACCTAGCAGTTCGTAGTATTTACTACTAGCTGATGCTGATGCAATAATTGTATAAACAAATTGTTAACAAATTCTGATCTTCGTGTTTGCTCATGTTCAGGTAACGTATAAAACTCATGTGGGGAAACAGTAGAAAAAGAAAGAGTAGGTTGGGACGTAGATGTAAGCGTATGTTGTATGGTATACACATTTCAACCCACACAACCCAATATAATATTCAAAAGCATCAAGAAACACAATATTAAAAAACATTTGTTACGGATCAATGGACACATTTTCACTCTAGCACCAATTTCCTCAACACCTTTCTCAGACCCAAAAGACTCCATCCTCTAACGTGCTGCTCACGGCTATTACCTTCTTCACTTAAGTGTGCGTCAAGATCGTACTAACGACCATTAACCACAGACCTTTTGTCAATTCGCGGCTCACCCCTTAAGAACTGTACCGTGACTCTGCAGCTGAGTCCGGATGGTGACTCGAAAAAGAAAAAAAAAAGAAAAATAGCTTCTTGTCTGAAAAGGTGTAATTCACAGTAAAAAAATAAAATCTTTATTTGTCCATATGTTTATCCTTGCTCGGTCTCAAATTGTAGCGTTCTTTACCAGGCACGGTCTGTTCCTGAAAAAGCACTTCTGGATTAGTTGTGTCTAGTCTCAGATGTGGAGGAACACCAGCTTGTAGAATATCATCATCCTCTCGTTCTGACTGAGTCCATTCCAAACGTGCATCACTAAAAGGTGTAAATCTAGGAATTCTTTCGCATTCGGAATCGGCTATACCTCCCCGCACCCACTTATCATACGGTAAGGCCAAAACGGAACTTTTTTTACAATGGGTACCATGTACCCAATTCTTTTTACCAGCTACTCTAACAGCAGTTCGAGTTGCTAAAAGCACCAAATAAGGTCCAGTCCACCTAGGCTCCAAATTTTTGGATCGTTGAAAATTCTTCGTTAGAACATGATCACCTGGTTGGATTGTGTGTCCTGGATCTGCAGTTGCTGTTGGTAGACTGTCATAGACCTGTTAGTGGAGAACACGTAGTTTAGCAGTCAAGTCATGTAAGTAATCCACCAACATAGGGTACTCATTCTCACTAGATTTCTTAGGCCTTGGCACACCCCATACATTGGCCGGACAACCAAAAACAATTTCATAGGGACTAAGTCCCACACGAGAATGTACTGTCGTCCTTGTTGACAAAAGAGCCAATGGTAAGGCATCTGGCCATGTAAGACCAGAGCTCGCTTGTATTTTAGCCAGTTTCAACTTCAGAGTGCCATTATAGCACTCAATAAGTCCAGCCGACTGGCGGTGATTCGCAGCATGGAATTTCTGATTGCTGCCCAAACCCGCACACACTTTCTTCATGATCTAGCCCACGAATTCACTCCCATTGTCACTCCATACCATTCTCGGTAAACCATACCTGGGGAAATATTCCTTGAGCAAAACCTTGGCTGTAGACAAGGCAGTATTATCCTTTAGGGGGTAGGCCTCTATCCATCTGGAAAAGGCACAGACAACCACAGGACATACTTTAAGTTGTTGCATCTCTCCATGTGAATATAATCTAGCTGTATTACTTCAAACGGATACATCGGAGGAGCAAAATGACCAGCTGGAGTTGGAGTTCCCTTTCCAGGATTATACATCAAACAAATCATACAATGTTTCACCACATTCTCAGCACATTTTAGGAATTCCAGCATTCTGCCATACTGGAGCCAACAACTTGCATATTCCTTTCGAACTAATGTGAGCCATTCCATGAGCCATAGTAACCACTGGGAGCACATACGCATCAGGTAACAACCATCGCCTGTGCTCCGACAACTCAACCCAACAGCCAGTCGAATCCAACATTCCCGTAGTTTCTCTCCGCACATTCACTTCCTTTTCCGTAGCTTCAATCTGAATCAACTTCAGACTTTCTATTGTGTCTTCACACATTCCTCTATCCGTAATCCATCTTGCGGGGCCTGCAACATACATTCGACTCATCATGTCTCTCGCCGTTTCTTTCGCAACTTCATCTGCAAACGCATTTCCTCGACCCACATCATCCACAACCTTTCTATGCGCACTACACTTCACAATCGTAATCTGTTTTGGCAAAGTAAGTGATTCAAGAAGTTCGTTCACCAATTGCCCATGCTGAATTTTTGTACCATGAGAGGTCATAAATCCCCTTTCTCTCCACAAGCGGCCGAAACTATGTGCCACACCAAACGCATACTGGCTGTCAGTATAAACATTCACTCGCTTTCCTTCTGACAACACACACGCTCTCGTCAATGCTATTAACTCGGCTGCTTGTGCTGAGTTCTGTGCTATACGTGCTGTTTCAACAACTGTTTATAAAGTTGTGACAGCATATGCTGCAGTCGACTCTCCATTCGGAAGCTTAAAACACGAACCATCTACCCGTAGAGTACCATCAGCATTCGAAAGAGGAGTATCTTTCAAATCAACTCTAGCCTTTGTTTCTTCCTCTGTGCGAAGAAAGCAATCATGCTGTTCTTGAACATCTGCCTCTACAGAAATCGGTAACAACGTAGCTGGATTCAACACATTACATCTTTTGATGTGTACATAGCTAGCCAAAAGTGTCAACTCGTAACCTGACAGACGTGCACTAGTAAGGTGCTGAGTCTTAGTCCTATTTAATAAGGTATCCACTGCATGTGGGACCATCACAATCAACATATTATCCAATACCAGACCAGCAGACTGTCGGATAGAAACAGCCGCTGCCGCTGTAGCTCTCAGACAACTCGGCAATGCTTTAGCTACCGGATCTAACGTAGATGAGAAATATGCACATGGGCGTTGCTTGTCCCCGAATTGCTGTGTCAATACTGACAATGCAAAACCTTTTCTCGCGTGAACATACAATGTAAAAGGTTTACTGTAGTCCGGAGCACCCAACACTGGAGCAGAACACAACGCATCATGAAATTCAGAAAAACTTTTCTGACATTCGTCAGACCAAGGAAGAGGATGTAGAGTATCTTTCAGAGTCAACGCCAACAAAGGTTTCGCTAAGAGGGAAAAATTCGGGATCCACTGTCTACAATACGAGGTGATACCTAAAAACGCACGCACCTCTCTCTGCGTGGATGGCACAGTCATTTGGGCAATCGCTTGAATTCGTTCTGGGGTCAATCGTCGTCCCTCCATCGACAAGAGATGGCCTAAGTAGGTCACTTCTTGACGGCAATACTGTAGCTTTGAAGGTGACACTTTATGATGGAGGTCAGACAAATGCCATAACAAAGAAAGAGTAGCTTCTTTACAAATCTCTTCATCATCAGCAGCGATCAGTAGATCGTCAACGTAATGAATAAGAGTAGCACCTGAAGGCAACACAAAATTATCAAGCTGAGTTTTCAACACCTGACTATAGATTGAGGGACTTTCACAATACCCTTGAGGAGCGCGTTTAAACCGGAAGCTTCGTCCTCCTAAAGAGAAGCCAAAAATATCTCTACTCTCCTCAGCAATCGGAATATCGAAGAAAGCATTCGTCAGAGCGATAACAGAAAACCAAGGAGTTGAAGCAGGAATCATTGTCAACAAAGCAGTGATATCCGGAACAACAGGAAACTGGGGTACGACAATCTTATTAACCTCTCGAAGATCAATCACAAACCGATACTCAGGTGGCTGAGAAGCATCAGTGCGCTTAAAGACAGGCAAAACAGGACTATTACTCACGTTACCTCTCGTTTCTTCAACCACACCCTTCTCGACCAAATCATAGATGATCACTAAAAGAGCCCCCTCGCCATCACTCGAGATCTTATATTGCGGGATACAAAGTAGCCTAGCATTTGATTTAAAGGTAACAACATAGGGTGGAATCTGCAAGAGACCAACATCATTGGGACCTGTAGCCCAAAGTGTATCAGGAAGAGAACGCAATTCCAGTGGAAGACAATCTTTAGACAAATACATCGGGGAAATCACTTTCTTACCCATCGTAAGATGTACTCCCGCAGGAGAGCAATGTAATGTTGCATGTAATCTTTTCAGCAAGTCCAAACCCAGCAAGTTCTCACCACAACCAGTCGTTAAAATAAGAGAAGCTTCCAATTCACAAGGACCAATAGAAAGAGGCAAAGGATTAGAAACCGGATTACAAACTGGGGCGCATGAGAATCCTACTGAAACGTTGGTCAAGCCAGACAAAGGTGCACCAGGGAGTCTAGAGTGCATAATAGAACTCTTTGTCGCACCAGTATCCAAAAGAAAAGGTTCTGCCACACCTAATGTGACCACTTCAACATAAGGTCCACTCTGGTCTACTGGAACTGACACTACTCCCTCTCTTTGCCCATGGCTGTCCTAACAATCATCGTAACCAGCACTCTCGCTTTCGACACAATAGTCATCCGCATAGTACTGGGAAGACTGAACAGTCGGAACCTTCTGTCTGTCAGGACAATTCGGAGAATTCTGAGGGGGAAAGGAACGCTCATTCCGAGGAAACACACCACGTCTCCTACCCCTAGGAGCTTGCTGGAAACCACCACGTCCTCTTTGACCAGATACACCATTCGCACGTTGTAGCAAAATCGGACAACTACTCTTGAAGTGGCCTTCCTCTCTGCAATAAGCACACTGATTAGGGCCTGGCGGAAATCGCTGAGCGGAAAACTCGGGCCTCTGCGGAAATCTCTGTAACTGTGGGGGGTGCTGATACTGAGGCTGATTCGAACGGGGTGGATAAGCTTGCTGCAAAAGAACTTTCGTCTTTAAATCTCTAGTCTTCTTCTCTACTTTATCCTTCTCATCCTTATCCCTATTCTTATATTATTGTGCAGTAGCCAATATCTGGGCAGATGAAGAAACAGCCCATGAACTCTCAGAGTCCTTCAGCTTATTACAAAGTTCTGGAAGCAAATTAAAGACAAATTTGTCCACAAACAATCTTTGACCACCTTCGGTGCTCATGTCTTGACCACTATGATCAATGAACGTTTCCTCAAACCTAGTGAAGAAATCAGACACATTTTCGTCTTTCTTTTGTTTGCATGCTGCTAACTTATCCCAATTCACTCGTAAAGGAGGCATCATAGTTTTCATTAAATCAATAATCCTACCAGGCAATTCTGCAACTAAAGGCTCAGGTTTGGCACCTCCTACCTGCCGACCATCTGCAGCAGCAATATTAACCCACGTGTCTCCTAATTCTGGTGCATGATACTCATGACGAATCTTCACCCACAAAGGTTGAGGAACTACATTACCCATCAACATGTATATATCAGCTAAATTCCTTATACACACATCAACTGTCTGAGACAATTCCTTGTAGTACGTGGATCATGTACGGTCTGCTTACGAGCCAAGACCTCTGCTCTTTTCCAAGGGACATGTGCCCATACTCGCTGAAAATGAGCTAGTACACCCTGGATATCCTGATTAAGATTAGCAACAACTTCCTCTCTCCATACAGGAGGAACTTCTCTCATAGGATACTGTTTCACTTTCCTCCTAACAGAGGAATCAGGTTCGTACAGTGTCTGAGGCGGTAGCCTAGACCTGTAAACAAGTATCGTTCCTACGGCGTCTTCAACATCAGACTCCACTATCGTCCCTTTAGCACATTCTGACTGAACATCGAGCACTTCCTCTGGAATCAGACCCAACTCATTATTTTCCCATTCCTCACGGAGAAAAGTACACATCACATCAAAAACATACCTTTGCTTAGGCGGCTCCCACTGTAAGAAAACATCCATAACCGCTTGCAAATTATACCTAGAAGCACTCAAAATCCATCTACGAGGAGGAGCTACATCAGCAAACAAGATGGCTGCTTAGGCTCCCGGCTCCGCTGACCTCCGTAACCCGCCACGATATCCTGTACATTATCCTGATTTTACGCTTAGTCTCTGTGTGCATGAACTGTTCCGCACTCCGATGGTGAAATCCCGAAACTTTTATCGGCTTGTTTGACGAAATTCCATCGAGTTGAAGTTTGCGGCCTACTCCAGAGGTGAAGCCAGGGCCTCGAGTACTTTCACAGCCGGGCTGCAGTGCAACAACATCGGCCGGGAGAACCAGGCTGGGTCCGGTCAACCGGAGTGGAGGCTTTGTTTAAGCCCAAATTTGGCGGCGATCGTTTCTATTGCTCAGCATTGACGGAGGAGTGATTCTGCTTGCTGCTGGCTGCGGGTGGGGGTCCCCGTCCCGCGGACCCGGTATTGGGCCCGCCGGGGTTCGGTGGTTCGGGGTCTCTGGCCTGCGGCCTTAACCGGGTAGGCCGTGGCTGCGAATAAAGACCGGTCACCCTCCGCATCTGCACGTTCGTGATCCTGTTTGTCCCCCCCGAGGATGCCAGATTCACCCGGGGAGGTGATTGTGATTGGTGTCAGGCATGAGACTATGGATCGAACGGTGCATGAGCCATCGCTGAGGTCAATACTGGCAGAAATGTGGGCGTTTCGCTCACATGTGGATATCTTATTGAGCAAATTGGACACACGCCTATCTGAGATGCTCCTGGTGGAACCGGACCCAGCCTTACTGTTGGAACAGGAATCTGCAGCAATTCAAACCGTGGCCATTTTGACTCCGTGCGAGAACCCCGTGAGGAAACAAGTATTGGAACCATCAGATGGTGCCCTGGGAGACGGTGTTCCCGAGGATGTCATGGTATTGCCGAACCTTCCACCACTATCAACTTTGAAGATATCAAAAGGCGTTCCCCTCCCGGAGACTTTTGTTTGTGACTTTCCATTCATTTTGTGGTCATCTTCTCCTTTCTTGGTGACTCTACGACTCCTGTGCAGGATACATTGGGACTGTTCATCTAGGAAGGAGAGTTCTTCTACGTCTAAAGTTCCTGTGGACTCACTGCCTGCGAGTCGCCATGGATTGATTTTTGATGACTCTCTTCTCCTTTATTACTTCTTTGTGTGCCTTTGGGTCTCGCTGGGGGGGGTTCGTGTTCTTGTTCGGAAGGGCCAAGAATAAGATCGACTAGGTCGGGAAGGGTTGGAGTGGCTTTCACAAGTGTTTGACCTGGAACTGTTTGCTCTAAGAGGCTGGGCGGTGTCTCACGGCACCCTCTAATTTCTTCTATAGTGTTGTCATAAGTTTGTCTTTTAGTGATAGGGGGTGGCTGTTTCTGGCGGGGGGACTAAAGGGGCTGGGAGCCCAAATGGATATGCCCTCCTCCATTCTTTTTCCTACCTTTAGGGTTTTAGTTATTAGGGGAGACAGGCACGCTGCTAGTGGAGTCAGGCTGTAGCCATTTGCAGGTGTGCATGGTGGGGGGCTGGACAGGGTTTTTTATTTTGCCTTTTTTATTTTCTATGGCCTTTCTTTTCCTTCTCTTTCTTTCCTTAAAGGATCAGTATAGTTACGAATCATTCGGATTCTTATCGTGTGCTTGTATTTAGTGCTTATGCTTTTATGATATCCTGATTTCTGGGTGGGCAGGCCCCGAGAACTGGCGCAACATGGAATGTATATTGTGTGTTTGTTTGTACCGATCTATATGCTTTGGCGCCAATGCTCCATTATAGTGGTTATTACATGCATATCCTGTCTCTTACCCTGTCCCCCGCATTCTTCTGTTTGATTGTATGGCACCTGATCCTCTCTTATATAATATAAAATGAAACCTCTGTCTCATCCTGGAACCCAGTTGTGCATTCTAATACAAGTTTTATCCTGAATCGCTGCCGGCCCTCTGGGTTGTCGGCTGATGAGCTGTGTCGTACTGTGATATCGGCAGTCTTAAGTTGTCTAGCGGCCGGCCCCTGCGGTTGTAGGCCCATGCTTGTATTTTTATTGAATGCTAAAATAAAGGTTTTTAAAAAAAAAAAAAATCCATCAACGAGCCAAACAAAATATCCAATACTGCTCGCTCTTCGGGACCAGGAAGCTGACTACGACTCTGCTTATGTACTGAAACAGGGGTCATATTCAGTGACCCAAAGAGTGGAGACAAAAGACTAACAACAGTCTCAGTCATTCGCTCTCGAACAGAAGGAGAAGAAGTTGTCATAAGAACAGGAGAAAGAGTGTTTTGAGGTGACAAAGGCATAGGGACAGAAGTAGCAGAAATCGGAGATACACGATTCTGAGATACAGGAGTGTAAGGTACAGGAGTTTGAGGCAAAGCTGGTAGCAAAGCCGGCGGCCCTTGAGGGGGCTGCACCGTAGGAGGGGGAACCATCTGTAAAGCAACGGGTGGCTGAACAACAGCAGGAGGTTGAGCAACAAAGGGTGGAACAACCGGGGGTAATGGAGGCGCAGTAGCACCCTGCACATAAGGGGGTGGTAATCTCAGTAAATGAGACATCAAAGGATCTTTTTCAGAGTCTTCAATCACTTTTGGAAGGGAAGACGGCAAAGCCGGATAACATTTATCACTAGCCATGCAACGCTGTCTATCTGATACTTCACTCGCACGATCTTCCTCATCTTCCTTAAACTGCCTAGAAGCTTGTAGCACTGACATATTCTTATCTTTCCTATCTCTTTTTGCTTGCTTAATTTCTCACTGTTTGGCTTCCTTACGCCAAAGGCGGAAAGAGTCAAACATCGCCGGCCGGGCTTTCTTCTTAAATAACGCAACTTCCAGATTATCTAAAATATTTAATTTGAAACTACCATATTGGGGCCATCGTAGAACACCATCCTTCCTTATGTAACGAACCCATACTTCATTATAGGTGATAGGACCCACTCCGTGTTTTGAATAGAGCTCATAAGTTGGAGTTCCAACCGGAGGTATCGGACACGAATCCTCCCAATCGGGAATCCCTGTTGCAACCACAACTAAACCATTTCCTAAATTTGCTAAAACCAGGCATCTTATAGCTCACTAATCTAGCTTCAAACTTCAAGGGGTTATCAACTATCGATACACACGTAAATACACGAGCCCCTCGGCTTCAGCTATTGCAATATCTGAATCAAAAACCAAGAAAGAAAACAAAGTCATGGGAGCGACCCACTTATACTTAATCAAAATATCTGTCACGCCACCAGAAGACTGTCTGTCGTCTCGCTCTACAAATCATCACAAACGGGTCCAAGACAAGGCGACAGTCAGGGCAGCAGTCCTTCGTAGCCGTCGGGAAAGCGGGAAGCCTCGCAGCAAAAACCTTCGGACCACGACGACATACAGGCGTCGATGAAGTGGTTGGCCTTCCTCCAGAATTTTCTTCACGTGGCTCCTCACGATCCTCGGGCTTGGACCGGTACCGCTGAAGTCGCCCGACGTTGGGCGCCAACCTGTCTTGGTATACAGAGACACGGAATACTTCTGGATGGCATCAGAGATCAAATATATTAGCTGCAGCTAGTAACAATAATCCCATCAATACAACACGGTGTACAACTCAGGAAAGTGCTCAATTTTTTTAGAGCAAGACATCAGTATTTATCCCAATTTTGCTCATTATTAATGCACACCCACTGCGACAAACACTGACGAATAGAATACTTTTTCCCACACATTATCACATCATAAAAAGCTCGATTTACATTGTACCAACCCACAAGTTAATTATTAGGAATGTCCCAAATTCAATTTCCACGAACCGAACAAACCCATAATTGAAAGCACTTCCCATGTAATGAAAAGACATAAGGAAAGAAGCAATTCAGATATTGCGTAGGATAAGATATGTGCAAGAGAACTAAAAGTTAACGATATCCTGAACAGTGATTGGCAATTTCAGACAACGATCAGCTAGGGAAATTGGCTTCGCAAAGGGTCAGTTTCAGGTGACGGGGTCAGCGTCTTACCATCCACTCGCAAGTCAGAAAAGGCCTAGTTAATATGTACACGAACAACGAAGCCCATGCAACTTTGTTCGTTCGTTTACCTCCACGGCCTACGTGATGGCAACACAATAGTCCTTAATTACCCCTTTTTCTGTGTCTCTTCTTAGCCAAGCTTGAGCTTCCATCCCCCCGCAAACCTTCCGTCCCTCTCTTCTCACTGAACACCACACTCTGTATTCCAGAACACACTGTGGGACCTTTGGAACTATCCTCTAAGAAAGCCATCTGACACCAACAGCCACGGTCCGTGCAGGTAACAGTGGTGGGGCAATGGGGCAGCGTAAGGGGAATTCCGAGAGACGATGCAAAGGGTAAATTAAATAAATAATTAATTTTTCCTCTGCACGGTCCCTAGAAATCTCCCCTTACACGGCCCCACCGCTGTTACCTGCACGGACTGCGGCTGGACACCAATGAAGAACATCCCGTCTGCTGCTGTGTGACTCATTAAAGTACTTAAAACTAGAACCAGATAACAGCATGTTATTATCGATTTGTTTTCCAGTACTCCTCAGTGGGGGCGGGGCAGGCCTTTTATTCATTAGTTGCTCCTCCATCTCTTCTTATCACTACATTTCTCTATTTGCTAAATGTATCTCTATTCTTTCTATGTTCATTTGCTTAATTAAAGCCCAATGTCTCTCTTTCTCACCATGTCATTCCATTGCCAACACACTCTTTGTCCCTGCATCTCAGCTTCTCCATTTGCTTGTTATTGAGTCTCTCTTACTCTAAGTTGAAATCGACATTTCCTACTGGCTCTTTGTCTTCTCTTCTGACTCTGTGCTTCCATTCACCTTAGACATTCTGATTTTGTTTTTCACACTATACTTTCACTCTCCATATTCTCCATGCCTCCATTTACCACTATGTTTATTCATTCAGTGATTAATTTTTAAAAACATGAATGGCAGAGCCCAAAACTTTGCTCAGAAACCAATACACCTTGCAATTAAATCCACCTTAAACCTCTTTAATCCACGACATCTTTCCATGTCCCTTTTTCTCACTCTTGCTTGTTCCTGTTTTCTCCGTTTGGGATGGTTATTCTACTTTTTAGCTTCCTCCATCTTTGCATTGTGTCTGTTTCCCTCTCTTGCTCTCTGTAATTTTCTGATGCAGAAACATAAGTTCCGGTCTCCAAAAATGAGTGCCAGTGGCCCCAACCGGCAACAAAATAAAATTAAGCACTGCATTCATCCACCTCTGCCTCTACTCATTGTATCTCTAGTCCTCAATCCAGCCAATATGTCTTGCCTTTTGGACCTTATAAGTGTTTAGACATGCAGCACATTATCCTGTGTCCAGTGCCACCAAGGATTGAAGAACTATACAATTACTACACACTGGGTAATGCAGCCTTGTCACTTTATCCATTTACTTGCCAAATGCTCACGGTTTTGCCTTCTTTCCTTTTCCATTCATTTGCCTTATGTTCTCTACTTCAGCTTCGCACCTTGTCTCTACATTCATAACTGTCTCTCGGTCTCACGCTGTCCATTCACTTAGCCTGGGCTTCCCTTTTCTCAATGACTTGTTCACCATCTACAGGGTCTAAACAAACAATGATCAGCATTTAAGCACCACTAACCCCTATAAACATCAATTAATACCTATCCATTGCAACCAAAAAATTGATACCCCACAAACAATCATGTATCAATTAAGTTTGTATTGCACATTATTTTACAAAGAAACACAATCCCTTTTATATTAAAAAATATACCATAACAATAAAAACAATACGAATTTTAACCAAACATAGCAATCACTCATACTCTACTTTTGAAAAGGGGAAACACCCATTACAACCCAGTAATTACAAAGCACTACCTTTACAACGTGGCTGATGCAACGCAACAGCCTTTACTTTGCATGCCATTACAACGCAGCCATTACAGAGTATGTCACTACAACGCATGCCATTACAACGCATTATAAGTTAAGTAATGGGGATTTTTTAAGTTTTAGGGTGGGTATGGGTTTTGGGGTACATGAGAATAGTAATTTTTACCCCTGCACTATCCAACACTTACCCTACTGTTGTACTCACTGGAGTGGGAATAGTATTTTTTACCCCTACACTATCCAACACTTATCCTACTGTTGCACTCACTGGAGTAGGAATAGTAATTTTTACCCCTACACTATCCAACAATTACCCTACTGTTGCCCTAAAATTATTATGCGTTGTAATGGTATGCGTAGTGATTGAATGCGTTGTAAATGTAGTTTCTAAAAATGTGTAATGATGGCATGTGTTGTAAAATCATGCGTTGTAATGGATGTTGCGATGTAAAAACTGTGTTGTAAAAGCATACGTTGTAAATGTTTGCATTGTAACGTGTCCTATTCTTCGAAAAGAAAATCACTTTGTAGAAGGAGTTCAAGTGAAGGTGTATCATCCTTTAGACTTTAACGTCAATCCCACTCTTCAAATATAAATCTCAAACTCCTTTCTTTTAGCAATTGCATTTTTCCTCTCTCATTCCACACAGGAACCTTGTCTCCTCTTATCATATGCATTCACTCACTCCAGTCTTTTTATTCTTCATTTCGCACAAAACATCTGTCTCCATTTCTCACTTTTTCTCTCATTCACTCTAAGATCAATAGGGGAAAAGAGGAGAAAGGGTCTCCTTAGGAATTCAATGAGTTCCCTTTGCTGAGTGGAGCTGCTAATTAGTAGGCCTGGATGAAATGTAAAATATGCTCGTGTATATCACTTTAAATTGGGAATTACAAAAAATGTCAGAAATGATGTCATTGCACCACTTTGCCATTTGCTGTAAAAATGTACTGTGGAACATGCCATTTGTGGTAAAACTTTCCCAATATGCACAGGAACTACAGAACGTGAGCAGCCGTTGTTCATGGTGCTTTTGTTAAAAGTGTCCCTGCACCAAAAATGTATTTGTAGCCGCATTAATAACTAAAATATTGCATGAAATGACAGCTTTACATTGAGCATAATAGCAAGTAATTTTACATAATTTTGCCAAAATGTAATGTAAATGCATAAAAGCAAATTATGCACATTTCACACACATCTATTAATTAGTTTTCCTGAGCACTGCCATTTGGTACGTAATGGGGATGGAGAGTGGGGCTGAGTTTCTGGTGTTCAAGGTGAGAAATGCCTTTTTGTCTCAACCCTGATTCCCTGTCAGAGTAACTGTTGATGAGCTAGTTTCAGACAGTGTGCAACTCTTTGGGCCTCTTCTCTGGATACACAAGGCTAGAGAATACCCCGTTGTGAAGAGCACCATTCGGCACAAATGCTGTGTCTGGACAATAGCCTTCAAATTGATAGATGAAAAGCGAAGCAACCCAAGCCAGTTCTGAAAAGTGCAGACAGAGAATCCATACTCCTGTCTGCCAAACCTGTATAAAGTCATTGACCCACTTGTCACTGTTCCAAGTTCTCTTCAACCAGGGAAGGGAGTGCTCCACAGAGTACTTAGAGGACTGCTGTTCTACAGAGCTGGTTTCTGCTGATAGCCGAGAGATGGAGGGATACCGCCTGAAGCTTGGTCTGGTTTGAAGAAGCTGAATCTCTGACCCGAAGCCCCATGAGGCCAGCCTGCTGCTGCGGGAGTGGAGGAGTCTGCCAACCCTGCACAGAGGTGTGACTGATGTGAAGTGTCAGAGCAGCTTGACCCCCAGTGCTGTGCAGGTCTGCAGGCTGAAGCAGAACTGAGGATACAATGAATCAACATGGCTTCTGGGCTGCAGATGCTCCATACAAATTGTCCCTGGAGGCATTGTGGATTGTAGTCATCACCACTGCCTCCAAGAAGTTCACAACCAAGGCAGAGTGTGCTGTCATCAAGACGTTTTGTGCTAAGGTGGAGCGTGCCACCACCAAGAGGTTTTGTGGAGCGCGCCGCTATCAAGACAATTTGTGCCAATGCTGTGCTTGCCACCAGCAGGAAGTTATGTGTCTGGGTTGGAGTGTGCCTCAAATCAGAGGTTTGAGCCAAAGCTGACTGTGCCGCTGGCGCTCAACGATTGTGCTCTAGGAGTACCGTGCTACTGCAGCTATGACCCCTCGTTGTGGCTGCCTTCACAATGCTGTGACCTCTGACTTTGGAGGTTCAGCAGACCAGGTAGAGGGTCCTCTGCCCATCAGAGTTGACACCTGCCTGCAACACTATCAGACATTGGTGCCCACTGCCGTTCTGCTGTGGTCCTCCATGGAGGTCAAGGCCCCAGCTGGCACGTCTCTACCAGAAGCAGAAGTGAAGCTAGACTGGTGCTTCAGGCCCCTGTTTCCACTGGAATCGAACACTCCCACCCTTTGGCAAAACTTTAAAACCTTAGACGTGCCAAAGACGCTGAATGCCCAGGATTGAACCAATGGTAATGGGTACCTAAGCCTTGATACTTTTCTGAGAAACACTCAACCCTGGCGAGTGGGAGACCCACCTAAACTTGCCAAGGGAAAACAGCCAAGAGAGTGGAGAGCTGGAACAGAATAAAAGACATAGTAGTCCATGCACCTGTGCAGGAATTGTGCCTGTTTCATGTGATGGCGAAGTATTGTGTTTTAAGTGCATAGATTAAAGTATTTTTTTTTCTTCAAAGCACTGAGATGGACATTCAGTTTTTCCACTGCTGGGTGATTGTTGATTGATGGGTTTTGCGCATCACCACACCACCTCCCTGAGAAGCCTGTGACTGCTCACGATTGCTTCCACTGAGGGTCAAGTGCTGAAGGGGTTGTACCTGGCCCAGTTTGCAGAACTCTGCCCCTGTCTGTCTTCCGAATACACGTCTGGATGAGGATGACCATTGGGCTGGTTATTAGGAATAGGCAGAGTTTACAGAGTTGTACTCTGTGGAATTCTGCGTAGTAGAAAAACAAATCCATTAAATTCTGCGGAGTTACTCTCTGCTCACAGTTTCAGTTTACAAAATGCTGCCATTATTGCACATACTGAATGAATACACATATTGTTGAAAGACGCAGCTTCTTCAACACTGCAGATGCTACCAAAAGAGTGGCATTCCAAACAGCCATGCTAAAGTGTCTTGACCTTAAGCAACCACTCACCGTGAGCAGGGACAGCCAAGATGGAATATAAGCGATCACAGGAGAGATGCTATGCTCTACGACACTGTGACTTTGCGGATAGAGCCATTTTGTTTTCCTCTTCAGGTTTCTTCTAGACTGGGTGCTGGCTAAGCTTACTGGACATCTAATAAAAAACCGGCATCCTGGATGTGTGTCATACAACCCGCCCATAACCGGAATTGTATCTCTCACAGAACGGAGGAGCGGAAAAAATAAATGTGATTGCTGTGATCTTTAAATGCTACGAGGTGACTGGCGACTCTTTGTCACAGGTCTCGATTATTTGTACGCATTACTTGAACAAAGTTAAAATGGCCTTCAGTCACTTGTATTTCCTTTCTGCGTCTGTCACTTCCAAAAAAATGTAATAACCTGAAGACTGTGTATGTTGTTCACCATTTGATTTGAGTGAAAAGGCTGCAGGCTCTGCTGTGCATTAGTGGATGCCAATCCTGCAGTATGTATCCCTCTTAGTTTGCACATACAGCTCACCTATTTGGGTCTGGGCAGACTGCCATTAATGGTCACTTTGCCAAACATGGGATGACAGTAAAAATATATCTGTGCATCTCGGGAGGGCAGAGAAAAGGAGATCAATTATTCTCGGAGCATGCCAGTAAACTGAACTCTGCTCCGGTGCTGGGTGACAAGTTTTTTTGCCAAACTTCGCCAAAACTCCATGAACTCCGCCAGCAGACTGGAGTTTACTGCACAACCCTGCTGTTTATGAATTCACTCTAGACAGTCACACAAAGAGAGCTGAGGAGTGCCCTGCATATCTTGATGGCCCAACACTGGACTGACTGGCCATCCTGGGCTGGAATGGTGGGAGGAGTTCACACTGATATCTGAATTGGGCTGTGTGTGTCCTCACACAAAGACTTCTCTACCCCTGAAGTGTGTCTGGAGCTAGGACAGGGAAATATATGGTTTTGTGCGCTACAGAAACTGTCCTTTAAGATTTGCCTACTTCAAAGACTAAAATGGGTATAAGCCCTGGACCTGTGACCCCATATCTTTGAAAGACGTATGAACTGAGGACATTCTGCCCGGAAGAAGAGCTGGATCAGCTATCAGGAGGGAACTGCCACTTTGCTGTGTTAGCCTGCTGTTTGTTGAGTTGAGCTTGCTTTCTGATAAGAAGTCTCAGGGCCATCAAAGACTTCACCTGTGAGTACCTGGGCTCTTCTTCTGAGAGCCCTGACATGCCAAGTGGTGCCAAATCCAGTTCCTGGACCCTTGGAAGAGAATTCTGGTGATATCAAGGAGAAAATCCACACATCGACTCCAAGCGTCATTCGGAATTGTTGCAGCACTGCCAATACTCAATGCATTGCCACTGCCTGCACCGGAGAGTGGTTCCCGCTGAACTCATCAACCACGGCTTACAATGCAGGCCCCAGCTTTTCATCACAGCGCCACCAAAGAACGGCTGCTGTGTGAGTCTTGAGCACTGCATCACCAAAGTCAGTGATGTATCGCCTCCACTCCAATGCAGCGCCTGCTTCAAAGCTGTGGAATCTACACAGTTAGACTTGACTACCACCGCACCATCGATGCATTGTCCCTGGGCACCATCTACTTCATCAACAGCGCAAAGCAGCAAGGGACCGAGTGTCAGAAAATGGAGCATCCCCTTCTCTGGGAGAGCAAGGAACTGATGCATCACGTACCCTGCCTAGCAGTAAGGAACCAATGCCTCTCCTCTCCTGTAGCAGTAAGGAGTTTACGCATCACCTGCTTTTTCAGTGCCTCACCACGCAGCACCTTACACTGTTTTGATGTTTGATGCACCTAAGGTAATTTGTCCTGATCAAGCGCAACCATTGATTTTTTTTAAACTGAACTTTAGTTAATTTTTGAAAATTCATAGCTTGACTTGTGTTTTTTGAATTTTTGTTCCTGTCTTGTTTTATTTAGATAAATATTGACTTTTTTATGAACTGGTGTCTGTCCTTTTGTAGTGTGTCCATGTGTTACTGTTTGTGTGTGTGTGTGTTGCGAAAACTATTTACACACTACCTCTATGCCAAGCCTGACTACTCTGTGCCAAGCTAGCATGGGGGTGAGCAGGGTTTAACTTAGCAGTGTGGCTCCCTTACCCTGACTAATGTGAGGGTCGCTACTTGGACAGGGTGCAAACCACTGCCAAACTAGAGATCCCATTTCGAACAATTACCTTATTACATTTAATAAGTTGTAACTTTTAATTGGGAACAGAGAAGAATGTTGAGTTTGATGTCTAAAGAATTCTCATTAAAAGTCATATTTATTGGTAAAGCTGGGTTTTTAGTCATAATTCTGAAAAAGTGACTTTTAGAAAGCTGGCATTTTCTTGTACTAACCATTTGGTGCCTGCTGCCTATTCCTGGGTCATAACTAGGTGTAACTGGTGCTGGTCTTTGTGTTTTGCTCCCAGACAGTGGAACAAAGGGAAGCGAGTTGGTAGCAGGATGGAACACTCTGAATTAGCACAGGGGAGGATCTGTCATCACCTCCATTTTGTGAGCTTTAGCTTCCCTGTGCTCAAGAGCGCAGTGAACCAAGAACCAGGAGGTGTTAAGAAAGAAGACTTTGCGCTGTCTCTTTCCTGAAATTTAAAAGCAATTTTCCTTTACCCATGACTGCATCATTTTCACCTTTTTTGTTTGTGGTTGTTACAGTTTAAAAAGTGAAGTTTTTACCTCCTTGTGACTGTACCATTTTCACCTGTTTTGTTTGTGGTTGTTACAGTTTAAAAAGTGAGGTTTTTACCTGCCCATGACTGCATCATTTTTACCTGTTTATTTGTGGTTGTTACAGTTTTAAAAGTGACGTTTTACCTGCATCATTTTACCTGGTGCATTGTGGGCTTGGCAGCCCAAAATCTGCTGTTTTGAAATTGATTGTGACTACTTGGTTTTACCCCTAGTTTCTCCCTTAATCTGTCCTCAGACATGTGTGTTAAGCAATCTACCCCAGCTCCCTTTTTTGCCTTAGCAAGTGAGTGAAACCAGTTTAAACACACATATTATACCTCAGAAACAGTGCAGAATGTGCTTTGAGACTGCAGTAACCTGCGGTTAGTTGTTTAAGCTGTGTTTGGAAAGGGACTGTAACACTAGTTTTTTGGCTAGGAGAGTGAGTTGTTTAAGTGTTGGAAAAGCAGTATTGTTTGAGAGCAAAGCATAGGCCCTTACCTGCAGAACTCCAGAGTGTGGATTGAGCCTGGCTGTCTCCTATGAGATTCTGAATTGAGCCCCCTACCCAGCAGCCTGTGCCTGAGGTCACAGGCACCATAAATAAGCTGCTATTGGATGCTACATGTGTGCACTGATAGATCACTACATCTGGTGATTCTATTGTATTAGGGTTAGTGTTGGTCCTTCAAGGGTTTTGACTGGTTCCTGGGTCAGTGATTCTATTGGATGTAGGTGTTAGTGATCTGATTGATGGATAGATGTAGGGTTTCTGATTGTTTCCTGGAGCTACGGTTTCTTTTAGATGTAGGGCGTAGGGTTTTATGCCTCATTGGCGTCTGGCACTATGGCTGGGCCTAGGGTTTCCATTGGACGTAGGGCTTAGGGTTTCATGCATGATTGGCTGCTGGGATTAGAGCCGGGACTAAGGCAGGGGCTAGGGTTTTATTGGACCTAGGGCTTAGGGATTGGTTTCTGATTGGCTGTAGGAACTAGGGCCGGGCTGTAAGATGCTGGTCTTGTATTGGTCCTAAGGTTTAGGGCTAATGTTATGATTTGTTAGGGTTAGGGTACCCATTGGCAGAAGGAGTCACCTGAACACTAGCGTTAATTAAGGTCAGGGATCAGCATGTCTCAGCCTGGGCATCCAGTCTAAGGGCAGGGAGGATACAGGCTATTGCCTGTTTGAGCATGTTCGAGACTTGTCAGGACTAGGGTCATGAATACTGCCCACATTTACATACACCCACACCCACCCTACGCCATCTACATCCATATTAACATACTCAAAGCACATGTACTCTACCCACTTACTCCAAGCTAACACTAGACAAAGCCGAATGTCACAGCACCCACTACAAAACACCAGAAACCACACCTATACACCCTTCTATCTCAGCTAACATCCATTTGCATCATCACTTGCACACAATACACAACTCTGTCATACACCACTAACCAATTCACTCATCACTAACACAACCCAATTCCATTTCATACGTAACTATATCTCATCCATATACACACTAACTCCTCTAATTACTCATAACAGACCCCTTTCTGTCACTAACAAACCTATACTGAGCATTTTATATGTCCAGCCACCAACACCCTCCTCTTCTTTCTACCGCAATAGCACAACCACACAACACTTACACTACACTGCACAACACATATTACCTCTTTAAGCAATGAAATCTAACACAAACACGCTTACTTTTAGCTCATCCCCTCTGACACACATCATACACTCTACTCACAAACACATCACCCCCCTTTACCTTACATCTTCCAGTCACCAGCAATACTCTACATACAAATCTTTCTCAGAAAACAAATACATCTGCACCTCCTTTCATTACTCCTCAAAATCAAAAAATAACACACACCAGCAAAACAAAATCTTTCACGGTCAATATATCATTATACAAACTACAGACATATACCGACTCCCACCTTCCAGAATACACAAATGATACACACAATGAACAAACTCTAATGCCAAGCTTTCTCTTCTGCCACACATAACACATATACAGTAACAAAGCAACTCTCTTTTAACAGCCTGTCATCCATTAGAACCCTACAACATGACCAACCTGCTGCACCACCAGCCCTAACTCATAAACTTTCTGCCCTAAACAGACGCAAACAAAAATAAGCAACATGCCTTCCTCATAACTTTGCTTCTCCATGTCTACTGCGCAACAAGTTTAAACTACAAAAACAACACAGATCACCAATTCACTCTCTACCACCATATCCACCACCTATACCTGCAGGCCCATCAAAATGCCTTCTTAGCCTGCTGGACGAGGAACACAATACAGGACAGCTACATGACTGCTATCCTCATACAGCTAACACCAACACTAAGGACACACCGGCTACAAGCCCACAAACTATATTCCTCACACTTCTACAAAACAAAGACACACTCTCACCAAAGAACTTTCTCTAAACTGTTTACCAATAAATGCTTGATCACTCTCTAAAAACAAACATCAAATCTATGACCTTCTCACTGACACAAAACCTGAGATACTCTTCATAACTGAATCACAGTTGGGAAATGATACGGCTCCACTCCTGCATGAAGTCATACCTCTAGGCCAGTGGTTCCCAAACTGCATACCGTTTCTCCCTGGGGAGCCGTCAAACCTAGCCAGGGGAGCCGCGCACCAAGCCCCTTTAATGCATTTAAAGGGTCTGTTGGCTTCAGTTAAATTAATTAGACTTAAACGCTAAACGCATGATGTAGATGATTTGTAAGTGACATGCCTAAAGCTTTAAACTTAATGCTCAATTGATGGCATGTCGAGGGAGATTACCTCCATATTTCACTGGATCCCTACGTTCCAACACTCCCAAAGTAAGCAGAAGATGCCCGATTTATTTTGTTAGACTTGTTAATAGTTTCATTTGTTTCCAAATTTATTTGAAAACAATGCAAGTTATAAGTAAAGTAAGTTGTCCTGTTTATTAAACACACTAAGTATTATTAAGTATTGACATTTGTACTTGAACTATAGGTACTTACAGTGCACACACATTTCCAGACAGGCCTGCACTCTCCTTGAGCACAGGGAAATAAAACACCATATACGGCATAATGCCAAGATATGGAACCACGAAAGAGGAACGTTTAAAAATAAATCAGAGGAATTTATTTTACTTGCATTGATTTGGAGGCAATTTTTGGGAGGAGACAGCAAAAATGAATCTGTATGTGGTTTACAAAATTGTGAGTCAGCCTGCTGAGACAGGTGTGTTGGCATGTATAACATGGGTAGAAATGGAAGTGCGTGCAAACAGTCTTCAAGGACAGAAACACTTTGGCAATTGGGGCCTACATGCATAGGGGTTCTATCTAGCATGTAAGTGGGATAAAAAGGTTTGAGAGGGCACTCTAAAAAAAGGCATGAGCAAAGAAGTGTAACTAGGAATGTTTTATGCGGTGCCCCCTTCGTAATATGAAACACACTGCGTATATGATCATAAAACCTTCATCAGCTTCATCCCAGTTACTTTCAGTGAGAAAAATACGTGTACTCCTGAGGCCAGGCTTACATCCATCCCACTATCAAATAAAGTAGCAGTGGGGAGCCAGGGGCAAAGGCCAATGGGTCAAAGGAGCTGCAGTTCTAAAGAATTTAGGAACCACTGCTCTAGGCTGTCACATTTATCACCTACAATTATATTGACAAAAGAGGAGGTGGCCTAGCTGTTGTGTTCAGGCAAACATTACATGTCACTAAAGCTGATGACGTTTCCATACAAGATTGTGAGGCCCTTTTCACCAGATGCAGTCCTACACCATCTTCCTTCTGTAACTTTCTGCTCCTTTACAGACCTCCACCTAGCAAAGCAACATTCGCAGACACACTTCTAGACACAGTTTCAAACCAGATAACACTACACTCCAACCTATGCATTCAGGGTGACATTTGGTTCGATAAACCCAATATGCCCCGTCCAAAAACAATAACCAATGGCCTATACACACTGAACCTTCATCAGGTCTTCAACAAACCCACACACAGTGCAGGACATATCCCAGATGTCATTTTTTCAAATACAGAGCTAGTTACCTTTCAAACAATGACTCCAGTCAGATGATCAGACCACCATTTGCTTTCTTTCCAACATAAAACAACACAAAACAATGCATCTAAAACCACTTTACATGCATCCACCTATCGACCGTGGAACAAACTCAATTTGGAACACTAGAAACACAACTAACATCCAGTACAGATCGAGACACAATAAATTCTGCTCAAAGATGATATGAATGGCTACAGGAAGCTTTTGATATCCTAATACCACTAAAAACAACATAATAGAACAAAGGAAAACAGGCACCGTTGAGAAATACAGAGATAAAAGAGATAAAACAGCAAATTAGAAAGCTGCATCGTGCTTGGCTCAAAAAAAATACCAATCAAGACAAACTATGCATACAAAAAACTTAACAGATTATACAAGTCTGCTATCAAAAAAGCTAAGAAAAGGTACTATTCAGACAAAATTAAAAATGTGCAAGTAAAGAATTCTATAAAATTCTCACTGAATTTCGTAAACCAAATTGCCTAAAAGGAGCTCATCCTGTTGCACGATATTTCCCAGACAAACTGGCAAATCATTACAAGCCCAAACCAGACACATGGGACTCAAATTTAAAACAAAGATAAAGCACCAGTACCTACCCTTTTCCAAAACTACTATCCAAGAATGCTCTTACCTAGCCTCTCCGTTCCTTCTAACAAATTTTGCACTATAGATTTATTGATCTGGTCAAAGCAAGCTTGCCTACCGACAGCCCTTCTGACCCTGTCCACCACAAACCTTCAAGACAATCATTCTAACAACCTCTGCTGCCACCCCAGTAAGGGGAATCATCAACAATTCCTTAACTACCGGAATACTTCTAGAAGAATTAAAAACATCATACATACACCAATTACTGATGAAAACAAACTTGAGCCCGCTGAACCCTGACAACTGCAGAACAATTACAAATGGACCTTTCCTGGGCAAACTGATAGAAAGAACAGCATTTGCCCAGATGTCTCAAATCATTGAAGATAATGTCATACTTTCAGACTTCCAAATGGGATTGCGTCCAGGAAGAGGCACAGAATCTGCCTCATTGCCATCTGGAATGACCTTAAGAACACAGTTGACCGGAACAGGGTTGCTGCACTACTTCTCTTGGATTTCTCAGCTGCCTTTGACACTGTTGACCATGACACTCTCAAACAAAGACTCTATGAAGTCGGCATAGAAGGGACTGCTCTAGACTGGATCACATCTTACCTTCACAACAGAATTTATATCATCCATACACCCACTTTCTCACCCAAAACGTACTTCACAAAAGCAGGAGCCCCTCAAGGTTCCATCAATCCACCCATGCTTTTCAACATCTACAAGAAGTCATTACCGGTATTGATCAATCAATTTCACGTCAAATGCTATAACTATGCAGATGACACACAAATAATCCTTCAGCTGAAATGCCTCAAAGATGTTGGAAACTGACTCATCTTCTGTCATCTGAGCACAGTGGATCAATGGATGACATGGAGCCATCTCAAATTGAATGCTTTCAAAACAGAAATACTCAGATGTGGCGATTGGAAAAATCATGACCCACTCACCGCCTGGTCTGATAATCTGGGAATACCACCTATAGTATCAAAGGAAGTAAGAAACCTTGGAATGACCATGGACTCCAAGCTATCAATGAATGCCCAAGTGTACAAACCTGTAAGATCAAGCTTTGTTACTACAAAAGCTCTGTGATGCATCTTTGTCCATCTGGGATTTTCATGCAAAATCCAAACTCGAATATGTCAATACCCTCTGCAATGGATCATCTTAAACCACTATGAAAAGACTACGGATTAAGAACTTGGCTGCCAAACTACTCTTACATATAAAGCCACAAGCTCACATCTCCCCTCCCTTGAAAGCCCGACATTGGTTATTGGTTGTCAGAACATCCACATTCAAGCTGCTTTGTATCACCCACAAAGCGATACATGAAACAGGACCGCTCTTCATCAGGAATATTATCACCAAATACATTCAGCAAAGGAACCTCCATTTTAGAGTGGCCCCTCGCCTCAAAATTCCACCATACAAGAAAAAAAACATGGGTGGCACATCCTTCTCTGTTCAAGCAGCCAAATGATGGAACTCTTTACTTACAAACATAATATTCACAGACCTTATCATCAGAAGAATACTCAAGAGTTGGCTCTTCCCCACATAACCACCATACTCAAACATAAATATACAGCATATCCCTCTGTATATAAGCATTTATTTGGACTATAGATTTGTACCTACATATATGTATTTTTTTGTACACCTCCTTGCATCATCTCCTACCTCTTTTACTATTCAGATCTTCCAAACAAGCCTTCTAAACCCTTCCCTTTGACTCTTCCCATTCCACCAACCCTTTACTCATCCCAAACCCTCTCCTACTGCTATAAACTAAAAAAAAGAGGAAAATAAAACAAATTCTAGACCCTTTCCTCTTCTATCCCTCCACTAATCCTTTTCAATCCAAATAACAGACTAACATGTCCAACACTCAAATTAATTTCATATTTCCCTATGCTAATTCCCCAATAATCCTGTTTGGGTTCCGGAGTAGCGTGCTACTAGCCGAAAATCGCTTCAACACCTCATCAGGGGTAGCCAGCATTTTATAAATGCAAGCCTATTCCTCTTCTATCCCTCCACTATCCTTCTCAATCTAAATAACAGACTAACATATCCACCGCTCAAATTACTTCAATTTTTAAGTATACTAATTCACCACTAATCCTTTATGGGTTTTTGAGTAGTGTGCTACTGGCCAAAAAAGCTATTTAATGACTCGTCAGTGATAGTAAGTGTTATATAAATGCAATTACAATACAATTACAATACAATACTGTATTTGCATATCACAAAGGCTCTGCCTGAGCACTCTCAGAAAGTGTCTGACACTGGTCTTTTGTGACCCCAGACAAACTGGGGTATGGGCAGGAAGACAGGAAATTTAAGGCACCTCAGGGGAGAGGAAGCTGTTAGAATCACTCTCTTACTTCAAAGTAGGCCACAGGTATGAATAGTGAGCCCTTAGACCCAACTCTTCAGTACACATCTGGATCTGTGGGAAAATTCAGGAGAAGGGCTGCCATTCTGCTGCCCTGTTGCCCTGCTAGCTTCTGTCTGAGCAAATGACTGGGCCTGCTTTTAGATACTAGGACCGCCAGAGTGACTCCAAGGGCTAGCTGGCTATGCTCCTGACAAGATCCAAATGGACAGAAGGCTAGAACCACCTTCAACCCAGCACCTAAACTCTTCCTGCTGTGAGCCCTACCCTCCAAAGTGGCACACACCAGACCTTGACCCTTGGAAGTGGACCTGAAGGTGCTCTGCCAGCTCAATTGTGGTTCCAGGAGAACCGATGCACTGGAGCCGTTGCACAACACATCATCAACCAGAAACTCCACATCAGAGCCCTTGTGCAGCATATCACCTCTCCAGACAACGCATTGGGACAGCTGTCTGGTTTTTCTTCAGCGCAGGACTGCGCATCACCGCCAGCAGCCTCCCAGGTACTTCCGCTGTGCAACTCATCCTCAACACGGGACTCCGCAACCAGGATTTAAGATACTCTTGTTCAGCAGGCCTAACTGGTTCCGTGTAGCTGGCATGTGTTCTATCGAGGTTGGCCCAAACTTTTTACTTTGTCCTAGTCCGGTGCAAACAGATACCCACAGTTGTCGCCTTTAGCTTTTTGGTGCTATATTCACTTATATCTTTAAAACTGAATATCAGCAGTCCTACTGGATTTTTATCATTTTGGTCTTAAATTATTTATTCCATTTTACTCTAGTTTTCTAAATTAGTGGGGGATTTGCATTCTGTTGTCATTCAATGTATTACTGTTTGTAGTGCTGCATAAATACTTTGTAGCAAAGCGTGCCCCTAACTTGGGGAACGTCCCCAGGTCACTGCTGTGTTCCCCGTGGGGGCTGTAAGGTTTCAATCCTAGGTTGTATTCAATGACTCACTTCATCCGCTTGTTTGTTTATTTACTTCTGTAATCATTTATTCAATCAATTTTTTTTGGGAGTTGTTATTCACTCCATTTGCACATCCATTTGTGTTCTCAAATGCATATATTAAGAAAACATCTAATGCATTTCGGCTGTACAAGCCTTTATCAGGGAACATTTATCTAAAGATAAATTAATCATGTTAATAGGTATACTACATACATGAGGATATTAAGTTTAAACCATGATGATGTGATGTGTAACATATGATTTTAAAATCAAGTGCAACCAAATGTAGTCGTGACCTTGGCGCTCCGTGCTGAGGATTTTGCTAGAATGCTCTGTGCTGCTAATTGTGCTTTACTGTTCTTTTATAAGTTAACCGCCGTTGTATCGGTGCTAAGGTGTTGCGTTGTAGATTTACTGCCATAAACTGATGTTCAATGCGAGGTGTCTAATAATGTGTGGTGTCTCTCAAACAGGACTCAGTACTGTCCTAATCTACCGACCGCGATGGTGAACTACGCGGAGAGTTTACAACCGGCTACATAAGTGCCTGGTGAGCTCTAAGGTGAAAAACGGGTTGAGCTACGCAGACCGTGCCTAACGATTAGTCGCGCTGCTGAGGCGAGCGTTAACCGAGATCTAACATGAATTTAGGAGCCCTGCAACTTACTTGACAAAAGTGATCATACAGTCAAATGCTACTCGGCTGTGTCAGGGAGAATCCAGTGCCTTCAGTGTGTCCAACTAGTATGAATTGAAATAGGTGATGGACTACATCGTGGGGCCATAGTCACTCGAGGTGTATTGAAAGCCACTGTTCTTATGTGTTTAGATTTATAAATAACAACTATGCTCCACTCTGTCATTCATCCCCAATGGCTTGAGGGTCTCTAATCTATAAACCCAGTAATTTTCTCTCTGTAACAACAGTTTGTTATTGTCTCTTCCTTCTCTTTTCTGTACTATCTCCAGCACTGCAAATCTGAGTTGGATTATGTTGTGCGACACGTCCATGAAATGGCTTGCTACATTGGATTTGGTCATTTTATTCCTTATGTTTGATTTGTGTTCGTTAATTCTAGTCTTGATTTTTCGTTCGGTTTTACCGACATACCCTTGTCCACAGGGACATTTTAAAAGAGACACCACGTTCATGGTGTCGCATGTGGCTTGATGTTATGTCCTTTCCTTGGGTGGGTAATGATTGCTCCTCTTATTACGTTATCGCAATTGCTGCAATTGTAACAAGGGGTTGTACCATTGTGTGTATCAGCCTTTTTTGGGGATTGTAACTTGAGTATTTCTCCGATATTATTCCCTCTTTGATATGAGAACACTGGTTCATTCTCAAAAATGTTGGAAAATATGACTGTCCTGGTGTTTTCTTTTTTAGGCGTATTTTCCAAAAGTTCGCTTCTGGTTTTTAGTGCACAGAAGCGAACTTTTGCAAAATACACCTAAAAAAGAAAACACCAGGACAGTCATAGTTTCCAAATATTCTACCAAAAGCAAAGCATTCAAAAACATCATCAAACGAAACTGGTCTATACTGGCACAAGAATAGGATTTTAACAACATTTTTGAGAATGAACCAGTGTTCGCATATCAAAGAGGGAATAATATCAGAGAAATACTCAGGTTCCAATCCCCAAAAAAGGCTGATACACACAATGTAGGATTGAAACCTTACAGACCCCACGGGGGACACAGCAGTGACCTGGGGATGTTCCCCAAGTTAGGGGCACGCTTTGCTACAGTATTTATATATGCACTACGGAGTGCATACCCGGGAGCACGTAACAGAATTAAAATAACAAACTAAAACATGAGTGCGAGTGTTTGCTCATCTATTAATGCATAAATACTTTGCACATTGCCACTCATTTAAGCCTGACTGCTCTGTGCCAAGCTAGCAGAGGGTTGAGCACAGGTTAATTTGAGGGTTGGCTTGTGAATTCACCCCAACTTGGACTATGTTTTCTTCTTGAGTAGGGTTTCACCTCCCCCACAACCAGTAGCCAACTTCTTATACATTGTTTTTGGAAACAAGACGATAGCCCTGCCCTTGCTGGTTGGTTTTATAACAGTGGATTTGTCAGCTAAAATGTCTTTAAGTTCTTCTCTCTCCTGCATAGTGATATTTTAGAAACCCTTGTGCACTATTCCATTTAGTGAGTCAGTCTATGGATTAACTGCCTGTACAAAGGTACGTATCTTCGGTGGTATCTCATGTGTTGGAGGGTTAAACGTTCATTAGCCCAGTATCACATAGTGTGACGTTCAAATGGTAAAAACTGCAGGAAGAACCTAGGTTTACAGCGGAGAGGAGTTGGCCTAACGGCTAGGGCGCTCGACCTCGGACCTGGGGAACTGGGGAGCATATTACCAAGAATAAGCGATAATTATCGCTAAGCTTTGTTAGCGACTATAATTGTATCGCCGTGCTTCGCCTATTTTTATCGCTTAGAAACCTTGCTATTATCAAGGTTTATCTCCTAAGCGAGAAAAATCGGCCGAAATGCATGAATATCGCTGAAAAGTCAGCGATATTCATGCATTACCGAGCTAATGCTCTTAGCCATGTTATCCACCTACCATTGGATAACATGGCTAAGAACTGCTCAGGGCAGGCGTTAGCTTTTGGAGATATTAGCGCTTAGCGCAAATATTTCCAAAAGTTGGTAATAGGAGATAGCGATGTTAGCGACTGTTTCCAGTCGCTAACATCTTGGCACGCCCACTTTGCATGTCATTAGCGATAATTATCGCTGACATGCAAAGTGGGCCCCAAGATGATCGCTATCTCCTACTAGCTGTTGCTAACTGGTGTTAGGGACAGCTAGGTAATAGGGCGATAAAATTATTGCCTCTTTAGCGGGAAAAATTCCCGCTAAAGCGGCGATAAGGCCCTTGGTAATATGCCCCTGGGTTCGAGTCTCGGTAATGACACTAAACATCCTGTGATTCTGGGCAAATCACTTATTCTCCCTGTGCCTAACAAAAAATGAATGTGTACTCATGTAATGTAACTGGCGCTCTGATACCCGATTCGGATTAGGGTCAAGTTTGTGCTATATAATACTCTGCAAAAAAAAACAGGATGCAAAGTCAGTGTTTCAGCCACTGTTCCTTCCACTCCTCATTCCTTAATGAAACAATCCCCCCACACTGAATCTGTGCATTATACATCTGGGTGGTTACAATCTAGAGTCCAAAGTGGCCGAGTCTATCAGGAATGACATGACCATTCTTTTTTAATTGTACAAAAATAGTCCCTGTGTAAATCTTCAGGTGTCTCCGACTGAAAGCAGCATGTAGGTGGTCTCCTGTTCTGTGATGCTGAGGGAAGGAGAGATAAAAAAGAAACTACAAGCCTTGTCTCCGGGGAAGCTGCTACCTGAAAGAAATGTAAATGAGTGCAGTGTGTTAATCAGCAAATGTAAAGGCCGCTTGGGAGCCAGTATAGGCTTTAATTGATGGCTCCATTTGAAGCTTCATGATGACAAAGATTTATTCTTTTTGAAAGGTAATGTAGGGGTCTTACCTGGTGAGATCTAGAATGCATCCTTTCAATGGATACATAAAAATGTTTGCAATAGGTACAGTATGGTTGTATATTACTATGGCATAAATTTTGAAATCGTTTGTTTTATTTTAAACACTGGGCGTCTTCTGCACAAACCTATTTTGCAGTCACAAATGCTGAGGTTCACAGAATAGGTTAGTTTGCAGCCATAAGAAGTTCTTTACTATGCAGGAATCGGTAAACTTTGCAAATGAATACCGATTAGCAAATTGGAAGAGGTGTGTGTTAGGTGTTCATTCCAAACTTCAAATTGGTATGAGACGTAGCAGTATTTTTCAATCATAATCCTGACTCAAAACATTGAAAAATTACCGACTCAGAGTTGGGGTGGTCAGAAGGAAGGGGTCCCATATTGTACCCATTACTTTCATAAATTAAAAAAAAGTTTGTTATGGAATAGGTAGTGGTACAGGGAACCACTGCAAACTCTCAAATAAACATTTTAGAAACCTAAACTTTTTTTTTAATGTAGCCCCATTTCCTTTAAGGAAAATGGATTGCATTTTTTTAAAAGAGTATTTTATTTAAATATGACCATAGACATTGTCTTCTGATTACCTCAGCAGGCCACTATCCCTGTGATAGCATCCAATTAGGATAAGTCGCATTGTGTGATCTAACTAATTAATATTCATGTGCTCGGTCAGATTGAGACCCACTCTGGTCAAAAATACAGATTATAATTTGTAGTCAGTATTTTGTAAACAATCCTTTCTATGCCAGGGACTAAAGGGCGATTACGGGGATTACGATGGCAATAGTTGCGGCGATCCCACCATATCTATTATGATGCGCCCGCCAGTGTGGCGGGCCCATACTGTATATTTTACATTGCGGTGGGCGTTGCTGCTAGCAGCACCCACCACAATGTAAAATATACATGTTGTGCTTTTACATGCACAACGTGACAGGCACCGCGTGGTGCCTGCCACATTGTACATGTAGAAGCAGAGGGGTACCATAGGTACCCCCCATGTGCACCCCACACCCTGGGGGCCCGCAACGGGCCCCCACCAGCAAGAACCGCCAGCCTTTCCATGGCGGCAATGCAGCCATGGAAAGGCTGCTCTTAACCGGCATCATAAAATGGATGGCGGTGTCTTCCAGACACCGCCACCATATTAAACCCCTTTTTCCGCCGGTCGACTCGTTGACCAGCAGAAAAGAGGCGGTTGCTCTTTCTGTTCGCCGCGGTGCCTTCCCTATTCCCACCGCCATCTTAATTTGGCAGTGGGAATAATCAGGTCGATGGCAGGAAATCCGCAACCGCCGGGCCGGCGGTCCTCACCGCCGGCCCAGCGGTCGCGGATTTCCCGCCATCGTAATCGGCCCCTATATCTTTTTGCACATTTCGCAGCAGACTTTCTTAAAGTGTGTAATACAATTTTAAAATAATAACATATATTCACTGTGCTTTCTGTCACAGGTTGGGACCACATAGTACCACAAATACACAAGTCACTACTCCCTACTGCACCAACAAGGATTCAATTCTGTGGCTCTCTGGTTACACATACAGACATCAGCAGCGAATGCATTAATGTAGCTAGCGTAAAATACTGTATTTCCCAATGATCTGTTTAACTTGCAATTATTTTTTTTTAAGGTGCGCTAGTTATTTTAAATGCAGTTGCATGAAAGTAAAAGACCATCAAAAGTTAGACAATATTTTGTCATTTTAGCCATGTGTTTGACCCCCGGGCTCACCGCACTCAGGTTCAGTTTCCATATTTTTTTATGTACTTCCACCACTATTACAAACTTGAACATTGTAGTCAGAATTCAGAGTTAAATCTGTGTAAGGATATAACTATAGCCCCTTGTGTATGTAAAACGCACATTTACTGCAACTGCTGGGATGCACACCCTCCGCACACAAAGCAGGCCCTTTGCTTCCCGGGCCTTCTTTCTTCCGCACACCTCGCGCGCGCCATCCTTCAAATGCTAGCTTCAAACGCACACCCCCAAGAAAAAACAGAAAAGATGTTAGCAAAAGCTGTTAGTGCCAATTCTGAGAAGCATCACAGGCCCAAAGCGGGCCCCGCGCTGCCACATATTGCACAGCAAAATGCCTCAGAGGGGGTGAAAAAAAGACATCACCTTTCTTGATTTCAACATCTCGCGCTCCGGATAAAGCGCGATTCCCCCCCTTTTCCTGCAGCGGGTACAAGCGGAAATTCAAATGAGTTCCATCTGCTTCTGCGCTTCCCCAAAAAAATGTTGCTGATGTTGTGCGCTGTTGTTGCGAAGAGAACTGCCAAGAATCAGATGCGCTGTAATATTATCAGTAAGGCACGCGACAGCTTCCTTGGCAAGACCAGATGTGCGGTGGCGTGCGACCCCAAACAGCGCGCGAGCACCAGACTCAGAGGGGGCGCGTCAGCAGACCTGCATCCTTGGCATCCGGTAATCTCGGCTCCGTCTCCTGACGTGAGGACGCCTCCTCTGTCCCTTGCAGCCGACCAACTTCTGTATACTCTCCTAAACTGAGATCAGGGGAGATTACCTGTCCCAAATACCTGTGCCTACTACGTCTGACAGACATTACCCCGCCTGCACAACCTGTAGACACCAAGTAAGCGTGCTCCTTAGAAGGTCTGTAGTGTCAGACATAGAATATTTCATCACAGTGAGCACTGATGGGAGGGTGTGGGTGGGGAGAGGATTTATATTGGGAAGGTTTTTTTTTTCTTCCACTCGTTTTGTTATTAATGTAATATCAGAGCCGGTCCAAGGCCTTCTGAGGCCTTCTGAGGCCCCGGGCGAAAGGGAAGATGTGAGGCCCCTCTAAGTGCCTTACTGCCTGCGCGAGTGCGCTTTTCCCTACTCTGCGGGGCCGGCAGGGGGCCCCCTGAGCGCGAGGCCCTGGGCAGCTGCCCATACCGCCCATGCCTAGGACCGGCCCTGTGTAATATGGTACATGAGCGGAGCGCTGCAACGCTGTTTGTTGCTACTACTTTCTCGTATAGAAATGCAAATAAAGAGATTTGAACCATAAACTGAGATCAGCTGTTTTTTACAAAAGACATCGGCTGGCAGGGAACAGGGTGAGAAGGGCGGGGGACCCACATATATATAAAAAAAAAAAGAAAACCATTTACCTCCTTTTGGCCTCATCCGTCTTTCCTTCGTCATTGCGCCCGAGTCCTGAAAGGACCCAGGCTCCCCTAAGCCAATCACAATGCTGCAATGCAGCGTTATGATTGGTCTGAGTGCCGTGGTTCGGCGCTCAGACAGGAACGGGGAGCATGTGCATGTTTCTCACCAGGCTGTGTATTACAGCCTGGAGGGGAACATGCACAGTGTGCATTAGAGGTTGACCTGCCCAAGACGGCCGGCCAAGCAGTCATGAACACTTAGGGGCAGATTAGGATTGCGGATTTCCCGCATCCTCCGGGCCGGCGGAATCCACCGCCGGCCCGGAGGATGCGGGAAAACCGCTGCGTATGCTAGAAAGACCCACCGCCAAATTAGGATGGCTGGTGGGTCTTTGAATCTGTCTGTCGCTTTTTCGCAGCGGTCGCCTTCCGACCACGGCGGAAAAGCATTAACATGGCTGGCGGTGTCTATCAGACACAGCCAGCCATATTATGATGGTATACAAAGTATGCTTTTCCACGGCGGCTTTTCCGCCGTGGAAAAGCATACGGACCTTCACTTCGGGGGCCTGTTGCGGGCCCCCTGGGTGAAGGGGGGGGTGGAGGGTGCACATGGGGGGTACCTATGGTACCCCACTGCATTTGCTTGAACAAAGCGGCAGGCACCGCGAGGTGCCTGCCACTTTGTGCACGCAAATGCCGTGCATGCATTTTTAACATTGCAGTGGTGCAGCTTGAAGCTTCTCCTACTCTATGGTGGCGGACGGACTCAGGTCCGTCCGCCATCATAATCGGCCCCTTAGTGTGCATGAACCACTCCTCCACCCTGTGCCACCAGCCCCGCCCCACCCTACTTCAGCCCTGCAGCAACGAAAAATACAAGGATAATAACTGTTCTTATCATTTTATTTTTCCCTTTTCTACTGCTCTGACAGCAGTGAGGCGACGCTCCTCCGCCTTAACGGAGGAGCCGCACCTGTCTAATCCTTTGACCCGTTTCCCGCCTTTGCTTAAATCACAACTCTCAGTAGAAGGTCGGCTTGGGTGACGGTCGGTTTATAATCCAGAGTTACACCTACATACCTCCTTAGTTCTTGCCAGACTTGGAATCGGACCACGCTGAGGCCACAAATATCTAGGCCCCCCACACCCTGCTCTTGTAAAGGTTGGGAAATAGCATCGGAAGTAACTAGAAAAAATTTAACATTCTCACCTGAAGGCACCGTATGCTTGTTGATGTCTGTTCTTGATATGATAGTTGCTCGTTGGAGCCAATTGGAGGAGGAACTGGCCTGTTGTGGTCCAGACCTCTGTCCCTATCCTATGTTTCCCAACAGGTGGACAGTTCATTGGGAGTGGCTGGGTTGAGTCACTGGAGCCCCATGAAGGGATGGTACCTTGAGGTTCCCTGTCTGCTCTTGCTATGAGGTTTCGATGGGTGTGAGGCTGACTGTGGGGCGGGGGGGGGGGGGGGTTGGGGGGTGACTGGCCTCCTGACAATCTAGGTCTTCTGGCCATACTCCAGACTTGCCCATGGATGAACAGTACATTGGGGTGCGGCTGGTCAGTCATGGGTGCCCCGAGCAAGGGTGGTGCCTTGGATTTCCCTGTTTGCATTCGCTAGCAGATAAGTGATTCTTAAATGTAACATAGTCAAGTGCTCTTTAAAAAAATGTAAATGTGGCTGCGCCAGCTTGGCTGTCTTAGCCTTTCCTGTGTTGATGTGAATATAAATCTGATGATGTACAAAAATGTTCTGTCATAAAGAATTCTGCAAAGAAATGACATGTAAACTTTAATAAGCTTGATGTTTGATTTGAAGTGAAGAAAGCGATGGCCTGCTATGAATATCAAAAAACTGTGGTCTCTCCTATGTGTTGAATGTGTTCGGGAATTAAAGTGCTATTATTAATTGTATGCACTCTGTGTTCTATTCTGCAAAGGGTGACCAGAATTTTAAAGCCAAAAACAGGAATATTTTACAAAAAAAGAAGGTCTACAATTTTACTTCAGCCAAACGGACAAAATGACAGCGCTTCTCAGCAGAGAATTGCTGAAGAGGCTATGAGAACATAAAGAAAATACAATTTTCTTATAACTGCTGCCAACTATCCCTCTTTTGTAAAACATAAAAAGGCACCTCCTGCCGTTTTCAGTTGACCCACTCTAAAAACCGGAACATGAGCTAAATTTCTAGAAATCTTCTGGGACAGCTCCGTTCAGGGTCGGCGCGAGATACGCATGTCTAACATGGGATGGAGCCCAGCATGACCTTGGGATCGGCCCGGGGATCCAGCGTGCTGCTTCCCTCACCACCATCCGGCCTTCTACCCGTATGGACATCTCCGACTCGAGGATCCCTCCAGACCCGAGACCACCACCCTTGAGTGCAACACCACCTGAACACCTGGCTGAATGATGACAAGAATTTCCTGCTCTGTAAATATGTAATATACAATTGTCTAAGCCTAATCGCTGTTAAAATGTAATCCTGAGTGAATTTGCTATTTGTATATACATATATATAATTCAAACCACTAGTATATGTAGTAGACCTTTGTACTAACTACCATTCCTATGTGATTTTAAAGTTTATCTGTTTGTATCTCTTCCTGAAGTGACTTTACAACTTGTACATATGCAATTTTTTTCTGTTTGTATCTCTTATGTAACTCATGTAATCCATTGTCCTTATGAACGCAACTGGTTCTTTTGTAAAGCGCTCTGATACCTTCGGGAAACGTTCGCGCTATATAAACTCGCATTAAATAAATTAAATAAAGAAATAAACAGCTGTTGAAAAACCGGGTCTGTCCCGGCAACCCCGGGATGCCTGGTCACCCTAATTCTGGAGCAGGATGTGGTTGTCAAAAAAAAAGCATAACCACTGGGTATAGAAGTGTGGGGCATATTATCAAGGGATTTATCTCCGCTTTTTTGGCTTTAAAAGCCAAGAAAGCGGAGATAAAATGATCTCCCTATCAGCAACAGGGTGCTAACACGCAAATTTGCATGTTAGCACCCTTTTTCTCTACGCTTCCCTTGCATCTCTAATGAGATGCAAAGGGGGCGTTCCAGAGAAAAATAATAGGAGAAATGTTGTTAAGCGACATTTCTCCTATTATCAAGGATTTCGCTAACCCTGTTTGTGATAAAAAAAACAGCGCTAACCGCGGTTAGCACTGCTTTTTTACACCTGGTATTTTCCTGACTTAGCCATGATATCCTATGGAAGGTGGATATCATGGCTAAGTTTGTGAGCCCCTATCATCAAGCTAACTCCAAACTTTGAGAGATTATCGTTGCTTTTCCAGCGATAATCTCTCAATTGGCAGTTAGTGTGAGGATTTTTATCACTTCTGAGATAAACCTTGCTAATAGCAAGTTATCTCTGCGATAATTTCCGGCGATGCTTAGCGTTAAAAAATTTGCTGCTAAGCATTGTTAGCGTTAAATATCGCTTAACGTTGGTAATATGCCCCTGTGTTTCTAATGTTCCTAGACATTTTCTAGGAGGGATGGATAGTTACTAGGCGTTGTCTGCTTCGAGCAGCAGCTTCAGCAACTTAGGATGCACAGAAGCGCGCTGGTTTTCGAGGAGTCTGTGTTTGTGGCTGTCGAAAAGGAGCGCTTTGATTCGCAGGCATTTGTTCGGCCTCTCTCGGCCTGTCTCATTGTCACTCTCTCCTGCTTTCAAGGTAGACGGTTGTTGGCATCCGGAGCTCTGGCGCCTGATTTCTCTGTAAGACCGCTGACAGCACCGCTGACGGAGCATGTACCTTTAATGCTGACGGCAGCGGAGACAGATTCAAAAATTAGTCTCCACTAAACAGGGCACGCGACGTATACCGGGAAAGAGACAGGGAGGCGACAGGGTGGGCTGTCACCAACACATCACAGCAGATTTATTCCTTCCTGCTTACCTCCAGCTAATAAATCTCCCCAGATGGCATACAAATGCTTCCCTTTTGGAACTAGCCAGCAAATCAAACTATCTATAGCAGCGGTCGAAGTGCATAAAAAAACACTAGGAACTGTGATCCTGAGTCCAATGGGGGCGGGGTCAGCGAGCGTGAGGGGCGGGATCAAAGGTGTGGCTAAAAAAAACTAAATATTCTGTAGCCTCAAATTAAAAATAATTACAAATTATATCAATCAGTGATTGATGCACTATTTTACATTGTGAAACCTCTATTGGTCAGTGCAATGACTGCAGATATATGTGTGTGTAACCAGAGAGCCACAGAACTGAAGTCTGTTTGGTCAGTGGGGAATAGTGATTTGTGTGGTTTTAGCACTAAGAGGTCTCAGCCTGTGATAGAAAGCACTGTGAATATTCATGGCAATACACACAGTATAAAATAGGCTGCACAAAGTGCACATAAAGATTTAGGTTTAAATAAAAATATAAATGCTTCCAAAATATGAATCTGAGTGATGTACAGACTATAGCTAATACACATTTTTTTTATAACTGCCCATTAAAGGCATGCACTCCACAGTTCATCGGGTCACTTTACAATACCTTTCAAAAAGAACACTCTTCAAGTGACTCCGTCAATTAAAGCAAATGTCAGCTTCCAAGCAGCCTTTACATTTGCAGATTAACCAAATGTGCACGTTTACATTTCTTTCAGGCAGCAGGCTATCTGGAAAAAAAGTTTTTTTATTGTTTAGCTGTCTGTCCTTTCTTCAGCTTCACAGTACAGGAGACTCCCTCCCTTCCCTTACACTGAGGTATGTCAAATGTTGCATTTAACCATGCTGGGACAGGTGCCTTTTAATATAAATCAGGGGAACTGTTTTTGTCAAATAAAATAATGTATGGGCAGGTCGTGTCCCATATATTCCGCACACTTCGGCAGCTGATCTATAGGAACCTTCTCTAAATAATGGACCTATGTAACAATATATCTGCTGCTCACATTGTTGTCTTTGTTAATAGATCAAATATAACATAACACAAATAACACACCTATAACTAAGTGGAAATCTTGTTCTTTAACCCGTTAACCGCAACGGTAATTCCGCCGCGGTGCGGGCGTTTCCGTGCGTGGGTAGGGCCGCGTCGGCCATTGGCCGACAGCAGCACTGGGGAGGTAGTGCTGCCGTCGGCCAATGGCCGACGGCAGCAAGGAAAGGGTTAAATATAGAGCTTGAGACTACTAACATTTTTGTCTTTACATCTGTGGTTTGTTTCGCTGGTCCATTTGCCCCATGTCCAAGTGTTTTGCACTTTTTTAGGTCTAAGTTTTGACACTGCAGCTGTTAATCAGACCTATCGCTTACAATACACCTTGAGTAAACTTTGTGTCCACCCCTTTCTACCCTTATCTTTGTTTGACTAGCCTCTTTCAGCTTGTCAATCACTTATTGGCCCAGGCAAGTGCGGCATTAATATCTCACCTAATACTATCGTCTTTTTTGGGTGCATCCTTCCATCTCCACTTGTGTGCATTCATCGAACCCTCTCTGTTCACTTCAGGTAGCTTCGACATGCTTATGATGCATGTAGTTGCACATTAAACTCAGACCTATTGCCTTGGCCAATGCTTGTTTTTAGTGTTCAACTGTTTCTATAGTGCTTTCCAGATGGAACTGCATGCATCATTCAGCCCCTTTGCCCTCAGGTCATGGACCATACTTCTCCCTTGTTCCGTCCTTTCTATTCTAAAATGGCTGCCACGTTAGTAGTCATCACACCATGTTAACAAGATGAGTCTGCTGTCTGGTTTGTCAGTGTCTCTAATTCCTCTAGAAGCACTTCAGCAAAGTGCTCCTAACTTAGATCAGTCTTTAATGGCATTGACCAGGGATTTTAGATTTATATGACAATGGCTTCAAAACTATGTATGCGAGTTTACTGAGTAAATAACAAGACTGACTCTACTGAAAGTGTCTATATAATGGAGGACGGTAAAGGAAGTATTTCAACTATTACATGAAAATACAAAACAACGATTAGAGACACCAGGGGCATATGTTATGTTAATAACACTTAATGAAGCACAACAAATCATACCCCAAGGTATATCTCGGCACTCTGCCAGCACGAAACAAATAGCCAGAGATTAGAACAGCCATGTTTTCTGCATTTTCCTGAATTTGGTGAAATCAGCACAATAACAAAGATGGAGAGGTACGTGATTCCAGGCAGTAGGGGCCATAACAGAGAAGGCTCTTCCACCGTATCTCACAGTGAGAACACGGGGGACAATCAGAAACTCCTAGGTGCTAGATCTTAACGTGAGGAAAGGGAGCTAGCGATACAATTTGTCCTTTCAGTAAAGTGAAGCGAATATATGATGTTACAACGCAAACAATTACCATGCATGCTTTTACAACGCAGTTTTTACATTGCAACTACCATTACATCGCATGATTTTACAACGCATGCCATTACAGCGCATTTTTAGGTCTCGCCTTTACCATTCCGCAGGAATGGGAAATGGGGAGAATTCAAGTCGGCAAAATCCTCTTCAAACCAAGGGCTTTCAGCCCCGCGGTTTTCTTGCAGTTCACGTGAATCACGTGAGCAAACATGCACGTGCATTCACGGCCAGGGCTTCTCCTCCCCTAGCAGCACTCCTCCCACACCACCATCTCCCCCCTCCCACACCAGCACCTCCCCTCTCTCTCCCCGCAAACACAGCCTTGCCGTAGCAGCACTCCTCCCACACCAGCACCTCCCCCCTCCCACACCAGCACCTCCCCTCTCTCTCCCCGCAAACACAGCCTTGCCCTAGCAGCACTCCTCCCACACCAGCACCTCCCCCCTCCCACACCAGCACCTCCCCTCTCTCTCCCCGCAAACACAGCCTTGTTTTCATTCTGTGCAGTGCAGCACCATCGTTGACCCGATTTTGTAAATTAAGATGCTTTGCCAACACATGCTTGTTATCACACTTTAGGTAAATCTATTATTTTTTCAAACGCTTTGTGAAGTGTGTGTACAAGCTTTGTTTATGGTAGGCACGGGAGAGCCAATGCAGCAACTGGAACCCAGTTCCAGTTCGGTAGCTTTGGATGTTTCGCCACTTCTTCCCTATTGAGAACTGAAGGAGAGTTCATTTGTTTTTGCGCTGCGTTCCTCATGCACGTCTCGCCACCTGCGCTGCTCTCTTTTACCTGCCACTTTCCTGTTGCGTTGATTTGTGCGCTTCCCCAACTGCCTACCCTGCTCCCGCGCCCTTCATGTTGCTTTCACGTCCCTCCGGCCCTCTCCACGTTGCTTTCGTATCCATTCCCCCACCCAACCCCATATTGCTCTCACATTCAATGGTGTTGCCTATGTTAATGCCGTACAACTAATTGTGACTGACTTCCGTTCCTACTGAACCAGGCTGTAAGACTGGTTTTTCTGGCAGTGGGAATACAGATTTTTTAAAACAGATGTCTGTTCGGAAGTCTGCTTAGTTCGCCTAACTCTGTCATGGCCGCGCATAGCACAAGGCTCCGCCCAGAAGGTATAGTATTACTGACAGTGGCAGCATAGGTTGTAGGCTGTAATGCTGTCTTGCAGCAACAGATAGCTGGCTACTCATACTTTCAAGAAGCAGAGCACGCAAATCACACGGAATTCAGGCAAAGGGCAAAAGCTGGACGGGCTACAGCACCAGCACAAACCCCCTTCCGACACCACCCTTCCTTTAAAACTCGAGGACACAGGAGCAGCCTCATCACCCACTGGAACAAGCAGGAACACCCCGCCCCATGGTTCGACCCGTTGTCACACCTAGTGAGTCTGTGCCATCGGCTGCAGATGTCTTTGTTTGCACCCTTTCAAATTCATTTGGGAAATAGCTTTTAGGCGTAATATTTGTGTAGGTAAAAAATTAGATTGGCTGCTCAGCTGAAGCATTCTTTGCCCATGAATTTGCCAAGCCCCTCAAACTGTTCATCACAGAGCAGCTTAATCACAATATGTTGATGCCGATAATGTGAATATAGATCAAGTAGTTATCATGGCAAGCACAGTGCCTAATGCAGGGTTTGCTGCAGTGTGCTAAGTTCCTGACTGGCAGAGCGTCTGCACAGTAAGCTATCCCATCAGTGAGCAGCAATGAGATTAGAGCAGGGAACTTTTCTCTCTTGATTTGATGACATTGAGCTGTTTGAGTTCCCCGTCCATGCTGCTGCAGTCCAAATCTGGGTTAGTACTTTACTTGGAGCATGCCTAAAATAATTGGCAGAACCACTAGACCCCAAAGGCAACGCCACTCACACACGCAACGCCACTCACACACGCAACGTCACTCACACATGCAACGCCACTCACACATGCAACGCCACTCACACATGCAACGCCACTCACACATGCAACGCCACTCACACACGCATCGCTACTCTCACCCATGCAACGCCACTCACCCACACAACGCCACTCACCCATGCAACGCCACTCACCCATGCAACGCCACTCACACATGCAACGCCACTCACACATGCAATGCCACTCACACATGCAACGCCACTCACACACTCAACGCCACTCACACACGCAACGCCACTCACACACGCAACGCCTCTCACACACGCAACGCCTCTCACACACACAACGCCTCTGACACACGCAACGCCACTCACACACGCAACGTCACTCACACACGCAACGCCACTCACACACGCAAATCCACTCAGACACGCAAATCCACTCACACCCTTGCAGTGCCACTTTTACCCGCACAGCACCACTTTCAGACACACAACGCCACTCACACCCATGCAAGCCCACTCTCACACACGCAACGCCACTCTCACCCATGCAATGCCACTCACCCACGCAACGCAACTCACACACGCAACGCCACTCACCCACGCAACGCCACTCACCCACGCAACGCCATTCACCCACGCAACAACACTCACACATGCAACGCCACTCACCCACGCAACACAACTCACTCAAAGCCACTCACACACACGCAGTGCCACTTTCACCCGCACTGTGCAGTGCACAATAGGTCTCGCAGTAGGAAAGTTGGAGCTATTGGTTTTGTAAATGACAAAGCCCTTTATGTTTTTAAAATGAAAACAAAAATAAAAGGCATTGTTATTTGCAATTGTAATAGCTCCAACTTTCCTACTGCGAGACCTATTGGCAACGCCAGTGCTTGTTTAAAACTACCATTACAGCGAATTCCATTATAATGCATACCATTACAACACATACCATTACAAAGCACACCATTACCACGCATAATACTTTTAGGGCAACAGTACGGTAAGTGTTGGATAGTGTAGGGGTAATAATTACTATTTCTACTCAAGTGAGTGCAACAGTAGGGTAAGTGTTGGATAGTGTGGAGGTAAACATTACTATTCCAACTCCAGTGAGTGCAACAGTAGGGAAAGTGTTGGGTAGTGTAGGGGTAAAAATTACTATTCACATCTACCCCAAAACCCACACCCACACTAAAACAAAAAAAATCTTCATTACTTACCTTATAACGCGTCATAATGGCATGCATTGTAATGGTATGCGTTTTAATGGCATGCGTTGTAGTGACATGTATTGTAATGGCATGCGTTGTAATGGCATGCTATGTAAAGGAAGTTGAGTTGTGAGAGTTGCATTGTAAAATCAGTGGGATGTAATGACTTGTGGGTGAGACAACTGATCCTAAACACAATACAATTTTGGACAGGTAGCAAATGAAGATCGCTCAGAATAGGAGCCAAGGGCGAGCCTGACAAGATATTACAGACCAGGCGGGGAGCCGTATTTTGCACCACCTGGAGCTTAGACAGTAAGGTGTCATTAACTGCCATAAACAGTGCATTACTGTAATGCAGGTGGCTTATGACCAAGGTCTGGCCCAGTGTTGTGCTGGCAGAAGATGGTAGCCAAGGAAAGACCTTCCTCAGAAGAAAGTCTCATAGTCGCAAAACAGGTGCTGCACATTACAACAAAGTGAATCTTCATGGAAAATTCCTGGTCCAGCTTAACGCCCAGATTTTTACGGGGTGACATGGTGAAGGAGCTGCCCCCAACTTCGTTGGCCACCAGTCGGGAGTCCAGAGGAACTGAGCTTTTCAGAACAATACGACTTCAGCTTTTTCACTGTTCAGCTGGACACAGTTGGTAGTCACCCAAGCCAGGATTTCCCTCAGACAGTTTTGAAAACGATGTTTTGCATTGTCAATGTCCTTTCCTAGTGAAATGATCAACTGGATGTCACCAGCTTGGGTAATGACATCAAAGCCTCTGAATTTTACAATCTGTGCCAGGGGGCCACATAGATGTTAAACAAAGTTGTGTCAGAGATGAGCCCTGAGGCACTGCCTTATTGATGGAAATCGTGTGTGATTTGACAGTGCCCAGCCTGATTATTTGAGTGCAGCTTCCTAAGAAGTCTACGAGTCACAAAAGAGTGTTACCCCGACACCGATCTCCTCCAGCCTGCGGATCAGCACTAAGTCTGAGACGGTGTCATAAGCCGCAGAAAGATCTAGCAGCACAAGCATAGCTGGGAAACCAGCATCTAGAGTACAGCGTCTGCCGTCCGTGACTACCACTAGCGCGATCTCTGTGCTGTGAGCCGTTCTGAACCCCAATTTGGAGGGAACCAGAATCTTACGGTCCTCCAGGAATGCCATGAGCTGTTTATTGACCCAGCTTTCTGACATTTTCACCAGTAAAGGTAAGAGTGATATGGGACGGTAGTTGGAGAGACTTTTAGGATCGGCATTCATTTTTTTAAATATAGGGGAAACCAGAGCAACCTTCCAAAGAAGTGGAATTTTAGCCGATTCCAGAGAGAGATTAAAGATCGAAAGGATAGAAGGGGCTCTAAAGGTAGCAAGATTTGCAGAAACACTAGGGTGACAAATGTCTAAGGGGAGCCTGTTTGGCCTTCATCAGTAACCCCCAAATTTGGTCCAAGGTGCAAGGTTGGAACCTATAAAGATTAGAGTAGTTGCCCTGGGAACCAGAATTAAGGTCAAGTAGTTGCATCACCCTCGCACCACGCAATGGAGCTCAAGGGCAACGCAACTACGAAGTAAGATTTATCAAGCGACGCAAGGCCAGCTTGCTTGGCCCTGTATGGAGTGATAACGCAAGGCAGCGCAAATCACTGCTTTGTGTTACCCTGCCCCAGGGAGGTGTTCCATGGGTGGACATAGGCGTTCCCACGTATCCACCCATAGATTTTGGCGCTTTCCCAGAACTACCAACACTGGTTAACCTGGGAATGCGCCAAAAGGGTACGCCTCCCTAGGTGAGGCATAACGAGGAAAAATTATCTTTATTTCTCCTCGTTTTTTTCTCTTCCGATGTGTGCTGCATTCTGCAGCGCACATCGAAACAGGAAAATGCCTCAGAGGATTGTCTCTGTGCAGTAAGGTGTCCCTTCATGCCCCAAAACAATCCCACTTACAACGCAGGCACCTTTGTACCATGGCGCCTGCATTGGCACTAGGCAAAAATATAAAATAGACATGAATGTGAAGTATGGCGCATTCGTGTCCTCTCCTTACAGCGCAGCACAGAAAGGTGGCTTGCTGCGCTGCGTGATTTGTTAATAAATGTGCACCTACATCTTTAAATTGAGGAAAGGCAGCACAGCCTTAGGAGAAAGCCCAGTGGCACTGCACAAGGCCAAATAAATTGCCTTTTCCAGTGGATGGGGAGAGCTCCAGAAGGCGAAATGTTATTTTACTGGGAGCGCTGAAACTCTTGGCATCATTTCTACTGATGAGAAGAGACAGCCGTCGATTCTAAGTGATGCCTTGCCCATTCTTCTCATTAAAACGTCGATGGCGCAGCTGTAAGCACTCAGCGCGCTCCTTCCCGGCTCAAGCTGCAGTGATCGCTCTCAGGTCCCCTTGAATGCTGTCGGAGATACGCAGAAATACTTCCAGCTTGTTTAATTGATAGCAGGCATTGTGAAATCCTCGGCAGGCCCTCCATTTGGCTCGCTGCTTACACTAAGCCACTCAGGAAATGCATAAAAGATATTGGGCCTCATTTATGAGAAATGACGCATCGCTGCATGAAAGCAGCGATGCGTCTCTTCTCAGTGCGCACTCCTTGCAACATACCTGATGCGTCATATTTAATGTATGACGCATCATGTTGCAAGGAGTTACAGATACGTCAGTATTTCTGACGTATCTGTAAGCGCAAAAGTGACGCATTGCTGGAGTGTGTCACAAAAGTGACGCAACTCCAGCAATGCCTCCTTTCACATGGGGCAAGCCCCATGTGAAAGGGCCTGCGCCAGTCTTACGCCTGCTGTGAGGCAGGCGTAAGATTTTGACGCATTTAAGTCCTAGAAGTGGCACAGTGAAATCTGGTAGATTTCACTGCGTCACTTCTACGACCCTTTCTTGCATGGGAACACCCCCCCTGCATACATTATACCTGGCGCAGGTATAATGTAGCGCAGGGGTTTACAAAGTGACGCATCCACCTAGATGCGTCACTTTGTCAATATGGCGCAACAAGGCGCATTTTTTTACACTGCTGGTGCTTCGCAAAAGGTGACGCACCAGCGGCGTAAAAGTGGCGCACGGCCTCATAAATGAGCCCCATTGTAAACAGGACAAGAACCGTTTTGGCCTATCCAAAGTGCCGATATTTCTTTATTTCATACTGGCAGCCACGTGCATGGTATCAATTAACCACTAATAAGGGGCAGATTTACAAGACCCTTGCGCCACTTTTGCGTCACTTTTAACATGGGACAAGTGACGCAAAAGTGTCTCAAGGGGCTTCTAAATAAGCCCCTAAAAGTGCAATTTTCCAAGCAGATGGGATTATTGTAGGGAACCGATTTAAATCAGTGCAAGGCAACGTTTGTAATATGTAATTTGTTTACACTCCACTGCGCAAGGTAGCTCGGTGGGTGGCTGCACCTCTGATGGGGCCTATACTCGTACAGCATACCCTCCTTCTATTGCTCATGGTGACAGGCCTGTGGCCGAGCATGGCACATTCTCTGTGCATTCGTCAAAAGATTGGATGTCAGACACACGCATGGTATGGGGTGCATATTATTTTTATTTGGCTCAGAATATATAAAATATAGGAATCAAAAAAACATACAAAATCGTGGCACAATCAAGTTCATATCCAGTAATAGAAGGAGCAACAATTCATTGCAAATCGTGGAACAACCTTATTCCTATCACATAGTTGCCAACAAATTCAATCAGTTAACTAACAGGAAAAAGCAGCAATGGCCTGCTAAAACGCACGCGACTCTCCCCGTGCTACAATGAAAATAGCGCATCTCACAACCAAACCCCACGCCTTCTCTTGTCCCACCAGTGCAATGAGACTACCCCATATTTTGTTAAATGTACTCAATGAACCAGCTCGTTTTGCAAAGATTTTACTCCCTCCTGAAAACTAGGCCCAATTAAATTCCACCGATAATATGTCAGGGTGAGGTTCATCGCCTATAAGCTGTATTACTGCATCTGGCTATCAGGGTGGCTAATAAACAATTCCTTCCTAGCCCCTTTGAAGGTTAACTCCAGATGCCTGGATCCACCAATTAAGGTTGTCAATGCATCAGGTGTTTTCATCTCATATAAATAATTATACCCAGCTGTTAACACCACGTGCCAATAGTTCCTTAATACTTCGCAAAACCAAATTATATGAGTCCAAGAAATCTCTTCCCCACATCTAGGACAAGCCAGTGGTACCCTTGGATTTCTTTTATTTAGATACATTCTAGGGGTATTCGCAACTTTTCCCGTTGAGTATCATTGAGGCACTGGCTCAGCATAAAGATTTGTCAAGGCATTTTATAAGGAAACCCCACCAGGAATAAACAAGCATTTGCAATGCAATAGGTCTCGCATTTGCAAGAGTTTGAGCTATTGGCATTGTAAAAGGCAACGCCTTTTATGTGGTGGTTTTCAAAACAGATAAATAAAAGGCGTAATTTACAATGCCAATAGCTTAAACTCTCTCAAATGTGAGACCTATTGCATTGCAAATGCTTGTTTTGCATTTGTCACCCCGAGTGGGGCGGGTATGCCCAGATGTGAGTCCCTTGTTCTCCATGCCACTAGAGTCAAGCTATCCTGGCTGATGAGTGGTGATATCCTGAACTCAGTCCCAGGATGCTTGTTTCTGCTCCAGGGAGCACCGGCCGTGGCAGGTCAAACAGGACTGTTTCCGTGGGGAGCAGGGTCAAGACGGGTTTGCATATAGCTGGGTCTAAACTGGGTTGGCGTGGGGAGGAAAAAAACAATCCATTTAGGCCCAGATATCTGCACTGGTGTGAATGTTTGACATTGTTCAGAATTCTGTCCATCAATTGTTTCTTTGCAGAGGATTTCAGACAAATCTCCACATATATCAATATCCATATTGATAACCTTTTCTTTATGGACTTTAATACTGTTCTTAGAAATAAGTGACTGTTACCGCTAGGTCCATCAGTGCGGCCTCCGAGTGACTCTGCTATTTGGGTACAGGGCTGGCCGGGGCAGAGAGCCATGGCTTGCAGCCCGCTCTGAGTCCTGCACAGCCATTTGGCAGGGTGGCTCGAACGTTTGGCAGGGCGGCTCGGACTGGGACGGACTGAGCAGGGCGTGTGCTTCACTTGAGCAGAGCCCTTGGCCCGGGAGGGCGACCGCAGTCTTTAACTGCTCCCGGTGATGATCTCGTGGAAGGCAGTTCTAGCCTAAAATATGTTAAATTCAGGGCTCGAGTCGGGTTAACCCGCGGGTGGACAGCGTCCCCCCACTTATCTTACCGGGGGGACGCCATCCCCCCGCCAAACAGCTGGACTTCAGTCTTTGGCCTCTCTGGGATGAGGAGCTCCGCACCTTTCATGACGTCACTTCCGGCAGTGACGTCACTTCCGGTAACAACGTCCCCCCACTTCTTTTTTTACGACTTGTGCCCTGGTTAAATTCTCCAGGCACTGCCCGCTCCACCTTCCCCCGGCCGCACTGACTACAGTACAGCCACACCCATGCCTGACTGTGTACAGTACTCACACATTTAGTGTCACTGCTGGTGCTGTGCTCTGCTCAGCTCTGTGTGTTATTGAGCACACGTGTGCAAATCTGTGTTTTAAAGCGGAAAATTTTAGCAGCTGAGTTCAGATGCAGACCCATGCTTGTGAAGGGGCGCAGCACTGCTGGCGTTGCAAAGGATACAGTTTGCTGTGCTCTGCCCTTGCTCCTGGGCCCAAGAAACTCCTCACACAGATATTTTACATGTGTGAGCAGGATGGTGGTTTAATAAATAGATTGTTGACGCTGGAATGTGTCAACAACTTGCGAGTAAGCCTGCCCTCACCTCGCACAATGTACAGTGGATCTGGGCTGGCATGGGTGCACACTTACAAGTGCACATCTGCCAGTAGGGCTGCCACCTTTCCAAGAGAAAAAAGCTATTTGTTGCTGTTTTAGCAGTCTGCAAAGTCCCGTTTCTGGTGCTAAAGAGGAGAGTAAACGAAATGGAATGCTACTTCTGATATTTATAGGTTTCAAGTTGCTTGCGAGAAAATGTCACTCAGTCATTGAATGCCACTCATAATTCCACCAGAATTATGAAAATATCACACATAGCAATATGAAACCTTGGCAGCTGTGCTGCAGCCTGCCAGCACCCACCGGGGACTGTACTCTGCAGTACCGACTTCATTTGCAGCTCCCATTGCAGTTTATGTAACTGAAGATAGTCGGTGCCCCCTGCTCAGCAGCGACAGCTCACCAGCTCCCCTCCCCCAGATCACAGTCAAAGCGCCTCGATGCCAGAAGGTCTTGGTGCCACGGGGGCCAGGAGTTCAAAGGGCCTAGCCATGGCCATGGGAGCGAGGGCCAAGCAGCGGTCAAAGTGCTCAAGAGAAAAATCAGAGTTCAGCATCCATCACTCACTGGGCCGGCCCTCGTGCTGCACGTCGCTTTAGCGTCAACATGTCAAGCACACAAACATCACTCATCGTGCATTGAAGTTGTGCAATTCCTATTGTATTTTATTTAATAGACAACAATGTTACTTTATGTTATTCTGAGCACCACGTGCAGGTTAACATGACAGCTCACTTGCCTTCTTAGTTCACTAATGGGTCACGTTTAACAAGAGACATCGGAACATTATCCATATTAATACATTTAAATACAGAAACCTTTTTTCCTTCAACTTTTTTAAGAAGCAACTCCGGTTTCCTAAAGTACCAGTGCTGCTTCAAAAAAACCAAACAATAATCTATTTTGGAATACTTGAAGGGAATGGGGCAGGTGTCCTCGGTCATAGTGGTGCCCAGCGCTATTGCTGACTAGTCGCGCGCATTCAGAGCGCTTACCTGTATTTTTAAAGTACCTGTTTAGTATTTGATTTATTTTATGTTTCTTTTCCCTTGTTTTTAAATCGCGCCGCTTTAGCCCCTTACTTGCACCATAATTCATCCTAACCACCGCAGCTTTGCGGGTCCGGTTCTGGGGAGGTGTGGGAGAGCGCCATTTTAGGATAGCGAATTGAAGCTATTGGCCGCCATCTTGGTGCGGCTCGGCGCTCGTGCAATCACGCAGTGTTGGCCTACTTAAGGCAGAACTTTCAGCGAGGCCTGCCTGGAGAAGGTGTCCTCGGTCAGAGTGGTGCCCAGCGCTATTGCTGACTAGTCGCGCGCATTCAGAGCGCTTACCTGTATTTTTAAAGTACCTGTTTAGTATTTGATTTATTTTATGTTTCTTTTCCCTTGTTTTTAAATCGCGCCGCTTTAGCCCCTTACTTGCACCATAATTCATCCTAACCACCGCAGCTTTGCGGGTCCGGTTCTGGGGAGGTGTGGGGGAGCGCCATCTTAGGATAGCGAATTGAAGCTATTGGCCGCCATCTTGGTGCGGCTCGGCGCTCGTGCAATCACGCAGTGTTGGCCTACTTAAGGCGGAACTTTCGGCGAGGCCTGCCTGGAGAAGGTGTCCTCGGTCATAGTGGTGCCCAGCGCTATTGCTGACTAGTCGCGCGCATTCAGAGCGCTTACCTGTATTTTTAAAGTACCTGTTTAGTATTTGATTTATTTTATGTTTCTTTTCCCTTGTTTTTAAATCGCGCCGCTTTAGCCCCTTACTTGCACCATAATTCATCCTAACCACCGCAGCTTTGCGGGTCCGGTTCTGGGGAGGTGTGGGAGAGCGCCATTTTAGGATAGCGAATTGAAGCTATTGGCCGCCATCTTGGTGCGGCTCGGCGCTCGTGCAATCACGCAGTGTTGGCCTACTTAAGGCAGAACTTTCAGCGAGGCCTGCCTGGAGAAGGTGTCCTCGGTCAGAGTGGTGCCCAGCGCTATTGCTGACTAGTCGCGCGCATTCAGAGCGCTTACCTGTATTTTTAAAGTACCTGTTTAGTATTTGATTTATTTTATGTTTCTTTTCCCTTGTTTTTAAATCGCGCCGCTTTAGCCCCTTACTTGCACCATAATTCATCCTAACCACCGCAGCTTTGCGGGTCCGGTTCTGGGGAGGTGTGGGGGAGCGCCATCTTAGGATAGCGAATTGAAGCTATTGGCCGCCATCTTGGTGCGGCTCGGCGCTCGTGCAATCACGCAGTGTTGGCCTACTTAAGGCGGAACTTTCGGCGAGGCCTGCCTGGAGAAGGTGTCCTCGGTCATAGTGGTGCCCAGCGCTATTGCTGACTAGTCGCGCGCATTCAGAGCGCTTACCTGTATTTTTAAAGTACCTGTTTAGTATTTGATTTATTTTATGTTTCTTTTCCCTTGTTTTTAAATCGCGCCGCTTTAGCCCCTTACTTGCACCATAATTCATCCTAACCACCGCAGCTTTGCGGGTCCGGTTCTGGGGAGGTGTGGGAGAGCGCCATTTTAGGATAGCGAATTGAAGCTATTGGCCGCCATCTTGGTGCGGCTCGGCGCTCGTGCAATCACGCAGTGTTGGCCTACTTAAGGCAGAACTTTCAGCGAGGCCTGCCTGGAGAAGGTGTCCTCGGTCAGAGTGGTGCCCAGCGCTATTGCTGACTAGTCGCGCGCATTCAGAGCGCTTACCTGTATTTTTAAAGTACCTGTTTAGTATTTGATTTATTTTATGTTTCTTTTCCCTTGTTTTTAAATCGCGCCGCTTTAGCCCCTTACTTGCACCATAATTCATCCTAACCACCGCAGCTTTGCGGGTCCGGTTCTGGGGAGGTGTGGGGGAGCGCCATCTTAGGATAGCGAATTGAAGCTATTGGCCGCCATCTTGGTGCGGCTCGGCGCTCGTGCAATCACGCAGTGTTGGCCTACTTAAGGCGGAACTTTCGGCGAGGCCTGCCTGGAGAAGGTGTCCTCGGTCAGAGTGGTGCCCAGCGCTATTGCTGACTAGTCGCGCGCATTCAGAGCGCTTACCTGTATTTTTAAAGTACCTGTTTAGTATTTGATTTATTTTATGTTTCTTTTCTCTTGTTTTTAAATCGCGCCGCTTTAGCCCCTTACTTGCACCATAATTCATCCTAACCACCGCAGCTTTGCGGGTCCGGTTCTGGGGAGGTGTGGGAGAGCGCCATTTTAGGATAGCGAATTGAAGCTATTGGCCGCCATCTTGGTGCGGCTCGGCGCTCGTGCAATCACGCAGTGTTGGCCTACTTAAGGCAGAACTTTCAGCGAGGCCTGCCTGGAGAAGGTGTCCTCGGTCAGAGTGGTGCCCAGCGCTATTGCTGACTAGTCGCGCGCATTCAGAGCGCTTACCTGTATTTTTAAAGTACCTGTTTAGTATTTGATTTATTTTATGTTTCTTTTCCCTTGTTTTTAAATCGCGCCGCTTTAGCCCCTTACTTGCACCATAATTCATCCTAACCACCGCAGCTTTGCGGGTCCGGTTCTGGGGAGGTGTGGGGGAGCGCCATCTTAGAATAGCGAATTAAAGCTATTGGCCGCCATCTTGGTGCGGCTCGGCGCTCGTGCAATCACGCAGTGTTGGCCTACTTAAAGCTCCACTTTCTTACGCGCAGCGGTGACGTGCAGCGGGTGCGCCTTCCCTGCGCCTGAGTCGTGCCAGAGTCCTGCCCGTCTGCGCTCGTCCGTGTCTCGGAGGCGGCCGGGGCAGGACGGCAAACCCTGGTACTTCCGGCATTGCGACTCCTCTTACAGCCTGTGTAAGTATGCTCTCTTACACCTCGGCGGATCTTCTTGCCCTGCGCGGTTCCCTCGGCACTTGCCATCCAGTTTTTCGTGGGGGTCGGGCTTTTAGAAAAGGATGTTTGGAATGTGGTTGGCGTCCCCCACTTCTGAAGGGATCCTTACCGGACATTCCCTTGGCCCACTACCACTGTCAGCTTCTTAATACCAGGTCACTGAGCTGTCACTCCCTGAACATCTGGAACCTGCTGCGGGAGTCCAATATATCCTGTTTATTTCTTACTGAGACTTGGTTGGGGGAAGGCTCTGCCCCGGATCTGGCCAATGCCATTCCTCCAGAGTATAATATCTTCAGGAGGGACAGAGTGACTGGTAGAGGCGGAGGTGTGGCCTTAATTGTGGACAAACACATTTCCTGCACTACCTTTCCGGTAGATGACATCCAGGACTGCGAGGCCTTAGGTTTTACTTTTCACCTTTCTCCCTTACAAGCTTGTACTGGGATTCTTATTTACAGAGCGCCGGGACCTCTTGGGTCTATTTTTGACGAACTTCAAGAGGCACTTTCTGTACCATGCCTCAGGTCGGAGCACTGTATTCTATTAGGCGACCTTAATTTGCATATGGACAACAATCTGGATCCCGATGTTATAAAACTTGTTGACATTACGGCACCGTTTGGGCTTCTCCCTTTTATTCATGGCCCGACTCACAACAAAGGTCACACTTTGGACCAGGTTTTTTCTACGAGACCGCTTATTGTGTCTCTACCGCAGCCTGTTCTGTGGTCCGACCACTTTTTAATTAATTTTGCGTTGATCTCTACTGCCACACATCGGACGAGGCCTCAGCGAGATCCCATTAGGGCCTCTCAGCCTTTTCATCTGGTCTCCGCTGATATGCTGTCCGATGCCCTCCATAACTTCCCCTGTCAACTTTCAGGTAATCTGGAGGAGAATCTTACCCTCTTCCACAAATGGCTCACGGCCAGATTTGAGGCTTTGGCTCCTGAGAAGATGACCAAGTCTACGGAGGGCCGTACATCCGCCCCCTGGTTCACTCCTCATTTAAGGGCCCTCCGCCAGGATTGCAAGAAGGCGGAAAGGGCCTTGCGGCGTGTCTATGATCCAGCTGAGAGACTGAAATACAGAGCGGCGATTAGTTTCTATCACAGGCAGATCTGGGATGGAAAAAAAGTTTATTTGGAGCGTAGAATAGAGGAGGCAAAAAACGCTAGTAAAGAGATCTTTAGAATTGTAAAGGATTTTACCTCCCCCTCCTTAAACACTCCTTCTCACATGCATTCAGAGCTCTGGATAAAGCAATTAGCCGAGTTCTTTGTAAATAAAATCAAGTCCATTCAGGACTCATTTCTTCCTGCCTGTCCCTCGCCGGATGTCGGCGGCCTGTCCCTCCTGCCTTCCATGGACTGATTTCGCCCCTATCTCTGTGAATTTCCCCCTATGTCTTTTACCACCTCTTTGGACCTTCTGTCACGGTTGAAATCCGGCTCGCCATTGGATCCCTGCCCGGCGAAATGTTTGGGGAAAGTGGCTCCTGTTCTTAACACTCTTCTGAATCCACTTCTCAATTCCTCTTTGTCCACCGGTGTGGTCCCTCAGGCCTGGAAATGTGCCATGATCCTACCGCTGATTAAAAAGCCTAATTTGGATCCCCTCTTGCATGCCAACTATAGGCCAATCTCACTTCTCCCTGCTCTGGCGAAAGTGACCGAGAAGCATGTACATCAGTCGATCTCCAATTTCATCGAGGAGAACGACCTTTTACACATGTCTCAATCTGGCTTCCGTGCTAATTTTAGCACGGAGACGGCCCTGCTCGAGGTCACAGACGCCATCAGGGAAGTGTTAGATTCGGGAGGCAAAGCCATGTTGGTCATGCTAGATCTGTCGGCGGCTTTCGACACCGTCCCTCATGATGGTCTCCTTTTGCGACTCTGGGAAATTGGCCTACGAGGGACGGTGTTGAAATGGTTTCAATCCTTTCTTACCGGCCACCGGCAAATGATCTGGGCGCCCCCTTTTTCCGCCGATATGACGCCACTAGAGGTGGGGGTTCCTCAAGGTTCCATTCTTAGCCCCATGCTTTTTAACATCTTTATGGCCCCTCTGGCGGCGGTGGCGGAATCCTTTGGCGCCCAGATTATATCCTATGCTGACGACACCCAGCTTCTGTTCTCTTGTGACAGGGGCGGGGCCTTCGACGGCATACGGATTAGGGACTGTCTTGATGCGGTCTTCGAGTGGTTCCGGCAGCATGGCCTAAAATGCAACTCTGATAAATTGGAGCTGCTTTTCTTTGGCTGTACACCGGACCCCAGTTGGAAGGCCTGGTGGCCACAGGACATGTTTCCCCCAGACAATGTCTCTTCCAAAGCGAAAAATCTTGGAATTGTGATTGATTGCGACCTCTCTTTCAGACCCCAGATCATAGGGCTCTCTGGGAAATGCTTTGGTATCCTGAGGATGCTCAGGAAGTTTCTCCCTCTGCAGTCGCTCCAACACAAAAAAACCATCGTACAGGCACTTATAGGGTCGCGTTTGGATTACGCGAACGCCCTGTATTTGGGCCTACCCAAATAACTTTTGACCCGCTTACAGGTGGTACAAAATTCGGCAGCCCGTGCTATCTTTGGGCTCCCGAGACGGGCCAGTGCTGCTGAGTTACTGAAAGCATTGCACTGGTTGCCCATTCCCAAGAGAATTCTAATCAAAAGCCTGACCGTGGCTTTTAAAGCCCTGCATGGTGTAGGCCCCAAGTACATTGGGAAACGTTTTTCTTTCTACCTGCCTAACAGGGCTTTGCGGTCAGCTTCTTTGGCCAAGGCGGTAGTGCCTTCCATCAAGCGTTCCAGAATAGGTGGTCGGTCCTTTCGCTATTTGGCTCCTCGGGGCTGGAATGAGCTACCTTTTGTCTTTGAGACAAGCAAACAGCCTTCTAGCTTTTAGGAAAGCACTGAAGACCTGGCTTTTTGTCCAACAGTAGCGCTAGATCACCCTCAGTTTTTAGTTGTTGTGTTGTTACTCTGTACCTAGTTCTCTTCGCCAAAGCGCCGGGATGCTCTTGGGAGTAGCCGTGCGCTATAGAAGAAAATAAATAACATAACATAACATAACAATCCTGGGCCCCTGGATCGATGGCTTCCAAGCCTGCCAACACGATTAAGGTGTTTGGAATCAGTTTAACACCCAAACTTGGGAATCAGAAATAGGATGGGGCGTTCTTTTAACACTGCCTCCTAATGCAATTCTGAAAAGATCATAACATTCCCTTTTCACCAGTCAGAGAGTTTTCCAACTCGTATAAGGGCTTTTTTTGCGGTCACAAACCATGTGAGTTTGCGAATCGCAGGGGGTGATATCGCAAAAGTGCTTTATACACAAGGCCCTTGGCTCCCTGTGAGGGTCAAGCAGGGACTGGACACAGTTTAATTTACCAGCTGTGCCCGTCCTTCTGCCCAGCCATTAATGGCTCATACTGTTTCACGAATCTCCGTTTTGTTGGACTGCGAAAGAGTCACAAGAACTGTGAGGATGTGACTTGTCAATGCACGCGGCAGTGAAATGTGTGACTGAGGGAGAATGGCCAGTGGGCACCGCCCAGGCAACAACCACGCAGCAGAGCGAGCATTATGTAATGGCCGCAGGAGATGGTTCTAGTGTGAGGAAGCGGCGCCATCAGCAGCGAAAAGGGCTCGTGCTCGACAGCTCCGCCCTGTTTACATTTCCATGGAACAGGCAATCGCCCTTTGCCCCCCTACAGTGCCCTGGGGCCAAATGTTACCTTTAACTCATTTGCATGAGGTAAAATCAACAACGACCTAGTACTTATTAAATGTAAGTGCTGTGGTCATTGTGTTACCTAGCATTCAGTAGTTTAGCAAGCAGGGAGTTTTGCAAAATTCACGCCCAGCTTGGCTCACCATAAAGGCATTCCGGCACTGCCCCGCCCCCATTTATTTCTTTCCCTGTGTCCCAGCCACGGCAGACAGTCGCTCTTGGGGGCTGCAGTTGTGCAGTGTTGCGCGTGCAGCACAGCTACAGAACCTGGAAGTGAAATGTGAAAAGTGGCTGCTGTGAGAGTGAAAGCGCTTGGCACGCGTTCTGTTCACACGCCGCGAGAGGGGACATGAGATGGGCGCGTATGCAAACATCGCCTGTCCGGACGCGTGCCATCTCTTGTCTCCCTTCGCTCGCAAAAGCGATGACTATAGGTCTCGCCAAGACGGGCAGTGCATGCGCTGCATCGCTAGGCGAGACCTAAAAATGAATGAACCATATCAAATGCTTTTTTGTCATCAATAGAAAAGAATGAAGCCAGAATTCCATTAGCTGTAACATAATCAATGACTGCAACCAAAAAATGGATATTGGCACAAAGCTGTCATTCCGGCCGTTTTGATTTTTGTGAATAATTTGCAGGATTTGTGACGCTATTCTTACAGCCAATAATTTTGCCAGGATTTTATAATCAGTGCTGAGTTGCATTATGACGTGAAAGGGATTTAAATGTACTGGGTCCTTACCTTTTTTTTTTAAAACAGATAAAGTTTCCTCTCAGAGAGGAGGGTGGCAAACTACCCACTGCTAATTTATGATTAGAAAATTGTGACATTGGCCCCTTGAGCTGCTCTGCAAAGATCTGGTACAACTCAGATCGAAACCCGTCTTCCTGAACTGCCTTCACCCTAGGCAGGATTTTAATCACCTTTGTCACCTCCTCTGGCGAAACAGGGCAAGCCAATTTCACGGCTTCCCCGGCTTGTAATTAACTGGGAGACCATTTTCAAGGTACTCAGTCATTACAGCAAAGTTGGATCAGACACCTCTTTATAAATATCTTCAAGATGTTTATGAAAAAGATGTTCTCTGAGAGTCCTGGATAACATTTAATGTCTCAGAATCGTAGAGTCTAGTAATGTGAGCAGAAGCCTCTCTAGATTTTGTGCGCCATGCCAACAATATCCCACTATGCTCCCCTTCTTCACAAAGCACTTGGTTAACTGTTCTAGAGTTTATCAGCTCCACCTCAAGTAAAAACATCCTTACATCTTGTTTGGCCTTCTCCTAACAAGAAAAGTCCTTAAGGGTTAGAGCCCTATTAAGGGCAGCTTCAGCCAAGGACGATTTATCCAGCCTAGACAAAAAGTATTGAATGAATGAATGAATGAATACAAGCTTTACAAAGCACTAACTTAGCCCAGAGGCGTCAAGGCGCTGCTGACAGGTATCAGGGATCAGAGATGCCCATAAAAAAGGCTTACAGATTCAAGCTGGTGAAGAGCCAGGTCTTCAAGACCTTACAGAACGCAGAATGAATTTCCAGCGCCGAAATTGAAGGAGGGAGGGAATTCCACAAATTAGCCCCAGCCAGCAAAAAGCCGCCCCCCAATCTGGCTTTCCTGAACCTGGGAACTGTCACCAGATTCTTGCTGGCAGATCTTAGTGGCTTGCCGTGGACATATCACCAAAACAGTTTTTTAATGCCTTCTGACCCCTTATTTTAAAAGGCCTTGTGCACCAGGCAGAGGGCTTTTAACACAATTCTCCGACCCTGAGGAAGCCAGTGCAGGCTTCCGATAGTGGCCGAAACAGAGTGGTATTTAGGAAGGCCTACCACCAGCCTGGCAGCGGCATTCTGCACTAGTTGAACCCACATCTTCTTTCTAAAGGCCAGTAATAAATTAGTTCACCTCGAAGTGAGGCCTTAAAGGCCTCCCATACTAGTTCAAGAGGGCCAGAGCCTAAATTCATTTAAAAGTAGCGCATGTTCTTCTCCATAATGGTGGCCTGCAGATCTTCAACCTCTAGCAGAGATTGATCTAATCACCAACTAGGGGAGGCTAAACAGTCAGTGTGCAGGTGGAAGGCCAGTTTGAGGGCTAAATGATCAGTTAAACAGTTAGGTTGAAAAGAGCCGAGCACAACGATGCCTATATTGGATGTCAGAAAAAAATTAATTCCTGAGACTGACTGGAACCTTTTTGAGAAGTAAGTGTACGCCCAACTTGTGGCGTTAGCAATCCTCCAAATGCTGAAGGTCTGAAAACTGCCTGAGTTGTTTTTATATCCTCCTTTCTAGGGGTATCTAATACACTAGACTGGAGTGGATTCAAATCACCACACCATAATAATGGGTTTGGGGAAATCGATCAAAGCCACCTGATACAATGCCCCAGGATTATCACTGTGCAATAATAAGAAACTTATATAAAAGTATGCAATTTCAGCTTAAACATGGCGACTGCCCACCCACCTGCCTCATCTTGGAGGGTATTAATGACCGAAATCAAAGCTTTCTTGGAAACTAGAATAGCAAGCTCACCTATGTGCGGCAGAAGCAGAGGAGACCGCCAGCACTTTAAGAGGGTCGCTCAAGTCTTAAGATGGGTTTTCAGATGCTACAAGAATGCCACATTATTTGTAATAGCCAAGGACAACCGTGCTTTCTTCTTATGGGAATTGTTTAGCCCATGAACATTCAATGAAATTAAACTGGGGCATCTATACCATGGATGAAAGCGCAAAAAGATTAGGACCAAAGTTGCCCAAATGTGAGCAATGAAATTGGATTCTAAGAAAACAAAATTGTGCCCCATACTGCCCAATCCCCCCTCACCATATGACCCCCAAACCCACCCAACCCACACCACCACTCCCCTGATGAAAGTGCACAGTGTGGGTTATATGTTGCTTACTAACACTGATGAGGCACCAAAGTGTCACGCAAACGAGTAGCACCAGGACCCAAAACGCTAAGCAAGCGAGTAGCACACTACTCCGTAGGGCCCCAGTGTTAGTGGTTTAATCACTCATGAAGATTACAGTTTGTCTGCGGTTTTCATGTCACCTCAGTCATTTTCGAATTGCATTTCATACAACATTGTTGTGCAATTCCTCAAATGTGGGGGTTAAGGTTGTGTGCGTTGGGTTAAATGGGATTCTCCGCACCTTTGGGAACTTCGTAGTTTTGCCTTCTTTGCCATTTATCAGTGCTTTGTGGTCCTGACAAGGTGCTGGGGAGCTGCAGCACTTTGTGGATGGAAAACACTCTTCATGTGGGATACTTTCCTTATTGCAGACATTTGTCATGCAATAAAACTTAAAATGTGTCACGCTGCTGATCACACACCTTCCCCACGGTTCCTAAATAGTTTTCCAAGCAATTTGTCAAGCAATCTGTTATATACATTTGTCACAAACTGCCATGCAATCTGTCCCCCTTTATGTTCGTGGGAGATTATTCAAGCTATGCTACTAGCAGCCATTCATGTGATTGCACATGCAGGCGTGAGGTGATGACACAAGCGGACATGGGAGCTGTCTTTCAAGCCCATCGCTGCAGCCTGGCACCAGTGGTACCAAACATAATATATGCACTCACCGCAGAAGCAGCAGATTTTCAGCCCCTGGTTGCAGTGCGTATTCCTCATGACTTTAATAAATCACAATCTGTTTTTGACACATCACGTTATTTCGACTCATATGTCAAGGGCCATAGGTATCAACACATTTCCCCATAGACACAGAATGGGCAAAACCCTTTGATACATCTGGCCCTATTACTTCTAAAACTCTTCTTTAAGCGCGTTTCCTTTCGTCGAAAAGTATTTATTCGTACACCTGAATCGATGAAAAATCTTGCAGGGACAGCCAGAGCAACTGCCCCGGAAACTGCCCTGTCTCCTGCCCTTAAGGTGACGTCCATGGGTACTCTGCCTGAGGAAGAACTCGCCGCGTGTGTTGAAACACAGTTTGCAGGTCTAGCGTTCAAGCTTTACGTCTTCAAAGATTCGCACTTCCCTTCCTTCCTGAAGACGTCCATGCCTCGGTTGTTATTGCCTGTTTATTGTCTAAGCTTGTTTATTATACTACCTGTATCAGGCCTCCATCACTGGCTTCGCTCGGTGTTAAAAATACTTTATTGAATTCAGTACATACTATAATTAATCAATCATGATCTTTATTCGAATATGTGTTATCCATAAAAGTACATACATTTCACATAATCCATCGTTAAATATTACAGGTTTATCGCTTAGGTATTTCTCATTGTCAGTTACATAATCCTTCGCCAAGTTTAGATCTTCAGCTAATCAATAAAATATTACATGAGTATCACACATAACCAATTACAGCTTCAATGCTAAAGTGCAGGGTGTGATGTGCAAATATGCAGGGGGCAAGCAAATTAGCAAATCACATGACTAAGTGTAGCTTTGATACTAAAGTGCCATGGTGCAGTGTACAAATATGCAGGGAACAAACAAAGTAGTAAGTCACACAGCCAGTTCCAACTTCAGTACTAAAGTGCCAGAGTGCATTGTTCAAATTGATGATCACAGAGCCAATTGCAACTTCAATGCTAAAGTGCAAAGTGTGATGTGCAAATATGTATAAAGTAGGCAAGTTAATAAATAACGCTAACATTACAAATAGCAGCATTGTAAAAAAGTACCGATGTACAAAAAACAGGGAAAAAAAATTGTAAACAAAGTACTCTATGCGCCCTCATATTAATTGTGTTACATACTATATATCAACCAAATACAAGAACAATATTGATAAACCAAAATGAATATGCAGCAGTAGAAATCTATTTAAAAAAACATAAAAAGTCTTTATGAATTTTGAGAAGGGGAGAGGGAAAGGAGAGAAGGGACAGGGAGGAAGGGAAGGCATAGGAAAAGCCATATTAAGAATCATCAGTAGTAACAATAATGACAGCAAGTTGCTTCAAATATAATTTCATATAATGTGGGAGAGGTGTGGCACCGCGGCCAGGGTGACTGACTCCGGAATCAGGGGATCACGGTTTGATCCCCAGGGCCGGCGGCAGATTAGCCCAGCACCATGTGATTCTGGGCAATAGCTTGCTTAATCTTCCCGACGGCCCCCAGCGCCTAGAGACCCTTACGGGTGATTGTGCGCTTTACAAATGTGGATTATTATTATTATAATTAAAATGAGTCCAGAGCGACTGCGCCGCATGTCACCTGCCAGCCAAAAAACAATCATGTATTTCATACTGTCAGGGGCTACACTGAGTTGTTGTTGAGCGGAGAGTTCCCTCTGTGTTCCCCGCCATTTTCTTTTTATGACTCACTTCTTCTTCTACCTTTCTCCTCCGCCTTTTTAGTGATCTCTGACCTCCCCCCTCTGTCCTAGTGACCTCTCTATTGTCTCTCCTGCTGCCTCTGACACAGTCCTCGCTGTCTTACTTGTTACTATCTGCTTCCCTCTCTGGTTTGTCTCACTTTCCTGCCCTTCTCTGTCCCTCCCTCGGTGCTGTGACTGTATATCCAGTCATATCCCCTCCCTATGTATATAGAGATAACTCTAATCACTAGTATATGCAGTAGACCGTTGTGCTCTCTTCCATTTCTATGTGACTCTTAGAGTATATCCATGTGTATCCCCTCCCTATGTATATAGAGATAACTCTAATCACTAGCATATGCAGTAGACCGGTGCGCTCTCTTCCATTTCTATGTGACTCTTAGAGTATATCCATGTGTATCCCCTCCCTATGTATATAGAGATAACTCTAATCACTAGTATAGGCAGTAGACCGGTGCGCTCTCTTCCATTTCTATGTGACTCTTAGAGTATATCCATGTGTATCCCCTCCCTATGTATATAGAGATAACTCTAATCACTAGTATATGCAGTAGACCGTTGTGCTCTCTTCCATTTCTATGTGACTCTTAGAGTATATCCATGTCTATCCCCTCCCTTTGTACATAGAGATAACTCCAATCACTAGTATATGCAGGAGACCTTTTTACTATCTTAGAGTATATCCACGTGCATCGCCTCCTTGTGTGACTTTACATCTTGTACATTTGCAATTTTTTCCGTGTGTATCCTTCTTTTGTAATGCATGTAATCCTAAATCCTTATGGTTCTCAACTGGTGCTTATGTAAAGCGCTCTGACACCTTCGGGTAAAGTTCGCGCTATAGAAAATCGCATAAATAAATAAATAAAGAGTTCAGTAGAAGAGGCCCTGTCCAATTTCCAAAGCTTATTATCATCTTGAGCAGCTGGGTATATCCCATTCACCTCGTTCATATGCCCCACCCGGAGCCCTCTGTTCTGAAACCCAGCTGTCACTCCTGGGTCATACAGTCTGGACCCAGTGTTCAGTCAGTTAAGTTTCTCGATCCTAATCTGTGGGAATCAACTTCCACTACAATTGAGACAGATTGAACAGATTTCTACTTTCAGAAAATCGCTGAAGACCCTTTTTCATTCTGACAATCTAGCCTTCTGCTCAGCTCATCATGTTTGAAAGTGCCTCAAAGCGCCAAGAGGCCAGTTAATATATGTTGTGCTCTAAAAGAAAAGCAATGAAATAAAAACTTAAATCTAGTTGGTAACACAACACTGTAATCTCATTTAATCAATGGATTTCGGGAGTTAAAACACCCTTTTTCATGACCTTGTAATACTCTTTCCAATGCCATAAACAAGCACTAGAAAAGCCAATAGGTCTGGCATTGGCTTCTGATTCTGGCTTTGGCAATGCTCATTGTTTTGTGAATGTTTTTTGTATGAATGTAAGCATTGTTTGAAAACAAGCATTTCCTAAGAGCCGAAATGTATATTTTTATGGTGAAAGCACACATTGCACTAATAGTCCCTGGAACTGAAGGGATCCAGCTGTTCTGTGGATGTTCCTATTGTGCAAGAGCAGAATGCCTCAATCACAGTCAGGTAAGCCAATGACTGAAGTGGGCTGATGCTGTGCCCCATGCTGGATGCTGTAGTGCATGGAAGCAGAATCTGAATGGCACTGCATCAGACCAATGGATGAAGAGGGCTGAATGCAAGCCCCTGTAGATAAATATGTATGGTGTATATATCCTTTAGGGAAACAAAAATATCTTGGCCAACATCGAACCAACTAGCATGAAATAAATGCAACAGCACTCTACCATTCATAAAAAACTTTGGAGCATGTGTATCGCCAAGGGAACGACACTTTTTGCGACGTTCCTGTGGCGATAGGGGCTTTGCCTTATTTACAAGGCAGTGTTAAGCCACTTAATTTGGCTTAAGGCTGCCTTGTAAATAAGGCCCCTCACGCTATGCTTAGCGTGACAGGGGAAGGCAATGGGTGTTGCTGTGGGTATTCCACCGCAACACCTATTGATTCTGACGCTGCCTCCTAGTTACAAGAGAGGTGTAAGCAGCGCCATAATTAAGACCAGGGAAAACCTGGTCTTACCCTGGCACAACGAAAATAAACGTTTAATTTCTCCTTGTTTTTGCTGTTTTCGTGTGTACTCCCTTGTACAGTACACATGAAAACAGAAAAAGGCCAATGATTGTTTATGTACAGCAAGGACCTCCTTCCTGCACAGGAACAAATATTTTTTTTTAAATCTCGTTTTGCAACTTTTGTGTGTGGGGGCTGCATTGAGCAGCACACATAGAAGTCACAAAACGCATTTAAAGATTGTTTATGTGCAGGAACGGGGACCTTACTGTAATAAACAATCCTCCCCTGCATGCAGACACCCTTTCTCTATGGTGCAAGGGTGCCTGCGCTGATGCTAGGCTGCTAAGTGTAGCACCAGCGCAAGGGGAAGCAGGGCTGCACCCTATTCTATTAAATAGGGTGCAGCCCTGCATTTCTGAAGTGGCAGAGAGAGGCATTAAGCCAGGAAGGCTAACGCATCTCTCTGCCACTTACCTTGTACATATGCCCCTTTGTGTCAGGAAACACGACTGGAGACATGGCTTACTGTCGGTGTGGAGGCTTAATATTGATGGCAGAATATCGATGGTACTTAATATGCAAGTCATAATATTGTAGGTACCATTATATCGAGGTTTTGTATGTCACTGGTAAGCATTTGGTTTTTCTTTTTTAAACAATATTAACAACGTTTTTAATAGATATTACTTGCATGACATGGGCTTTAATATTGTGTTTAGGTTTTTTTTAAGTGAATAATATTGAATGTATTTTATCGTAATTTCTTTTACATTTTTTTTTACATTTATGAAAAGTTTATAGTAGTTAATGTTTTCATTATTTTTAAAATAATATTTATAATTTTAGAGGTGTCTGGGTTATTTGATTTAATTCATATGTGTTTTGGGTCGGTATTGGTTTAAAACATTTCTAAGTTTTACAGTATTTATTATGGGATGCTGAGGTTTACAAGGGTGGTTTAGGTGGGGAGTGTTTTAAAATAATTGTGAGCTATAGAAAACTCTAAAATAAAATAAAATAAATAAATAAATAAACTTAGGAGGGCGTCAACAGAGGTCCAAGAGCCAAATTAGTAGATAAACTCCAAGTTTATTCTTGAGGATTAAAAATTCTATCCACACAGATCTCCAGTCCTTAACAGTCCTTAAATTTATCATATAACACATTCTACAAGGCAAGGAGGAACCAGGGGAGACAAGTCAAATATTAAATAACAAGATCATAATAATACCTTAGATAAAACAGTACAGAAATCTCACTCCACCACCCTTTAATAAACAAAAAAGACAAAAAATAAAAGAAAATTAGTTCACTGACAGTCAATTCAAATTCTAAATTCTGCCATCCTCCAAACTGCCAGCAAAATTAGTTTCCTCAATTTTGATTTTCCTAACCTGAACTTAGGGAGTGGCTATTGTTGCCCGGAATCCTCAGGATTGTATGTTGCTTAGAATGGTCCACCTCTCGACACCACCACGGTCTGAATGTATATACACAGACTCAATGGAGTGGTCAAGCGGGGGAAAGGAAAGAAGGGTACAGCAGGGAGGGAGACCTGGAAAGAGAACAAGACAGGTATAACCAATAGGACAACCGTGCAGTTCTTTCCTTTCCTACCCTGACCCCTTCTGAATAGTGTACATAATACTAAGGGTGGTACCTGTAAAGAAAGAAAACCTTCTCTTCTACCTCTGTGATTCACCTATGGCTTGTAGTGGCTCTCTGCTAGATCTGGAGGCAAAACATCACAATCAGCATGTACATCAATACCACATAACATTAATGTCAGAGGGTTTGCATAGGATTATTTTAACCTACCAAATGAGCAATCTGGTAGGCTGAGACAGGGGTGCGGAAGAGCTGTCCTCCTGCTCACTCTCAGTACTCCTGCTACTGAACACATAAAGAAACAAATATGACTCAAATGACCACTGTGTGAATCACATATAATCAGCAAGCAACGTCAGCCCTCTACCACAATACGTCTTGGATAGAGGCCGTTTTCATTTGGGTACCATCACAATACACAAGGAGATGATGCACCCCACTCGTGGAGTTCGCTTGAAAACAAAATCATAAAGTACTTGGCCCAAGGTTCCGGCTGTGTTTACAAAGGTAACAGAATATCCTTCGCAAGAATAACCAAGTCACTTGATACGGGCTATAAACAAGACGGGCGTTTTCCCCACATGAACCGAGATCGGTTCGCCAACAATGGAAAACGTGTCTAGGCTTGCTTGCCCAGCCAGAACAGGAAATTTGCCCACAGCTTTGAGCTTTTTAGAGGAAGATCCATAGATAGCCAGAACAGGTCTTTTCCTTTCTCAGTGCCGGAAAGGGCTCCGCTGCTGAATTGCTCCGAAAGGAACCGGCAAAGTGGTCCCGCCAACGGAGCAACAAAAGAAGCAGCGCTGAAGCCCTAAATGCCATCATGATGGATTGAGCGCTAGTACTGCGACACAGGAAAGAATAGATAATCTGGTGCTCCCTTACCAGCCTCCTCGATCTTCGCAGCATAGCTCCTCACAGGAAAAGTAAGCGGCATCTTACTGGTGCCCCGGAAGTCGTTTCATAGAAGCGCCTCAGGTGCGCGCTGACGTCATCAACGGCAGAACACCGAGGCTCATGGGACTGGTATTTTTTAATGGCAGATTTGGCGCTTTAGTGCGCCATGGCAGTGTTCTTCCAGCACTCTTCCGATGGGACGCAACAGTGGCATTGAGATCAAGATAGATGGCCAACATATTTTACTGGGGCCAGCTCAAGATGATATCACCTTAACTGGAACATATATTTTACCTTCTATGGTGTTCCTCTGGAACTCCATCTTTGTCATAATATACCCCACAAGGTCAACAGGTTTCCATCCATAACTATATGGGGTAACATCGGGATCTTCCAGTTTAATTTTCCCCTGAAAATGTTTCTCAAAATCGGATATGACGGACAACTTGTACCTGAATCCATCATCGTGGTGATCAGAATCCCATTGAAACTTACTTTATCGGAAGGATACATTTTTTGCATCATGAGGAATAAAAATAGATACACTCTGTAATACTATATTAAGGCTCCCAAAGTACTAAATACCTTGAAGTACAAAGAAACTTATTGAAGAATGCTGCAGGAAAGACAAAAGAAAATGAAGTAACACACTAAAGATTAGCTTTATGGATGAACTGTGCAAAGGCAAACAGTACCTCCATTACAATAAATTATACTATTACAAAGAGCTGCTGGTAATAAATATTAACACCAGTGAAACTCCTAAGCTGTTACTCATAGTGCAGCAGTTCAGTGAACACATAGTGGTGCCAGCAATTGCTCAGAGTACACACATCGGTGAAGCGTGACATCGCGTGGTTGCCCAGCAACTAGACTGAAGCACGTAGGACACATAGAACCTTGTGGACAAAACCAGAAAATGACATCAGAATGAGGCACCGGTGCCCCTGCATGAAGAGAAGACGTTGTCAGCGCTCTGTAACCTTAGCCTAATGTACTTAAACACATCTCGCAGCAACTGCCGGATTGCCGATCTATTTATCCAATTTGTGAAGACCTTACTGGGATTGAACACACGCAAGCAGGCACATATTGCGAACACCACCGAGAGTCTGGTGCATGCCAGCAACTGCGTCCTGGAGAAGGAAAAAAAATATATTATATACACTGTCACTTCATAATTTGTGATTCCTCCCACAGGATTGATGCTCATAATCTTATTTGCCAAAAATGCTCGCAATACATGTGCCTCCATCTTGTCAGTTTTATACTTAACGTCATCATGGAAACAAAAGAAACACAGAGGGTTATCTATCGCTGCGTGGCACTTCGTTTAAGTCAAAGGTGCTCAATGTTATAGCTCATCTATGCACAAATCCAACATTTAAAAAAAAGACAACCATAATAAATCATGAATTTAAATCATTCATTGTATATGATTATGGTTAAATTGCAATTGAATTGCATAATTGAGCCCAAGTGGGAAAATACTGAGAAATACCATCTATCGCCCTGTGTTTGGTGGCACTCACTATATTAGTGAATTATGTGCAATGTCAAGCATTTCAATACAATACTAACTCATGGACTAAATTAATTGATTGCATATAATCCCAGTTGTACTTCAGATTTGAGCCCAAGTGGGCAAATTCATTGTTTCCCTACTCATTGACACTGAATAAAGTATCTAATACACACTCAATTAATATATACCACTGCTAATGCCCAAATGGGCCATGATTATTCTACATTTTACGTTGCCATGATTTACTCATTACTGTATACCAAGCTCACAAGAGAATTGACACTAAATATAGTCAATTCTAAAGGTGAGACTACTGCATCTTTATCAAATATTGCTGATATAAAGAGCTACAAAATAAAAGAACAGACCCACCAGCAAAAGCAGTCATATGTTCATGGTAAGCTGATTGGACAACTTCTACTCACATGAGGATAATTCATTTATTATAAAAAAAAAATATAAAGCTCCTCATCGGTATTAAGCCCATTTGGAAAAAACGAATCAAGATTCAGGATGTATTTGGTCTTGAGTTGCCTTAGTGCTTTGACACAATCTCCCCCGTCTATTTATGGGCATAATTTGGTGTTCTGAGCTGGTTACGCCTATCGTACAGGCTTAACACTTTGCACATTTGAAAAATCCTTTCTTAGGGGTGAGCCAACTTTTTGGCTTCATGACTTTGAGGCTGCTCTTCATCAGGGCATCCCTCATTGAATAAGCCCTATGATAAGTGATCAGGAGACTTTTAGGAACTATCACTGGATCCGATCTAAAAGCATACTAGTTCTTCCAAACCAATAATGTTAGTGCTTTATCCTGGTTAGTGTAAGACATAATCAATCTGATGGCCCTTACCCCTTTTGCTGACTTCCCTGGCAAAAAGAACTGTGTCCCTTTCTCTTCCATTCACCACCTCTTGTGTTTGTTTTAGCAATCCCAGGCTGTTTCCTTTTGGCTGAATCTATGAATTATATAACTTTGACATACTATGGCATCAATGCTGGTACTGCAATTACACTTAGCTCGATTCATTTTGCCATAAGGGATACTTGCGTTGAGGTGCTGAGGGTGGAAACTTGAAGCATGCAATACTGCGTTGCATGCTGTCTTTTATTCTGTACAAGTTGGTATTTATGTTGTTATTTACAATGAAAATCTCCAGCTCCCAAAAATTCACTCTTGACCAAATGATCACATTTTTCCCATGCTATTTTGTGGCCATTGTGAGCACCTGTTCCTCCCAAAGCCCATGTGAAGACATGCATGGCTGAGGCGAAACAGGTGCCCATGACCATGCCCCGCAATTGATGGAATAAGTGAATTGTATTTAAGTAGGGTGACCAGATTCTCAAAACAAAAAAACGTAGACACCGAAGTAGAACTAAAGTTTGCAGCAACTTTCGACATAAAAGTAGGACTATTTGACAGCTGTCTTAGACATAGAAAAAAAACTACGACAGCCCCCTCAACATACACAGATGAAAAATTAAGGATGACAAATGAGAGGTCTTTTATTGACTGTAAACTTTTGTGACGCAAACGCAGCACAAACAGTTGCCTTGGGTTTTACTTTCCATCGCGAATCCTGATTTGAATTGGAAAGTCGCCATAAAGTAAAATAGCGGTAAACGCTACTTTGCATCAAGGGGGTGTACATGGGGGTTCAATCCAATCACCCATGGATTTTGATGGTAATCTCTAGTGGGAAAAGTATTTTACTTTGCCAAAGCATAATATTTTGTTCTGGACGAGAGACCCTTCCAATACAAAACATGCTCAAAACAACTCCTGTATAGAACACTCTCAACTCCAGCAACACTCTAGATCTGCTCACCTTAAATGTCTGCTTTTGTATCATAGTCTTTAAGCATAGGATTAGCAGAGTGCCATCCATGCAGAGATAGAAAGAGACAAAGTCTTTTGCTATGTCTACAGTAAAGTCCCCTTGTGTCTGGACATAGCTATACCTCTTTGAAGAGGTCTAATTAGAGCGAGACACTGTGTCAGGGGTTGCTTTTACTCATTTCAGGTTGGCTTAGTTGGTATTTTACCAATTCAAAGCTGTAATACTTTGCCTGGAGTGGTAAAAGGCTTTTGTCATTTTACAGCTTCGGCGTAAACAGCACTGTGCTAGTTCTATGGCTGTAGAGATGGCAAAAGACTTTGTCCCTTTCTATCTCGGCGTGGATGGCACTGTGCTAATCCTATTCTTAAAGACTTTAATTTAAAAGCAGACATTCGAGGTGAGCAGATCTAGAGTGTCGCTAGTGTTGAGAGTGCTCTGTACAGGAGCTGCATTCCACCTGAACTTGAGAACTACCCAGAGTTCTCTGCTTCTTTTCTTGCATAATTTATGCATCACTCAATGCCTCAAAGGGAATAGTTTTGACTTATACTGGGTGCTCCCTTGTGTCTGAACAAAGTTAAACCTCTCTGAAGAGCTCTAATTAGAGCGAAACACTGTGTCAGGGGTTGCGTTTACTCATCTCAGGTTGGCCTGGTTGGTATTTTACCAATTCAAAGCTGTAATACTGTGCCTGGAGTGGCAAATGGCTTTTGTCATTTTACAGCTCGGCATGAACAGCACTGTGCTACTGCTATGCTTAAAGACTTTGCTGTAGACATGGCAAAAGACTTTGTCCCTTTCTATCTCGGTGTGAATGGCACTGTGCTAATCCTATGATTAAAGACTTTGATATAAAAGCAGACTTTTGAGGTGAGCAGATCTAAAGTGTCGCTGGTGTTGGGAGTGCTCTGTAAAGGAGCTGCTCTCCACCTTAACTTGAGAAGTACCCAGAGTTCTGTGCTTCTTTTTTTTGCATAATTTATGCATCACTCTATGCCTGAGAGGGAATTGTTTTGGACTCCAGAAGACAGCGCTCAGGCAACGACGATGCCGCTGCTTGCACCGTGACCTTCCAGCATCGCGATGAGCACCGCATTCACTTCACACTGCGACACTGGTCTCACGGATGACATCATCTGACGCCGCTACTGAGCCGCTGCTCGCACCACGACCTGAGAACACTGCACGCCGCACCACTGCACTTAGCCCCATTTTGTCCACCATAAGCGTGGAAGGGTATACTCAGATGTGAGTCCCTTGCTCATTGCACCATCAGGATTCAAGCAAGCCGGGCCGACGACGGCTGAAATGCCAGAAACCGGTCCCCGGAAGCTTGTTTCCTTCCCAGTATAAGAATTGGCTTGGTAGTTTGGTTTGCCCTGTTCCCATCATGCACTGGGACAGGAACAGACTAATTTGCATGTAGCCAGGTTCTGAGCTGGGATGGTGCAGTGAGCTAAAAAACGGTGATGGATCAAGCCCTGATCTTTGGACTGGGTAAGAGTGGTCTGCTTAATCCAGACACTCTGTTCATCACCACCCCCTTTTCTGAAGCACTTAGCCCCACAGCACCCAATGCCTGCCGACACCAGTGCTCCTGACTTCAACAGAGAGGAGTTCGATCTGCAACACGTGTGACTTTGAGGGCCCGACGACTCTGGAACCGACCTCCGGAACCAACGCCTGAGGACACCGTGCTTTCAGAAGCTCAACGAGAGGTCGTCGACCCCCCGCATTTCTAAAAGGTACTGTTTGCAGGTCTTTCCGACACCGTAGCTGGCCTGCGACGCCGCGGTCAGCCAGAACTGTTTGGATTTGTTTGTTCACAACGCTGTGATGGCCCCAGACGGAGCTTTCGACTTCAAGGAACTGTTTTCAAGGTTATTTTGATAACTGAAGATTTCTAAGTACTGTATTGTGGATTTTTATCTTTTTTGGTCTTGTCTTAAGTATATAAAAATATTGGATATTTTTATAAACTGGTGTGGTGTCCTTTTGTAGTGCTTACACTGTATTACAGTTGGTTATGTGCAAATGCTTTACACACTGCCTCTAAGATAAGCCTGACTGCTCGTGGCAAGCTACCAAGGGGGTGAGCAGGGGTTATTTTAGGAGTGTAACTTCCTTATCCTGACTAAAGAGGTGCTTTCTGCCTGTGCCCTAGCCTACCAAAAATCCCATTTCTAACATGCCCCATTCCCTATGGGGGTTAGGAATAGGTGGATTTACTGGGACTTCTAGAAGACAGAGTTCCCATGGAACTTCTTTGGACCAGGCCTGGCTGGGGGAGCTCTAGGGGTGAGTACTCCACACTGCTGCAAGACACACAGGTGCCCTGCAAATGGCCAGAAGGTTGTGAGACTTAGGGAGTGCAGTCAGACAGTCTGATTTGCTGTGGGAGTTGTACAGAACTGCTGCTGGAAGACCGTGGTCAAGGACCTGGGAACAGAAGGGCAGGTATCTGAGCTCTCCAACTTGGGAGGGAGAGCAGTTAAAAGTTGGCTCCAAAAAAATGTCAATGCCAGGATGTTTAAATAATCTTTGTGGCTGACATGTGTCACCAGGAGCAAAGTGCTCAAACCTCTTTTGGAAACAATGAACAGGGCCAGAGCAAACCTGTTTTTAAGAGCTGCTTGTGAGAAACAGGGACTGCACTAAGTGGTCTCTTAGTAGTTCGCCAACAAACCAAACCCCACTGCCTGAAACCTATTTCTTAAATAAAGCGACAACGTCTTGATAAGAAGTAGAGGGGATGAATCACCTCCTTGCTACCGAGCATACACAGAGTGAAGAGAAAGGGGCAATAATATATGACTAAGAATTAGGAACATTTTCGTTATATTTGGATAATTATCCTTAAGTTACAGCACAAATAGATAATGTGCAGTTATACCAAAATACATAAATTAGTCATAAATAGTCCAAAAGATAAATACAAAGGAAAAATATGTATAAAGACATTTTACAAAAGACCCCCCAAGCAGATGAGTAAACAATGAGTGGTATACATAAAACCCCATATAGTTATATATTCAAATATAATCCTCACTCATTCAATCACTCATTCAAACACATGAACAAGACAGAGACAAAAGACAAGACTGGGCAGTTCCACAGGAGCCCAAAATACATAGACCCGTGAATAATCAAACATATAATAAGAAAGATTCTGTAAACAAGCTGTTTCCTATCACAGTGCTGTAAAAACAAAACATCAATGGCTGTTGTTATGTATGAAATTGTTATGTACAATTTATAAACAATTATTTTCCAAGTAGAAACAGAGACTTATAATGGCATCCAGTCTTGTAGGAGAGTTGCACCAGTCGTGTAGGGAGAATACGCTGAGGCGCGTTTTGGTGCATTACCCAAATACAAGAGTCACACCTTCTTCAGGGCGCTCTGCGGATGAAGAGAGTGGGCAACAACCGTCTGGGGAATCTGGAAATGATGCAAAGAAATCCTAAATGCAGAAATTTCAAGTACTACACCCTTACTGGAAAAGTGCCCACTGAGGCTTCAGAAGAGGGGGAATAATCAAACAATCAATCAATCAATCAATCAATCAATGCATTTATAGAGCGCACTACTCACCCAGAGGGTCTCAAGGCGCTAGGGGAGGGGGGTCCGCTACTGCTCGAACAGCCAGGTCTTGAGTTGCTTCCTGAAGGCGAGGTGGTCCTGGGTCAGGCGGAAGTGGGTCGGGAGGGAGTTCCATGTCTTGGCGGCGAGGTAGGAGAAGGACCGTCCCCCTGTGGTGGCTCTTCGGATGCGGGGGACGGCGGCGAGGGCGTGGCCGGTCGATCGAAGCTGGCGTTTGGGAGCGTAGAAGTTGAGGCAGCTGTTGAGGTATCCTGGGCCTTGGTTGTGTAGGGCTTTGTGTGCGTGGGTGAGGAGTCGGAAGGTGATTCTCTTGTTGACCGGGAGCCAGTGCAGGTCTCTCAGGTGTCCGGAGATGTGGCTGCGACGGGGGATGTCCAGGATGAGTCGTGCTGAGGCGTTCTGGATCCGCTGGAGTCTCTTCTGGAGTTTGGCGGTGGTTCCGGCATAGAGGGAGTTGCCGTAGTCCAGACGGCTGGTGACGAGGGCCTGGGTGACCGTCTTCCTGGTCTTGGTGGGGATCCACCGGAAGATCTTACGTAGCATGCGCAGGATGTTGAAGCACGACGAGGAGACGGGGTTGACTTGTCTGGTCATGGAGAGGGAGGAGTCCAGGATGAAGCCCAGGTTGCGTGCGTGGTCTGTTGGTTTGGGTGCGCTGCCTAGGGCGGGGGGCCACCAGGAGTCGTCCCAGGCGGAGGGTGAGGATCCCAGGATGAGGACTTCCGTCTTGTCCGAGTTCAGCTTCAGGCGGCTGTTCTTCATCCATTCGGCTACCTCTTTCATCCCTTCGTGAAGGTTGGCTCTGGCGGTGGCGGAGTCGTTGGTGAGGGAGAGAATCAGCTGGGTGTCGTCGGCGTAGGAGATGATGTTGAGGTTGTGCTGGCGTGCGATGTCTGCGAGGGGGCTCATGTAGACGTTGAAGAGGGTTGGACTGAGCGAGGAGCCTTGAGGGACGCCGCAGATGACTTTGGTGGCTTCAGATCTAAACGGGGGAGGCGGACTCTCTGTGTCCTTCCGGCGAGGAAGGAGATGATCCACTCCAGTGCCTTCTCCCGAATTCCGACGTTGCTGAGTCGCTGCACTAGTGTTCGGTGGCAGACAGTGTCGAAGGCCGCGGAGAGGTCTAGGAGGATGAGGGCTGCTGTTTCTCCGTTGTCAAGCAGTGCTCGGATGTCATCGGTGGCTGCGATCAGGGCGGTCTCGGTGCTGTGGTTGGCCCGGAAGCCAGACTGCGAGAGGTCGAGGGATCCGTTCGTCTCGAGGAAGGCGGCCAGCTGCTTGTTGACGGTCTTCTCGATGACTTTTGCAGGAAACGGGAGCAGCGAGATGGGGCAGTAGTTCTTGAGGTCAGTGTTGTCGGCTGATGGCTTCTTTAGTAGCCATCAGACATATATATATGTATAAATATATGGACTCGTTCTCTCCCAATCACTCTCCTGCGCTCCAGCCGGACTCGCTGAGAAACGGGAAACGGACACCCATGAGTTTCGTGGTTAAACAGGTCTTAGTTTTATTTCACCACCACCGTCAGACGCGTTTCGAATACAAAGTATCCTTGTTCACTGGCGGAAACGCAGTCCGCTTTCAATTTTTATACTGTGGGGTTTATTTTGTGTGTGTTAGTGATGCTTTCACCCCCGTCGCATGGTACAAAGAACGTGGAAAAAACACTTCACTTTTTGCCAGTTAATGTGGTTAATGCGCTCAAATGGACACATTAAAATATATCTCTGAAAATGTTGCAGAAGACATCTAGTATATTTGTAATTAATAAAGTGCTTGAATGCAGACCATGTTATTAAAAATGGGTAAGTGATATCATGAATGGCTCAAACTGCTATGTCAAATTAGTTAAACATTAAAACCAATAATATTATAAATATATAAATATACTTAAATAAATATAATGATATCAACATAAATAACTATTTCGTGTATATAATACAATAACATTCATGTCAAAACGCCATTATTCACTCAGTTCATTTTTATACCATAAGCAAACAGTATCCTGGAATAAATTTCTCTTAGTCTAATTGGAGTATTCCCCAATAGATATCCTTATAGATGTGCAACTAATGCAGGGAGCCTGGGCATGTTCTCTACCCAGGCTATAATGCAGCCTGGGTGGAGAACATGCTGAGTGAACATGAATGTTTGGCTGCCCCAGAGGGCCAGACAAACATTCCTGTGCACTTTAGGGAGTGCAAACCACTCCTCCCCTCCCCTGCTCTGCCAGCAGCTCCACCTGGCAAAGCTGCCGCACCTGCATACGGAAAAATTAAATGATGATAACTTTTAGTTGTTATCATTGTACTTTTCCTTCCACTGCTGAAAAGCAGTGGGGAGCCCGCAGTGCCTGCATGGAGAACATGCCCAGGCCCCTAAACCCCGGATGAGTGCCGAACCACAGAGCTCAGACCAATCACAACGCTGCATTGCAGCGTTGTGATTGGTTATGGGGATCCGGGTGCTTCATGCTTCCCTGTTCCGGCCTGGAGAGACAACGGAGGGACAGCAGAGGAGAGACTTGAGAAACAGGTAAAAAAATGTCTTTATTTTTCACCCCCTCACCCTCTCTCCCCTGCCCTCCCCGCCCGATCCATGCCAGTTGCACTGCAGTAAACCTGAGTAAACAAATACATTGGAAGTTCTTTTTATTAGGGTGATCAGAGTAAAAATCTAGCACAATCTAGGACGTTCAGCCGATTTTTTGGGTGAACTTCTCCCAAATTTATGGTAAAGGATAGAATTGGGTCAGTAGTAGAAGCTGATGACCCACCGCAGGATCTTTACAAGTGAAAGTTCTGAAGATTGTCAAGACCTTTTGAGGGAGCCTCAATATATAGAGTGGGTGTGTTCATGACGGCCAGAACAATTGCCTATGTGAATGGGTTATATTTATATGAATGACTACACTTAGGGCCGGATTATAAATTTGGCGGTCCTCCTGTTGGTCTGTCTCCACTGCGCCAACATGCGGACCACCAAGCCTGTCATGTGCCCGCCCGCCGGATTATGAGTGCAATCTAGGGCGGGCAGTTGGTGCTGCGGTGGTCTCCTGGCGGTGGTTGTTTAAGGGTGATAGGAGAGCCTTAACAGCAGGCCACCGCTGTGACAGCGTCTGTAGCACATTCCTGCATGGTGTGGCGTGCACCATGTTCTACATGCCATACCGTGCACGAACAAGGGTGCAATTCCAGTGGGGACTAACATGTGCCCCTCTGCATTCACCCAGAAGCGGCAAGGGCCACTGTTACGGTCTCCTTTCTTCCGTGTCTACCACCCTTTTTATGGCTCACCGACATGAAAACGGTGGCGGGAACGAAAGTCGGAATATGCTCTTCGGTGCCGCAGCGGCATCGTCAGCATATGCTTTCCCATTTCGGCTGTGCACCCACCACTGGAACCTGGATCCTGGCGGACACGGCAGTCCTGTGGAGGTCCGACCGCCACACTCAGAATACTGCAGGCTTGCCGCAGTGGTGGTGGTTGTCAGACCGCCACCATGAGCACGGAGGTTCTGAGGACCACCGTACTCATAAGAAAGCCCTTGAAGTGTGTGACATCCTGAAAACCTGTCAGGTATCCTTCACTGATACCCCTACCTTGGACACACTGTGGCTCCTTTATTTATTTATAAAGTTTTATACAGCGCCAACAAGACCCTGAGGGATATCAGAGCGCTTTACAATAGGATGGGAGGAAGGACATAGATGCAAAATCGACATCAAGTAGGAGTAAAAAACAGGAATGATCGGATATTCAGGGACAATTGCACAAAAAAGAACAATAACAAATGATAGTCCAATGGAAGTAAGAACAATGGGGCATATTATCAAGGGGGTTTATCTCCGCTTTTTTGGCTTTAAAAGCCAAGAAAGCGGAGATAAAATTATCTCCCTATTACCTAGCTGTCGCTAACACCAGTTAGCGACAGCTAGTAGGAGATAGCGACCATCTTGGGCCCTACTTTGCATGTCAGTGATATTTATCACTAATGACATGCAAAGTGGGCGTGCCAAGATGTTAGCGACTGGAAACAGTCGCTTACATCGCTATCTCCTATTACCAACTTTTGGAGATATTCGCGCTAAGCGCGAATATCTCCATAAGCTAACACCTGCCCTCAGCAGTTCTTAGCCACGTTATCCAATGGGAGGTGGATAAGGTAATGCATGAATATCGCTGACTTTTCAGCGATATTCATGCATTACGGCCGATTTTTATCGCATTTGCTATAAACCTTGGTATTTGCGGTAAAAATCGCCGCAGCTCTGCGGTAAATTTTTGTCTCTAACCAAGCAATAGCGATAATTATCGCTATTGCTTGGTAATATGCCCCAATGTCTTCGAGCAGGTGCGCCCAGTAAGGGTATTGCGGTATTGTTGGTGAGCATTGACTACTATTTTACGCAACCACAAAAAGTGTTAGCCAGGCGCCCATTGCTGTTTAGGGAAGGTTTTAAAAACTGCTTCTGACACTTTTTGATCCCTGATTGCGCCTCTTTCTCTCGCGGTCTCCCAGGCGGTGTCGTAGCAATTATTCTGAGGCGAACATGACCCTGCCAGCGAGCGCGCGGAGGGGTTGACGTCCCCTTCTTCCGGGAAACGGAATGCTAATACATACAAGCATTTCTTTCTATAATTAGGTGGGAGCCCTGATTGCAAAGAACAAAGCAAGGAATATGTACTGAACCGACTAATTGCATATTAATAAGGTTGTCTTTATTCAGAAATCTCTGTGTGTTGCTCTTTCTGCGACGGCGCCCGTGCTACGGTGAGCACATTTACATTTTCTTGAGGAGGTATACCCCGTTTTCAACACTTGCAAATGTGTTTTTTTCCCTCCCATTCCTGGCTTCCTGTTGGATTCCAACTCATTAATTATCTCATAAAAATTCAAATCAGGTCTTTAGTCGCGAAACCGAAAGCTAGCGAGTGACCTGGATTTCCTGGCGCGCTAGGCGGTGTCACTCCGCATTGCATCGGTGGCGGTCGTCAATGTGTGTCGGGGGGCACCTCTCCGCCCCGGCCCCGCCCTGAGATGTGCGCGAGGCATGCCAGAAGGGCCGCTTCACGTGAGACACGCTGACCCGATGCTGTTTACTCGCCGCCCACGGCAGCCATCAACACTTGTATTTATTGAACGTTGGTGCCGTGTGCCCCCCAAGGGAAAGGCGATAGATAATGGCGGAATCTATCAATAACTAATCTGACAGGGATGTCCCATTATGTCACTGCTGCTACTGGCGTGCACACTGATGGAAGAAGACTGAGTTGTTTGATGTATTCATTTATTTATGTACTTATTTATTTATTAATGTATTTAGTAGGCAGTTTTGTATAAAGCGGATGAGACGCGATGGTTATAAAGCGCTTTGACCGAAGTGTGGGTCTAACAAGGCGTAACAGAGTGCAGTATTCACATCATTGTGTTGTTAATCAACCAGGTTTGGTAAAGCGCAGCTACTCACCCGCGAGGGTCTCAAGGCGCTGTAATTTGTGTAATAATTGCGGTGCTCTACATTTGGCCGATTTTACCAGCTATCCAGTACATGCTGTGTCTAAAGGTGAACCTCGTACCCAGACAATCTATGATGTGTCTATATTGAAGGGAAGTTGAAAAGGTATTTTTTTTGTTCCATTTTGAATCTTTAGAAGGATGCATTTACCAGCCCAACAGCGACATGGCTAGTGCCTGAATGATGTGTTCAAAATCCAGTGGTAGGAAAAGAAGTTCTGTGTGTGAGATTTTCACCGGCTGCAGAGCTAAACTTCCTACTCTAGAATTTCCCTTGTAGGCCAAGGCTAGGGGCTGCTTTCTGAACCGGTTGGGATGCCAGGACCCAACTATGCCACCTTGGTGCCATCTAGTTTTGGCCCGTGCTTAATTTGTAAAAAAATAAAATAAGTGCTAGGGCCCTTCTCAGGAGGTTACCCATTGTCCCAGACATCGCTGCCAACGACAGTGCCCGCACAACTACTAACCTTCATGCTCCTACAATTATGCAAATTAAGATTATTCCAGGCCACCCAAAGCTTTACAACAGCATGGGTGACAGATATGAAGAATTTTAATGTAAAATGATTTATTAAACAATGCTGTTTTGTTCATCTAAAAAAATAGACAGACAGTGCCACCATGTGATGGACTGTAATTAGTGCAAGTTTTGAAAATTAAGTGCTGTGCCAAGCAGCGAATAGCACCAGCTCAATTTAAGCACTTGTTATGGCCTACTACAGTCTGGGACTCGTTTCAACATGTTTGCCAGGGGTGATTTTGTTTTCAATTCCAGCCCTTACATTGGTGAATCGCTGGAGCGCAGACCATCTTTGTTATCCTCCACATTGTTACTCATCCCCCTTCCCATATCGGCGTTCAGTATCTACCTACATCCTGGTGTCATCGGTCAGTCTCCACATTGTTGCAATGGATGTGCTTCAGTTTCCTCCTTCCAACAATAAAGATCCCATTACCTCCTCACTCTCCCGGGAGCAGCTGAGTATCATGGCACCTCCAGCATCCAGCCGCATGGAGGCCCAAGTTTGCCTCCTTCTTCTCTCGTACTGGATGGTCAGCTGTCTCCTTACTACGGTATGGGCCTTTAGGTACCTGGCCACCATGTGCATTCTGCTGATGCTATAGCTAAGCCAGTTCCTGCCTTTGTCCTCAGCTGCACTTTCCTTCATTGGTATTTTCTGTGCCTTGCAAGCCATCTATTGAATGCTGCTGCTCTGTCATACCTATCCATTTCAGAATTTGTATTCTGCTGAACTCGGTGGTCAGTGACTCCTGCTACTGCTGCTGGCCTGACTGTTGCTGCCTTTGTCTTCTGCTGAGATGGGTGTCAATGCATACTGCGGCTTACCTAACTCTACCATTGTCTTAAGCTGCTCTATGTTGTTTTTCTTCCCCCACTGGGGTCAGCCACTTCCTGCATCTTGCTATTAAAGGCATAGAAACGTCTTACTTACCTGCTTTGAGTGCTTGGGTGCCAGGCGTCTGTAAGTGGGTAGTGCATGTTTGCCACTTCCTGCATCTGTGTCTATATTATACTATAATTGCATTTATGTCATAATTATTACTCTTGATGAGCCATTAAAGCACTTTACAATGAGTAGCACTCTACTCTGGATCAAAGGTTAGTGGTAAATCCAATGATATTGTTTCTTATTGGGATTATTCATGTACTCTCAAGAAAAACGCCTTCCATGCGTTTACTGCAGTTTTGGTTTGGTAAATTCCTCTGCAAACTGCTTAATTCCCAGTTGTAATTCAGAACACAAACAACACAAATATTGTCCGTAATCTCTTTTACCACAATATTGTAAAGTTAAGTAAATACAGGTAATTATGGATTTCTTATTCGTATCTCACAATCTGCATACCCTGAAGATGCAACAAGGTATGTAGATGTGGAGATAAGAATAGTGCATCTAAGCTGAACTATATTTACTGATAACATTGCGGTAAGACACAATGGGGCCCATTATGATGGCGGGCCGATTGCCCCCGTCAGGCTGGCGGTAGACACCGCCGGCCTGGCGGGGGCAATCCGCCCGCCATCCTCACCTAAATGACCCCCCGCCATATTAGGATGGCGGGGGGACCGCGGCGGACAGAAATACCGTCCGCCGCTTTTCTGCCTTGGTCGCCTTGCGACCAGGGTGGAAAAGGTCCAATATGGTGGCGGTGTCTAATAGACACTGCCAGCCATATTAACATGGGCTTTTTTAGATGCATTTCTGTAGCGGCGATGCCGCCACGAAAAGGCATGCGGTCTTCACTTTGGGGGCCTCCTGTGGGCCCCCACAGTGAAGGAGAGGTGGGGGTGCACACAGGGGGTACCTGTGGTACCCCCTTGTATTTGCATAAACAAAGCGGCAGGCACCGCGCAGTGCCTGCCACTTTGTTTATGCAAATGCATACATGCTGAGAGCACCGCCCGCCACAATACTAAAAATGCAGGATGCGCCCGCGACAGTGACGGGGGGCATCCTAATACCCCCCACGGGACCCCCGCCCTTATGGCGGGCGGTCCAATAACCGATAGGATGGCGGGCGGACCATCCTAATGACCCCCAATATTTTTGCTGAACGATATTTAAAACTTGACCTTCTGTAGTGCAACCTCTTCCATTCCACCTTGATACATAAACACTGCCACGATCTTCAATTAGTCACCGCATTGTATTGTGCGGTAAATTTAATCTCACTGTGCTGCAACAAGCCACCTGCTGCTACCTAATTTCTCTACTACAGTGTGAGGCATTCCTCTGCACCCTTCTGTTACCATAGTGAGCACTGCCTACTGTACTATGCATCTGTAGGCTCACCACCACCTTCTATCTCCTCTTACATTCCCACCACAAACACATAGGGTGAAAGGGTGACTTGCTTATTTCTATGTAAATTATTTCGAATACAAACATCTCAGGGTCTTGGAACTGCGATATTTAAAATATGTTAATAAAATTGAATGACCTGGGAACTTTAAACAAGTAATGTTAAGGGTAAGGATAATAGTAAGGGAATGGAATAACTTAATGGGATGCTAGAGGGCCAAAGTGACAATTAACAACAACAAGAAGAAACGGTAGGTCAAAATAGTGTTGGGGCATGTGAGATTCCCAGCAGGAAACAGCAATCCAAAAGGTGCGAGAAAAAAACAAAAAAATGAAAGGGAAACTAAATTAATAAGAGGGTGAGCAACAGATATATATACTCCTATAAGGAAAGAAAAAAAAAAGTAAAATCCGAGACCAGGTGAAATAAATGTTACAAGCTATTGTAAAAAATATTAAATAAAAGAGAAATCCAACATTTATCCCCAAGATTAATCCTGAACAAACAAATAGTACAGAAAATGTCAGGGGAGCCTTTCCAAACATGCTCAGATGTAGTGTGCGGTTTGTGTTACATTTCCTCACTTATTGGCAGACTTGATCCCAAAATGAGACTGTGTCTGCTACTATATCATTAAAGACTATGAATTCATCTGTATTGATAACGAAAGGTCGACCGTAGTCATTGAGCAGATGCAGGTAATGAATTTGGTTTGAAGATTAAAAGTCACATATTTATTCTGTTTTGGATTATTTTACAAACAAAGCAATTATTTATTTGTTAACCGTATACGAAACCGCTAGTCTCTGGGCGGAGACTTCCGTTCTGTACCTATGACTGGTTCCTCTGAGAGCACCATCACTTTTTTCATAGTGATGAGAAAAATACACCCACAGGATTTCATTTGTGCACTATCTCCACAGTTCATCTCCTTGCCTCCAGGCTGCCTTTTAAAGGAGCGTCCTGCACAAAGTGTCCTTTGTATGTTATGTTTCCTGCTAGAAATAGAATTCAGACTTCAGGACGGCCTGGCGCTATTCAACATTATGGCACTCATTAGGAGTGTCCCTGTAATCCAACCGGACAAATTGTGCGAGACCACAGTAGTTCTGGTGTGTCTCATCCAAGCATTTCACCTGGTCGTAGTATGTGAAGTATTCGGGAGGTACTTGGAATCAGCTGTATTGTCCCACCTTTAGGAATTCCAAGGGACATTGGACAGCACATTAGAGGAGACAAGACACATATTCCGGCTAATTAAGACCTATGTAAATGATTATAGCCTTAGAGACCATTAAAGGCCCGCTCCAGTGTCATAGTCCCATGCCAAAGGAGCGGGCCTTTAACAAGGGAGCGGGCCTTTAATGGCCGGTAGAGTCCACTACAGAGGGCTCTAAGGCTATTCGAACATTCTGCCCCTAAAAGGCAGAATATTCCAATTTATAAAGCAAACACCTCATGGAGCCTGATGGGATTGAAATCCCCTCCGCTCCATGAGGCATTTTGTTCACAGTAACAGCTGTGAAAAAACATTGGAATGTTGGAGCTCCGGGCTTCTACCGGCCATTAGAAGCCTGGAGCACTCCATAGTTTTCAGTATAGCCCCAACATTTCAATGTTCTAATATCATAGTATGGATACCATGACCATCTGGGATGAATTGCTTCTTGTTCACCAAGATGACCCAACCATGATTTTGCACATGAGAGAAGTTTCCTCTGTAATCACACAATTGATTTCTGAAGCAGTCATTGTGCAGACGTAACGTGGAAAACCATCAATGCCAAAGACGGTCATTTAGTGGTATCTAGCTAATGATCTCAGAAGAGGAAAGAAATGACGAGAGTGTGGGAAACGTGTTAAGATCACAAAAAAAGTAAAAGATCATGGGAACGTGGAATAAACCAAAGTTCATTGACAAATCACTCCAATCTATTTCATTCCCAAATGTAATTGAAAAATATAGATTTCCTCTTGTGTTTGGAGAAATGTTTCACATTTCATGGGATGCATAGAGAATCCCTGGAGAACTGCTGCATACAATAACAGTCATAGCTTTCCATCTGTATTCACATTTTTACTTTGGTTCTGATAAAATGCCAACAGGTGGAAAATTCTGCATATGGGCATCGGATGTTGAATTGCCTTTGCATAGATAGCTGTTTTTGGTTTCCCCATATGGACAATGATTTATCCATGAATAACCGGTTTCCCCTACACTTTCCGGCCCAAAAAACATACTTACTCCTTTTACGGGAGTAAATTAGTAAGCTTTTCTCAGTTAGGAAACTACCTACTAGAGGCATGAGAAAACCCCTAGTTTGTGGGTGTTTACCTTCACTTTGACATGGCGTGTCTTCTGGGAACAACAACAAAACCTTCTGTAACCATTCATTTACAAATGTTATAATTCCTCATGCTGGCAGAACTGTTGTCACAGATTCCAATTGGAAATGTGAAATTCTCATAATTCTGATTTCATGAAGCAGGATAAACATTTTGAGTCACTTATGAATTTATATGCTCATACATTGAATTTAGTTGCATAAGTGACTGAGAATTAGGCTCAAAATGTAAAAGAGAAATACATGATGCGAGTAATTCATATTATGTGAAAATGCTTTTGCCTGTTTTCAATAGTGAAAAACATCTTTTTATTCAACTCTGCCCTTTTTATGGCTCAGCTGGAGTGTGCTATTGAAAGAGGAGGTTTGGTCTAGTGACTAAGTTGATGCCCTTTCAAACTACAGCCTTGACACTTCAAATGATTCTGTGCATCTTTGCAAAACATGTTGGGTCTCATTTAGAGTTTGGGGGACAGGGTACTCCACCACAAATGCGACAGAGCCTGTCATCACAGCCTCAGTTCATCCGCCCTATTATGAGCCGGACTGATAGTCTTATTTCCTTTGGTGGCCATACAGGCTTCATTTTTGTAAAGCTCCTGTTTGGAGAGTTACTTTTGAAAAAAACAAAAAGTTTGGTGCACTTCAGCCTGAAGGACGCCAGCTGTCCACCAAACTTATAATTAGGGGTGTGCGGAAATTCTGTAGTCACGCTCCGCAAAGGTCAGCAAAACTGTAAAATATCTCAGCGAGCACGCCGAGGTCCGCGAACACACGAATTGCTTGTTTCGCCTGCTCGCAATACCTTTTTCCTGTTTGCAAATGCTGTTTGCATGCTCGGGGGAAGTATCTAGTGAACATGCATTTTGAAAGCATGAACAAGCAAAAAATTCTGCGGAGCTGCGGATCGTGGAGTTTTTTTAGCAATTCCGCATTCTCCGTGGAACGCAAAGTTGCCCAAATTCCGCAAGCGGACCAGAATTTACCGCCTAGGCCTACTTATAATGCGGACAGCAGACGGCGATTCTTCTGAAACCTCATAGATCACCCATGGGCCGGCAATGATCTCTAGATATCACTGGTGCTAATTCCATCAGCATAAGGACATAATGTCCTCCAGCACCCTGATGGATACCGGGTTCCCCGGTAATCTTTACATCAGGCCCTTTAACTCATTGTATCTCAAAGTAAAAATATAAGAAAAAATAAATGCACAATGTGCTGTCAAGTAATGTCCCAATATCATGTGCTTATAACACCCTGTTTTTTCACGTGACGAGTCCACATATATTATATTGTTCGCATAAAGCATATGATGTTTGAAATGATCCCACATATTCAAATTATTCACTCCAAAGAACCCCTGGAGTGCAGTCTGTGGTACAGCAAGTGCCAAATGTCTGACATTCATACTGATATCTAGATTTTGTCAGTGCCCTCATTGTCAGATTACCCAAAGAGAGGTTGTATTGTATTGCATTTGTATTGTATTTATTTATTTGTAAAGCGCTAACATTCATCCTGAAAGGACATCACGGCGCTGAGGAAAAGTTGCAAGTGATTCGACGGCAGCACTAGTTGAAAATTATTGATCTGGCCTGGGGAAGAGGAATGTTTTTAGTTGTTTCCTAAATGAGAGGAAGCAGTCATTTGTTCTAAGTTTAGGGGGTAACTCGTTCCACTTTGTTACGGCAATGTGAGAGAAGGCCCGCTCTCCCATCCTGACAGTCCGAGCTCGGGTGATGGATGCTCTTCCTGACGTCATAGATCGTAGGTTTCTAGAGGGTTTATGAAATCTGATCATGTCATGTAGGATGATGGGGCCTGAGTCGTGGAGTACTTTGTGTGAAATACACAACAGCTTAAAAATAGCTCGTTGTCGCATTGGAAGCCAATGAAGCTCACGCATGCAGTTTTTGTCTGAGTCGTATTTTCTTTTATTACAGATGGCTTTGGCAGCGGCATTCTGAACCATCTGTAATTTGGAGAAGAGGTAATCAGCCATACCCACAAACAGTGAATTGCCATAGTCCAACCTACTCATCAATAGTGATTGGACTAGTGTTTTCCTGCAATCTGCCGGCACCCAAGGGAAGACTCGTCTAAGCATCTTCAAAAGTCCGAAGCCTCTGCCGCAAACTATGGAAACATGGGATTTCATGGATAAGTCCCTATCCAGTGTTATTCCTAAATTTTTGGCTTTTGCAGTAGGATTGGGAGGCAAGCCCAAGTCACTCGGCCACCAGCTGTTGTCCCAGGCCTGTGTGCCTCTGCCGAACAATAGAATTTCAGATTTGTCAGCATTTAGTCTGAGACAATGGTCCTGCATCCAAGTTGCCAGTTCAGTCAAGCAGTTCGTCAATCTAGTTTTAGAGTTATCATTTTCATCAATGGTGACCATCAGCTGGGTAGGAAACTGAAGGACGTCCCACAGGTTTACCACAAAATGGGTAGGAAATGGAGTAGTAATCTGTAATGCGTTTTGCAATACTTAGCAATACCAGTAATATACTTCTATTGGTTACCAAGACATAGAATACAAATTATACACTCAATCTTATACTCATTATACCACCAGCAACTATAAATGTAATGGCAATAAAGCACACAAAGCGTCAAATGTAAAAAACAAATCAGAGAATAATGTTTTAGAAATATATATATATTTATCAATTTATTCAAAGGGGCACATTATCAACACAATTATAACAAATCATTAAAAAACATACACATAGCATGTTATAACATTTTTTAAATTTTTTTTTAAAAAAACAACACATCAGCATCAGGTTAAAAAGTTCAAAGGAACAGGGGTCGATGCAGCGTTTCGGTTACAGTGAAATAGACAACCTTCTTCAGGACCAAGTTCTAGAAGGAAACATATAATTACTAATCTTTTCAAACCCAAATTTTTACAGAATCATTTTCTAAAACAACGTATTTTCTTAAGCTATAGCATTTGACAAAAGGTGCTGTTATTATACTTAAAAATTGGTGAAAGAGGTGGTTAGTACGGTTTTGCTAAAGTGCATAGCGCATTTATACTGCTACCATTTTGTGGGTCACTATGTTAATTATCATAGTGATGAAGGAAATCACTTATGTGGGTAGGTGGTACTCGTATTGCCCACTATAAGGTTACCTTGCATAAATAGTATTAGTGGGAGTGCCTAAGTTGTTATCTAGGTCACTTACTGGTGGGTCGCGGTTTGTATTTATGCGAAGGGATAGCTTTTTTGATTGTTATACCCACATCTGAAATTACCTTAATGGTTTAAGTAGCCTCCAAATAAATCCAGGAGGGCACTTTGCCGGTTGTATGATCCGGTAGGGAACTGGAAATAGTTCCTACTGTGATTCTATAATTCCTCAGGGTATCTGTAAATGGCAGTGAGATTATGTTTTAAATTTGAGCTATATGCATAAAGGAACGTAAAGTAGTAAAGGATTAGCATTGTAAATAGAACAAAACTACCTTGAGATTAAATGGGGATAAATCTTGTTCTGGTAGTAGGAGCCACCGATATATATTTCCTGTATTGCTGTAAATGAATGCTCCTATTAGTTTATTGCAAATAAGGAGTAATAGCCAATGGTCTACTAGTCTATCTTGATACATAGATTGGGCATTGGTACTTACCCAGGTTTAAATTACTGGCAGTTGTGTATGATACACTTGTTTTTCGATGCTGGTGAAGCAGCTATTTACCATTCAATTCGTGGTGGGCATTGTCCTGCCACTGGTTCTTTGGGTAAAAGATAAGATAAAATATCTTTTTAGGGTTCCAGTCTAGATTGATATATGTAAAACTGATATATGTAAAAGGCTGTTTTACATATATCAATCTAGACTGGAACCCTAAAAAGATATTTTATCTTATCTTTTACCCAAAGAACCAGTGGCAGGACAATGCCCACCACGAATTGAATGGTAAATAGCTGCTTCACCAGCATCGAAAAACAAGTGTATCATACACAACTGCCAGTAATTTAAACCTGGGTAAGTACCAATGCCCAATCTATGTATCAAGATAGACTAGTAGACCATTGGCTATTACTCCTTATTTGCAATAAACTAATAGGAGCATTCATTTACAGCAATACAGGAAATATATATCGGTGGCTCCTACTACCAGAACAAGATTTATCCCCATTTAATCTCAAGGTAGTTTTGTTCTATTTACAATGCTAATCCTTTACTACTTTACGTTCCTTTATGCATATAGCTCAAATTTAAAACATAATCTCACTGCCATTTACAGATACCCTGAGGAATTATAGAATCACAGTAGGAACTATTTCCAGTTCCCTACCGGATCATACAACCGGCAAAGTGCCCTCCTGGATTTATTTGGAGGCTACTTAAACCATTAAGGTAATTTCAGATGTGGGTATAACAATCAAAAAAGCTATCCCTTCGCATAAATACAAACCGCGACCCACCAGTAAGTGACCTAGATAACAACTTAGGCACTCCCACTAATACTATTTATGCAAGGTAACCTTATAGTGGGCAATACGAGTACCACCTACCCACATAAGTGATTTCCTTCATCACTATGATAATTAACATAGTGACCCACGAAATGGTAGCAGTATAAATGCGCTATGCACTTTAGCAAAACCGTACTAACCACCTCTTTCACCAATTTTTAAGTATAATAACAGCACCTTTTGTCAAATGCTATAGCTTAAGAAAATACGTTGTTTTAGAAAATGATTCTGTAAAAATTTGGGTTTGAAAAGATTAGTAATTATATGTTTCCTTCTAGAACTTGGTCCTGAAGAAGGTTGTCTATTTCACTGTAACCGAAACGCTGCGTCGACCCCTGTTCCTTTGAACTTTTTAACCTGATGCTGATGTGTTGTTTTTTTAAAAAAAAATTTAAAAAATGTTATAACATGCTATGTGTATGTTTTTTAATGATTTGTTATAATTGTGTTGATAATGTGCCCCTTTGAATAAATTGATAAATATATATATTTTTTTCTAAAACATTATTCTCTGATTTGTTTTTTACATTTGACGCTTTGTGTGCTTTATTGCCATTACATTTATAGTTGCTGGTGGTATAATGAGTATAAGATTGAGTGTATAATTTGTATTCTATGTCTTGGTAACCAATAGAAGTATATTACTGGTATTGCTAAGTATTGCAAAACGCATTACAGATTACTACTCCATTTCCTACCCATTTTGTGGTAAACCTGTGGGACGTCCTTTAGTTTCCTACGCTATCTCCCCTGTCCCAAAGTTGACAGTCAAGGGGGCCTCCTTTACTTTATTGACCATCAGCTGGGTGTCATCCGCATAGGAGCACATTTCGACACCCCACTTTTTGCCGATGGTTGCCAACGAGGAGACGAATACGTTGAACAATGTTGGGCTCAACGACGCCCCCTGGGGAACTCCGTATTTTATAGGTCGCGGAGGGGATGTGTAGTCACCCAAGCAAACTGATTGGGTTCGATCGGCTAGGAACGATTGTAACCATCCTAATGCTTTGTCTTGTATTCCTTTCTCTGCCAGGGTGTTCAATAATTGATCGTGGGGTACGGTATCAAAAGGCGCTGATAAATCAAGGAGTATCAGAACGACTGTTCTACCTTGATCCACCTTGGTTCTAATACTGTCTGTCACCGCTAAGAGTGTAGTTTCGGTGCTATTGTTTGTCCGGAACCCTGTCTGTGAATCGTCCAGCAAGCCGTTAACTTCCAAGAATGTGGAAAGTCGTCTGTTGACCAACTTCTCCAGGACCTTTGATAAGTAAGGTAGCTGGGATATTGGTCGGTAATTGGCCGGATTGTTTACGTCTGCCCCAGCCTTCTTTACTAAAGGGGTAACTAGGGCCTGTTTCCATGATTTTGGGAATTCGGCAGAACTAAGGGAGAGATTAAGTGCTCTAGTAACTACTGGACATATTACAGGGGTTAGCTGGGAGAAAATGTGATGTGGACATGGGTCAAGTGGTGAACCAGACTTGACCACAAGCATGATTTTTTCTACCTCCTCTTCAGAAAAAGGGCCGAAACTATGACAGGTGGTATGTGCAACGGTTGGTACATATTGTTCATTGTTTTCGGTCCTTGGTTTTGGAAAGGAGGCATAGATGGTATCAATTATTTCGCAGAAAAAGTCATTGAGCTTGTTACAGTTCTCCTGTGAGGGAGTAAGATGTAAGGAGAGATTGGTTGGGTTGCATAATTCTCTGACAATTTTAAAAAGTTCTTTTGAGGAATTTTTATTCTCGGATACTCTACGTGTGAAGTAGTCCTTTTTTGCCTTTCTGATCGCTCTGTGATAGAGTGTTTGAGCTTTCCTGAAGCTGTCTTTGGTCTCATCTGTCTTGGATATTCTCCATTTATGCTCAAAGGAGGTGCAATTTCTTTTTAAAAGTTTAAGCTCAGGTCCGTACCATCTCTCTGATTTTTTGTTGCCCGGTTTGTGACGGGATTGGGTGGTCGAACAATGTTCAAGTGCGTTTTTAATGTTTTTATGAAGGAGATCTATTTCCTCATGGATATTAGTACTTGTACAAGAGGGGTGTGAGAAATGATTTCTGAATTTATCAAGTGTAAAAGATTTCCAATTTCTCGTGTTTACTGTGACTGCACTGTGTTTTTTGGTCTGGGGGATGGGGAGATTGATGCGGAAGGTGATCATGTAATGATCGGTCCATAACAATGGTGTTAAAGGGTCGATGTCAATGGATTCGATATTAGAAAATATCAAATCTAATGTATGTCCTGCAATGTGTGTTGGTTGGTGGACTCTCTGAGATAACTGCAGGATAGCCATGTCTTCCACTAATAGGTTCGTCAAGGAGCTACTGCTGTTGTCCAGATGTATATTGAAATCTCCAAGGAGGAGGATGTTCTTGTTCTTCAGACAGACAGGCATGATTTGTGTGAGTAATTGTGTACTAAAGTTTAGTGTGCAGCCTGGGGGATTATAGATTAAAATGCCTCCGAATAGCACATTGGTGTTTATGGACACCGTAAATGCCAGAACTTCATAGTTTTCGACCGGCACGATACTCTCTTGCCTGCATGAAAGGTGGTCTCTGAACAGTAGAGCTACACCGCCACCCTTTTTCTTGACTCTATTAACATTCAGTATCTTATAATCTAGGGGAAGGGCTGTGACTATGTCTGGGATATTGTGGTCATCAAGCCATGTTTCAGATAAACACACTAGATCAGGTTGATGTTCATTAAGAAGGTCCCAGATATAAGTGGAATGTTTGGGTAGTGATCTTACGTTCGTATAGATGCATTTAAGAGGAAATGTGGGTAGATTTAATTTCACAGGGTTCAGCGTAAGGGTACTTTCCCATCTACAGTTGTAACAGCTAAATGGGCCATAAGTATCCATCGGACCCATGTGAGCGCAGTCGAATGTATTTGTGGCCGTCTTACCAATCAAATCCAGCAGTTCGCGGCTTGTGTAGGTAATGTTTCCACTCGAGTCTGGTACCTCACTAATAGTTTGGCCAGGGGTCGTAGCCCATGTCCCCGGTCGGCCGCGGACGGGCGCAGACTGGCTTGGCTTAGGCGCGGCTTCGGCGCGCATCCGGCGCGCCCGCTGCGCCGTCTGGCCACCTTACACATGATATAGGGAGGGAAGAGGGCGGGAGGACGGCGCGACTAGAGCGCTGTCCCCACCTCACTCAAGATGGCGCCCTCCGCCGCTGAGTATCGGCTGAGAAGCGGCTAGGCAAGTGATCGGTAGCGGGTAAGGGTGTCAGAGTGCCTGTCACTTAATTCCCCTTATTCTAAAAGCCACCCAAGATAAAATAATGCAGTTTGTTAAAATTGTTTAAAAAACGCTCCAAGTGCTCCAAGTGCAAATCACTAATTGCCAACACAGATCACAGCATTTCACGTGCAGCTCGCAGCCCCAGTTCCCCTCACTAGGGAGTGCTTCTGAAGGCACCGAGCGCAGAAGAAGACCAGTTAAATAATCTAAGGGGGCGGGAGGACGGCGCGACTAGAGCGCTGTCCCCGCCTCACTCAAGATGGCGCCCTCCGCCGCCGAGTATCGGCTGAGAAGCGGCTAGGCAAGTGATCGGTAGCGGGTAAGGGTGTCAGAGTGCCTGTCACTTAATTCCCCTTATTCTAAAAGCCACCCAAGATAAAATAATGCAGTTTGTTAAAATTGTTTAAAAAACGCTCCAAGTGCTCCAAGTGCAAATCACTAATTGCCAACACAGATCACAGCATTTCACGTGCAGCTCGCAGCCCCAGTTCCCCTCACCAGGGAGAGCTTCTGAAGGCACCGAGCGCAGAAGAAGACCAGTTAAATAATCTAAGGGGGCGGGAGGACGGCGCGACTAGAGCGCTGTCACCGCCTCACTCAAGATGGCGCCCTCCGCCGCCGAGTATCGGCTGAGAAGAGGTTTGCAGAGGGTTTGGCATTACATCTGCTCCATGACCACTAAAAGTTGCTCATATTAGTAGAGGTGTGCGATATTCATTTTTTTTTGCTTTCACATAATTATTTGATATTTCGGCAAAATTATGCAAAATTGTACTTAATTACAAGAAATGATCTGGTACCTCACTAATAGTTTGGCCAGGGGTCGTAGCCCATGTCCCCGGTCGGCCGCGGACGGGCGCAGACTGGCTTGGCTTAGGCGCGGCTTCGGCGCGCATCCGGCGCGCCCGCTGCGCCGTCTGGCCACCTTACACATGATATAGGGAGGGAAGAGGGCGGGAGGACGGCGCGACTAGAGCGCTGTCCCCGCCTCACTCAAGATGGCGCCCTCCGCCGCCGAGTATCGGCTGAGAAGCGGCTAGGCAAGTGATCGGTAGCGGGTAAGGGTGTCAGAGTGCCTGTCACTTAATTCCCCTTATTCTAAAAGCCACCCAAGATAAAATAATGCAGTTTGTTAAAATTGTTTAAAAAACGCTCCAAGTGCTCCAAGTGCAAATCACTAATTGCCAACACAGATCACAGCATTTCACGTGCAGCTCGCAGCCCCAGTTCCCCTCACCAGGGAGAGCTTCTGAAGGCACCGAGCGCAGAAGAAGACCAGTTAAATAATCTAAGGGGGCGGGAGGACGGCGCGACTAGAGCGCTGTCACCGCCTCACTCAAGATGGCGCCCTCCGCCGCCGAGTATCGGCTGAGAAGAGGTTTGCAGAGGGTTTGGCATTACATCTGCTCCATGACCACTAAAAGTTGCTCATATTAGTAGAGGTGTGCGATATTCATTTTTTTTTGCTTTCACATAATTATTTGATATTTCGGCAAAATTATGCAAAATTGTACTTAATTACAAGAAATGAAAATCTATTATTTTGCACTACACTTTACTAGGTACTCATGTCAATTTTGGACCAATAATGAAGGTAACAAAAGTACTGCATACAACAGCAACTCGTGTTCTGTTGTTCCTGGGTGTTTGTGGTAAATTGTTACCATAAATTGCAAGCTTGCAGTAAATTCTTACCACAAAGGGTGCGTAATTATGCAAAATGGTGTAATGGCGTTATTTTGGGAATTTTACTTTACAAGTGTGACACAAAACTACTGAAATTACATGAATTATGCCTGTGTGGTTTAAATCTCAACCAGGCCTACATTTTAGTTCCTCTGCAGTGCCCACCCAGTTTGTGTCCAGCAAAATCTTTCTTTTCTTCAGACTAAGAATTGCATCACAGGTACAAAGTTTGTGTTCAAAATTATTTTGATTCATATCATCCTTTCTCCATTAATATGAGGTTTGGATTCCGTTTGTGAATCCTTCCAAATACGTGCAAAGGCAGCGATGGTGACCCGTGAGGGGCAGCCGACCTCTATCCTTTCATTAGCTAAATGCTACGCTTATTTTTTTGCAGCCCCCATTCTATAAATACTACAGCACTGAGTACCACCACCGCTATGTATCCCAAAGCTCTGTTTTGATGTCTCTCTAAGCTGTAACTCACACTAAGGCGCAAAGCATCAACATACCGCCCTGTTTGCCGCAAGCGTTCTTTCAATCTTATTTATTCCATATGACATCACCCCAAAGTTCTGAAACTTGTCGTTAGATACCTCCACTCCTCTGCAGTGGGGGAAAAAAATAGGATCAGGAGAAATTTAAACGAATCCGGCGCAATTCGGATAATTCCAGGAATTTTTCATTACGCAGTTTATGCCAAATTACCAAAATTATACCATTAGCCCATTTTGCGTAATTATGTACGATTAGCAGTAAACACACAGGAAAAACAGAACGCAAGGGGGTGTTGTTGGCAGTAATGTCTAAATGCCTCCCCATGCCAAAAATTACCACAAAAACACACTTCACAATAAAATATAGATGAATTTGCATTTCGTAATTACGTGCAATTTTGCATAATTATAAGAAAGTAAATTATGAACATTTTGCACACTCCTGGTAAAAATGGGAGCAACAGTGCCATTTTTGGACATAATACGCTCATTTTGTCCCATCTCTTTATAAAGGGACAGTGGCTGATCTATACATACATAAAAATAGGCATGTTGAAGAGCATTGGGGCAGCATGTAGTCATACCCTGAATCATTCCATCTTGACTACCAGGCTAGCTAACATCGGCCTGAAGCAGGAAGCCTTGGCATGGTTGAAGAGCTTTCTGACTGACCGCACCCAACAAGTAGCTATGGGCGCGTACAGGTCAGAGGAAGTTGAAATCTCCAAGGGGGTGCTACAGGGTTCTTGTTTGAGCCCCACGCTTTTCAACATATATGTGGCACCCCTGGCTAACATCATGAGAAGATATGGATTTATCCCAATATCTTACGCGGATGATACGCAACTCCTCTTTCCCTTTAAGATCTTTACACCTGAGGTCAGAAACTCCTTCGCCCAGGGCATGAAAGCAGTGGCACGCTGGATGTCTTCCAATTACTTGCAATGCAATGTTGGGAAGACAGAAGTCATGTTGTTTGGTGAGGCAAAACTTCTCTGGACCCCAGACTGGTGGCCACAAGATCTCGGCCCAGTGCCCAAGCCTAAACAAATCGTCAAGAACCTGGGAGTCCGATTAGATCAGGAGCTCACTCTCAAACAACATGGCAACCAGGTGGTGGGAGCCTGCTTTCATGTGATTGGCATGCTGCGAAAAATCTTCCCCTTATTACCAGACACCACTAGGAATACGCTGGTCCAGGCTCTTGTCCTGAGCCGGCTGGACTATTGCAATGGCTTGCTCCTGTCTGCCAATGAGGGAGTTATGAAAAGACTTCAGGTGGTCCAGAACACGGCTGCTCGCCTGGTCCTGAACGCTCCTCCCCGCACGCCCTCTAAACCTCTGTTGATAAAATTACACTGGTTATCTGTCAGACAGAGGGCCAAGTTCAAGGTATGCTGTACCATACATAAAAGCCTGAACGGAATGGGTCCTGCATACCTGACTACCAAATTTGTCCCTTACATACCCTCCCAGACACTTAGATCGAGTGAACAAGGCCTTCTGTGTGTACCCAGAGCAAAGAAGGCCAGACATGGAACGAAAACATTATCAATAGCCGGACCTTCTCTCTGGAATAGTCTCCCAATATCCCTCAGGTTATGTATAGATCACTTTCCTTTTAGAAAAATGCTGAAGACCTTTTTGTTTCAACAGTAGACTATAACTGCTGCTTAAGTCCTTCTTCTTAATCTTATTGTAGAAGCCAAAGGCGCGGAGATACTCCTTCGGGAGTCGAAGCCAGCGCGGTACAAACCTGCAATAATAATAATAATAATAATAATAATCACTGTCTGCTCCCCCAAAACATGCAGCTGATATTTACAATCTAGGCCGCTTCCACTTTTCTAAACCTTTGGGTATGTCATCAATGGTTTTAAAGGACAATCATGAAAATATATTTTAATAGTGACGTAGTACAGACTACTTACTTCAACTGAACTGCCTTTCCTATTTCCTTTTGCAAATACATTTTATGTATTCTATTTTCTCTTGTTGCAGAAAATGTGATAAATAAAAACACATTTTAAATGCTACCATTTGAATTTGAACAACTTCAATAAATGGATGTGCCAGTAAGCTAGACAACAAACATTTGTGACCAAATTAATAAAATGTGCTGGTCTCATTTCAGGGGGTGAGCCTTGGACGCTTGCAAATATGCTTCCAAATCTGAACCCACTTCGTCTGTGAAAAACACAAACCACTTTTCTCTTTCCAAGTGTTAACCATATTCAGTTGCAAGCAGAAGCAAAAAGACTGGCAATTCTGGTGGCCAGATGAGACATGTTTGTATACATTTAAGGTTCGTAAACAAATGTCAGAAAAAAACTGCTGTCGGAATTTGAGTTAACTGAATTCTCAGGCAGTAAAAATCATAAAAATTCGGATAGTGGTAAAACATTATATTATCAAAATTAATATGTATGAGTCTAATTCATATTTAATTGACCTCAGAGTAGAAAATGTGCATGCTTTTTTGCCAAACTGAAAACCTGGCTAAATGTTCTGTAAGGTGGGAAGGCAAGCCAGGCCCTGCACCTTTCTGATGAGGAGCCGCGACACACTGCAGTAAAACTCCTATTACCAGCCCCAGGGCACCACAAACCCACGAATCACCAGTTTCTTCAGGAAACGCTCAGATGCCACGGGTGATATGAAGCAATAAACGAAGCGGTGGTTATCAGCTTCTTAGAGACGGAGGATGTCATATATTTTTGTCAAAAGGCACCCGCGCTCTCTTGCCTACCTGACAAAAAATATATAATTTCACATCACATTTGGAACGGGGTATGCAAGTTGGAAACCAATCAGTGGTCGTTCTCCTTAACAAAGCACCAGCAACCCCCTGGAATCTCTGTTTTCCAGCATCCCTTGAAGGCATACCTATACTGCAAGATATTCTGCGCTTAATTAACTGCAATGGTATATGACATTGTCATGTTGGTTTACGGGCTCTACACATGAACTCTCTTTATTTTGCCTTCTGATCAGTGGCACAAATTGAAAATATAAGTTACGGATTTGACATCAGTTCCCTCTGGTTTTGTTACCTGTCTTTTCCACCTGCAATTGGATGAATGAGGCCTTCAGGGGGAACTGGTGCTCCCGCTGCTTGCATTCAGTTCTAATTTATTCCTAGCACAAAAAAAGATGGCGCGGATACAGCGGTGATACCTGGAATGAGGAAGAAATAGGCTACCGTTAGCGTCAAGTAGGGCCGGTCAAGTCGAATCGGCGTCCATCTTGACGTACGCCGTCACGCACGCTCAGGTTCTGTGGCAGCTGCCGCTGTCCTTTGACGCGCCCTCTGGTCCAGGGCACAGCCCGATATGACAAGATTGTAAATGGTAATTATAATCAGTGAAATACTCACCGGAGGGGGAAACCTTCGGCCTGGGTCAAAAACATAGTAAATGGACAAGTCTGAGTGATTTGACACATGACCATTGAAATGGAGCTCAACGTCTGTGCGTCATTCTGTGAGATCTTGAAAAGTATCTGGAAACAGAGAAAATGTACATTTTAAGGGGCAGATTTACAAGCCCCTTTTGCCAATTTTACGCCGCAGTTGTGTCACTTTTGAGACACAGCGGCGGCGCAAAGCCAGCGCCATGCTTTGGGGTATTTACAACGTGACGCATCTGGGAGATGCGTCACGTTGTAAAGCCCTGAGCCACATGTGGGCGTACCGTCGCACGCGGGTCGGGGGGGCGTTCCGGCGCAAGAAAGCCGCATAAGAGTGAAATCTACAAGATTTCACTAACTCACTTTTGAGGCCATGCTGCGTCAAAACCCTGCGCCTGCTTGAAGCAGGCGTAAGGATTGACGCAGCATGGTAGGAATAGGGGCACCCTGAGCCTTACTGGAGCTGCGTCGCGACTCCAGCAATGCGCCGCCTTTCCACCAGGGGATGCGACACGCATGTGCCCATCCGTGCGCCACATTGTAAATGCGGCGCATCAGTAGTGGCGCACGGTTGGGCAGATGCGTCGCAACTCTTCTGGCGCATCCCATCTGATTAGCAGAGATGCACCAGAAGTAGTAAATCTGCCCCTAAGTGTATGCAATATGAAAGCACATTACCTACTAAACAGGGCAGCGATACAGTGTGATAGACCTTACTGAAATAATTTGTGATACGTATTTCAATTAAGGCTCCCGGAATCATATTATAGAAACTTTGCACTCCTGCAAAAAAGAGGTACATTAATTTGCACCATTGTTGCTGCCTATGTAACACAAAATGGGCAAACAGGTTAACTCTATTTTCCTGAAATATTATTGCACCAGGAAAGATTATTGCGCTAGGACAAACAAGATGAAAAGCAGTGTGATAGAATTGCTCTATACATGCATTGCATATATGTAATTTCTGAACGACCATAATTTCGTAATAAAAAGGCAATGGTTATGGAGAGTTCTTTAAAAAGAAATAGAGCAAATTAATTTGCACTCTTTTGCTACAGATGCAATACAAAACGGAACCAACTGATTTTGCTTTAAACGTAGTCCCTGGAGTTATGTTTGCCCCAGTGCTTAATGTGAGCCGGTGGTTCCCAGTGCTCGACACTTGTTAGCACCGGTCCTTATGACTGGTCGTGCTGTTTCTGTAATTTAGAGATGAGCAGAGCAACAGATTTTTAAAATTAACTCAATAAACATTAGAGCAACGAATACCTGTTGATTTGGGGGGCTCGGACAGTCTGAATTGCCCCGCTTGTAGCAGTGTACTGGTTAATAGTTGGCTGCGCTGGAAGTGGCAATGGGTTGTGCAAGCTGGAGTGACCTCCTGACGAGGGTCCTAGCACTTATGTTTTTTGCACATTAAGCACTGGTTTGAACATTGGAATACATGTATTCATTCCATTTCCTATTAAGGAAATCAGTGCATGCCATTTTTGTCCTACTGCTTACATCATTTGTGTGATCTGTTGCTACTCAAATGCTTTTGCTTCTTGGTTGTTAAAAGTTGAGGCTGTACAAAAATTTCAGGAAATCGAGAGAAGACTTGAGAAAAATCTTTATTAAATTGTTCACTGTAAGGGAAATAATAGTAAAACAGACAAAATCAAATTGCAATTACTCCATTTTCTAATTTTTTTTATATTTCTTAATTTTGAGAAAACAAAGAACTTAGGGCCCGATCAGGATGATGGTGGGATTCCCAAAGACAGCCTGTAAGTGGCGGTCCCATCTGCATCAGACCCATCATATCTGCCGGTCATATTTCAATGGCAGGCAGATGGGTGGCGGTCGGGTAGACCGACCGCCAAGCATCGGACAGGCTCCTTGAGGCTGCTGGTGCGGTGGAGGGGGCCATATTCCTTACAATGGTGGCATGCCTACCAGGCACCACCATAGGGATTACAATGTCCCTTTCTGCCCTGCTGTTCAGGGTGGTTAACCTGCCATGAACACGCAGGCGGAAAGGGACTTTGGGGACCCGTAGTGGGCTCCCCTTCCCACCTGGCCCTCTGATGTGGGCACTGGGGGGAACCAATCATGCCCCCTACATATCCCTGCACCATGTGGTAGGCACCGCTTGGTGCCTGCCACATAGTGCAGGGACATGTACAGGGTGCATTTTTTGCATTGCGGCGGGTGCTGCAGCCAGCAGCACCCACAGCAGTATAAAGAATACACAGTGCTACCACCTTTCAGTCGGTCGCATCGTAATCCCTATGGTGGGACTGCCGACGACTAGTCGGTCGGTCCCGGTGCCGATGGGGTGGGTGGAGGACGTAAGTCTTCCGGCCATCCTAATCGGGCCCATATTTACGCAACTCTCTCCTCATCCCCCTTTGTTCAAAATAAATGCCCAAGCCTCCATCCCCTTCCCCTTCCCCTCACACATATTCCTTGATGTCCTTTGTGAAAGAATGTCAAATTCTAAGCCCGCTTAACACACATCAAACATTGGTCTCCTTATCTCCTTATGCAAGAATGTGAAGGTCTCTTTTCCCCACACAGATCTCTCAGTCTCTTTTTTTGTAATGATGGGTAAGGCCTCTGTCCACTAACACAGCTCTTGTTTAATTATGAAAAGGTCTCTGTTCCTCTTACATATCTCCTGTCAATCTCTGTGTAAGCATGTCACGGTCTCTGCCCCCCCTCACACTCTCCTGTTAAACTCTTTGTGTAATGATTTCATGGTATCTGCCCCCTTGGACTCTTCTCATATTCATCTCTTTGTTTAATGATGTTAAGGACTTTGTCTGGTCACTCTCCTCTCTTGTTAAGTCTCTGTCTCCCTCACACATCTCTTCTTAATCTTTTTGAGCACTGATGTCAGGGTCTCTGAACCCTCACTAATAACACTCAATAGCCTCTCTGTATACTGATGGAAAGGTCATTGTTCCCCTCCAACATCTCTCATCAGCCTCTTTCTGCAATGATGTATTGGTCTCTGGCCCCACACACCTCTCTTGTCAATCTCTTTGCGTAATGATGTCAAGGTCCCTGTCCCCTTCACACACCTCCCATTTGCCTCTTTGTGTTATCATGATGTAAAGGTCAAGTCCCCTCGAAAACATTTCCTTGTTGTCTCTGTCCCCCTCACACATTTATTGTTGTCCCTTGCCCCTCACACATCTCTTGATTTTTCTCTTTTTCCGGAGTTTTAAATAGAGTGAACTTGATCCGAAGGCATCAGGTATCAGAGAGCTTTACTCGAGGACCAGTTGTTTTACAGGAGGACACATTCCTTTTTGTTAGGCATGGAGAGATTAAGTGATTTGCCCAGAATCACAGGTTGTTGCGCGACTCGAACCCGGTTCCCCAGATTTGAGGTCGACCGCCCTATCCGTTAGGCCACATCTTCTCCCCAATCTCTTGTTAATCTCTTTGTGTAATGGTGTCAAGACCTGTCTCCCCCTCACACACCTCCCATTACCCTCTTTGTTTTATGAAGCTGCGGGTAAGTCCCCTCACAAACATTTCTAGTTAGCCTCTTTATGTAATGACTAGCAGCCCGTCTCGATGTTTTGCGGGTATGAATTGCTGCCGGCCAGTAGTATATTGTTTTGTATGATTTCGGTTTGATAGCATTTCTTATCTGTGACAGGCCTGTGAAACGCTCCGATTCACAGTGCACTGCTGATGCACTTAAGAGTGCGCGTTCAGTAGTGTGTGAACTCGAGTTTCCCTACTTTATTTTTCCTTGCAATATTATATAGCGCAAACTTGACAACATGGCATGAGCACAATTTACATTACAGAAGAACACATTCATTTGTGGTAGGCACGGGCAGACAACGCGATTTGCCTGGAATCACAGAATGTTGAGCTGATGCCGAGATTCGAACATAGCTCCCCAGCTCTAAAGTTCGCAATTCTAGAACTTGTGACGGGAGGTGTATCTAAAAGTGTACGTCGGTGCTGGCCATCAATGAGAGAGACCTGTGCATTTTTCAAATGGGTGGTGAAAAAATATGAGTATGTTGCTGGAGATGTGGGCCGCCGTGCCACCAATGTACTTACCGGGGGAGGGTAAACACCCATTATTCCGCAACTTTCTTTCCGCATACCATCACTCCACATACTTTCATTACGAAAGTACCATGACTCCGCAATGCCATTATAACGCATGGCATTACATTTTATATGCTTTTACCATGCATACATTTACAACGAAATTCGTTGTATATGCATAAATGGTAAAAGCATGTTGTTTTTTAATGTTTGCATAAGGTAAGTATGGGTATATAGAGGTATATGTTTTGGGGTACTGAGGTATATGTTTTGGGGTGTTTGGGTATTTTAAGGGTTCAGATATAGTTTTGGGTTATGGGGTACAGGGGTCGTTTTAGGGGTTTGGGATAGGTATGGGATTTGGGGTACAGGGGTATTTTTAGGGTTCAGGGCTAGGTTTGGGTTTTGGGGTACATGGGTATTTTAAGGGTTCAGGGCTAGGTTTGGGTTTTGGGGTACAGGGGTATTTTTAGGGTTCAGGGTTAGGTTTGGGTTTTGGGGTACAGGGGTATTTTAGGATTCAGGGGTAGGTTTGGGTTTTGGGGTACAGGGTTATTTTTAGGGTTCAGTGCTAGGTTTGGGTTTTGGGGTACAGGGGTATTTTTAGGGTTCAGGGGTAGGTTTGGGTTTTGGAGTACAGGGGTATTTTAAGGGTTCAGGGATATGTTTGGGTTTTGGGGTACAGGGGTATTTTAGGGTTCAGGGGTAGGTTTGGGTTTTGAGGTACAGGTGTATTTTTAGGGTTCAGGGCTAGGTTTGGGTTTTGGGGTGCAGGGGTATTTTTAGGGTTCAGGGGTAGGTTTGGGTTTTGAGGTAGAGGGGTATGTATAGGGTTCAGGGCTAGGTTTGGGTTTTGGGGTACAGGGGTATTTTTAGGGTTTAGGGATAGGTTTAGGTTTTGGGGTACAGGGTATATTTATAGGGTTAAGATGGGTTAGTGTTTAAGGGTGTTGGGGTATTTTAAGGAGTAAGGGTGGGTTATGATTATGGGGTGCAGGGGTATTTAAAGGGAGCAGGGTGGAATTAGTCTTTAGGGTGTAAAGGGGAACGCAGGGCAAGCACACCCGGAGCTGGAATGTACAGAACCTGGGAAGAAAAACCAATGAAATATTGGGCACAGCGCTCGCTTTTCTTTTCCGTAATCCCGCGCCCTGCACGCGCCCCAGCACACGCCCACAGCACACGACATGAGACATGGCATGAAGGGCGGAACGTACCACACACCCCCAGCGTTTGTCACGCCCCCAGCACACGCCCACAGCACAACGCAAACACGCCCACAAGGGACTACTTTGCTGGCACGGTTCTTTTACCTTTTGAATGTATATGGTGGGCGTCTGCATAGCCTATGTCCTTCTGCTGCAACTGCCCTTTCCAACGCTGTATTGGGTGTTGTGATTGGTGCTGTGGTGCCTGAGATTACCCGCCTCAAAGGTTTGGGCTCACTCTTTATTATATTAGTATGGATGTCATGGTCTCTGTCCCCCTCACACATTCCGTCTTGTCTTTTTCCCCCTCACACATTTCTTGTTAATCTCTTTGTGAAATGAATCTAAGGTATCTGTTCCCCTCACACATCTCTCATCAGTTTCTCTATATAATGATATCACTATCTCTGACCCATTATACATCTTTCATTAGCCTCTCTATGTAATGAGATCAATGACTCTGACCCTGTCTTGTTAGTCTCTTTGTGTAATGATATTGTAGTCTGTGCCCCCGACACATTTCTCATTCAGCTCTTTGTGTAATGACGTCAAGACCTCTGTCTGCTCATACTTATCACTTGTTAACCTCTGTGTAATGATGTCAAGCTCCCTGTCCCCTTCACACACCTCCCATTTGCCTCTTTGTGTTATCATGATGTAATGGTCAAGTCTCCTCACAAACATTTCTTACCCTCTTTGTGTTATGACGCCGCCGGTCAGTCCCCTCACAGTTAGATTCTTTGTGTAATGATGTCATGATCTCTGTCCCCCTCACACATTCCTTGTTGTCTTTGTCCCCCTCACACATTTCTTGTTAATCTCTTTGTGGAATGGTGCAAAGGTATCTGTCCCCCTTACACATTTCTCATCAGTTTCTCTATATAATTATATCAATATCTCTGACCCATCATACATCTTTCATTAGCCTCTTTATGTAATGAGATCAAGATCTCGGACCCTCTCACACTCATGTCCTGTTAGTCTCTTTGTCTAATGATGTCAAGACCTCTGTCTGCTCACACTCTTCACTTGTTAACCTCTTTGTTTAGTGATTTAAAGGTCTCCACCCTCCTCACACATATCCTGTTAATCTCCGTATACTATGACTTCACAGTCTCTGCTCTTCTCACACTCATGTCTTACTACCTCCTTTGTAAAGGGACACAAGGTCCCTCTTCCCCTCACTCATCTCTTGTTTATCTCTTCCTCTAATGATGGCAGGGGTCTGTTCACTGACAACGGTGTCTTGTTAATATCTTAGTAATGATGTCAACATATCTGTCCTCTCACACACTTCTCCTATTACTCTCTGTGAAGTGATGTCAAGGTCTCTGCCCACTCACTCTCATCTTTTGTTAGCCTTTTTGAGTAATGATGTCATGGCTCTGTCTGCCTAATACATTTATTATTAATAGTTTTATGTAATGATGTTGTGCCCCCCCGCAACTATCTCTTGCTCATCTTTGTGCACACACCTCTAGTCAGCCTCTTTGTGCAATGATGTTAAGGTCTCCATCCCCCTCACACACCTCTAGTCAGCCTCTTTGTGCAATGATGTTAAGGTCTCCATCCCCCTCACACACCTCTAGTCAGCCTCTTTGTGCAATGATGTTAAGGTCTCCATCCCCCTCACACACCTCTAGTCAGCCTCTTTGTGCAATGATGTTAAGGTCTCCATCCCCCTCACACACCTCTAGTCAGCCTCTTTGTGCAATGATGTTAAGGTCTCCATCCCCCTCACACACCTCTAGTCAGCCTCTTTGTGCAATGATGTTAAGGTCTCCATCCCCCTCACACACCTCTAGTCAGCCTCTTTGTGCAATGATGTTAAGGTCTCCAACCCCCTCACACACCTCTAGTCAGCCTCTTTGTGCAATGATGTTAAGGTCTCCATCCCCCTCACACACCTCTAGTCAGCCTCTTTGTGCAATGATGTTAAGGTCTCCATCCCCCTCACACACCTCTAGTCAGCCTCTTTGTGCAATGATGTTAAGGTCTCCATCCCCCTCACACACCTCTAGTCAGCCTCTTTGTGCAATGATGTTAAGTTCTCCAACCCCCTCACACATCTTCAGGCAGCCTCTTTGTGCAATGATGTTAAGGTCTCCATCCCCCTCACACATCTCATCAGTCTCTTTGTGCAATGATGTTAAGGTCTCCATCCCCCTCACACACCTCTAGTCAGTCTCTTTGTGCAATGATGTTAAGGTCTCCATCCCCCTCACACACCTCTAGTCAGCCTCTTTGTGCAATGATGTTAAGGTCTCCATCCCCCTCACACACCTCTAGTCAGCCTCTTTGTGCAATGATGTTAAGGTCTCCATCCCCCTCACACACCTCTAGTCAGCCTCTTTGTGCAATGATGTTAAGGTCTCCATCCCCCTCACACACCTCTAGTCAGCCTCTTTGTGCAATGATGTTAAGGTCTCCATCCCCCTCACACACCTCTAGTCAGCCTCTTTGTGCAATGATGTTAAAGTCTCCATCCCCCTCACACACCTCTAGTCAGCCTCTTTGTGCAATGATGTTAAGGTCTCCATCCCCCTCACACACCTCTAGTCAGCCTCTTTGTGCAATGATGTTAAGTTCTCCAACCCCCTCACACATCTTCAGGCAGCCTCTTTGTGCAATGATGTTAAGGTCTCCACCCCCCTCACACCTCTAGTCAGCCTCTTTGTGCAATGATGTTAAGGTCTCCATCCCCCTCACACACCTCTAGTCAGTCTCTTTGTGCAATGATGTTAAGGTCTCCATCCCCCTCACACACCTCTAGTCAGCCTCTTTGTGCAATGATGTTAAGGTCTCCATCCCCCTCACACACCTCTAGTCAGCCTCTTTGTGCAATGATGTTAAGGTCTCCATCCCCCTCACACACCTCTAGTCAGCCTCTTTGTGCAATGATGTTAAGGTCTCCATCCCCCTCACACACCTCTAGTCAGCCTCTTTGTGCAATGATGTTAAGGTCTCCAACCCCCTCACACACCTCTAGTCAGCCTCTTTGTGCAATGATGTTAAGGTCTCCATCCCCCTCACACACCTCTAGTCAGCCTCTTTGTGCAATGATGTTAAGGTCTCCATCCCCCTCACACACCTCTAGTCAGCCTCTTTGTGCAATGATGTTAAGGTCTCCATCCCCCTCACACACCTCTAGTCAGCCTCTTTGTGCAATGATGTTAAGTTCTCCAACCCCCTCACACATCTTCAGGCAGCCTCTTTGTGCAATGATGGTAAGGTCTCCATCCCCCTCACACATCTCATCAGTCTCTTTGTGCAATGATGTTAAGGTCTCCATCCCCCTCACACACCTCTAGTCAGTCTCTTTGTGCAATGATGTTAAGGTCTCCATCCCCCTCACACACCTCTAGTCAGCCTCTTTGTGCAATGATGTTAAGGTCTCCATCCCCCTCACACACCTCTAGTCAGCCTCTTTGTGCAATGATGTTAAGGTCTCCATCCCCCTCACACACCTCTAGTCAGCCTCTTTGTGCAATGATGTTAAGGTCTCCATCCCCCTCACACACCTCTAGTCAGCCTCTTTGTGCAATGATGTTAAGTTCTCCAACCCCCTCACACATCTTCAGGCAGCCTCTTTGTGCAATGATGTTAAGGTCTCCATCCCCCTCACACCTCTAGTCAGCCTCTTTGTGCAATGATGTTAAGGTCTCCATCCCCCTCACACACCTCTAGTCAGTCTCTTTGTGCGATGATGTTAAGGTCTCCATCCCCCTCACACACCTCTAGTCAGCCTCTTTGTGCAATGATGTTAAGGTCTCCATCCCCCTCACACACCTCTAGTCAGCCTCTTTGTGCAATGATGTTAAGGTCTCCATCCCCCTCCCACCTCTAGTCAGCCTCTTTGTGCAATGATGTTAAGGTCTCCATCCCCCTCACACACCTCTAGTCAGCCTCTTTGTGCAATGATGTTAAGGTCTCCATCCCCCTCACACACCTCTAGTCAGCCTCTTTGTGCAATGATGTTAAGTTCTCCAACCCCCTCACACATCTTCAGGCAGCCTCTTTGTGCAATGATGTTAAGGTCTCCACCCCTCACACATCTCTAGTCAGTCTCTTTGTGCAATGCTGTTAAGGTCTTCATCACCCTCACACACCTCTAGTCAGCCTCTTTGTGCAATGATGTTAAGGTCTCCATCCCCCTCACACACCTCTAGTCAGCCTCTTTGTGCAATGATGTTAAGGTCTCCATCCCCCTCACACACCTCTAGTCAGCCTCTTTGTGCAATGATGTTAAGGTCTCCATCCCCCTCACACACCTCTAGTCAGCCTCTTTGTGCAATGATGTGGTCTCCTTCCCCCTCACACACCTCTAGTCAGTCTCTTTGTGCAATGATGTTAAGGTCTCCATCCCCCTCACACACCTCTAGTCAGCCTCTTTGTGCAATGATGTTAAGGTCTCCATCCCCCTCACACACCTCTAGTCAGCCTCTTTGTGCAATGATGTTAAGGTCTCCATCCCCCTCACACACCTCTAGTCAGCCTCTTTGTGCAATGATGTTAAGTTCTCCAACCCCCTCACACATCTTCAGGCAGCCTCTTTGTGCAATGATGTTAAGGTCTCCACCCCTCACACATCTCTAGTCAGTCTCTTTGTGCAATGCTGTTAAGGTCTTCATCACCCTCACACACCTCTAGTCAGCCTCTTTGTGCAATGATGTTAAGGTCTCCATCCCCCTCACACATCTCTTGTCAGCGTCTTTGTGAAATGAGGTCAAGGTTTCCATCCCCCTCACACATCTCATCAGCCTCTTTGTGCAATAATGTTAAGTTCTCTTAACCCTCACACATCTCATCAGTCTCTTTGTGCAATGATGTTAAGGTCTCCTTCCCCTCACACATCTCTAGGCAGTCTCTTTGTGCAAAGATGTTAAGGTCTCTTAACCCTCACACATCTCTAGGCAGTCTCTTTGTGTAATGATGTTAAGGTCTCCATCCCCCTCACACATCTCTAGTTAATCTCTTTGTGCAATGATGTTAAGGTGGGGAGAGGAGTTTGCCTAACTGCTAGGGCGGTCACCTTGAAGTTGGGGTACAGGGTTTGAGTCTCGACAATGACGCTGAACATCCTGTGATTCTGGGCAAATCGTTTAATCTCCCCATGCCTAACAAAAAGGAATGTGGCCTCATGTAATACAAATGGTGCTATGTAAAGCGCTCTGATACCCAATTTCGTGTCAAGGTTGCGCTATATAAAACTCTGTAAAATAAAAAAAATAAAAACAAAGGTCTCTTTGCCCCTCACACATCTCTAATCAGTCTCTTTGTGCAATGATGTTAAGGTCTCCATCCCCCACACACATCTCTAGTCAGCCTCTTTGTGCAATGATGTGGTCTCCTTCCCCCTCAACCCTATATAAAACTTTAAAAATAAATAAATCCCTTGTTAATCTCTTTGTGCAGTGATGTTAAGGTCTCTTAACCCAAACACATCTCTAGTTAGCCTCTTTCGGTAATGGTGCCATGGTCTCTGTCCTCCATATACATCTATTATTACTCTCTTTGTATAATGATGCCATGGTCCCTCCCTCATCCCCCCATAACATTCTCTTATTAATCTCTGTGAAGTGATGTCAAGGTCTCTGTCTGCTCACACTAATCTCTTGTTTAATGATGTCATGGCTCTGTCTCCCTAATACATTTATTATTAATCTTTTTGCGTAATGATGCCACGCCCCACACAACCATCTCTTGTTAATCCCTTTGGGTAATGTTGTGAAGGTCTCCATCCCCCTCACACATCCCTAGTTAGCCTATTTGTGTGATGATGCCATGGTCTACGGCCTCATAAGACATCTATTATTACTCTCTTTGTGTAATGATGCTATGGTCCCACCCCTGTAACTATCTCTTGTTAATCCTTGTGCAATTATGCATCTCTAGTTAGCCTTTTTGTGTAATGATGTCATGGGCTCTGTCTGCTCATGCACATCTCTTCTTAGCCACAGCGCGAGGATCAAACAAATCAGTGGTCTCCATGGTCTCTGCTTCTGATCACATCCGGCCCATTTTGCATGATTTTCCAGGTATAACACTATCACCAATTTAGAGGGCAAAGACAGGACCTCCACTAGTAAATTAAGGGGCCTATTTACGAAATTGTCATGCAGCGCAGTAAGTCCCTTGCTGCGCTGCACTGCCTGACAGGGAAAGGGCAGGAATGTGCCCGTATTTAAGGAAACAAAACACATTCCTGACTTTTCCCCTGCGTCTGTGCCCTTTTGACTGCCTAGCGCCAATGCAGGCACCCTTGAACAATGGTGTAGGGGTGCCTGCTCTGCTTGCTTGATTGTTTTTTTTGCAGAAAGGGATAGCTTCCTGCACAAAAACAATCCTTAGAGGCATATCCCTCTTTCTATGTGCGGGAGAAATAAAGATAATTCTCCTTGTTGCGCCTCTCCTGGGAAGCTGACTCTTTTTGGCTCATTCCAAGGTTTATCAGTTCAGGCAAATCTGGGAATGATTAAAAAACCATGGGGCGCCTTCCCAGGGCAGAGTAAGGCAAAAAAAATGGTGCTGCCTTTCCTTACTCCAAGTTTATGGAGCTATTAAGGACCATGCAGAGTTGCTGTGCTTGGTTTCATAAATCACAGTTAAAGTTTGCATCACTCTTGCACCACGTTGTGTGGTGCAAGGAGCAACGTAAACCGTCTCATGAATAGGTCCCTAAGGGACTGGCTTTGCAGTTTTCCATTGCTCATAACACACTGCCACTCATCAGAACTGTCACGATGCCATATATAGGTACCCAAGTTAACTTGTGCGCAATTTATTCATGCGATTTCAGGCAGAGGTAGAAGCACTCTTGGTAATTTTCAAAACTTCCAAATCTAATGGAGATGTCCAACATTTGAAATGAATTAGGAAGTAGTTGAACTCTACTGCCAGCTATCTTTGCCATCCCTTTCCTGCTGTGCTCAACCAACCTCATAATGCCACCGAGTGTGGCCGTGTCAGTGAGCTGAGCAGAGACGATGCTGCTCCTGGACTGGCATGGTACTGAGTAACCAGTAACCTGTCTTCGGCAATAAATATACAAAGGAATGTACTAGCGGCTCAGCAGAGTTTTTGACTCCTTTTTACTAAGATGTAAAACAAATCTGTGTTTTCTATAGAAAACTCACTACAGAAATTCCCTGTCCCCAGAGACAAAAGCAATGAAATTATTGAGTCGTAGGCGACTATCAGAACACTGCGTCACGTGAAACTTCTTTTACTTCCAATGCATGGGTAAACATGAGAATTGCAGATGCTCATCACATTACTTTTTCATCAAATTCATTTTACAAATATGGAGATTAATATTGGGATGATCCTGGTTTGAAAGACTGTCAGTGTGGGTAGGTCAGGGAATGGAGACACAAGGAGATTAAATCATTAATTTAGAATTGGGCAAAAGCACGACATATGTTCTCAAGATGGCCGACAGGTAAGGAGCTCCGTCCCGGAGCTCCCGGCCAGGGATCACCTTTTTGGCTCAAATCCCGCAAATGTACCCCCTCCTTGGATCCTTTCTGCTCACCTGCACTGTGTGGTCAGCAGCCCTTGTCTTCTTCAACTCCTACAACTCTGTCTCAAATTCTCACGGCTGAACAGTGATCCTTGCCCTGACCGCGGAGATCAATACGGCCGATGCCCGGTTGAGCTACTCATTTGGCTATAGAGGAGACTGGCTCGGGTTCGTTCCCTTGGCCGTCTCCTACCCAGCCGGACATGAGAGACTGTTGCCGTCATCTCCCCACTGTTATTTCAGTCCCCCTCACTGATAGTTTTCCGTCGATGGAGCTAGACTCGGTGCGGTGCCCCTGAGCTGGCTTTCGCCTTCCGAGCCCTGAGAGGCGTGCCCTCCTGGTCTCCGCTGCTGCTTCCATAGCCTCCTCGGCCTCGTCTTCCTTCTGGACGGGACTCTTTTTTCTCTCATCCCCTCCACCTCGATCTTCAATCCCTTCATCATCCGATTAACCACTGGGGGTTTGCTGATGGTGGGTCCTTGATATTCTCTGGCGATGCCCAGCTGGGCAGCCTTGGATGCTTCGGGGGCAATGATTGGGTAGCATCGCGTCCTCCGGACTTGAGCCATGACCGCCTGGCGTCACTCTTCTCCATCTTATGGACCGCGGCTAGGATGCATGGTACCTGTCACTCCGATTGATTAGTATCAAGGGTGCCGAAATAGCTGCTCACCACTGTCCCCGGACTTGTTTTTCCCTTTCTCCCTTCCGATTTCGCCCGCCCTCTTGATCCGGATGCTGCCTTCCCTTCTCAAGTTCGCTAACTTGGGGCCCTCTCTTACTGCCTCCTATCTACTTCGACCCTATTATGGTCGGCATCCCACAGCCTTTCCCCGCAAGATCTGAGTTTCGCTTTTTCCCAGCCAACCTTGTTCTAGGGGTTGGTTTTTTGAACTGACTGTTATCCTCCTCGTCCTCCTTCCATTTTGTCACTAAGTCTGGGGTCCTTGACTGGATCCGCCATCTTGTCATCTCTACAGACTCTCAGGTTGATTCCGGCCCGATCCATGCCTTGTACCCTCCTAGACCTGTCATCGCCCTTATGGATCACCTCTTGGACCTCTTCACCCCTTTCCTTGCTATTTCACTGGGATGCTTCCATTTGCCCCCTCCTCCTGTCCTGTTTTCTTTCTAATGCTCCGTGAAGCAGGTTAGGAGGCCTGGCCTTGGATTTTGTTGACCTACTGGACCCTACTGGTTTGTTGACTCGCTTTCTTTATTTTGCGTTACCTCTTTATACTATTCTCCTTGGCCGCTACTTCCAGTCTAGATCCTCATCCCTTCCTCCATAATTTTCCCCCTCCACTCCCTTGGTACCCTAGTACTCTGTTTGTAATAAGCTCATAACAGAAGTAATTATGTAATTATGTTTTCTTCTCTTCGCAATGTTCTTTCATGTAGCAGCTGTAACATGTGCAAATATGCTAACCCTTTCTAAAGCGCTCTGATACCTACTGGTCTAGCCAGCGCTATATAAAACTCATCAAATAAATAAATAAAATAAAATCTGCCTAGACTTAAAACCACAGCTGGGGGCAGCCTATGCCCTATATCCTCGAGTAGTGGAAGAATGGCAGAGTACTGGCTGCTATATCAGCACCCCAGGACAAGCACTGCCCTGCTGATACCGCTCTGGCGTCGATGCAGAAACAGCTGGTGGAGGATCACTGATTAAATATCGACTACAAAACCATTGAACTACAAAAATATTGTGGTAAATATATCGTACACACAAATATCGACACCCTATACTTAAACAAGAAATTACACAAATATTGATAGAAAAATTGCCTAAATAAATATCAAGTACAAAAATATCACCAAGTAAGTAAGTATTAGACTTATACAGCGCAAACTAAGCCCAAGGGCGTCAAGGCGCTAATGTAGCTAAAAGGAGGCAGCAGAGTAGACAACACGCTCATACTGAAGTATGTGAAAAAAGCCAGGTTTTTAAGCTCCTGCGGAAGATGGAGTGAGAGGGTTGACCAGAGAGCTTTTCCGGGAGGGAATTCCACAGCCTTGCTGCAGTCAGTAAGAAGGCTCTACCTCCCCACCTGGATTTTCTAAATTTAGGGAGCACAAACAGATTTTTATTGGAGGGGCGGAGAAGCCTACTAGGAGCATATTGCTGAAACATCGACTTGATGCCATCAGGACCTAGGCCATAATAGGAACCTTTGATCAAGAGGCAACCAGTGCAGTGACCTGATTGCAGCAGTGACTGGATGACATTTTGGAAGATTCATCATCAGTCTAGCTGCAGCCCTCTGCACCAAATACAGACAAACAGCCAACAAAAATATAGATAACAAAAATATTGATAAAATTAAATCATAACGAAACACAACAAAAATATCGAGAACACTGTTAGATGACACAAATATCGCTAAAATATATATAAATAATATTGATACTACCATTAAACATTGAATAAATACTGTATACAATTAATTTATTATTTAACATAAGCCAAATAATTGTAATACATTATAACAACATATATAAAAATTGATAAGTATTTTTTAATTATAATATTACACTAACCCAAATCAACAAATACATTAAAAATATATCATTAAATTACTTTCCAATAATACTAAAATGACATATATAAAATATACAGCTCTCCCTGTGAGCACACGAGGGCTGCGAGCTAGCTAGGACCTTAATTCCTGTTTGCTGACTTTTACAACATTGCTGCAATTCGTTTTTAACAGTTTTTATCATGAAACTATTTGTCTGTTGGGGGGGTGTAAATTATCCAGATAATTGGGGAATTTGGACAGGCACACTGACACCCCTTTACACGTCACTGTTCTGTTGTTCCCTGCCTCGCCCAGCCGTTTTTATAGAACCGGCTGCAAGCGACGGCGGGCGCCATCTTAGGTGAGGCTGGGGCTGCGCTCTAGTCGCGCCGGCCTCCCGCCCTCCTCAGCTATTTAGCCTGATTTGTAATCCACTTCGCTGCTTTTTAGAGCTCTCCCTGTGAGCACACGAGGGCTGCGAGCTAGCTAGGACCTTAATTCCTGTTTGCTGACTTTTACAACATTGCTGCAATTCGTTTTTAACAGTTTTTATCGTGAAACTATTTGTCTGTTGGGGGGGTGTAAATTATCCAGATAATTGGGGAATTTGGACAGGCACACTGACACCCCTTTATGCGTCACTGTTCTGTTGTTCCCTGCCTCGCCCAGCCGTTTTTATAGAACCGGCTGCAAGCGACGGCGGGCGCCATCTTAGGTGAGGCTGGGGCTGCGCTCTAGTCGCGCCGGCCTCCCACCCTCCTTACACTCTATATAATTAGTATTATGATCAGACGGTGCAGCGGGCTGGCGCAGCGGGCGCGCGCCGAAGCCGCGCCTAAGCCAAGCCCGTCTGCGCCCGTCCGCGACCGGACACGGCCCAGGGCCATGACCCCTGGCCCTTCTGTACGCTACTCTGCGGTCCAAATCAGACTGCTCAATCCGGGCCATCTTAGCCACCACTGTATCCCCTTGTCTCCTTCTACCGCGGTGGGTATTAATCCCGTCTCGTGCCCTGGGTGTAATTATCAATTACCATCCCCACTTTTATCCAATTTACTGGTTTCTGACGTCCCCTCCAATTTAACCATCACCCATTCCAGGGATGTCGAGCGGCTTTAATTAACACACGCTCTCTCCCTTGTCATAGTCTAGATATCAGTGAGTTTATCATTACTCACGATATTGACCTTCTTTTTGCCACCGAAACATGGGGAGATGCGGGTTCGGGACCTGACTTTTGTCAGGCCACCCCGGATGGGTACAGCGTTGTGAGACATGACAGACGATTAGGAAGAGGTGGAGGACTTGCTATAATTTATAAGAATCGCTACCATACCACGCTTGACCCCATTTCATCCACCAACTGTGAAGCTGCTACTTTTGCAATCAATATTAATTGCAAACAAACTTTTAAAGGCATTCTGCTTTATCGACCTCCTGGACCTCGGAACCTTTTTCTTGGGTCCCTTTCTGAGCTAAATGACTATACTATAGGCTCCACTGACTATACAATATTGGGAGATTTCAACTTCCCTTTGGAAGAACAGGGAAATCACGACACCTCCCAACTCACTGCTGACTTTCTTACTCTAGGACTCCAACAATTGGTAAAGGGATCTACTCACCAGGCGGGACACACACTAGACGGTGTGTTCACCAACAACTCTCTGATCACGATATTAGACACTTTACCCCTTACCTGGACTGACCATAGGGCCATCATATTTGGTATTGACACTCTCCCAGTTAACCCCCCCGCTTCTAGACCACCGAGCAGGGCAGCCATTCGTGCCTGGAAGAATGCTGACATTCCTCAGATGGCAAATATCCTGACATCATCCTCCCCTATTATAGGGCCCAATTCTGCCCTCTCAGCTTCTGACTTCGAAGAGTGGATTAGGAACGCTGCTGACCAGGTCGCTCCGAAAAAGTCTATCCAACCTAACAGAAGGTCGCCTTCGGCGGCATGGTACACAGAAGAGCTTAGACTCCACCGACAACATTGTCGGAATTTAGAAAGACGCTGTAGGAAATTCTATTGCCCCATAGCTAAGCAATCCTATAAAGATGCATTAACCATATATAAAAAGGCCATCACTACTCGGAAAACGACTTTTTTCTCGACCCAAATAAACAATGCTAGGAATTCGACCAGAGAACTGTTCTCTGTGGTCAACTCCCTATCTACACCTCCATCGGGTCTCGGAGTAGAACCCTCCCAACTGTTCTGTAACGCACTGTCCACCTTCTTTACTACTAAAGTGGCAGATATCTATGCATCCTTCGGTGGAGATACAGGGGCTAGATCCACTAGTAAGGAATTTCCTCATATTAACCATGACCCTCTCTCTTTATTTGCTGACATCTCAGAAGACCAAATTAGCAGACTCGTATCCATCACCAAGTCTGGATCCCCTTTGGACCCATGCCCCCCCTCAGTGATGGCTAATCTAAGTGAGGTGATTTCCTACCCACTCATGGAAATCTGCAACACTGCCTTTCAAACCGGCTGTTATCCAGCCCCGTGGAAGAAGGCAGTGATTAAGCCTCTTCTGAAGAAGCCCTCCCTGGATCCCTCCGCTGCGGTCAGCTATAGACCCATTGCCTGTCTTCCCTTCCCGGCCAAAATTTGAGAAGCTCTGATGAATATACAGCTCTCAGAGTTCGTCGATACGCACCAACTCTTAGACGAAACGCAGTTTGGCTTTAGGAAGGGACATGGGACGGAGACCGCTTTAATAAAAGCTTCTGATGAAATTAGAACCATCATGGATCAGGGAGGAACGGCCATCTTAATTCTTCTGGATCTATCTGCAGCATTTGACACGGTCGACCATGCTATTTTGGTCGACCGTGTCACAGCTCTGGGGATAGACGGTTCGGATAGAGACCTCATTTCATCTTTCCTGGCCGACCGCACCCAGACAGTCAAGTTGGGCAATTTCTACTCTCCCGTCTCTGCACTACCATGTGGAGTACCACAAGGCTCCTCGCTAAGTCCCACGTTATTTAACATCTACGTAGCGGACTTAGCGAGGGTAATAAAGGCCTATGGGGTGCGATTAACCTCCTACGCAGACGATACCCAACTGGTGCTCGCGATCCACAAGAACGGCACAGCAGTGGCAGCTAATTTTCAGGAGGCTATGCTTGCTGTCAGTATGTGGATGTCCTCCAATTGCCTAAGGCTTAACTCGGATAAAACCGAGGTAATGACCTTTGGCAACCTCGCCCCAGAATGGTCCTCCATCTGGTGGCCCAACCAACTGGGCCCTCCACCCGTCCCAGTGGCAAAAGCGAGGAACTTGGGAGTCATCTTTGATAGCAAACTAAATTTCAACCTTCATGTCAACAAGGTTGTCTCCTCTGCTTTCTTCACGTTAAAGAAAATAAAGAAATTGCTGCCTTATCTCCCCTCCTCTGCCGGGAAGACCTTAGTTACCACTCTGGTATTTTCCAAAATTGATTATGGAAATGCCCTCTTCCTCAACACCCAGAAATCTGTGCTGTCAAAGTTACAGTCTGTACAGAATGCGGCTGCCAGAATTCTCTTAAACATTCCTCGCCGCCAGCCTACTACCCTTGCCATCTGCCAGCTTCATTGGCTCAGAGCAGAGAGCCGCATTAAGTTCAAGGCCCTCTGCATTGCCTACAAGGCAGTGCATGGCATAGGACCCAAATTCTTGACCGAGGCACTCCAGCTGTACACCCCCAAAAGACTGCTGAGATCTGCTAACACTTGCCTTCTACCTGTACCTCGCACTAGAACGGCAACTTGGGGAGACCGCCGCTTTTTAGTGGCTGCACCAAAGCTCTGGAACCTTCTTCCATTAAATATTAAAAATGCCCCCAACCTGATGAGCTTTCGGAGGCTCGTAAAGACTTGGTTGTTTAACCAGTGAACTCTACTATTGTGGTCCTGCTAGCTCTCACATGCGCCGAGACACCCTAGGGTAATTGTTCGCGCAATAAAAATCTCAAAAATAAATAAATAAATAAAAATACAACAACAACACATTTTTTAAATTACATTTATTAACAAATATATTTAAATGACAACAAATAACATAAAAATAAACATTAAGGGGTCGATTCTGACACTGGAAAAAAAGGTCCGTACGAATCGTATCCGGAGCCCTCTCCATACGAATCGTAAACATGCCGTACGACCCGACGAGTACGATCCGGACCGGGGTATGAGGACGCCATTCGTACGGTCCACGTCAGGTAAGGGCGATTTGTATGGAAAAGCACATAATCACATACACACCGTATGGTCCGTGCACCCCATGATCGCGGGGTACGGGGCGTACCCCTGCAATCATGGGGTGTACGCACCGTACCCTGCGATCGCAGGGTGTATGCACCGTACACCCAGCAAACATGGGGTACGGTCCATACACCCCATGATTGCAGGGGTACGGTGCGTACACCCCATGATCGCAAGGGTTCGGACCGTACCCCTGCGATCATGAGGTGTACGCACCGTACCCGGGGGGTGGGCGTTCCGTACCTGTTTCGGGGCGAACTCTGCTTTTACGGCTGTTTTCAGCTCCCGTAGAAAAAGGGTTGTACAGTGCATGCCCGACACGAATCGTACTTGCTGGGTCGGAAAAACCAGCCGCGAACCATACAGATGTCGCGTACAGCGGGTTCAGAGGGAGAATCGTGCGGGGATTTGATTCGTACGGTCTCTGTACGATTCGTACGGAGTCCAGCTCCTGGTAAGAATCATACTTCGTCGTACGTACGGGGACGTTGCAGGGTACGATTCGTACGGGAAAAACGCTCCGAACGGCTATTCGGAGCGGTTTTTCCCGAATCGGAATCGACCCCTAAATAATACTAGCAGTATTATGATTCACAACAGTGTATTAACTAAACACATATTTATATAACTTCACAGATCTACTCCACAAATGGCAGAAGGTGCGAAATGTATCATATCTCAAAAGGGAAAACTAATGCTTTCCTACATGGGTTACACTTACACCCAAGAAAAAGTTATAGAAAATAAAACTCATTGGAAATGTAGCAAATATTATGCCAATGCCTGTTATGGAAGAGCTACTTAAATACATTTAAATGTTGTGATTGTTAGAGAGCACAATCACCTCGGCAGTGTGACTGAAATGGAAGTAAGAGATGCCCTAGAGACAATAAGGGAAGTAAGCAAAAGTTCCCAGCAGAAAAGTACTCAAATAAAAAAAAAAATGTAACCAACATACCAGAACATGTCGCAGCACAACTTCCTTCCATACCCAACTTAAAAATATTAATAGCAAAAACTAAAGGAACTTCAGATCCAACTCTACCCAACCCCCAATCATTTGGAGAAATCCACATCCTCACAGAGTACACCATCACCCACAAAGAAATACATTCTTACTTTATGACAATAAAAGTCACAAGAAAATAATTATTATCTTTGCAACTAACACTAAGGGGCCTATTCCGCAGGTCCGTCCGACATCGGCCAGGAGCTGTAACCGACGACCTGCTGTCGTTGGTTACAGCCCTGCTAGTACGATGCGACTGAACAGGGTTCAGTCGCATTTATATACTTTACAATGCAAGCATGTATTTCGAGCGGTATGCATGCCTGCATTGTAGAAAGCAGGGGTGCAGTTCATTCTTGCACCCTGTGGCCGGCACCCCAATGTGCTTGCCACCGGGTACAGGGATCAACGGAGAGGCACCATAGGTGCCCCCAGGCCGCCATCTGGCAGCGTCACACCCATTGAGACCTTGCTGGGGGCCCCCAGAGACAGCCTCCTACTGCCTTTTCGTGCCGGACAGACCAGCATGAAAAGGCAGTGAAAAGCTGCCATGGTACTCCTTCGGTCGTAAAGAGGCCACCGGGGGAGTACTGAGGGATTTCTGGACTGCAGACAGGCTCTCGAGCCTGTTGTCCGCAATCCAGAAATGCGAGTCGGATTCCTTTCCGACCGAGCCCATCAGAATGGCTCGGTCGGAAAGGAATCCGGCTGGCAGTGACCGATTCGGCCGGAAGGGCTTTGTTTTGAGCCCTTTCAGCCAAAATCGGAATCGGCCCCTAATTTGCAAAAACGTAAAAACTGCGTAACGTGGATGATGGACGGAACCTTTAAAGCTTGTCCCAAACCATTTTAGCATCTGTAAACAATTCATGGTGAATTTGAAGAGACAAATATCCTATTCATTTACGCATTGCTCCCTAATAAAAATAACACCATCTATATAGAAGTACAAACTACAATAAAACAATTCACAGAAAATTACTATCCCCAACGAATAATAATAGATATTGAACAGGCAATGTTTCAGGCAATACTCAAACTTTACCCACACACTGCAATACAAGGGTGCTACTACCATTTTAACCAAAGTATATGGAGGCACCTACAAAAACCTACTTTGAGCATAGTATATTCAACTAACAGCAACTATGCCTACCAAATAAAAACATTAATTGCCCTGGCCTACATACCTACTACTGAAGTAGCCAATCACTACAACTTACTAATAGAAAGTCCTTTCTATCAAACCAATGAAACAAAATTAAGTCCCCTGCTCGACTACTTCGAAGACACCTGGGTGGGAAGGTTACATAGATCAGGGCATCGTAGACAACCTAAATTTCACATTCCTTGGTGGAATGTGTGTGCCAGTATTTTCGCTCTAAAAGACAAAACAAACAACACAGTGGAAGGAGGGCATATTGACTTCCAAGCCACAATTGGAAGAGGACAGCCTACAATACATAAACTTATTGAAGCTATTAAAAAGGAACAAAGCTACCAAGAGCTCAGCCTAGAGTAATCTCCAAGCAATATAGGACCCAAACTAAGCAAACAAACCAAAACCATGTATGAATACCTCCAAAATAAAACTAGGATGTATCCAAATACCCAAGGACTAGAATATCTAGAATAATTACAAAATCAATTCTTTCAAATAAACCAAAAAGCTAACTTTTAAAACAGAGAAAACATAAAAACAAAGATTTTCTCTTTTTCAATTAACAAATATACTTGTGACATAAAATTTAAAGTATAGCACAAATTATATGACATAATATAAATATTAAAAAAGAAGAGAAAGAAAAAATAAACATTTCCCATCCACAACAATAAAAAAAGAATGACTTACAGTTATGTAGCTGTAGAATGTCCTCAAAAAAGATACAATCCACACCAATTCAAGGAAAAATGAATCCATTAAATAAGGAAACCCCCAAAAATGTAAAAATACAACTGTAAAAAAGGAAAATCCAACACCGCAATCGTCTGAATAACAAAACCCTTAAAAACCTGAAAATAGTTGATTAAAAAACGCTCCCAAAACATAAAAAAATGGAAATGTATAGTAACTTGTGATAAAACAGGAAACAACATTGTCCTTTATTTTTTTTAAAAACCACAGGAACAACGCCATCCGTATACCAAACCGAAGATGCAGGTAAGTACATAAATAAATAAATAATACTAATTACATTGCGCTCGCTGCAACGCCTAATCGGCAAAGCAGCACGCAATGTAATTTGTTTTTATTTATTTATTTTTTTACTCTACCCGGTTCAGCCCAATTCAGGAGTTTACTACCCCCCACCTTGCCCCTCAGGTGCCCCGCCCTACCGCCCGCACTCCCTCGAGGAGCCGCTACTGCTTGTTGAACACTGTACCCCCAAAAAATATATGTAATAATATATGATTTGTTTCACATGTTTGTATAATAATTAAATATTACAATTATGTTAAACACTTTAATACAATGGGAATAACATGAATGTGTCTGGTTTATATTTTTAAATGTAAAAATACATTTTCTAACTAAACAAAATATTAAAAATATTATTGTGATTGAAAAATAAAAATATATTTACATTAAAAAATATTAAAAATAAAACTAACATACATCTATTAACTTATTACAATTTACAAATAAACTTACAAAATACTAAATACTAAACAACAATAATTTGCAACTACAGACCCAAATCCATGTAAAATCAGTAAAAGCGCTGGATAGTAAACCATGATAATTTACTATTCTCCAAACCTAACTAAACTCAAGGAAAGCGCTGGATAGTAAACCATAATAATTTACTATTCATACTCTAAACCCTACTAAACTCAGGGAAAGCCCTAGATAGTAAACCATAATATTTTACTATTCTAACTCCAAATCCAACTAAACTCATGGAAAGCGCTGGATAGTAAACCATAATAATTTACTATTCTAACTTCTAAACTACTAAACTCAGAGTAAGCACTGGCTAGTAAACCATAATAATGTACTATTCTAACTCCAAATCCAACTGAACTCAGGGAAAACGCTGGATAGCAAACCATAATAATTTACTATTCTAACTCCAAATCCAACTAAACTCAGGTAAAGCACTGGATAGCAAACCATGATAATTTACAATTCTAACTCCAAATCCAACTAAACCCAGGGAAAACACTGGCTAGTAAACCATAATAATTTACTATTCTAACTCCAAATCCAACTAAACTCAGAAGAAAATGCTGGATAGTAAACCATAATAATTTACTTTTCTAACTCCAAGTTCAACTAAAGTCAGGAAAAGCACAGGATAGTAAACCATAATAATTTACTATTCTAACTCCAACTAAACTCAGAGAAAACGCTGGATAGTAAACTATAATAATGTACTATTCTAAATCCAAATCAAACTAAACTCAGGGAAAGCGCTGGATTAGTATAATCTCTAAATAAAAAAGAAGGAATACCCCCCATTTTTTATTTAAAAATTATTAAATAAAATTAAAATTATGAAATATACATTATTAGATTTAATATTTCTATCTAATATTCTTTTACATTTTATAAATTTTTCACAAATACTATTACATTACAATTAATAATCATTCATACAATTTACCCCAAAATATTAATAAATTATTAGACAATTGAATATTTTAATCAATGTCATTATTACATTTTAAAAGTCTAAAGTTTGTAAAATGTTTATAACATTTTCAAATTATTAATAATTTTCAATTAACTAAATTTACAACTATAATTTTGCAGAAATTTTAATTTCACATTTTTAAATTGTTAAAGTTTTCTTAAATATTCAAATATATAAAATATAATTTAAAATTTTAAGCAATCATCAATTAAAAAATTACTAAATATTCTATTTACCTCATCAAAAATGTATGATGTATTACTAAATATAAATATTACCACACATTTTTTAATTACTAACCAGCCTTATCCCCTATAAACTCAACATCCTGCTCCTAAAAAAAATACAAATTAATAAAATATTTTAAAATCTAAATAACCTTTTTAGATTACTACCCACCCTTATCTCCTATAAACCCAACATCCCGCTCCTAAAATATATAGAAATTATTAAAATATAGTACATTTTAAAACAACATTTTTAAATTACTACCCACCCTTATCGCCTATAACCCCAATATCCTGCTCCTAAAAAAATATGAAATCAATGAAATTATGTTATTTAAACAAAATATTATCATTAAATCATTATAAATTTACAAAAAATAACATTAAAAAATTACACAGTAAAAAAGATAACATAAAAAAATAACAACATCAATATTACTTACTTCAATATTTTTTAAATCGATATTTCCTACATCTACATTTTAAAAATCGATATAAACACACTCAAAATGTGGATATTTTTAACATCAATATAACTTACCTCGATATTCAACACCAACGATATTCTTACCTCGATATTCAGGCTTCTCGATATTTGCACGTCAATATACTGTCCCTGCACCCTGGTGGAACAAGGCCAATTCGGGATTTGCAAGGGAATCGCCTTTTGTTTATGTTTGAGCCATTTTTAGAGTGCGCAAATACCCGGGGGTGTCTCGGCGCTAGAATACCCAACCATGGCTGAGGTGATAAGTTATACTGGGAAGAGCCAGGTTTTCAGTTTCTTCCTGAAACTAAGGAGGGTTGGGGCGGTTTTGATGTGGATGGGCAGTGTGTTCCAGAGTTTGGATGAAGCAATAGTGAAACACCTGTCACCCCAGTTAACCTTTTTTGTTCGAGGGACTTTCAGCATGTGTGCCGACGAGGAACGAAGAGTTCTTGGGTGACCAAGCGGGCAGAAAGCTGCTCTAAGGAACTGAGGGCCCACGTCGTTGACTGCCTTGTAAGGGATACACAGGGCTTTAAACATTATTCGGCTCCTGACCGGGAGCCAATGTAGTTGACGGATGTGGGAGGAGACAGCTTTGGATTTGGGAAAGTTTAAAAGGACTCTGGCCGAGGCGTTCTGGACTAGTTGGAGTTGATTGATAACTTTTTTCTGAGCATTCAATAGAAGAGCATTGCAGTAATCGGTTTTTGAAAAAACCAATGTGCTAACCAAAGTTTTGCCGGCCGATGATGGAAGATAAGGGAGCAATTTTTTTATTCTTTTTAAGACGTAGAAAGATGAGGAGACCACTGAATTGACGTGATGCTGAAATGTCAATTTGTCATCAAATATGACTCCAAGGTTACGAACCTTGGTTACAGGTTGAGGTGGATCTCCTAGCTCCGAAGGCCACCAGTGAGAGGACCAAGTAGGGTCCAACCCCCCGAATGTCATCACCTCTGTTTTGTCAGAGTTTAGTTTGAGACACTTAGATGACATCCAGGAGCTGATGGCCTTCATTCCCATTTGAAAGTTTGCAGCCACTGATGTCCCGTTGTTGTGTACAGAAAGCACAAGTTGGGTGTCATCAGCATAGGTTGTCAGGGCAATTCCGTAAGATTTTATTACCCTCGCTAAGTCCGAAACATAAATGTTAAAAAGTGTCGGACTTAGGGAGGAGCCCTGGGGGACACCGCAGGTGAGAGTGAACGTTTGGGAAGTGAAGTTGGCCATCTTGATTGTTTGATGACGATCAGCTAGGAAGGATGCCAGAAGGTCTTTTGCTTTGTTCTTGACTCCTATAGCTGAGACACAGTCGATCAAAGTGACATGATCGACCGTGTCAAAAGCTGCTGAAAGATCTAGCAATATCAGTACCGCAGCTCCTCCCATATCCAGGGTTGTTCTGATTTCGTCTGCTGCTTTGAGTAGCGCGGTTTCAGTTCCGTGACCCCGTCTGAAGCCGAATTGAGTCTCGTCTAATAAATTGTTTTTGTCTATAAAATTAAATAATTGCAGGTTCATCGCCTTTTCGAAAATCTTTGCTGGAAAGGGGAGGCAGGCGATGGGACGATAGCTGGCAGGGAGAAGGGGATCGAGGGTAGGTTTTTTTAGAAGCGGCTTAACAATGGCCTCTTTCCATACTGAAGGGTAGATACCGGTTGTAAACATGAAATTGCAAATGGACGTTAAGATAGGAGAGATAGCTTCAGGAATTTGGTTAAGGATGGCAGGGGGACAAGGATCTAGAGGTGATCCTGATTTTGTACCCAGAATGAGTCGGTGAACTTGTTCCTCCGTAACAGCTTCGAAGAACAGAAGGGAAGGTGTATCATTATTGGAAGAAGAATTGGTTGAGGTTGAGGTAATGGGGGGTGCAAGGGAAAAGGCTGAGAAAATATCAGTGACTTTTTCCTTGAAAAAAGTTGCGAAAGAGTCGCAAAGGGATTGGGTTCCATGGAAGCTGGGGGATAGTGGGTTGGAAAGATGAGTAACTACCTGAAATAGTTTTTTAGCTGAGTTTTTTGCCAGGGTGATCTGAGAAGTGTAGTAGGATGATTTTTCCATTGTAATGAGGTCTTTGTATATCGAGACAACACTTTTGTAGGTGATTTTTTCTGATTCGTTATAGTGGCGACGCCAGCGTCTCTCAAGGTTTCTACACTGTTGACGCTGCAGTCGAAGGGATTTTGTGAACCATGGGGCTGAAGGGGAACGTCTGATGTGGTGGCAGGTTATAGGGGGAGCTAGGGTATGACAAGCCTTATTTAGGATGTTCAAATAGTTGACAGAAGCTACAGAGGGATCATGTTCAGTAGTAGTAATACTGTCGAGCAGCAAAGCTGAAAGGTGGGAAGGTTCGACATTTTTCCAATTTCTTGTCGTAGTAGGAAAGTGGGATGGTGGGTGAGATGGCAGAGAAGTCAGTTTTAAAGAAAAACAGACTGCTGAATGGTCCGTCCATAAGAGAGGGGTCACGTTTGATAAAGTCAAATGAGGATTACTAGTAAATAGCCCGTCAAGAGTATGACCGGCTATATGAGTGGGCTGCGTGACAATTTGCTGTAGGCCGACAGCAACTAGATCATTAGTTAGCATCAAGGTGTCAGAGTCGAATAAGGCCTCAAGATGAAAATTAAACTCGCCCAGTAGGTTGAAATGAGATGCTCCTGCGGAGAGCTCGATTAAATTGTTGAGGTTATTAAGAAATTTCGTTCTAGACCCCGGAGGGCGATAGAGTAGGATGCCTGAAAATGATTGGATATCGGAAATAGTGATGGAAAAAGAAGCAACCTCGCAGGTCCTATCATTTAGGTCGAGAAATTTGACTTTGAAGTGGTTTGTATATATTATAGCTATTCCTCCACCCTTACGTTTCTTCCTATCAAGTCTACAGACACAGTAATTTTCGGGAATGGCTGCTTTAAAGTCTGGGCCTGAGGAGTCATCACCCCATGTTTCGGTGATGAATAGGAGGTCTATGTGATGTAACTCGATAAATTCCAGAATTTCAACTTTGTGTTTAGAGACTGAACGGACATTGATAAGTGCTCCTAGGACCTTAGGAATGGGGATAGAGGGGTGCATAGGGGAGGTGCAGCATGGGCATTTGTAAGGCCCTATATTAAGATCGGTGTAAAGTAGATGAGGTAAGGGGTGCGACACTTCTGTTAAGCAGTTCAAGTTCCGAAGTTGTTCAGAAGTATAAGTGAGAATGGTCGATTTAGGAGTCAGATGTGACTGACCCGTGTCGGGGTGGCTGGTCTCTGGCGCAGTCTCGGCGCGGACAACCGCAGACGAGCGCAGACGAGCTTGCCTTAAGCGCGCCTTCGGCGCGCAATCGTCGCGCCCGCTGCGCTCGTCCGCTGCGCTTCCGGTGAGTGAACATATTATATAGGTAGAGGTGAGGAAGAAAGGGGGCGTGGCCAGCGTCAATGGGCGTGTCCGCTGTGCCAGGTGTGTCGAATGATTCTCCAAACACTTGCATGCAGCAGCGCCAAAATCGGCTGAGCGGGGTGTTGGTCAAACGAAGCAGAGGCCAAGGGTGAGTGAGATAAAATACAAGTTATACACAATATTTTTAAAATTACAGTGGTCCCTGTCGAAGCTCCCGGCTTTTCGCCTCAGGAGTGGTTGAGTAAACACTGCGCTAGCAGTCAGCGCGCGTTTACATAGGAGAGAAAGGGGGCGTGGCCAGCGTCAATGGGCGTGTCCGCTGTGCCAGGTGTGTCGAATGATTCTCCAAACACTCGCCTGCAGCAGCGCCAAAATCGGCTGAGCGGGGTGTTGGTCAAACGAAGCAGAGGCCAAGGGTGAGTGAGATAAAATACAAGTTATACACAATATTTTTTAAAATTACAGTGGTCCCTGTCGAAGCTCCTGGCTTTTCGCCTCAGGAGTGGTTGAGTAAACACTGCGCTAGCAGTCAGCGCTCGTTTACATAGGAGAGAAAGAGGGCGTGGCCAGCGTCAATGGGCGTGTCCGCTGTGCCAGGTGTGTCGAATGATTCTCCAAACACTCGCATGCAGCAGCGCCAAAATCGGCTGAGCGGGGTGTTGGTCAAACGAAGCAGAGGCCAAGGGTGAGTGAGATAAAATACAAGTGGGTGCATGCATACCGTTGGGAAGGTAATGCAAGAAATTAACATTCTGTCTTGTGGTGTGGGGGTGATAGCAGTCTTAGGGTATCCCAAGGGATCCCTTCAGCTCTAGCAAGGGGAGCATGGGAGTGAACACAGGGTCTGAGCTGGCTTCCGTCTCTGCCACCAGACCAGCATTCCTCGACCGTATACGTTAGGTAGTGAACAATACCAATGCACATTTCGTACATGTTGGGAGATGGTGGGCTTCATTGCTTACTTTGTAAAATAATAATTGCCAGGGCCCTGACCAGGAAGCCAGTGCAGCTTGCGCTACCCAATGCCTCGTCATCCCTGCCAATGGTGGTACCAAAACAACTACTTACCATCGCACTCGCCATGCAAAAGTGACAGTTCAGATTACTACAGGTCCCCAAAGCTAAAGGAATGGCTGTCGAGGCAAGTATTTGTAATTTTTAATGTATATTCCATTTATAAACAACCTTTGTTCTGCGCATCTCTAAACTAGATGAGCAGCGCCACCATGTAGCAGAGTGTCTGTCATAAGTGCTGTGTTGTCATTTAAGTCCTGAAACTGGAGTGGGAGCACACTGCTTCACCTCCCAGCAGAGTCGCCCCTAGGCATCATGGTAGGTGCAGTTCAGTTCGCCAAGCGAGTACACTTGGAAAGTCTCTTAAGTGTTTCACCAGGTGGGTGCAGATTAGTGCTGGCCATCTCTGGACACGTGTTTCTGAATTATTATCCGTTTTCAGCAGAGATTAGGCAAAATTATTTGGGGTTGCTGAGCAGGCTGCCGTCTTCTTGGATCGCAGTACCTCTCCAGGCATGCAGGTGCCTCTCCACGAGCTCGGCAGCTCAAAGCGGCTCGAGGGACTGAACTGCATCTACCATGATGCCTAGGGGCGACTCTGCTGGGAGGTGAAGCAGTGTGCTCCCACACCAGTTTCTTGTTTAAAGGCTCCCTCGAGCCGCTTTGAGCTGACGAGCTTGTGGAAAGGCACCTGCGGGCCTGGAGAGATACTGCGATCCAAGAATACGGCAGCCTGCTCAGCAACCCCAAATAATTTTGCCTAATCTCTGCTGATGATGGATAATAATCCAGAAACACATGTCCAGAGATGGCCAGCACTAATCTGCACCCACCTGGTGAAACACTCAAGAGACTTTCCAAGTGTACTCGCTTGGCAAACTGAACTGCATCTACCATGAAGCCTAGGGGCGACTCTGCTGGGAGGTGAAGCAGTGTGTTCCCACACCAGTTTCTTGTCATTTAAGTCCTGGTACCAAGCACCGGAAACCTGTTAAGTGCTGGTGCAGAGCACCGGACTCACCGGCTCAAATTAAGAGCTGGTGGGCTTCTGCTGGAGGAAGAGATATCCCAGTATGGTGAGGCTATTCCTGTCATCGCCATTGTCTTATGATTGGCAGCTGGGCGGTGAGTGGTAGTGCCTTAGCACTGTTTTGTGTGGGTGCATGTATTATGTTCTGTCTTAATGTGTCCTGTTGGACGTTGTATTTGTTGTTTATTTTGTGTTAGTGCTTTAGGGAGCTCAGTGACGCCCAAGTACCTGGGATATCTGTGCTGTGATGGATGTGTCTGGCTTGTGGCCTGTCAATAAGGGTCCATACTAACTTACCCAGCTAGGCACACACCACTGCAAACAAGTGCTCTGGACAAGAAGTAAAAACTACTTAATAACACAGAACAGAATGAATTACAGTATCAACAATGAACCTCCTGACAACTTATATATTTGAATACTATGATTTCATTCTGTTATATCTTCATTCATCCAAAAATCGACAGAAGATTTGAGGGCAGATGTATCAAGATTTCATTTTGCGAATCCTAAATAGAGATTTTTTGCGAATCGCTATTTAGAATTCGCAAAATGGAATGTATGTAAAAATTCGCTTTTTTTTAGCGATTCCTTAACAATCTATATTTGCGAATTCGCATTTTGCGAATTCGCAAATAGGGAATCATTTCCCATGCATTCCTATGGGCCAGGAGGCCCATAGGTATGATTGTGAAGTAATTCTCAAATTCCGAATTCGCAATTTGCTAATCGCAATTTGAGAATTATTTCAAGGGTGCAGGGGTGTCTCAAAGACACCCTGCTGCACCCCTGAAATGTACATGTGTGTGCATATGGCGCACATACCACATTAAAAAATGACAATTTGTGCTTTTTTTAATAGAATTCGCAAATTACCATCAACAACAAGTTGGTGGTAATTTGCGATTTCTTAACCAAAATTGGCAAATTGAAATTGCTACATACATAGCATTTAAGGAATCGCAAAAATTGTGATTCCTTAAATGCTATGGCAAAATAAGGAATCGCAATTTTTTGCGATTCCTTAAATTGCGATTTTTTAATACATTCCAAAACATGCAAAAAGGCCGTTTGCGATTCGCAAAGGCCGAAATTCTGCAAATTTCGGCCTTTGCAAGTTGCAAAAGGCTTGATACATCTGCCCCTTAATCTTTATTAGTGCAATGTGAATCTAAGCACCCATGAGTTGACCTATTATTCCAGGATTGCTTTGCTTTTGAAGGAGTGAACCTCAACCACAGACCACAGCCACAACAAGGGACATAATCCTAATATTATGTTTAGACTCTTGCTGCCACATATTTATGAGTTTTTCTTCCATGATTTAAACAATACTATAATGAGAACACTGCAGAATAGAAGTAATATTTTTCTTTTTTTGTAACATTTTCTACATTTGATGTGACTTTTATGGACAGCAAACAACATTTATTTTTCCCCACGAAAATTCTATGAACTGGAGCCTAATGAAATGTATTCCCTGTGCTATGTAGGAGTCTTCACTGTATACACCCCTTCCCCCATGAAAAAAAACATTGAACTCGAATCCTATCACATTCGCTTATTTTTCATTATCACTTTCTCATTGTGGAAGATTTTATAAGCAAACCAGCTGGGACGGATGCGCCTGGCTTTGATTGCCTTCCCAGTTGCAGCTGGAACTGCTATGTTTTTCCTTCCCTGCATTCTTCGGTTTCTTTCTTACTGTCTTCGCAAGTGCAACATTCTGGCTCCACCACTTAAGTGTGAGACAAGGTGTGAGATACACTTCCAGTGGTGTTAGGTTGATCAGCACTGCTAAAAGCTCCCGTTTCCCCTCCCAGTCTTCAAAATACTCAAAAAGTTCCTCAGTGAAGCACCCAAAAGCAAACAGCTCAAAAATGAAATTTTTATCTGTCATTATTCCATTTAAAAATGTGTAGTGTGGTCATAGTGACATCAGCAGCAAAGCCGTTTCTGTTAAATAATAAACAGAGAAGCAGAAGAAAATGCAAGATTACTTAAAAGTTCTTGTGACAATAAAATGAGTCTTTGAGGTAGATTCTGAATACTTGGGGGGACATTAGGAAGTCAGCATGCCATCCTCATGGATAACGGGACCGCCCGCGATCTGAGCGGCGGTCCCACCATGCACATTATGATGCGCCCACCAGTGTGGCGGGCGCATCATGCATGTTTAACATTGCGGCGGGCGGTGTTTACACCAGCACCCGCCGCAATGTTAAAAATGCATGTTATGCATTTGCATACACAAAGCGGCAGGCACCGCGCGGTGCCTGCCGCATTCTGTATGCAAATGCAGGGGGGTTCCACAGGTATCCCCCATATGCACCCCCCACCTCACCTTCACCATGGGGGCCTGCAACGGGCCCCCAAAGTAAAGACTGGGTGGCGGGCGGGCAAGGATGTCGGGCGGATCGCCACCGCCCGCATGGCCGTGGCGATCCGCCCGACATCCTAATGGGCCCCTTGGTTTTTCCGTTTTTTTACAGGCAGACATATACATCCATCCATCCATCTGTTCATTCACTGAAAAAAAACGAAGGCTAAAGTGAAAAAAAAAAGAAATTCACCAGTTATATTTATCTCAAGTAACTATAACACGTGCCATAAAGTAACAATAATCCACTCCCACGCCATGCACAAATTCAGATGTTGAGATGATGTCATCAAACATGTCATAAGTAATGTAATATGGTAGGCAATTAGCAGTGCATGGCAGGGTGCGAGTTATAGCTACTTTAGGGCATGAGGTATTTGAGATAACTATAATTGGTGAACATCATTGTTTTTTTCATTTAAAATTTCACCTCACTTTATTATAATTTGACCTTTGTTATTTTCAGTGAATTTGCATGTACTTTTCTTTTTGCGTGGGGCTGGCCGCAGGACCTGGTCTGTCAAAACCAAGCAGCAAACACCAAAACATGCATAGTCGAGGCCCAGAAACATTTATAGGGGCCACACGAGTGGCCAACCACAAGGAAGCTCTGCACTCAAGTTGAACAGCATAGAGCTCTAGCCAGAAGTGCAAAAACATATGCACGCTCTCATTGGGTAATCAATTTAATGACCCAGGAGACTAAGGGCCCCATAAGGATGGCGGGCGGATCGCCCGCGCCGGGCTGGTGGTAGTCACCGCCGGCCAAGTGGGTGCGATCCGCCTGCCATCCTAGCAGAAAAGATCCCCCGCAATATTACAATGGCTGGGGGGTCCGCAGTGGACGGAAAGACTTTTCGACCGGGCGGAAAAGGGTTCAATATAGTGGCGGTGTCTGAAAGACACCGTCAGCCATATTAGAATGTGGCCGTGAACACGAAAAGGCATGTGGAGTCTGCTTGTGGGGGCCCATTGCGGGCGCCCGCGAGGAGCCTGTCACGCTGTGCATTGAAACGCACAACCTGCCTCTGTGGCATTGCGGTGGGCAGTGCTCTCTGCACCGCCCACCGCAATGGTTCAGATGCTCCATGTGCCTGCCAGTGTGGCGGGCGCATACTAATCAGGAGTGCGGGACTGCTGCACCCTCAGCGGGCGGTCCCGGTTCCTGAGGATATGGCGGGCGGACTAATGGGGCACTTACTGTTTTAATGGTGCTGGGGCTATGCTGAATTTTATGCTGCCCCCACAACAATAAAACAATTGTGGTTCCTCTATGACTTTAAGGGCCACCACCAGCAGTAAAATATGCAGTGAGAAAATGCCCTAAGGAAATATGGGGCACTCCTTGCCAGAGCAGTGAACAATAAATGAGTCGCTCTGCCGCTCATTTATTACTCACTTTTTGTTCTGGGTGCCCCAGTGCCCACCCAAGGCACTCACATGTTTTATTTTGTTTGGGGGGAGATAGAAGGTGCTCTAGTGCCCCTGTGGCCTGAGTTTGCTCACCTGGCGGGAGCTAGCTTTTTTTTGTTGGTGGGTCCCTGGTGCCCACCAAAGGTACCCACAATTCCTGGGATGTTGGGAGCGACAAGAGGAGCCCCAAGTAACCCACAGCCCTGGCTGGCTCCCCAACTGCCATCCCACCCGGCTGGAGTGTAGCATGGAGCAAACAAGTAAGCAAAGAGATAGTTATTGTTTCCAGAATAGAAGAAGTTTATTCATTTCCACAACCCAGGACACAGGAGATGCAGAAGTCAATAATCACCACAGCAGCCAATTTCAAAATGTTATCTTACTGGTCATCTTTAGAATAAGCAAAACATTCCACATTCCAGTGCAAACATAATATCATTAAAGGAATAGTGAACGACACAGAAATTAAATAACTTAAAAACATAATACAGAACTATACAATACTACTTGCCTTCCCTTCTTCATGCCAGATGATCTCTTGAGGTGTGGGCTTCTGAATGTGAGGTCCCTGCCCATGCGATTATCATCCACTTAAGGTAAGAACTAACTAGTGTTAGGGACTGCTTATCATCGCCAGACACACAACTTCTGTGCTGGTGGTTTCTCCACTTAGCCTAGACCAGCTTTCTTGTAACTTACATAGTACATCTTTCCTTTGTTCTTTACAGTTAAGAAATACCTGGTGCCTTGAGATGCCGCTTTTCCAGTAATTTCATAACAAAGAAATCGAATTAAGAAGCTCATTTTGAACATATAAGGTACTTGGCTGTTTTGTATCGATAGTGATGCGTTATTGTGGTTACTCACATAAGCCTTATGCTGCTGAGTGTCCAGTAGTTAGCACAGATTGACTAGCGTTTTTTCTATTTTAAGATAATCCCTGGTTTTCTATATTTACAGCCATGAACGATTGGCTACAAGCTGAGGTTTATATCTATTGACGTAGCCCATACTACTTGAATTTAGAACTCACATCTGAGCATTTAAGGTATAATTTTTTATTAAAGACCGTGATTAATTTACTATTTCACTAATCACTCAGACAACTTTTCAAATGTTTTATTATTTATGTTTCCTTTCTATCGTTTATTGCTAAATACGCTACCCACTGACCCCTGTATTACCTTTTTCTTCCGCCCCTCCTTTCTCTCACATTGACAGTTCTACCATCCACATTGATATCTGTGGCACCATAAGATTATTCTTTGCTATACCTACCTTGCGGCTCTACATGATATCCGTGTTTGAATTTAACGTGTCTTCACATTTGACAAGAACATTACAGAATATTCAAGGTAAATTTATTGCCAGATTACCTTTCATATCTCTAGAGCTGAATAGCAGTAACAATGTATATGGGAAGACTTTACATGTTCAAGTGTTTCCCCACTGTATGTTACCACGTACTTGCATTATGTTGGTCTTTACACGCAGCAATCTACGTGCGTTATTTATCTATCGCCAGGACTATGAATGTGGCGTAATACGTCACAGACACTCTCTCTAACATGGTTGGCCTTCAACATTAGATAGGCAGATGTAACCTTATATCATTTCTATACCCCTATCATATGACAATAAGTGACCAAATCTAGAGTCTAAACCAGCTAGGTAGCGAAGATTTTCGAATTTGATTTATATAATATGTACTTGCTTTATTATGTGCCCCCCCTTTGTTTAAAATGTTTTCTGTATTGTTAATAATTTATGTTAGTCATGTAAACCAAAACCAGTGATTTGATATATGTTTTTCTTATAAATATAATTTCAGAGTACCATCAAAGACTCCTGAAGAAGGTGTTTTTTTTGCCAAAACGCACGTCGAGTTTAAATGAATAATTCTTCAGTACTTTTTATGTTCTTAACTAATGTGAATGTATTGTTTTTATTGTAACTTGTATGATTTATGCTATGTACTTATTGTTTATAAAAGCTGTTGTTGGTTCCTTATGAATCATACTTTTATTCTATCATATAGGTTGATTTCTGTGAATCTCTATATGATTTTTATTTATACTAATTAAAAACATATATTTTTATACAGTTCATATTCGATTATTCTTTTCACCACTGGTTCTGGACTGATTGCTCACTTACTTAGCTGATGGCCTAGAATTGTTTACCCACATAGGTCCCTGCCCAAGCACAGTGCAGAAATCCTGCTGATGATAGAGACACACGAGCTCGATGTCTTGTGTATGACGCCCCGACTGTATGGTTGATCCGGGTTGGGCATGTCCACCCGGTTTTACATTTTTGCATCTCCCTAGGTCTAATGTGAGGGGTGGGGGGGTTGGGGTCATCTATAAAGCATCCTGGAAGATTGGATCTATTAATATGGATCCGGTTGATGGACCGGAACTGCTGGGCCTATCTATAAGGAGCTGCTCCGGGGCTGTTTTAACCACAGTCCTTTGCTACAGACCCCCGGAGCGTTTAGCGTTCCTCAGCAACAATCGCTATTAGCCACCCTTACTAATATGGCCGCTATTCATCACAAATTGATAATTCTAGGGGATTTTAATCTGTGGCTAAATGGCTCCCTAGATTCAGGCTTATTAAACCTGCTTCACTCATGCGAAGGTGTCAGTCTCTTTCAGCAGGTTGCGGAAGCTACTCACAAGGCGGGGCACCTCCTCGACCTGGTGTTTACTGTTCCCAACCTGTTGGTCATGGTGGAAATTCTGCCTATGGATTGGATCGACCATTCCCTTGTCAAATTTTATGTTAAAATTAATGGCTCACTAATGAGGGTTCCGCGTGTAATAAGGGAGTTTCAGTGTAGAGACTGGAAGGCCCTTGCTCGCCCGAAGTCCCCTGAACGGGTGTTTAAAGTTGATGAGTGTTTTGCTTCGGATAAGCAAGTGGAGGAGAATTAGGTCTCACTCTGCGCTAATATTACTGCATTGTTGGATTCTCATGCCCCCCTGAAAGTACGTAGCTGCGAGGGGAAAACCTCTGCTCCTTGGTTCAATGACAGACTGAACAACCTAAGGCGGGGTTGTAAACAAGCGGAGAGAAGTTGGAGGCATGGATATGAGGAATCTAAGAGGTTGCAGTGGAAGAGTAAAATTCTGGAATACAAGTATTTAATTAGGAAATCTAAGGCTGACTATTTTTCTTCCTTGATTTGTAATGCGACTAATAGTTCTAGGAGCATTTTCAATATACTAAACAGTCTTACTAGCCCTGATTGCTCCAAGAACTCAATTGTCCCATCGCAGGATCTTTTTGAGAATCTTGCTAAATTCTTCAAGGAGAAAATTGAGCTAATTATTAAGGATTTGCAGTCCCCTGAGAATGGCAGTCCCTTAGCCACCGGGCATATACCTCTGGTGGACAAGACTAATGGTCCAGCCTGGCAGTCAGGCAGTCAGGGGAACCTTTATTCGAGCTCCCACTTCTTTCGGAAGAAGTTTTTAGCGGGCTGGCATGGGGCATTTCTTCGGGTTCCCCTTTGGACCCTGTATCGCATAAGATCTGGAAGGAGTATGAGGAGGAATTATTTCCTACGCTCCGCCTGATCTGTAATCAGTCTCTGGGCACTGGTGTGGTTCCAGCCCAGTGGAAGCAGGCTCTGATATCTCCCCTGCTGAAGAAGCCTTCTTTAGACCCTGAATGTTCTAAGAACTATAGACCGATCTCCTTGTTGCCTTTTCCTGCAAAGGTTGTTGAGCGTTCGGTTAGCCTAGCTCTTTCAAAATATCTGGAACAACATCACTTACTAGAGGACGAGCAATTTGGCTTCCGCCCGGCTCATGGGACCGAAACTGCCTTGGTTACCGCTGTGGACGAGCTTCAGAGGCGTGCAGACAAGGGACAGGCAGCGGTGCTCATTCTGCTTGACATGTCTGCCGCCTTTGATACGGTTAATCATGAGATTTTACTGAGCCGTTTAAGTGAGGCTGGGGTGAGAGGCATCGCTCTGTTGTGGTTTCGGTCATTCCTGCAGGAGAGACAACAGGCGGTATATCGTTGCCCCCTTTTCAGTCTGTGTTTTCTCCTGTTCCACACGGGGTGCCACAGGGCTCGGCAATTAGCCCTATCCTCTTCAACCTTTATTTAAGACCCCTGATCATGCTCATTAAATCTTATAACATCAAGACTATAAATTATGCGGATGATACGCAGTTGATTCTCTCCTTTGAGGGAGAAGAATCGACTTCGGTGGATGTATTCCACAATTGTCTGCGGGACATGTAACGTTGGCTGAGGGTCAATTCCCTTCAGTTCAACGCTGGGAAGACGGAGGTGCTTTTTTGCGCTGGGAATAAGATCTCCCGTCCCTTTCCTGAGAATCTTTGGCCTCCTGAGACTGCGACTAAAGTGCGACCTGTGGAATCTGTTCGCAACTTAGGGGTCATGCTTGATCATAAACTTGCATGGAGACTCATGTAGCAAAGATGACTTCCTGCTGCTTTGCTATTCTGCGGTCTCTGCGGAAGATACTGCCTTTACTTCCGTTCTAACCATGTTGCGAGTTTGTCTTGCATGTTGTGGGTCACGGCTGTGCCCACTTGATATTTTAGTGTCTTTACATCTTTGTTTTATTGACTGGAACGCTAAAATAAAACTTCTTGTCCGGCTGAACAAAAGACATTACACTTATTAGGTGTTCTGATTATTTGTTTGCAATTCATTCTGTCCACATGTAGGGACCAGTGTTCTATATAATATTTACTTCCATTCAAGGCACGCGCCCAAGCTATCAGGTGTACGATCCTTAGTAGGTTGAACTATTGTAATTCCCTACTATTGGAGTCTCCTGGCTTTCTGTTGGATAGGCTCCAGAGAATGCAATATGCGGCTGCGAGGTTGGCTTTGGGGCTTTCCAGAAGAGAACATGCACCTGCAGCCTTGGCGGAACTTCACTGGCTCCCTTTGAGAAAAGGGTACAATACTAGGCCCTCTGTTTGGTTTGTAAAGATCTCCATGGAATAGGCCCTCTGTCTCTGCAATCTAAATTTGCCTGGCATGCTCCGATCAGACTGCTTTGCTCCTCATCGGCTAGACTGGTGAAAGTGCCTCGGTTTAGGAAGGTTTGATCGGGGGGCAGATCCTTTGAGGTGGCGGCGGCCAAATTATGGAATCGGCTCCCGCACGAGATCAGGCACATTACGGAGCTTCTTCCCTTTAGGATAAAGGTTAAAACCTGGTTGTTTCCCAAGTAACTCAGTCTGGTCGACCTGCTCTGACACTCTTCTGCCCTCTTCTTTCTTTTTTTTGAGTTATCAGTGCCAGGATGCCTGCAAGGTGATAGTGCGCTTTATAAGACCAACAAATAAATAAATGAACAGCAAACAAAACAACCAACAGATTATGATAAATCAAAATCTAACAAGTTTGCCAATAATTTGATAGTACGTGAACAATGAGAGTAGTCTGAAGAAAATTTGTGTGAAGAACTTTATTGGAAGATGTCAATGACAAACCTGAATCATCAAAATTAGCATTCTCAATGGTTTGGCTATGAAGTGGGTCTTGAAGAATCACTGACCTAGACCCTTCTGCAATATTCAAATGATGATTTACATTAGTACATTTGAAGAGGTGTCAGCATGTGATAAATACAAATCAGTAAAACAGTGAACCACAAAGAATTTAAGTAACTTAAATAATAATACAGTACTAAAATACTACACAATACTACAGGGAGCAGCTGCTTTACACTCCTCCGGCAGGGTGGTAGAAATGTGGAAATGACTACCCAGGATATTGCAGGCAGGGTATGCCCACACTCTTCCGGGCAGGGAACCACAGTGTCTGAGGGGTGAGCTCCCAGGGACAATGTGAAATATCATGCCCCATGTGGATGGGGTACATGGGGCCAAAATCAGCATGGGGAGGGTGGCATGTTGCCCCCTTCCCTTTCAAAGGAATTTAGGCCCTGGGAGATTGAGTTCCCAGGGTCTAAGTAGGCTCGGGAGGGGGCTGTGCACCTCCCTCCTCTTCATTAAATATTCATCTCCGGTGGATGGGGTCCTGGGACCTCTTTGAGGCACAGTGATGCCAGTCCATGCCTTGCAGGAACAGGGGTACATAGACATAGGGGGGCACAGCATGTGCCCCCTGCATGTACCCCCATGCACAGGTGCACCAGGGGGCCCTGTCAGTCCCCCTTACTTTCCTGACCACCACACTTTTCATGGCGGGCTTACCACCATAAAAAGTGTGAAGGTCTGGAAAGTCGTCATATGCTTGGCAGTGCCACAGTGGCATCACCAGCATATTGCTGTCCCAGGCCACCGCTCCACCACCGAGTGATTGTGGATCCCCAGCGGTTGCAGCATTTCCATGGCGGTCCTACCGCCAAAGTTGTAGCTGCACCACCTGTGCTGTGCTACAGTGAGTTTGGTGGATTGTTGTATAAGCGTGTTGTTTGTTTGACTGGGAGCGTGCAACAGGATTTATTTGAACCTTTATTCGATTTTTTAAATGTATTGTGGTGGGTGGCCTGCTGTTTCAGTAGAGAGGTAGTTAAGTTTTGCATGTCATATGTCTTCATTTGCACATGAAAATTGTTGTACAGTTTAATACATTATCTCCATGTGTATTTAATACATTTCCAATATTCATTTAAATCAATGTGTGACCTAGTATTGCAGTGGACCTTCCTGCCAATAGGCCCAGTACTAGTCATGGGTACAGGAAAGAACTGTTTCTGTGGTCTCTGTTGAACAGAAAACTTCATTTAGGCCATGGATGGCATTGGATTAAATTACAAAATGAGCTTTTTTTGGTGGTATTTCATATTTTGTTTCTGCAGTGTAAAGATGGGTAATATATTTAATGCCTTTGGAGGATGTGTGCTTTTTCTTAGCCCAGTTAATTTTCGTTTTTGACATTGCTGAATTAATGCTGTTTTCTCCTGTGTTGCCATGTCTCCTTTGTCTGGCAGTGTGTGAGTGTGTTTGCCATAGGCCACCATTTGTCTTTGTTCCCCATGCCATGTTTCCAGGGGCAATCTATTTGTATATTCAGTGTCCATAGGCCTGTGCTCTTTGTTTTCTATGCCTCCTGCTTGTTTTTGGCCATGTGGCTGGAGACCATTTTGTGTAGGCAGCCAGTGTTCTTTTGCCATAGGCCTGCATGTGTTTTTTGTTTCCATGCCTTCTCCTTGTTGTTTAACCATGTGGCTGGCAGCAATTTTGTGCAGCCAGCCAGTGGGCTTTTTTCATAGGCCTGCATGTATTCTTTGTTTTGGCCATGCCTCCTTGCTGGTTGTTGTTGTTTGACCATGTGGCTGGTGGTCATTTTACGTAGCCAGCCTGTGTGCTTTTGCCATAGGCCTGCATGTGTTCTTTGTTGTGGCCACAACTTTTTGCTTGTTGTTGTTTGACTATGTTGCTGGTGGCCATTTTGGATAGTCAGCCAGTGTGCTTTTGCCATAGATCTCCATGTGTTCTTTGTTCTAGCCGTGCCTCCTTGCTGGTTGTTGTTCCTGTTTGACCATGTTGTTGGCTTCCATTTTGTGTAGCCAGACAGTCTACTTTTGCTATAGGCCTGGATGACTTCTTTATTCCACATGCCTCCTTCCTCAGTGTTGTTGTTTGACCATGTGGCACTGGCTGGCAGCCATTTTGTGCATCCAACCAGTGTGCCTATGCCATGGGCTTGCATGGATGGATGATATATCACTTTAACACCTTGGCTGCTAGTGATATTTTCCTCCTGTGCTGAATATTATATTTTCCCATTGTTCATGACGAGCTCAGCTCGTCATGAGCACAGCTCAACCGTGCCTCATGACGAGCTGAGCTCATCATGAGCAGCGAAGGGGTTAATAACATGCTTGAGGATCATAATAGTATGTATTTTAAGAATATGATTTTGATGAACAGTGCTTATATAATATTACATGCATATTTTGCATTTTTTTATTTCGCACCTCCAATAGGTTTCTTCTCATCCTCTCATATAAACATCCGCAATTATTGATATTTGTTTTATAATAATTTATATTTTAATGTTTTACTTTTTTAATGTAACATTTGTATACTTTATTTTTTTAGATTTCACTTATTTTTAAATTGTTTTTATTTAAAAAAAATTCAATTGTAATTTAAAAAAAAGAAAAATTCGAATTGTATTTTCCCATTTTGCCTCAGTCGATCCATCATCCATCCATCCATCCATCCATTCACACAGCCGGCCAATAGCATTCAGTTTTTTTGGGTATATAATTCTATTTTTTCCTGGACACCATTGCTGCAGTGCAGTTTAGACACATCAGCATTATTTATTTGTAATGATGATTATTCCATTTCCTCCTGGACACCCAGCTTGTGGTGCGCTTCAGACACATCAGCATCATTCATTTGTGTTGATGATTATTCCATTTCCTCAAGGACACCCTGGCTGCGGTGCACTTTATATACATCAGCATCATTTATTTGTGAAATGATGATTATTCTATTTCCCCTGACCACATTGCCTGGCATAGGTGCACACTCACCTCCATTTTTAAAATATTCCTATTCCATTTACCCATGCAGTTCCCTGAGTGAGTGATTACAAAGATTACAGAGGGATTGAAAATTAGGCCCAGCACCATAAACAAAGTAGCAAGTAAGATGGCCATGCCAATGCGAACCGCATGGTGCAATTTGCGCGATTTGGAACATGAGGATGTACCAGAGTTGCATTTGATGGAAAACGCAACGGGAACACCAGAAAACTCCGCCCATTCGTGATAATCCATGTAGTGCAGCTGAGTTTTTTAACCAGTCTGTGGCGGTCCACATAGCACAACTAAGTGAACTCTGCCCAGGTCTATACTCATGACATGTTAAATGGTATCATTGATCACATCACTTATGATATCTCAAATGCCATCATTCATGACATCACTCCATTATCTGCGTTAGAAAGGTGGTATCTGTAGATGTGTATGTGGGGCAAGTTCTTTAAATAAATAAACACTGAAAAAAAACATTAAAATGACGTTACAGTTAGATGTTGAAATAAGGTAAAAACTAAGAGACCTCTGAAATTCATCAATTATGATTTCTAGTTTTTTTTAATGTAAGCTAAGCTCTTATTATCATACCTAACTATAATGTCACCTTACCTTAACCTCTGTTAAGTTTCAGGGTGATCCGTCAAGTGGGGGGCCAGAAAAAAGGGGGTCCTAAAACACATTTTCCCCATTCATTTTTCCATAGGAACTTTAGACACAGCTACAACCATACCTGGTAAGTGAATTTACAGCAAATTTGTCAGAAATCTAGATCTTGGTCCTAAAATAGTGCTTCTTGTGATTTGGAGTAAACCAGTTTGGTAGTTTTTGAGCAATTAATCCTCAAAAACGTTGTGTATAACAATCTGCAGAGGTTCCACAAAGCTGAAACATCTCCTCCTGACATCTGATTAGCTGCAACCACAAATCCCAGGAAGTAATGGCAGACATATTAGCAGTGGTAGCTCGCTGAGGGAGTGCTGTTGGGCGGGGGGGGGGGGTAGGGGCAGGGTGGGGGGTAGTGGACTCTGACTCACGGAGTTAAGTAAATAAATAAATACATTTACATTGCGTGCACTGCATCGCAAAATCGGTGATGCAGCGCACGCAATGTAAATTGTTTTATACATTTATTTACTTACTTAACTCCGTTCCGCCATAAGTCAGAGTCCACTTACCTCCCCCCTCCCCCCCCCCCACCCCACTGCCCGCAGCACTACCTCGGCGAGTCGCCACTGCATATTAGGACTCATGACTCAGTCCTGAGTCCTCACAAAAACCACCAAAAATGAAATTAGGGGACAGGGTAGGGATACTCTGACCCCTTAGGCCTGGTGGTGGGTGGGGGGTGGAATATTCTGTTCCGACCATGGAATTGGCAGAATTTTGGCGACTCCGCATTACTGTAATGCAGATATCTGGCCAAATTCTGCCAATCTCCACATTGTGGGATTCGTTCTCACACACAGCTCCAGAACAGTAAGTTGGTAATGGCGTGTGAGATTTGGCATCCCCTAGCTCTATTTTAGGTCGCTAGCTGGACATCTGGCAAGATTTTTCCAAAGTGGACTGTCGTGACCATTCGCGATCTCAAGGCTGCCGTTTGAGTAGAACATTTTCTCAAGTGGCAGCAAAATCAACTCGAGTAGCTGCTTGGTGCCGCTTGCCCTGATTTTTCAGCATGGAAGGCACCGCCGGTGCTAAATCACAGTGCGTGCGATGCAACGTATGTATTTACTGCCTTTGGTGAATCTCAATGGAATCTTGCAGAGTTTTTATGTAACGCAGCAGAATTCAGCCACGTCAAATTCCGCAAGTCCCACCCACCCCTAGTGGTGGGGTTGCAGAGATCCTGCCTGGTGCCCAAATTTTTATTTTTTTAAATTTGTATTTGCGGCTCCTGCGCTTGTTTATTAAAATCCCAAAAAATATTCTTTTTTTCAGGAGGGGGTGTGGGCCCCTCCCCCCGAGCAGCCAAGAGGCCTAGTTAACCAATTCCTCGGCGCCAAGGCAAAAAATGAGGGAGCATATGTAGCCCCCCCCTTCCTGAACTTAAAAAGGCCCCGGGCATCCCCTTCTCCACGGCTGAGAAATAAAATGAAGGGAGGGGGCGCTCAGTGCCTGAGTCTGGGAAGTCCACCCCAGGACACAGTAGTTTCCCTACCACACCAGTGTGGGAGAGGAAACGGGCAAACACGAAGGGCCTGATTTAGAACCTTGGCAGACGGGTAACTCAGTCACAATGGTGACTGATATACCATCTGCCAAAATATAAATCCCATAGGATAACAAGCATTGGAAATGCAATAGGGCTCGCATTAGGAAAGTTTGAGCTATTGGTCTTACAAATGAATTTTTTTATTTATGTGTTATTTTTTAAAATAGCTAAATTAATAGCTTTGTCATTTACAATGCCAATAGTTATAACTTTTGCAAATGTGACAACTATAGCATTTGTAATGCAACATGTTTTGTATTTACGTGACTTAGATGTATTGATATTACAAATAACAATGGCTTTTAATTTTTTAAAATAATTAATACTTAAATAATTTATTTAATTTGTAATGGCAATAGCTTAAACTTTTGTAAATAACTTTTGTGACGATTATGTTCAGTGTTTTTTATTGTGACGAAAATCCAAGAACAGAAGTGAAATATTAACATTTTTTTGTGATTTGTGATAAAGCGTGAAAGCTAGTAAACAGCTTGAAACATTGAAAGAACATATTTGAACCAGTGATGCTGTGGTTGTGCTGAGTGATGCTGTGGTGTTGCTGAGTGAAGCTGTGGTTGCGCTGAGTGGTGTGTGCATCAGTGGAGCTTAGTGGGTGCATTGGTGGAGCTGTGTGGTGGGTGCATTGGTGGAGCTGTGTGGTGGGTGCATCAGCGGAGCTGTGTGGTGGGTGCATCAGTGGAGCTGTGTGGTGGGTGCATCAGTGGAGCTGTGTGGTGGGTGCATCAGTGTAGCTGTGTGGTGGGTGCATCGGTGGAGCTGTGTGGTGGGTGCATCAGTGGAGCTGTGTGGTGGGTGCATCAGTGTAGCTGTGTGGTGGGTGCATCAGTGGAGCTGTGTGGTGGGTGCATCAGTAGAGCTGTGTGGTGGGTGCATCAGTGGAGCTGTGTGGTGGGTGCATCAGTGGAGCTGCGTGGTGGGTGCATCAGTGGAGCTGTGTGGTGGGTGCATCAGTGGAGCTGTGTGGTTACTGTAAAGTAAACCTGATTCGTGATGTGAACTGTACAGGCCGACAACCAACAGTCTTCTTATTAATTCCTTAGCAGACATCGCCCCTAAGACTATGATGAGCAGAAACATGCCTAGATCACACAGTACTATCACATTTATTAATCAAGTTATTGGTATCTTGAGACAAACAGCAGGGCAGTGTGACACTGCTTAGCGATAAGAGAGCACAGAGCATCCCACAAAATACATATCTCCAGTCCCAAATAGAAGATCTTCATTCAGTCAATCTTTGTTGTTTGTCTAAAGATTAGAGCAGCATAAAGGTGAGTTAAATGTTCCCCATTAACCTTTTGTTAGCTGGACTCAAATTTTAATGGGTGCACAGATAACCCCTTCTATGTGCATCTTGGATATAGTATAGGGGTGGACTGTTGGAAAGAAGAATTTTGATGCTGGTATACGAGACAGGTAGGAAGGTGAGGAGAATAATGAAAAGTTACTCAGGAGACAAAATATAAGGTAAACGTACAAGATGAGAATTAGGAGCCGTAAAGAAGAATTATAATAAGAATAAACGAGGAAAGGAAGGAAAGATAAGCCAGATTTTTTATTATAAGCACTGGATAAACACCATCCTCATTGTTTATGGAGTGAAAACGAGTAAATTTTAATAAACATTGATTTTTACAGTTTGTGAAAACAATGGAAAACACTGAAACAAAACCACACCAGAATTCACAACAAACATACTGAAAACACAAAAGCCTAATTGCCTTTTAGTGTCTGATTTTTAATGAAATGTTTTAGCTAAGGTTACCTTATGTTTATATATAGGATTTGCATGTTTTAATATTATATTGTATACTAAATAGGGTTATGTATATTGTAAAGGATATTGCAGAGAACCATAAAGCTTGTTGTTGGTTTGCCCCCCCCCCCCCCACCACCTCCTCTTGCTTCGAAGATTCGATACTGGAGAACATCACACATCACCATCTTGTGGACTTTTGTGATGGCGCCGCACGGCATCTGCCTGCAGGCCATGTAATGAAGCACCGGCCCTACTCAGAACAAAATGTGGAGGAGGGACGTAACCCTGGATGCTTATTCTTGTCTTGTGCTTGAAGGGGGAGACAATCTCACCTTCTACCTCTCTCGTAGAAGACACTGACAGAGGGTGGGGAAAAGTGAAGCAGTGAATGAGAAACACTGGGTGGCTAGGGAAACGGAGGAGACTGGATGCTAGGCGGCTGCAGGGATAGAAGGGGCAGTTGACCACTACGCCAAAAAAAGAATACAAAGGAAAATCTTATTACATCAATCTTGCTGGAGGGACTGAGTGATAAAAACAATTCCAATAGTTCCTTCCGTACCTCTTGCACCACCTGGTGTCACAATTTAATAAAGCGTTGAATCAATTTATATTACATTGAGACAAGATAACACTGACTTTTAGAATGGAAAACATGTCATTATAATGAAATAGTGAAAGAACTTGATGTTGGTGTACTACTTTGTGACCTCTGACCAATGCCACCGAAATTAAGGAGAGAGGCAGAATTAAGTGGGAGTAGAGGGCGAGAATAAAACAAGTCCTGGTGGCGAAAGATGGGAGTCAGCAATTGAGAAAACAAGTTTTAAAAGGAGACGAAACAAAGTACGGCCGGCCGCCCGTGAATAATTAGGGGGTGAGAAATGCGCTGGGAGGGCTGCCTTTGATGTGGTAATGCGAGGCAGGCAGGCAGGCAGGCGGCTGGTGGCATTGTGCACACGCTTTTTAGGGCTTGCGCTTGCGCAATGACCTAAAAAGCACATGCACTGCGTGAAATCGCCAGTGGAATCGTGCTTGGTTAAACGCTGTTTAAGCCCTTATAGAGCTTCGCCAGCTATGCATGCGCACAGCAGGCGAGCCCTAAAAATGGGATTTATATTTCTGTGGACAGGATATCTGTCACCTATGTAATGGAGTAACCTGTCTGCCAGGATCTAAATCAGGGCCTAAGTCTGCTGCCTGTGGGTGGGAAATTAAAAAATGCTCCCTCCGGCTGGGAGCATACTTGTGTTCTCTTTCTCTTCCAGCACTGCTATAGGCAGGAGCACAGAACACGTAAGGCTCCCACCCAGAGGTAGCATGCAAGAAGCAGCTGCTCCCACCAGCAGGGATTAATACCTACTTCTGCACCATGCGGGGGGTAACTGGGGCCCAGAGTGGGCACCGGGACACCCACCTGTTGTAAAATACAGCCCTGGGGGATGGAGCCCTGGGGGTCTAAGGAGGCTTGGGGAGGAGGACCCCCGTAATCCCCTCCTGTTTTCCAAATGGACTTAGTCCGGAGTGAAATGATCCCTGGGGACTTTGAAGGCTTGGGCCCCCCTCTCACATTTCTGTGAATTTGGCCCCAGGGTTCGGGTCCTCAGGGCCTAATGAGGCTTAGGAAAGGGTCAGCAGAGCTGCCCCCCTATTTTTATATTGGATTTGGCCCCAGAAATGTGGCACCCAGGGCCTAATGAGCCTCGGGAGGGGGGAGCATGGCCCCTCTACTTTTCAATGGAATTATGTCCCAGGGAAGGGATCTCTAGGCCTACTAAAGCTTGAGGAGAGGGACTGCAGACACCGCTCCCATTAATATATATGTTTTGGCCCCGGGGGATCAAGTCCCCAGGGTCTGAATGCTAACCCTATGCCATGCACACCAAAAGGCTGTGCACTGCGTGAGGTTGACAGCCTGTGAGGGGGTGGTTGCCTTTGGGTGGGTTGGCAACATAGCCTGTCCTTGGGATAACCTTCGCTGTACACGGCCAAAGCTGTGTGCAGCATGGGGCTGGCTTTAAGTATGGTAATAAAGTATTATGTTACAATAAAAAAACTTTGAAAATCACTGGAAAAAACAAAGGTGAAAGTAACTGTTGCAAAGTAACCCGGTGTCCTGTGCACATTCTAACTTTTTGATCACTGGTACTGGTGCTAACTGACTCTGCCTAACCAGGCCCAGGGTAAGTGCTATTTTGAAGGAGACACTTAGAATACAGTGAAAACACCTACATACACTAGGGTACACTGTGGGTTAGGGTACCCCTGTGATTGTCATGGCCTCTACTATAAGGCCCTAGTACATAATAGGGCAGGGAGATTGAAACTACCTTAAGTCCATTGTATATAACAGGGCATGACAGTTCGAGACCAGCAGCCCTTCTGCACTTGCATATGTGCACTGCAAAAGCTTGAAGTCAGTTTAAAGCAGCCCTGTGTTTTAGGATTGCTTTTCAAATGCAAATTGTGGCTAAACTCAACTTAGGTGTTTGGGGCACTTACAAATTGATAAACTACAATGCTGGGGCATGTTAGGTACCCCCAGGGTCCCAGGGGTGTGGGGTCAGGTACTTATAAGGAGGACCCTTATAAGAAGATTATTATATGCCCTGGGTTAAGTGAAGTTGCACATTTCACTCCCCACATTGTGATAAAGAGCATCACAAAATCGACTTTTGTGCTAGGAGTACTATGGAGGGGGGAGCTGCAATCTTTGTACATATTCAGAACCCCTAAAGTCTCCCCTATGTGTTCCAGGGGTGGGGGTCCTGAAGACAGGGTTATTATAAAAGATGTTTTTTATAAGCCCTGTTGTTGGAAAAATGCCCAAGTAATTGTTTCCATTGCAAATACCCTGCCACATAGGTTAACATTTCAGAAAAGGGGGTGGTGATGAACAGAGTGTCTGAATTAAACAGACCACTCTTACCCAGTCCAAAGATCAGGGCTTGATCCATCACCGTTATTTATCTCACTGCCCCATCCCAGCTCAGAACCTGGCTATATGCAAATCAGTCTGTCCCTGGCCCAGTGCATCATGGGAACAGGGCAGACTAAACTACCAAGCCAATTCTTCACCAGAAAGGAGACAAGCTACCGGGGACCGGTTTCTGGCATTTCAGCCGTCTTCGGCCCGGCTTGCTTGAATCCTGATGGAGCAGAGAGAAAGGGACTCATGTCTGAGTATACCCTGCCACACCGATAGTGGCCAAAAACGATTCAGAAAAGGGGGTGGTGATGAACAGAGTGTCTGAATTAAACAGACCACTCTTACCCAGTCCAAAGATCAGGGCTTGATCCATCACCGTTATTTATCTCACTGCCCCATCCCAGCTCAGAACCTGGCTATATGCAAATCAGTCTGTCCCTGGCCCAGTGCATCATGGGAACAGGGCAGACTAAACTACCAAGCCAATTCTTCACCAGAAAGGAGACAAGCTACCGGGGACCGGTTTCTGGCATTTAAGCCGTCTTCGGCCCGGCTTGCTTGAATCCTTATGGAGCAGTGAGAAAGGGACTCATGTCTGAGTATACCCTGCCACACCTATAGTGGCCAAAAACGATTCAGAAAAGGGGGTGGTGATGAACAGAGTGTCTGAATTAAACAGACCACTCTTACCCAGTCCAAAGATCAGGGCTTGATCCATCACCGTTATTTATCTCACTGCCCCATCCCAGCTCAGAACCTGGCTATATGCAAATCAGTCTGTCCCTGGCCCAGTGCATCATGGGAACAGGGCAGACTAAACTACCAAGCCAATTCTTCACCAGAAAGGAGACAAGCTACCGGGGACCGGTTTCTGGCATTTCAGCCGTCTTCGGCCCGGCTTGCTTGAATCCTGATGGAGCAGTGAGAAAGGGACTCGTGTCTGAGTATACCCTGCCACACCTATAGTGGCCAAAAACGATTCAGAAAAGGGGGTGGTGATGAACAGAGTGTCTGAATTAAACAGACCACTCTTACCCAGTCCAAAGATCAGGGCTTGATCCATCACCGTTATTTATCTCACTGCCCCATCCCAGCTCAGAACCTGGCTATATGCAAATCAGTCTGTCCCTGGCCCAGTGCATCATGGGAACAGGGCAGACTAAACTACCAAGCCAATTCTTCACCAGAAAGGAGACAAGCTACCGGGGACCGGTTTCTGGCATTTCAGCCGTCTTCGGCCCAGCTTGCTTGAATCCTGATGGAGCAGTGAGAAAGGGACTCATGTCTGAGTATACCCTGCCACACCTATAGTGGCCAAAAACGATTCAGAAAAGGGGGTGGTGATGAACAGAGTGTCTGAATTAAACAGACCACTCTTACCCAGTCCAAAGATCAGGGCTTGATCCATCACCGTTATTTATCTCACTGCCCCATCCCAGCTCAGAACCTGGCTATATGCAAATCAGTCTGTCCCTGGCCCAGTGCATCATGGGAACAGGGCAGACTAAACTACCAAGCCAATTCTTCACCAGAAAGGAGACAAGCTACCGGGGACCGGTTTCTGGCATTTCAGCCGTCTTCGGCCCAGCTTGCTTGAATCCTGATGGAGCAGTGAGAAAGGGACTCATGTCTGAGTATACCCTGCCACACCTATAGTGGCCAAAAACGATTCAGAAAAGGGGGTGGTGATGAACAGAGTGTCTGAATTAAACAGACCACTCTTACCCAGTCCAAAGATCAGGGCTTGATCCATCACTGTTATTTATCTCACTGCCCCATCCCAGCTCAGGACCTGGCTATATGCAAATCAGTCTGTCCCTGGCCCAGTGCATCATGGGAACAGGGCAGACTAAACTACCAAGCCAATTCTTCACCAGAAAGGAGACAAGCTACCGGGGACCGGTTTCTGGCATTTCAGCCGTCTTCGGCCCGGCTTGCTTGAATCCTGATGGAGCAGTGAGAAAGGGACTCATGTCTGAGTATACCCTGCCACACCTATAGTGGCCAAAAACGATTCAGAAAAGGGGGTGGTGATGAACAGAGTGTCTGAATTAAACAGACCACTCTTACCCAGTCCAAAGATCAGGGCTTGATCCATCACCGTTATTTATCTCACTGCCGCATCCCAGCTCAGAACCTGGCTATATGCAAATCAGTCTGTCCCTGGCCCAGTGCATCATGGGAACAGGGCAGACTAAACTACCAAGCCAATTCTTCACCAGAAAGGAGACAAGCTACCGGGGACCGGTTTCTGGCATTTCAGCCGTCTTCGGCCCGGCTTGCTTGAATCCTGATGGAGCAGTGAGAAAGGGACTCATGTCTGAGTATACCCTGCCACACCTATAGTGGCCAAAAACGATTCAGAAAAGGGGGTGGTGATGAACAGAGTGTCTGAATTAAACAGACCACTCTTACCCAGTCCAAAGATCAGGGCTTGATCCATCACCGTTATTTATCTCACTGCCCCATCCCAGCTCAGAACCTGGCTATATGCAAATCAGTCTGTCCCTGGCCCAGTGCATCATGGGAACAGGGCAGACTAAACTACCAAGCCAATTCTTCACCAGAAAGGAGACAAGCTACCGGGGACCGGTTTCTGGCATTTCAGCCGTCTTCGGCCCGGCTTGCTTGAATCCTGATGGAGCAGTGAGAAAGGGACTCATGTCTGAGTATACCCTGCCACACCTATAGTGGCCAAAAACGATTCAGAAAAGGGGGTGGTGATGAACAGAGTGTCTGAATTAAACAGACCACTCTTACCCAGTCCAAAGATCAGGGCTTGATCCATCACCGTTATTTATCTCACTGCCCCATCCCAGCTCAGAACCTGGCTATATGCAAATCAGTCTGTCCCTGGCCCAGTGCATCATGGGAACAGGGCAGACTAAACTACCAAGCCAATTCTTCACCAGAAAGGAGACAAGCTACCGGGGACCGGTTTCTGGCATTTCAGCCGTCTTCGGCCCAGCTTGCTTGAATCCTGATGGAGCAGTGAGAAAGGGACTCATGTCTGAGTATACCCTGCCACACCTATAGTGGCCAAAAACTATTCAGAAAAGAGGGTGGTGATGAACAGAGTGTCTGAATTAAACAGACCACTCTTACCCAGTCCAAAGATCAGGGCTTGATCCATCACCGTTATTTATCTCACTGCCCCATCCCAGCTCAGAACCTGGCTATATGCAAATCAGTCTGTCCCTGGCCTAGTGCATCATGGGAACAGGGCAGACTAAACTACCAAGCCAATTCTTCACCAGAAAGGAGACAAGCTACCGGAGACCGGTTTCTGGTATTTCAGCCGTCTTCGGCCCGGCTTGCTTGAATCCTGATGGAGCAGTGAGAAAGGGACTCATGTCTGAGTATACCCTGCCACACCTATAGTGGCAGTGTCCCTCACCACCCCTTGTTGTAAATATTTTTGTCCACCCTAAGCGTGGAAGGGTATTCTCAGATGTGAGACCCTTGCTCATTGCACCATCAGGATTCAAGCAAACCGGGCCGAAGACGGCTGTAATGCCAGAAACCGGTCCCCGGGAGCTTGTTTCCTTTCCAGTGTAAGAATTGGCTTTTGTAGTTTGGTTTGCCCTGTTCCCATCATGCACTGGGACAGGAACAGACTAATTTGCATACAGCCAGGTTCTGAAACTGGGATGGTGCAGTGAGCTAAAAAACGGTGTTGGATCTAGCCCTGATCTCTTGACTGGGTGAGAGCTTTCTGCTTAATTCAGAAACTCTGTCCCTCACCACCCCTTGTTGTAAATATTTTTGTCCACCCTAAGCGTGGAAGGGTATTCTCAGATGTGAGACCCTTGCTCATTGCACCATCAGGATTCAAGCAAACCGGGCCGAAGACGGCTGTAATGCCAGAAACCGGTCCCCGGGAGCTTGTTTCCTTCCCAGTGTAAGAATTGGCTTTTGTAGTTTGGTTTGCCCTGTTCCCATCATGCACTGGGACAGGAACAGACTAATTTGCATACAGCCAGGTTCTGAAACTGGGATGGTGCAGTGAGCTAAAAAACGGTGTTGGATCTAGCCCTGATCTCTTGACTGGGTGAGAGCTTTCTGCTTAATTCAGAGACTCTGTCCCTCACCACCCCTTGTTGTAAATATTTTTGTCCACCCTAAGCGTGGAAGGGTATTCTCAGATGTGAGACCCTTGCTCATTGCACCATCAGGATTCAAGCAAACTGGGCCGAAGACGGCTGTAATGCCAGAAACCGGTCCCCGGGAGCTTGTTTCCTTCCCAGTGTAAGAATTGGCTTTTGTAGTTTGGTTTGCCCTGTTCCCATCATGCACTGGGACAGGAACAGACTAATTTGCATACAGCCAGGTTCTGAAACTGGGATGGTGCAGTGAGCTAAAAAACGGTGTTGGATCTAGCCCTGATCTCTTGACTGGGTGAGAGCTTTCTGCTTAATTCAGAGACTCTGTCCCTCACCACCCCTTGTTGTAAATACATAGGTTAACATGGCAAGAAGTTATTAACTAATAATTCCAGCTAGTAGAAGCATACTAGTGGCATTAAAGTACTTACTAAAATGGTATTGGTATATCCAACAATATGGTATTGTCGAATTTCTCCTAAAATGCACAGACAAGAAGTTATAAGACTTTCTTGTCTGTAAGCAAAAATTCAGCCTTCCAGTGGTCTGTCCTGATTGGTCAGAGTTAGGTGCATTAGCCAGTCTCCTCTGATGAGGTGATAGAGAACCCCTGGGGCTAGCCATCTCTTCTGGGAGTGCAGGGTCTGCTACACAGCAATGCCAGAGCAGGGGGAGGGGTCATAAACAATATCCTTCAATGGAAGGAGGAGACAGGCAGAAGACACCAGTTTCATTTACAACTCTCCTCTTTGAACCCAGACAGATGCTAGGCTTAAGGAAGGAATGAGCATATACAAGGGGAGAGACTATGGAGATTAGCCACCTTGGAGGTGTATGTAGCCAGCTTTTCTCTCACTGCTGAAAATCTGACATATTGAATTTAGGAGAAATTATGCTTTCTGGGAGATCATTGTGCCACACTTTTGAGGAAGTGGTCATGCTGTGGGTGTTGCCCTCCACCTCATTGGACAGAAGTGCCCTCCTGCTTGACCCCCGAGAACATTGAATAAGTATCTGAGAGGGGCCGTGCCTCTCAGATCTGCTGCTTGAACCTTAAGAAAGAAGAAGGGTCCATGCTGCACGTTTGATTTTTGCACCAACCAGGCCCTGGACTCTGACTGACTGTGCCTGCTGCACAATCTGAAACTACATCCCTGTGGATCAAACCAGCTTCAAAAGGACTAAAGAGTAGACTTCTTGCAAGCTACAGGTTAACAGACCTCACATGGATCATCACCACAAGGAATCTTCATCATGGAGTTCTACCAGTGGATTTGGAAGGGTTTCCCCCAAGTGGATCGTGGGAACTGAAGTCCCAAATTTTCAATGAGCATCTTGGAGATTCCAAACCCTTGGATTGTGTTTTGGACCCCCCAAGAGAAACTTCAGGAACGAGTTCTTGATTGAATCCGGCCTGCTGGAGGAGGCTACAAGACATCTGGTAAGAAATCCTCCAGAAAAGTTGCTAATTGTGAATTTGTTCCTGTCAGAGACAACCAAATGTCCAAAAGTGGCACTATCTGTTTATAAGCACTAGAAAGTCTTTAATAATTCATATCTCTGGGTCCCTACAGTGGATTGTTTTGTTTTGATGTCATTTTAAAGATACAAATATTTCCTACTTTTCTAAATTGGTGATGAATTTTTTATTGTGTGTTGTGTCTTAATTATTACCCGAATTGGTGTTTTTAAATGCTTTGTCAATGCTTTATCTACCTGCTCGCAGCCAAGCTATCAAGGGTTGAGCATGTGCAATTTTCTTACACATATCATGAGCCCTATATTGTGTTAGTGACCTTATTGCCAGTGGTACATGCTTATATGGCACTACTAATAATCTACTTTCCAACAGTAACTTTATAGTTAGGGGAAATGTTTAGCAACAACGTAACATGTTAAACTTTAAAGAACACATAAATTCACTGGTTTTAGTTATAGTTATCTCAAGGAAATTTCACTTGTGCCTTAAATATATAGGGGCCCATTATGATGTTGAGCGGATTGCCCCCGCCAGGCTGGCGGTGGCCACCGCCAGCCTGGCGGGGGCAATCCACCCGACATCCACTCTTGATTTCCCCCCCCCCCGCCATATTAGTATGGCGGGGGGACCTCGGCGGACGGAAAGACCGTCCGCCGCTTTTCCGCCACGGTCGCCTTGCGGCCGGGGAGGAAAAGGAATGATATGGTGGTGGTGTCTATCAGACACCGCCAGCCATATTGTGATAGGCATTTTTCAATGCCTTTCCGTGGCGGCAATGCCGCCACGAAAAGGCATGCAGACTTCACTCTGGGGGCCCCCTGTGGGCCCCCAGAGTGAAGGAGAGTAGGGGGGTGCACACGGGGGGTACCTGTGGTACCCCCTGCATTTGCATAATCAAAGCTGCAGGCACCGCGCGGTGCCTGCCGCTTTGATTATGCAAATGTAAAAGTGCTTTTTAAGCATTGTGGCGGGCGGTGCTGAGAGCACCGCCCGCCACAATGCTTAACATGCAGGATGTGCCCACCACTGTGGCGGGCACATCCTAATACCCCCCACGGGACCCCCGCCCTTATGGCGGGCGGTCCCTATTAGCACGAGGATGGCGGGTGGGCAAAGTCCGCCCGCCATCCTAATGACCCCCATAGACTCATGACTTTTTACATGATAAAATTGATGATATATCACTGTGGTACCTTCTGATAGGAGTTTGTGAACTTCAAGTAAATCAAGCTGTGTACGGCGGGGGTTCAATGCATGCAGAGGAAGGTGTGAGCACAGGGCCTGGTTGATTGCCATTCCTTGTGCCCATTCCCCGTTGCGCAAATCCAAAGACGGGTGTTCACTGCAAGGGGTTGCTGCATACGAAGGTTGGCTGTTGGTCCAATTTAGAATATGATTTTTAAAAAAAAGAAATTCATTGAAAAAAATAAAAGTTAAAGATACGGTATAGCTAGGTTAGGTTCTAAGACCATCTTAAATTATGTTTGAAAAAACCAAAAATGTACTGGTAAAGTCATGTTATAGTTAGGTGTTGAAATGAGACATGAGCAGCTAACATTAAAAAACAACAAAAAAATACACCAGCTATAGTTTAGTCAAAAAACTAGGGGGCTTATTTACAAGCCCATTGCGCTGCCGGTGTGTCACTTTTTTTTACACATCTGCAGCGCAATGGGTTTTCCCATATTTACAAGGCCACGTAAAGTCACCCTGCATGACTATTCATGGCCTTGTAAATATGAGTAAATATGGGTCCCTTTCACGCATTACCCTGCTTGAAAGGGGCGTTCCATCGGTGTTGCTGTGGGTGTTCTCACGCAACATCCATGGAACTTGACACATTCCCAGCTTTACAACATTTCGGAAAATTGGGAATGCGTCAGAATCCCACACCTCTCCAGGGAAGGCATAGAAATGGCACAATGTAGAGAAATACTTTTATTTCTCTTTGTTTTTTCCTCATTTTGCAGCACACATAGAAAGAGGAAAACACCTCCCATGATTGTTTTTGTGCAGGAAGGCACCACAGTCACCTTTGCAAAATGACGCTAATTGTGTGCCATCGCAGGGGAAATTACAAGGATGTGTGGTATTGTTGTTAATCCGACGCATCCCTGATTTTTGATAATGACGCAGCACGACACAGCTATATGGCTTGAGGTGCCGCACTGCTTAATTTTCTTGTAGATGAGGCCCTCTAACTTTAAACCCATCAGGAACGCCTTATGACCTCACACATTACATCACATATGACTGTAAAATTTTAAAAGGGGATGAGAATGTGGTTTTGTCATTCGCACATTGATGGGTGCAGGGCTTGGCTGAGACAAATGAATGACGGGGTGTGTATATATACATATATAGATGTGTATATACGTTTGATACTGTCCTTTCATTTGACATTGAGCTTTCTTTGTTTATGCTATGTTTTAATAATTGAAAAAAACACAGTTGATGGACAGAATGTAGAACAATGTCATACATTCACCCCCAGTACAAGGATCTGTGAATAAATCCATCGTTTTTTTGCACTCCACACCACCATGGGTTAGACACTGGCTATATGCAAATCAGCTCTGACCCTGTGCCTCATGGGAACAGTCCAGTCCGAACTACCAAGCCATGTCTTTCCCAGACCGGAATCAAGCATCCAAGGACCGGTTTATGGCTATCAGTCTTCATCAGCCTGGATAGCTTGACTCCAGTGGTGTGGAGAGCCTGGGACTCACGTCTGGGTATACCCAGCACACTCGGGGTGAAAATTGCTAAAAAAACAGTTGATGGACAGAATGTAGAACAATGTCATACATTCACCCCAGTACAAGGATCTGGGCCTAAATCCATCGTTTTTTTGCACTCCACACCACCCTGGGTTAGACACTGGATATGTGCAAATCAGCTCTGACCCTGTGCCTCATGGGAACAGTCCAGTCCGAACTACCAAGCCATGTCTTTCCCAGACCGAAATCAAGCATCCAAGGACTGGTTTCTGGCTATCAGCCTTCATTGCCCTGGATAGCTTGACTCTGAACTGGGGTGGCATAGTGGGCTAAATAACGGTGATGGATTAAACCCAGATCTTTTGACTGGGTGTGAGTGTTTGATTGATTCAGATGCTTCGTCCATCACCACCCCCTTTGTACCGCTTTTGGCCGCCATAAGTGTGGCAGGGTATGCTCAGACGTGAGTCCCTTGCTCACTTTGCCACTGGATTCAAGCAAGCCAGGCTGAAGACGGCTGGAATGCCAGAAACCGGTCCTCGGAAGCTTGTTTCCGGTCCGTGGAAGACATGGCTTGGCAGTTCGGGCTGGACTGTTCCCATGAGGCACAGGGTCAGACTGATTTGCATATAGCCATGTCTGAACTGGGGTGGCAGAGTGGGCTAAAGAACGGTGATGGATTAAACCCAGATCTTTTGACTGGGTGTGAGTGTTTGATTGATTCAGATGCTCCGTTCATCACCACCCCCTTTTGTACCGCTTTTGGGCGCCATAAGTGTGGCAGGGTATGCTCAGATGTGAGTCCCTTGCTCACTTTGCAACTGGATTCAAGCAAGCCGGGCTGAAGACGGCTGGAATGCCAGAAACCGGTCCTCGGAAGCTTGTTTCCGGTCCAGGGAAGACATGGCTTGGCAGTTCGGGCTGGACTGTTCCCATGAGGCACAGGGTCAGACTGATTTGCATATAGCCATGTCTGAACTGGGGTGGCAGAGTGGGCTAAAGAACGGTGATGGATTAAACCCAGATCTTTTGACTGGGTGTGAGTGTTTGATTGATTCAGATGCTCCGTCCATCACCACCCCCTTTTGTACCATGTTTTAATAATGACATTCTTAAGGCCTGTTATACTGATGACGTATACCTGCAAATCAGTCAGCTGTTTGAAGTTAACACAGCTCGTTCTGGAAAACTATTTATTTAAAAACATGCTCCTTCCACAATGAAAGTACTTGAAAATAAAACTGCATGACGTCTCTAAAACCAATTTGGTTTCATTCTACCTGGTTTCAGTCAAACAAGTCTTTTCGCAAGGTTTCCTCTTTACTCCTTTCTGATCTCTTTTCCAAAGGTGATCCTGCATCGGTCAAGTTGCAGCTCTTCTTCGGTTCACTCTTTTCACATGGAACCATGCACCCCGGCATCCAGTTGTTTACAAAGTCCTCTTCTGCCAGGGGCATGTGGCGTATCAGCCTGAACTGATGCTTGTCTTTGTTGGGATCCAACGCCAGAAGTGACTCTATGAAATTCTGCGTCGGTGGTTTGTTAAGTTGTCTTTCACTCTGCAAAGCTTAGTCTTTTCTATTTTGTCTTTATGTCTCTTCTGGGGTTCCGCAGCTGAGTTCAGGGTTGTTACTCTTCATGTCGATCTGGGCCCCGCCAGTACATTATCTCGAAGCATTCCTCAAAGCTTTTAATTAATTTCAGACCATCCTCTCTCTTGTGACACTGGCAGCCAACTCACTCTGGTGTTGTCCAGTGGTGATGGCTGGGGTTTTTCCTATCACTACTGGGCGCTTCTTTTAGTTCACTCCTCGCCTCGTTCTGCATTTTCTGCAATGACCGCCCAGGTGCGCTGCAACTGTGCTTGGATTTGCAAGCACCGCCCTTTCTCATAATTCCAGCTGATATTCCCTTTTCCCCATATGGTCCTGTGGGTTCCATATCTCTGTTAAAAGGTTTGAGTTGTGCTTGTCTCCTTTTGAAGGAGTCTAGTAAAAGGACGTTCAGGTTTATTTACACCCTCGGGTTTGTTTACACCCTCCCTTGCAGCCATAATTGTATCCACATCACCTATATCTTCATGATCCCACTGTGCGCCTTTCTAGGCAAATGCATCGCTCTCTGTTTGACTCACTGGTGAATCTTTTGTTCATACGACCACACACTGGCTGAGCTACTTTCTGCAATCCTGTATGAACATAATACCCTAAACAGATCCAGCCCCTTTTCTGTGTTCCTTTAATTTCTCCCCCTTTTCCTCTCCTTCGTTCTTCTTTCTTCTACCTTTTTGCCACTATTTAGTTCATCAAAATGATTGTGAGGAATATCAGGAGTGAAAATATATCTAGGAACTCCTTCCTTGTATACTTCCTTTGACTGACAGTGAGGTCAAGCTGGCCAGGCCAATTGACTCAAATACCATGGGTTGGTGACTGCGTGCCGGTCTGATTAGGGTAATGGTAGGGGTGTGCGAAATTTGCATAATTTGCATTTGCATAATTATGGGAAATTTCAAGAAAATTATTCAAAATTACGCACATTTGCATGTACTGTAATTGGCATTTTGTGCTGTATTTTGGCACATGAGATAGCATTTCACACAAAAACACAAGCACCACAAACAGGAGCCGCTTGCATCCTGGTCGTTCACATTGTTCCTAGCCACTCACACTAATGCTTGCCGGGAACAGGGCGTAATTACTTGAAGTGGCATAATAGTGTGATTTTTTGGATTTCACAAACAAGCGTAATGGAAAATTATCACAATTATGCGAGGTTGTGTAACAGAGGTTTCTCCTGTGTCTAGTTGATGGTGAGTTGCCCTGCTACTGCCATGCGTGTTGCTGCAGCTGTTTGCATGAGGTTATTTGCCCTGTTGCTCCCATGCTTGTTGCTCCAGCTATGTGCATGGGGTTAGTTGCCCCGTTGCTCTCATGTTTGTTGCTACAGATATGCGCATGGGGTTAGTTGCTCTGTTTTTCCCATGCTTGTTGCTGCAGCTATGTGCATGGGTTAGTTGCCCTGTTGCTCCCACGCTTGTTGCTGCAGCTATGCACATGGGGTTAGTTGCCCTGTTGCTCCCATGCTTGTTGCTGCAGCGATGTGCATGGGGTTAGTTGCACCGTGGCTCTCATGTTTGTTGCTACAGCTATGCGCTTGGGGTTAGTTGCTCTGTTTTTCCCATGCTTGTTGCTGCAGCTATGTGCATGGGTTAGTTGCCCTGTTGCTCCCACGCTTGTTGCTGCAGCTATGCACATGGGGTTAGTTGCCCTGTTGCTCCCAAGCTTGTTGCTGCAGCGATGTGCATGGGGTTAGTTGCCCCGTGGCTCTCATGTTCGTTGCTTCAGCTATGCGCTTGGGGTTAGTTGCTCTGTTTTTCCCATGCTTGTTGCTGCAGCTATGTGCATGGGTTAGGTGCCCTGTTGCTCCCACACTTGTTGCTGCAGCTATGCTCATGGGGTTAGTTGCCCTGTTGCTCCCATGCTTGTTGCAGCAGCGATGTGCATGGGTTTAGTTGCCCCGTGGCTCTCATGTTTGTTGCTTCAGCTATGCGCTTGGGGTTAGTTGCTCTGTTTTTTCCATGCTTGTTGCTGCAGCTATGTGCATGGGTTAGTTGCCCTGTTGCTCCCACGCTTGTTGCTGCAGCGATGTGCATGGGGTTAGTTGGCTTGTTTTTGTTGCTGCAGCAATGTGCATGGAGTTAGCAGCCCACGCTAATCCTGGGTCCATGCAGTTGACGGGGGAGGTGTGTGGATACTTACCTTCCTTTTTACCTATTTATGTCCCCCTGGTGGATAGACCCATCTGGAATAGCCCCCCCATAGTGTCATATTCTGATATTATGCAGACCTTGACTTCTGGATGTACATGCAAGTCATATCTAACATGCCCCTCAACAGGCCAGCTTTGGCCTCATGGCAATATTCTGCATAGAGAATGGGCTGCAGTGATGTGGGTTGAATTGCCATGGCCCTGATGGCTGATTATCCCTGGTTGGTTGGGTACTTAACACGGTTGCATTTTCAGGTTGGTACTGCCATGTGTTTGTAGGTGCTATAGTTTGGTATTTAGACAAAATATCAAGTTGGATGTCGACCTACAGAAATATTGAGTTGTGAATATCGTGACACTGAAATATCAACAGCAAGAATATCGTGGTTAAGAATATCGACTTTTTTTTGTTCCGTAGCGGGTGTGGGTTTATAGGGAATAGGGTGGGAAGTAATTTAATTTTAATAAATTGATGATTATTTTTTAATCAATATTTATTTAATTGAGATTTTCTGGTGTTAATTGGTTTTTTAAAATTGTTATTTTATGTGTGGGTTGTGGGGTTTATAGAGGTATAACGTGGGAAGTAATTCATTTTTAATTCATTATTAATTGGTTGCCAATTAATGTTAATTAATTAGTTGATAATTAATTTATGGCAATTGTGCAATTTTTAAGTGCAGGTTGTGGGGTTTATAGGGGTAAAGGGTGGGAAGTAATTTACTTCTAATCAATTAATAATTAGATGTTAATTAATATTAAATAATTAATTGAAAATTAAATATAGAAATTGTGTAATTTATTTTAGGTGTGGGCTGTGGAGTATATAAGGGGAAAGGGTGGCAAGTAATTTATGTTTAATTAATTAATAATTCGTTGCTAATAATATTATTTAATTCATTGATAATTAATTCGGGTAATTATTTAATTTTGTTTTGTGTGGGTTTTGGTTTTATACGGGTAAAGGGTGGGGAGTAAATTCATTTTACTTACGTTATAATTAGTTGTTAAATACCATTCTTTTTTAATAGATTTTTTATTAATTGTTTCATTCATTGTTTAATTTTAAGTGTGGGTTTGGGGATTATAGGGGTAATGGGTGGGAAGTTAATAAATGTTATGTTTTAATTTTTTTTATTTAAATATATTTCTTTAAATGATAATTAATTGTGTTAATTATGGAAATACATTTTTTTAATTTAGATGTGGGTTATGAACTGCATTATTAGGTAGGAAGTAAATAAACTAGATTTATGTAATAATGAATGTTTTTGTTATTAAATATGTTCTAACTAAAAAGATGTATTTGTTTGCTAATTATATTTGATTGTATTTAATATAATATTTGTTTGTATTTGTGATATGTATTTAACATTATAATGTTTTTTTATGTTTTTATTTTTAACATCAAATATATTTGTATTTTCATTTTTAACATATTTATATATTTGTATGTATTTTGTTTTAAAAATTGTTGTTGTTGATGTTTTGTTTGTTTCTAATTTTGAACTGACTGGAGTGGGAATAGTAATTTTTACTCCTCCGCAATCCAACACTTTCCCTACTGTTGCACTGACTGGAGGGGGATAGTACATTTTAACCCTTTGCTATCCAACACTTTCCCTACTGTTGCACTCACTATAGTGGGAATAGTAATTTTTACTCCTCTGCTATCCAAGGCTTTCCCTATTGTTGCACTGATTGGAGTGGGGTTAGTAAATGTTAACCCTCCGCTATCCAACACTTTCTCTACTGTTGCACTCATTGGAGGGGTAATAGTAATTGTTATCCCTCCGCTATTGAACACTATCCCTACTGTTGCACTGACTGGAGTGGGAAAAGTACATTTTATTCCTCCGCTATCCAACACTTTCCCTGCTGTTGCACTCACTGGAGTGGGAACAGTAATTTTTACCCCTCCGCTTTCCAACACTTTTCCTACTGTTTCACTCAATGGAGTGGAATAGTAATTTTTAACCCTTCGCTATCCAACACTTTCCCTATTGTTGCACTAATTGGAGTGAGAATAGTATTTTTACCCCTCCGCTATCTAATACTTTCCCTACTGTTGCACTGACTGGAGTGGGAAATTTAAGTTTAAAGATTTTGAAATACTTAAATTTTTAATTTATAATACAATGTTTTTTTAAAAATAGATTTTGTTATTCATATATGTATATATATATATATATATATATTTATTCGTTACATTTTAATATAATTTAAAAATTATAAAATAAATTACAATGTATAGTTTATTAATTGTTTTAAAGTATATGTATATATTAATTATTATATATGTGTATTTAACTTTTTTTGATTACATTTATTTGTTATATTTGTTAAAATGTATATTACATTTTAAAAAATACATTCATTTTATTATTTAATATATTTAATATATTTTGTAATATATCAATATTTTAAAAAAAGTATAACTTTATTTATGATATCAATAGTTTGTTCCAATAGTTTTGTACTTACGATGATAAATATCGGATGTCGATATTTGTGACATCGATATTTATAACTCGATATTGTGGTATGGGGATGTTTTAGGTGTCGATATTGTGTCAGTGAACCCTGTAGTTTGTGAGGGGTTGAGGGGTAGGTTTGGGTTTTGGGGTACAGGGGTATTTTTTAAGGTTCAGGGGTAGGTTTGGATTTTGAGGTACAGGGGTATTTATAGGGTTCAGGGCTAGGTTTGGGTTTTGGGGTACAGGGGTATTTTTAAGGTTTAGGGATAGGTTTGGGTTTTGGGGTACAGTGTATATTTATAGGGTTAAGATGGGTTAGTGTTTAAGGGTGTTGGGGTATTTTAAGGAGTAAGGGTGGGTTATGATTATGGGGTGGAAGGGAATTTAAAGGGAGCAGGGTGGGATTAGCACACAATATGAGACATGGCATAAAGGGCGGAACATACCACACGCCCCCAGCGTTTATCACGCCCCCAGCACACCCCCACAGCACAACGCAGACACGCCCACAAGAGACTACTTTGATGGCACGGTTCTTTTACCTTTTAAATGTATATGATGGGCGTCTGCATAGCCTATGTGGCGTCTGCATAGCCTATGTCCTTCTGCTGCAACTGCCCTTTCCAACGCTGTATTGGGTGTTGTGATTGGTGCTGTGGTTCCTGAGATTACCGACCTCAAAGGTTTGGGCTCTCTCTTTATTATATTAGTATGGATATATTTAATATATTTTGTAATATATCAATATTAAAAAAAATTATAACTTTATTTATGACATCAATATTTTGTTCCAATAGTTTTGTACTTACGATTATAAATATCGGATGTCGATATTTGTGACATCCATATTTATAACTCGATATTGTGGTATGGGGATGTTTTAGGTATCGATATTGTGTCAGTGAACCCTGTAGTTTGTGAGGGGCGAAACTGGGTTTGCTGTATTCAGTACTTGTTGCGCCATGCTATTGACTGAGTTTTGCTCTTTGCTACCATGAGATCCACAGTTTTCTGTGGACCAGTGGGACCCCTATGATAGTGCAACAATTATGCCAATGTGGGTTCGCTAATTGCTGCCTATCACATTTTTATTCCAGTTGGAGACCTATATTAATATTGACTCTGCCTATGCTATCCCCTGTGATACAGAGAAAGCATTCAGCCCATTCAACCACACATTGTTTAATCAATTAACTTATTTGCTCACTATTTGCCTTTTTTGGCGACCCTGTTACAGGTGTGTTGAGCCCATGCTCGCCCATTAATCTCGCTCCTTAATTGATGGGTTTTGCCCCACCCCTATACTCTTTGCTCTCTTTCTAGGTTCCTAAAAAGTCTCCAGTGGTTCTGTTGATGGGACCCAGCTGATCTTATTTTTCACGGTGCTGCTTCTTTTGCCTTTTTTGGGACCTCTGACTGCCCACCTTGCCTTGCACTAACATGCTCATGTGGCTGCCCCTGCTGAGTCCTTGCATCTCCTTTAGCAGCAATTCCTTTCCATGCCTCCTGGTTGAAGATCTTGCCCTCTGTAGAATCAGCTCCATTTCATTGCTGCTACTGTTGGTTGTCGAACCACGTCGACCCTGTTAATTTCTGGACCCGGCCAACATATTGCCAGCCCCCATCCATCTGACATGCTCGTCAGGAGCAATGCTTTGTGCACCCTTCCAACTCTCTGCTTGGTCCACCCACACATTTGTTCAGTGTGCTCTTGCATAACTGGCTTTTGACAGTGCAGTATTGCCTTGTCAGTGCAACTGAAGGTCAAGCTCACTTATGCATTAAAGCATAGATGCATTGAATTCATCAATGTGCGCTGGAGCAAAGTATGAGAGGTCTATACTACCACACCCCTGTGGAAGTTAATCCACATTTGAATTATATATGTGCATTAACATTGACCTTTTCTGTAATTGAAGCTAAATGATTACTATATGTTTTATTGTGTTTAATTGGCATAGACAAAATTAGGCCTGTAAGAAAGAGTCAGGTACCCACAGAAAAATCTCCTGATTCGCCTTTTCCTTTGCTGTTTCCCTGCTCATGTTGGGAACACCGATGTAGTGTCTGAGCATTAGACACGTTCTATTGTTTGCAGCCTGTAAGCACACATTACACACACCCAGCACCTACGTCACTGCGTCAGGTGACGAGGCCTATAAATGGGGCCGAACGCACGTGCTCGTGGCCATTCCCACTACCCTCATCTGGTGTCTGCGTCCACATTATTGCTGCTCCTAACATGCTGGCCTAGGGCCCTTCACCACTTTACACTGGCGACGAGGCCGGTAGTGCAGCCCATGCGTGCCACTACCCAAAGCAAAAACAAGAGAAAAGGGGAAGAGAGCTGCCCGCCTGAAGGGCATCCCCTGCAGCAAGGAAGCACTCAGCGGCACGAAGGAGCCCCACAGAAACCAGGAGGCCCACGGCAAGCCTACCGGAGCCCACCCGCGTCGGCCGCCACCAACAAGTGCCACCAGGGCAGAGCGGACCGCCCAGTGCCCACCTGGGACGGCCGCGAGGCAGCGACCCCCACCAGAGAGGGGCACCGGCCGGGCGGAGCCCACCCGCCACCACCGCGACAGAGCATCAGGCCCGCCAGCCGAAGGTGAGCCCCAGGGGCGAAGTGACTTTCATGAACTATGCCCAATTATAAGCAGGACCAGCGGAGCCCACCCGCGGCCTGCCCGAGTCGTCCCCTGCCCCCGCCGCGTGTGTGAGTGGGAGCGGCGGGGCACAGAGAATGGAGGCGGCGTGAGAAGGGGTGACAGGACCCGCCATCGAGGAGAACAACGAGGGGGAGGGAGCGGAGTAGCCACCCGCCTCCCGACCCCCCTCGCAACGTGATCCGGGCCAGCGGAGCCCTCCAGCGGCCCGGCGGTAGCGCCCTCCCAAAGGAAGACTCAGCAGCGCCAGCGGAGCCCACCCGCGGTCTGCCGACGGCCCCCAGCGGAAGAACGACTGAGCAGAGCCAGCGGAGCCCACCCGGGGCCTGCGACATGCATGGTAGGTCTCCGCCGCGCAGCGTGAGCAAGGTGAAAATGCTGCGGCGGGAGACGGGAAGAGTGGAGCCTCCCGTGCCGAGGAATGAGCAGCGGGTAAATCAGCAGAGCCGGCCCCCGCCCCGGGAGGAGTGACGGGAGCGACGAGCTCCCCCGCCTGAGGAAAGCTTTAACCCCCCTTCCCCCGCCCGCGCGAGGACTGCCGAGGCTGCCGCGGGCGGGGAGGGAAAAGCTGAACAAAGGAAGAGCCTGCATGGGGCCAGCGCCGCCAAAAGTTCAAATGAGCCCCACCGGGACACTAAATAAAAGAAAAAGTGCACCCGGCAAGAAGCCAAACATTTGCCCGTGAGCAATCAGAGCAGTGCCCTACACATGCCTATGCCTCCTGCCACCACCAGTAAATAAATAAAGGGAACGGACTTACCAGGAAGGCAGCGCGAGACCCGGTGCCCAGCAATAGCATTGCACAAGTGCACAACAGAAGATAAGTCAGCAGCAGCAAGGGGCAACAGACTGAGTAGCGCCCCCAAGGAGAATCTACTACCAAGCAGCAAGTAAGTGCGCAACCACGCAGGAAACACCCACACGCACCAGCAAGGAGTCGGCAGTTGCCACTTCCAACGCAACGTGGGAAGAGGCACGAACGCCTCAGCGAGAACTCAAGCACTGACAGAACGTCTAGAGGGAAATGACTGCCAAGCACTGGAAGAACGTCCAGGGAAAAGACTGCCGCGATCAGAAGACGGAGAGAGCAGCGACTCCTAGTGGCCACAGGTGTTCACCTCAGTATCAACTACTCCCGCCAACGGTCCAATGCAGCAAGTACCCGACGACAGCCAAAGCAGCAAGTACCCAACGACACGCAACAGGCGTCCAAGAGCCCTGAACAGTAAGTGCGCAGATAACGCGCCACGTGGCAACGCACAGCCACCGCAAGGAGAAAGAAGAGCGCAGGCAGCGCCATCGCGCAGAACAGTTATCGCGGATGACCACACGACGTGGCGACTCCCAGGAGCCGATCAGCAGAATGATCACCCATCAAGTGCTGAGCCACGACGGGTCGCCTAGAACTGTTGTAGCGCAAAAGGACGACCACACAACGTGGCACCTCCTAGAAGCCGATCCGCAGAATCATCGCCCATCAAGTGCTGACCCACGACGGGTCCCCAAACAAAAAAATTGTTAAAGCGCAAAGTCCGACAGGACGACCGAAGATAACCTGCCTGACATCGGCAGAAGTGGACCGCCAAACGGTCCAGGACGTTCAACCAAGACAAGGTCTATGGACGTGGACCCACGAACGTTACCAACAAGAATCAAGAGAAGAGGGTTCGCAACACCAACTCTGGCTGCTGAGGAAGAAGGAGAAAGTTTTCCAGACGGGGACAAGACCAGGGGTACACATGCAGCGGGCGCGCCCTGCATGGAGGAGCCAGGTCAGGAGAGAAGACACAAGATCGGACCAAGTGATGTCGCGAAGCAGGAAGGAAGAAAAGGAGAGATCTGAGTGGCACGTCTGCCACCGTGAAAAGGAAGGAAGAAAAGGAGAGATCTGAGTGGCACGTCTGCCACCGCGAAAAGGAAGGAAGAAAAGGAGAGATCTGAGTGGCACGTCTGCCACCGAGAATGGGAAGGAAGAAAAAGAGAGATCTGAGTGGCACGTCTGCCACCGCGAAAAGGAAGGAAGAAAAGGAGAGATCAGAGTGGCACGTCTGCCACTGCCAGAGTGGAAGGAAGTATATCCACGTGGCCTGTTGCCACAGTTAAGAGTGGAAGGAGAAGTCAGTGCGAAGCAACGTCCCCACAGTGAACCAACCAAGGAAAGAGAGAGGAGTGCAGGAAGACCTCTCACACTCCCGAAGAGAAGGAAGGCGACAAGTGCCAGGACAACGGAGCGAGGAGCACGAGGCCGAAAGAACACCAGTGGCAAAGAAGACCAGGCCGGAAGAAAACCAGTGGCAAAGAAGACCAGCTGATCTGATCGACGATGGTTCCGCACACCCAGGATCTGCGGAGAGGAGCAAACGAGACCGTTTGTGAGATCCACCTCTGGGGTCACACGGACACTGGACAAATGCCAGCCGTGGTGACTTAGGGGCAGAGGCCTCTGGGACGCGAGTCCCTGCGACGAGAGATGGTCATCCAACGCCCATCCGAAAGGTCAGGGGAGGGCGAAGACATCGCAAGCAAAGACAGAAACCAACAGCTACCTTCGGGACGAGGCTGCAGAATCTGAGGTGAGGCACATCGTCTCCTCCATACCCCCACTGACGGCGGCGCAGGAGTAAACTGATGTGGCACATCCAGCCCAGCGCAAGTCTGAGAAAAGAGGACCTCAAGGATATCCCGTGGCAGGGGAACACCAACGAGAGAAGTCATCCTGGTGAGAGGGATGCCTTTCAACAGATCTGACTTTGCTAAGTAAGACAAAGACCACAAGTGAAACCAAGGCCGAGACCGGTATGTGAACATCATTCCACGGCGAACAACAAGAACTCTAACTGCACCCGTTGCCACGGAAGTCAACAAAAGAAAGACTGTGAGGACAATTTGGTTGCCGAGTCGTCAACAGACTGTTTCCATCGAGCACCACAAACCGGTGCCACTGTGAACTGATGTTCCCCGCAGCAGATTGAACATCATCTGTGATTCCAAGCAGCGGCGGATAGAAAGACACTGCGGAAGCTTAACACTTTACTGCATCCTGATACATGTTATTTTCCCCACAGGTTGATTTCTGAATGTTGGTCTTTGCAATTAAAAAATGGGAGGGATGTAGTGTCTGAGCATTAGACACGTTCTAGTGTTTGCATCCTGTAAGCACACATTACACACACCCAGCTGGGTCAGGTGACGAGGCCAATAAATGGGGCGCACGTGCTCGTGGCCATTCCCACTACCCCCATCTGGTGTCTGCGTCCACATTATTGCTGCTCCTAACATGCGGGCCTAGGGCCCTTCACCACTTTACAACCGCCACCAACTCTCCTGGAAGAAAGAAAGACAAAGAGTTAATCAAACAAAAACGGACTCTCCTTGCCCTGCACAGAAGAAAGCGGACCTGCTAGGACTTTGGACCAATCCGGGAGCCCAGGCAGAGGAGAAAAAGACGTCAACCAAACCACGAGTATAGCGCGAAGACTAGGGCGGAGATGGGGGAACCCGGAAGACGCCGAGAGCAACAGGTCAAGAGAGACGCTGTTGGACACCGAAGAAAGTCCGACTGGAGAAGCCTGCCTCGATGGTGTGGAGGACGAATAAGTCGAAGCTTCAGAGGACTGGTGTGAGGAGTGCTGGACACCCACGGGATGCATATACGCCGCAGCAACTCAGTAGAGTTGCAGCATATGGGGGACATGCCCCAGACGGGGAAGAGAGGGTCAGGTTGAACATGGGTCGGGTTAAGTAGTGTGGGATGTAAGGAGGATTGCGGCAAGAGCGCTGTCAGTCGTTCTGAAGAGGTTTTGCTTGGTTTTTTGTTGTTGTTTTATTATGGCATGCTATGTTGTATTCCTTATTTTTTTTCCTGACCTTTCTATTCTTCAGCACCCAGGGAGTAGTGCAACAAACTAATCTTGACTGGTAATTTATAAATAAACCAGATAGTAAACGGATTGGCATAAGTCAGTCATATCCAGGTTAAGCAGTGAAAAGCCCGGCAGCTATTATAATTTTGACAGCATTCTTTTGTATCCTGTATTTTATTTCTTTATCTTGACTCCTTTTCCTACTTTAGGGGGAGGGGGGGGAGAGGGTGGAGGGAGAGGCCAAAACAAAACAAAGGTAGTAAGACTGCCAAATCGACCGGTGGCAATATTCTCTAATTCACAATCCTTAAGCTCGCTGTGATGGGGCCAGAGATACTGTCCTTACAAAATCTGTCCCTGGTAACGGGGAAGGTTCATCTGCATTTTAAGGAAGACATGGTGACTCCGCTGCTGAAGAAAGCAGGGGCAGATGTTAATAACTTGAAGAACTACCGCCCCATATCCAGACTTCCCTTTCTGGCTAAGGTAGTTAAGCAACGTGTACTTAGAACACTCTCCTCCTTTCTGGAGGAACATCAGCTCCTCCACACACGTCAAGCGGCCTAAGGGCCCACAACAGTACAGAGCTGGTGATGCTCTCAGTGCTGGGCGAGCTGAGGCTCGCAGTCGACAAGAAGATGTGGTCGGCATTGCTCCTTTTGGATCTTTCAGCCGCATTTGACTCGCTCCTGTCCCTTGGGCTGAGTGGTCGCTCCCCAGTGTCTTCCTGCATCAGTCGGTATCGTTGCTTGGCTGCTTTTCTGCTCATATTGCCTCATTATTGCTGCCTGCTGTGTGCCTGGTTGCCGCGCTGAACATTTTGCATTTCTGTATTTTAAAAGCGCCGCTTTTTCAGCATTTGCGCATTTCCGCTGGGCTCCCCCCTCCGCCTCCATTTTGCCTGTGTTGTTGTTGTTGTGCTGATCTCTAGCCCGCCCCGCCTCCCAGCTGAGACGCCCTCCCACTGACCAGAACAGCGCTCCACAACCAGAAAGCGCCGTGACTCGCTCCTGTCCCTTGGGCTGAGTGGTCGCTCCCCAGTGTCTTCCTGCATCAGTCGGTATCATTGCTTGGCTGCTTTTCTGCTCATATTGCCTCATTATTGCTGCCTGCTGTGTGCCTGGTTGCCGCGCTGAACATTTAGCATTTCTGTATTTTAAAAGCGCCGCTTTTTCAGCATTTGCGCATTTCCGCTGAGCTTCCCCCTCCGCCTCCATTTTGCCTGTGTTGTTGTTGTTGTGCTGATCTCTAGCCCGCCCCGCCTCCCAGCTGAGACGCCCTCCCACTGACCAGAACAGCGCTCCACAACCGGAAAGCGCCGTGACTCGCTCCTGTCCCTTGGGCTGAGTGGTCGCTCCCCAGTGTCTTCCTGCATCAGTCGGTATCGTTGCTTGGCTGCTTTTCTGCTCATATTGCCTCATTATTGCTGCCTGCTGTGTGCCTGGTTGCCGCGCTGAACATTTAGCATTTCTGTGTTTTAAATGCGACGCTTTTTCAGCATTTGCGCATTTCCGCTGGGCTCCCCCCTCCGCCTCCATTTTGCCTGTGTTGTTGTTGTTGTGCTGATCTCTAGCCCGCCCCGCCTCCCAGCTGAGACGCCCTCGCCCCTCCCCCTCCCCACCATCCATATATGTCAGTTCTTCCCACACGCAGCGTTTACGCGCAGCGACCGCGCCCAATCCGCGCCGAAGGTGCGCCAAAGGTAAGCCCGTCTACGCCCGTCCGCGCCTGGACCGCGCCCAGCGCCAGACCCCCTGCCCCTCGTGCTGCCCAGCCCTCCCGCATTACCTACGATGCCGCCACCCTCCTAGCCCTTAACCCCGGTCGCGCCCCCAACTGCGTCCAAGCCGCTCCTGGACACACCCATGGACCTTTCTCCTGCTACTCCTGCAGATTCAGCGGCACCAACTGCATCTCCGCTACGACCACACCACAGATTCACGACCCCAACCACCTACAATGCATCCTTCTCAACACCCGCTCGGTCCACAGACACGCCATTGACCTATGGAATCTTCTAGACACCATCTCTCCAGACGTCGCCTTCCTAACAGAAACATGGATGAACGCTTCCTCCGCCCCAGACATCACCATTGCCATCCCTGAAGACTATAAGATCACACGCAAGGACCGTATCGACCACACAGGAGGAGGAATCGCTATCGTACATAAGAAATCTATCCGCATCTCAACCAGCTCTGACGCCAACCTCGCCAACTCCGAACACCTTCACCTCCAAATACACATCGACCCCAAGACCACACTCAGAGGCACCCTCCTCTACAGACCACCAGGACCCCGCGCAAAATTCAGTGAAGACATCACGGACTTCGTCACTCCACACGCGCTCCCCTCCAAAGATTACATCCTTCTGGGAGACCTCAACTTTCACCTTGAAAAGATCAACGACCGCAACACCTCCACCCTCTTGGACAACCTCGCCAACCTCGGACTTAAACAACTAGTCACTTCCCCCACCCACATCGCAGGTCACACACTTGACCCCATCTTCACCTCCAGCAATCATGTCTCCTTCAGCCACCCTACGGACCTCCTCTGCACTGACCACAGCTGCGTTCACTTCACCTACAACAAGCTGAAACCCATCAACCACCCCCAACCAACTCTGCAAAGAAACTGGAACAAAATCACCACCGACCAGATCTCCGCATCGCTCCTTCTAAACACCCCAGCCCACTCTTCTAACCCAAACCAAGACGCCGCTAACCTCACCCTATGGTTATCCAACACCGCCGACACCTTAGCACCACTGAAAAAACGTCAAAGCAAACCTGGCAACAAGAAGGCCTCATGGTTCAACGATGACCTTAAGAAGTCCAAGAAACTCTGCCGCTCCCTTGAAAAGGCCTGGAAAAAAGACCCAACCTCTAGCACCAAGGACGCCTTTAAAAACGCCACCCGCACTCACCACCAACTAATCCGAAAGGCCAAGAAAACAGCATTCAAGGATCGACTTGACAACAACGCCCACAACAGCAAGGAACTTTTCAACATCGTCAAGGAATTTTCCAACCCCTCGGCCAACTTCAACGACATCACCCCCTCCCAAGCCCTCTGCGACTCCCTAGCCTCATTTTTCCACAACAAGATTGCAGACATCCACAACAGCTTCGACAACCAACCCGGAGACGAACCCACCCAACCATCTGCTGAACACTCTCCCCCCGTGAAAACCCTTAACAACTGGAACCCAATCTCCACTGAGGACACCATCCGCCTGATGAACTCCATCCACTCAGGATCCCCCACAGATCCATGTCCTCACCACATCTTCAACAAAGCAGACTCCGTTATAGCACCGCACCTCCGAGACGTCATCAACTGCTCCTTCAACTCCGCCACCTTCCCGGAAGACTGGAAACACGCTGAACTCACCGCCCTTCTGAAAAAACCCACAGCGGACCCCACCGAACTCAAAAATTACTGCCCCATTTCGCTCCTTCCATTCCCGGCCAAAGTCATCGAGAAAGCCGTCAACAACCAGCTCGCCGCTTTCCTCGAAGCCAACAAATCCCTCGACTCCTCACAATCTGGCTTCCGAGCAAAACACAGCACTGAGACCGCCCTCATCGCAGCAACAGACGACATTCGAACTCTACTGGACAATGGAGATACAGTCGCCCTCATCCTCCTCGACCTCTCTGCAGCATTCGACACAGTCTGCCACAGCACCCTGTTACAACGCCTCAATAACATCGGAATACAAGGAAAAGCACTTGAATGGATCACCTCGTTCCTCACCGGAAGAACCCAGAGAGTCCGCCTCCCACCATTCAAGTCCGAGGCCACTGACGTCATCTGTGGCGTACCACAAGGATCCTCACTCAGCCCCACCCTCTTCAACGTATACATGAGCCCCCTCGCGACCATCGCCCGCCAACACAACCTCAACATCATCTCTTACGCGGATGACACTCAACTAATCCTTTCTCTCACCAATGACCCCAGCACCGCCAAAACTAACCTACACGAAGGAATGAAAGAAGTTGCCGAATGGATGAAACAAAGCCGTCTGAAACTGAACTCAGACAAAACAGAAGTCCTCATATTAGGTACATCCCCCTCTGCATGGGACGACTCTTGGTGGCCGGAAGCCCTTGGAAAAGCACCCATCCCGACAGACCATGCACGGAACCTAGGCGTGATCCTGGATTCTTCACTTTCAATGAACAGACAAGTCAGTGCCGTATCCTCATCCTGCTTCAACATTCTTCGCATGCTCAGGAAAACATTTCGCTGGATCCCCACCGAAACAAGGAAAACAGTCACCCATGCTCTAGTCACGAGCCGACTGGACTACGGAAACACCCTCTACGCAGGTACTACCGCTAAACTCCAGAAGAAACTCCAACGAATCCAAAACGCCTCAGCCAGGATCATATTAGACATCCCGCGCAACGAACACATCTCTGGTCACCTGAAAGACCTCCACTGGCTACCCGTCAATAAGAGAATCACTTTCCGACTGCTAACCCACTCACACAAATCACTCTACGACATCGGACCAGAATGCCTCAACTCACGACTGTCCTTCTACACCCCCTCCCGCCAACTACGTTCTTCCAGCCAAGCCCTCGCCACTGTACCTCGCATCAACAAGTCCACCATGGGTGGCAGATCCTTCTCTTACCTGGCTGCTAAAACATGGAACTCACTCCCCGCGTACCTTCGCCTCAGCCAGAACCACCTAGCATTCAGAAAGCAACTTAAAACATGGATATTTGACAAGTAATCCTCCTCCCCTTTCTAAGCGCCTTGAGACCCTCTGGGTAGGTAGTGCGCTATATAAATTCTCTGACTTGACTTGACTTGACTTGAACCACGCTCAGTTGCTGATCCGTGTTCGGGCTGTAAATTACTGGTGTTGTATACCAGTGGATTGCCTCCTTTCTGAAGGATTGGTCACAAACGGTCCAATTAGGGGAGTGTGTGTCCAGGAAAGGTGCTTTGCTGTGTGGGGTCCCCCAGGGCTCGGCGTTGTCCTCCCTGCTTTTTAACATCTATTTGCAGCCACTCGTGGAAGCGCTGGCAAAATTAGAATGTCTGGTGTTCAACTGCTCTGATGATACGCAACTAATCTTACTTATCGACAGCTCTACATAGGTACATGTACAGAATATCCTCCGGTTCACTATGAACTGGATGACCACCAATTCGCTAAAGGTAATCCGGACAAGACTGAAGTATTAGCTATTTCCACAGGGGGCAACCCCTGGTCCAACTCCTTCTGGCCACAAGAGCTAGGTACTACTCTGATACCGATGCCAGTTGTGAAGATCTTGGGCATTAGGTTGGATGACAAGCTAACACTGAACAATCAGGTGACCGCTTTGGTGTGGAATTTTGTGGGCCTTATGAGTCAATTGTGCCCCTCCTGTCCTTTTCCACCACGCGTTCCGTAGTGTCAGCACTAATTGTGTCACAACTGGACTACGGTAACGCGCTTTATATCCGCTATCTGAAAAGCTATCAGAGAAGCTTCAGGTGGTTATAAACGATGCAGCGAGATTAATCTTCAATCTCCCTAGGAGAGCACATGTTACACAACTGTTGCAACAACTTCACTGGCTTCCAATCAAGCACAGGGCTAGGTTCAAGGGCCTGTGTATTTCACATAAAGCCCAGCATGGAACAGCACCTGACTACATCAAGGAATGGCTGAAGAGTTATGTGCCAGGGTCATACCTCTGTTCATTCGAGGCACGTTTGTTGGCTTGTCCTCGGTTTGACAAAGCCACCTGGGGGGGTTGAGCTTTTTCTATGATTATACCTCAGCTTTGGAACAAGCTACAGGAAAGCTTGCATAGGGACAGGGCTGGACTGGCCGCAGCGGGCACCGAGCGTTTCCCCGGTAGGCCGCAAGGGTGAGGCCTGATTTTGGGCCGCTGGGGGCCATTTTTGTTCAAGGGCCCTTTTTGCAGCATAGCTGCAATATCAGCCCCTGTAACAAAATCGTCCGAAACCGGCCCTGGCAAACAGCTCGGCCGCACCCCCAACCCTCCAGGGGGCTAGCGGAGCACTTTGCCAGGACCGATTTTTATTCCCAGTCCGGCCCTGCATAGGGAAGTGTCCCTTCTCCCCTTCAGGAGGAAACTTAAGACTCTTTTGTTTATTCAGCCATTTGGTTAAGCCTCACCTAGATTGCCCAAGTTTTGGGTCATGTAGCTCTGGTAAGGTTTTATGTTTCTCTAAAGGGCTTAGAGAGCATTGGTGATTTGGCGCTATATAAATGACAATACCATAACATAACAGGTTCTGATCCCTTTCAATCACCCCGGGGTGTGATGAAGGATACCATCCTAAACATAACTATAATAAACCAAGATAATTACAGACACCTTCTTCTTTTTCCGAGCCTCCTGGGTAACACCCTCCTGGAAGAAGAAGAGGGAAACAGCCATTACAACGCAACTAAAACAACAGACTAGCATTACAATGAAACTTTTTCAGCGCATGCCATTACAACGCATGCCATTACAACCCAGCTGCTATTACAATGCATGCTATTACAACGTAAGTATGGGTAAGTATTTAATTACATTTTAACCCCTACACCATCCAACACTTACCCTACTATTACACCTCCCTGGAGTTAGAATAGTAATTTTAACCCCTACACTATCCAACACTTACACTACTATTACATTCCCAATAATAAAAAAAAAATACTTACCCATACTTACGTTGTAATGGCATGCGTTGTAATAGCATCTGCGTTGTAATGGCATGCGTTGTAACGGATACTGCGTTGTAAACGTTTTGTTGTAATGGTATGCGTTGTGAATGTATGCGTTGTAACATCATACATCCAGAAGAAGATGTCCTAGAAGAAGGCAAGAATGGAAGAATTGACATACGTGAAGAAGACCTATACTCTTGTAAATAACCGCTACCTGTCCACCCTCCCCCAAATAAAATATGCCAAGAATAAGAAATATATTCAGCCTCCTTACTTCTTTTTCCACCCATCCCTCCCACAAGGCTTCAGTTAGGCCTGGCCTCCATCTTTTAAAATATGGCTTCCATTTTATAGTGTTTATTTTGTGTTTATATTTCTTCCTTGAAACCACATGGACTAGATTGTGCACATGGACTAGATTGTGCAGTTTTTTAATCGTTTGCTGTTCTTGAAGTACTCTCTCGTGAAAGCCTTTTGCTACACTCCAAGGTTCTTCCTGCTGTATTTCATGAATTTATGATTCTTTTGGTTGTTTATGTTACTAGTTTGTTCTGACACCTCCAGATGACATAAGGTCAGAAAGTGCGAATGTATATGCGAGCAGTGGGATAGTGCTAAATTGCCCAGATGACATAAGGTCAGAAAGTGTGAATTTATATGCATGCAGTGGGATAGAGCTACATTGGTAGGATTATCAGATGTTGTAAAACATTGAAATGTAATTTGTTGATATAATGCTACTTTTGCTCCTTACACACTGACTCTGTAGTTTCCATCCTTTTCAGTGGTAGAATTGGCTATACAAACCCTCACATTTTTAGGTGAGCTGGAGACTTTTGAGTTTCTAGTGGAGATGCTGTTCAATTCTGTTCTTTTTTAGATTTTGCATGATGCTGTATTTTACCTACACTCTGAGGGCCCTATTATGACTTTTACGGTCCTACAGCGGACAGTGAAACACACTAGCAGGGCTATTACATTATCCCATCTAGTCCTCAAATGTCACAAGAAGAGGAGGGGGAGGTAGCATAACAATATGCATACTAGGAGGACAAAGTGATGTGGCGCCTCAGATTGACAGGCTTGGCTTGGACATCATTGACCCTTGCAGTAGCCAATCAGCAGGCATCATAGCCTGTTTCCTGCTCAGCCCGGTGCTGTTTTTAATAAGTGCTTCACAAATCTAAGCATTGCAGTCACACATGGTGCAGCTCAAAGGACACCGTGCTGTTGCAGCATTGTTACTTGTCCCAGCCATTCGCCTATCCACGAACGAAGTGCACATTCTCAGTTATTTTCATCATAAAGCTCCTCGCGCAATCCCTGGAGCTGTCCAGCAGAAAAGCACTAAGACGTCTGCAATGCATCACCCTAGTGTCCTTTGCCAACCCTAGAAACCTGTGAACCGCATGTTGGATGGAAGCATTGGCTGAAACGTGGAAAGGGAGCGCGGTGAGTGAAGTATTTACAAAAGTGGCAGTGGTGATATTTTTTGCGGTGAGTTAGGCTGCCAGCTCATGGCACTGGATTTAGGCTTGCAGTGACAGTGGACAGAGTGGAGGGTTTAGAATAAACCCATTTGATACTGGACTTTCTGTATTAACTTTGTAACATTAGCTCTCTGGGCCACACACCAGTGTCCTTATCGGAACTGGGTCCATGTTACAGAAGAGCTCGAGGGTGCAGTTGGTATTTGCAACTATTTTTGTGTCATTTGCTCCGGTTGTTTTCTATCTCTGTGGCACTAACATACTACAAGAGGGCTGCAGATGCAAAGAGGAACCTTCTGTGTTATCCTATTGCTCTTAGGGTAATGTTTTGAGTCTGTGTAAAATCAAGAGTGCATTTCATTGTTTACCCAATGATGGCCAAATACAAACGAGGGTTCACCTTTGCCCCTGTACCCATGCTGTATTACTGATGCACATATAACGCAAACAGGCTCTCGGGAGGGTACAGAGCTAGAATATCGATGTATAAATATCGATCTACATAAGTATTGAGGTAAAAATATTGTAGGTCGTGAATATCGATGGAAAAAATATAGTGGACAAGAATATCAATTGTCAGGTAAGTAATATCGATGACAACAATATCGGTGTTAAATATCGTTTACAAAAATAAAGTGGTTAAAAATATCGATTTATTATTAATGTTATGTATTTTAGTATTTTGTATCAGAATTGTTTGTATTTTTATTATATGTGTTAACATTTTTGTAATTAATATATTTTTTTTAAATATCATTTTGCGTTTTTAGTTTTGTAGCAGGTTGTGGGTTTATAGGGGGGTAGGGTGGGAAGTAATTTAATTATATACATTTTATTTATTATTTATAGTAGTTAATACATTATTTTAAATTGAATTTTGTGTTTTTAATTCCGTAGCGGGTTGTGGGTTTATAGGGGAATAAGGTGGAAAGTAATTTAATTATATGAAATGTATTGAATAATTTATATTTATTCATAATTGTTTCATTGTGATGTTATTGAGGTAAATCTGTACATTAATTAATTAATAATTGTATGCTACTTAGTTGTTAATTAATTTAAATGAATTAATTATTGATTAATTATGGTAATTTTGAAATTAATTTTGGGTGTGTGATGTGGTGTTTATAGGTGTAAATGGTGAGAAGGATGGAAAGTAATTAATTTTTATTAATGAACTATTAATTATTTGTTAACTAATTTGTATTAATTAATTAGTAATTATTAATTGTAATTTTGTAATTTACTTTAGGTGTGTGTTGTGGATGTTATATGTTAAACAATGTGTAATTAATGAATGTTTATTATCTTTTTATTAATAATATATTTAAATGTCAATATTATTTATGTTAATAATGAAAATTAAATGTAATTAAAATGTTTTTTTGTTTTTTTATTGGTGTGGTATCCAGCGCATTCCCTACTGATGTATTCACTGGATTGGTAATAGTAATTTTTACCCCTCCGCTATCCAACATTTTCCCTACTGTTGCACTCACTGGAGTTGAAATAGTAATTCTTACCCCTCTACTATCCAACACTTTCCCTGCTGTTGCACTCACTGGAGTGGGAATAGTAATTTTTACCCCTCCGCTATCCAATACTTTCCCTACTGTTGCCCTCACTGGAATAGGAATAGTAATTTTTACCCCTCCGCTATCCAATATTTTCCCTGGCATTGTAATTATTGTGTTTTGTAATGTATTTTTGTTATAAATTCGTTTAATGTGTTAATTAATTATAGGATGTTTTATTTTATTTTAAATTATTGATATATGTATATATTTTATTTTTATATGGTATAAAAAGTTTATAAATGAAATAAAGATAATAGTTAATAAAGTGTATTTTAAGTAAATATATGTATATGTGCACATCTTTGTGTGTTTATCTTTTTTTAAATGTAGTTTTTTGTTATATTTAGTTAAAATATATATTAAATGTAATTAATTTTATTAAAAATATTAATATTATTTAATATATTTTGTTTAAGTTATATATATATTTTAAATCAATATTTTTTACATCTATATTTTTTACTTCACTATTTTGGATTCAATATTATTGTACCTGTTTAAGTATAGGAGTCGATATTTTTGTATTCGATATTTTTACATCGATATTTTTGTAAACTATATTTTTTACATCGATATTTACACATGGAACCCTCAGGAGTGTACTTCCTGTTTACCAATAAGGGTGCCTGTTGGGAGATGCACAGGAAACCAACGGAACTGCTGACATTCTCCTGTAGCTGGGCACAGGAACATACTGCACCAGCTCACTCCCTACTCTAGGAAAATTGTACTTTTTACCCTGTACCGATCCACAGTAACACACGCGGTCCAACCAGTGCATTTGTTGTAAGAGTGCACTGTTGCCATCTGTGCACGCGCCAGAGAAGCGTGCTCCATATTATTCAAGGTATTACACTATTGGGTGTCATATTAATCGTGCAATGCAAATGCACAATCTTGTGCTAATGCTACAGCTGTATTTCTTTTAAATGCAGGGACCCCATTTAACTTTAAGGTATGAAGCACTCATTCTGTAAGCACACATCCAATCTGTGGATGCTTCAGAGTTTGTCTAGGCATAAGAATCTGTACGGGAAGGGTAAGCTTGCAGTACTACTTAACACAAAGGAGGGGAGAGGGCCAAATATCTATTCCTAACTCTACTGCCCCAGCGCCCCATGTAGGTTCAAATGCACACACAAAAAGGGGTGTAGAGTACAATACAAAAACCACAAGACGAACTTAGGCAAATCCATCAATTGGAAAAAACTGCCCTCACTCACATAACGAAGTATGTGGCATGCTTCATCATAGGGCCTGCTTACAATACGACCTGGTGCAGCCACACTCAGGGCGGAGCATAAGGGAGGGGAAAAAATAATAAATTCCGCACAACACAACGTATGACCATAAAACACAAACGAACACGTAACATACAATCAGTAGCGGTCGGCAGTAGGTGTTTCTATAGGGCGGTGACGTGGGCAGGAGGAGGGGCAGGGTGGGGGGAAATAATGTATGGATTACGGAGTTTTACAGGTAAGTAAACATTTAAATACATAAAACGAATTTCGTTGCGCGCACTGCATCAAATTTGGTGATGCAGTGTGCGCAACGAAATTCGTTTTATGTATTTAAATGTTTACTTACCTGTAAAACTCCGTAATCCATACATTATTTCCCCCCACCCTGCCCCTCCTCCTGCCCACGTCACCGCCCTATGGAAACACCTACTGCCGACCGCTACTGCATACAATGTGATGAAGACTGTGCAAATCACCCAGTGACTGAAACAAATAGTGTGACAAAAGTGCAGTTAATGGGAAGTGCTGAAAACTGATTTAGGGTGCCAACAAGAAAATATACTTTATTTAACATTACTTGGTACCCACATCAGGATTAAAAGGTAAGAAAATAGGATGGGAGATATCTTGTTTGAGAATTAAAGATCTCTCAAGACTTCCCTCCAGATACTGCTGCAGTACACATCCTATGCAAGAGAGCACACAATCACTTTTGCCCTTTTTGTGAGTCTGTGCATTGCACAATGCAGTTTTTCTGGTTCGCCAGTGCAGGGGTGATGGCAGCAGAAGGCCCTTTTTAATAAACACAGCTCTGTGCAGTCTTCATCTCCTTGCAATTTTAGAGTCTAGATGACCATCACGGCTCCTGACTTCTTATTCCGTGCAGTCAAGGTGGCTTCTGGGAATTTGATAGTGTTAATTAATTAATCATGCTGATAGTGGCCACCTAGGGCTTTAATAAGAAATGTATTGATTTGTAATAGTTCATGTTGGACAGTGGTCGTACAAAATGTAAAATTGTGTGATGTATATGGTTCTGTGTGTCAAAGGACGGTGCCATTCTGTCTTATTCAGCTGGGGTGCATGGTTGTCCATTGCTTGAGTTTGGTGGTTGATCAGTTAAGCATTATCATTACTTGATTATGTGGCTTTTATGAATTGTTGTGCGCCTGTGGATGTGTCTATGGTGTTTTCTGATTGTAGCACACACTATATATCCTGGTGAAGATGTGCAGCTGAGGCGACAACGCTTAGGCAAACCTATGGCTGGTGTCTGAGTGTTTATAACGTTGCATCCAAGACAATTTGCAGCACATATGTATCCCTGGTGGTCTTTGTCTGCTGTTCGTATCTGTTTATCTGTTTAACACAATCTACTACTGCAAGCATTCCAGCAAATCCCCTGAAATGAATCCCTAACAATTAATCAGAACTGTTCCTTGAACACGTTGTCTGATCCTGCACTTACTGTCTGCAAGTATTTATTTATTTCCCTCTACTACAAAACCAGCTGCTGAGTGCACTCTTTATATTTATTATGTTTTCAATGAAAACACACATGGTGAGCTGCTGTGTTTTCTGGGAGACAAAGTAACTGCATTGCAAGGGGTGAAGGTGCACAAAATTGAAGCTAAAAGGCAGGTGCCTTCTGGAATGTGACGTGACCACACGCTTTGGTGCTGGTGAAGCTCCATACCTTTAGCTAAACCTAAAAAAGGAGGAGAGCCAGTCTATAGCATGAGCGAGTAGAACCAGACCACGCAGCGGGCTTCCTTTGTCCCAGAATGGTGTTCCTTCTGAAGCATTGACAGACTATGAAACTGGCAATCTTACATCTGCAAAGCTTGGGTCTCCTATAAGTTCAAGTGTGTGCTCTGCTTCAGATCCCGCCTAGTGCTACAAAGCTCAGCATTTTCACTTCAGTGAGGAGCCATTACGCAATAGCTATACCATCATCTTTAGCCTATGCATGACGTTGCTGTCAAACAGGAAATCAAGCTCTACTAATACCCTGACAGCACACAACTCTGCACAATGTCACCATGACAGCAGCGTCGTGATTGGTCTGAGTGCCGTGATAAGACGCTAAGACGGGGACTGCAAGCCTGTGGATGTTCTCCACCAACGCTCTGCATTACAGCCCGGTGGAGAATATGCTAAGTGTGCATGACTGTTTGGTTGGCCCAAGTTGGCCGGCCAAACCATTATGCTCACTTAAGTGCACATACCACTCCTCTCCCTGCTGGCTGTGATGACAGCCAAGCCCCACCCTGCCCCAAAACTGGCTTCAGCAATGAAAAAAACAAATTATGAAAACAGCAAGCTATTACCATTTTATTTCTCCTTTTTTACACTGTTGAAAAGCAGTGGGGCTGCACTCCTCCGCCTTAGCGGAGGAACAGCCGTTGGCACCTCTACGAAGCAGCACTGACATGTCCCACTTAGCTGCACTGAAGGTCATTTTGCAAGCAGCTGCCCAAGTTAACAAAGGTCTAAAGACGTTTGATAACATGGCTTCCAGACAGACAGAGCATTAATGCCCCCTACAGGGCTGCATCAACTTTAAGATCTGCTGCATGATCTACAAAGCAGTAATAGCCATCATAATATCGCTTGTTGCCTAAATATTCAGAGATCAGCTCAAAAATGAAAGTAATGCCTTTGTCGCATGGGAAGTTTAGATGTGCAAACCTTTTCTGATACTCATGCGGTGGAGAAGTGGAGAAGTGTGGCTCAGGGGTTAGAGGCGGCAGACCTGGAGCTTGAGTTCGGCCCTGGACCAGGGTTCAATTCCCCGCCTCGGCGGGTCTTGGGCTCAAAAATTCCATGGACTCGTTAATTCTCGCTCCGGTGCCTTCTCGACTCACGGGTTCACACTCTGCGACTCTGGGCAATAGCTTGCTTAATCTCCACAACGGCCCCTCGCGGTGGGATGCCTGGCTTTCACCTTGTGGATACCCTACCAGGGTTATCTCACAGGGGAATACCAGGACGGGTTCCCTAAGCAAGCGCGGAGATGCCCCAGGGTAAGTCGTGCGCTATATAAGTTTCATTCATTTCATTTCATTTCATTTCATGCCACCTGGGTTTAACTGTGAAGAGGTCTACCCAATGCCCACGAGTATGTAAAAGATCTTGAAATATCTACACATTCTACAGTGTATAATGTTCTCTGCTGCTCCCTGGCTAGGTTTGCACCAAATTGGTAGCTATACATACGTGCATAAATTAATACACAGACGTTGCCCTAATAATAGCACTCATGTAGTGCTCTATTCTGAAATAAGCTTGTCCAAAACTTCCAAGCCATCAAGGACATCCTCCATTGCAGGAAACAGCTGAAGACAATGCTTTTAGACCGGCTTATAGGTAAGGAAAAAACTGGATCCACTGGTCTCATGATAGGATGTTGGAAATGCTGTGTAAGGCCAGATGGCAGTGAATTCCCAGACCTCTATGCAGCTGTGGGATGCATAAACGCATTTAATAAAGGGATAAAGTACGCATAGTGCACATTATAAGGATTTTACAAGACAACAAGGAGTTCCATAACCATATAGTTCCTTTATAAGATTGTGGAACTCTGAGTTGACTTGTAATATCCTTATCATGTACGCCAGGGGGTACTTTTCCCATATAATACATGGTAACTACTTAAAACATTGGTGTGTAGCTGTTTCATATGAAAGAGAAAGCATGTTTGCAAACATGGAACATAAAAATAAAAGTCTGGTGCAAAACAAAATACATCAAAAACCTGCTAGATATTTGTTGCAAACAGATATTAAAAACAGTTCACTACAAGTCAATTTTCTTTTTTTTTTAAACTGTGGTAGCTCCGAATGTGTAGAAACATGCAGAAAGATTCTAGCTTTTCTCTATCTAAGGAGTGCAAAAAAATAAATATATTCTCACTGCTTGTCATTGTAATCTATTTCTATAGATTAGAAGAAAGAACAGCCGACGTTCTGTTTTCGTTGCTTTAAACAGCTGCTTCAATTATGCTCCGTGACCTGACCTGCTTTTCACCTCAGTTGCTGGCTCTGGCAGCAAGCATTGTGACATCAGAACTCGATTGTATTAACTAACAATAATCTAGTTCTGACGTCTTTTTTTATTTTTATAATTGGCTGGGTGCCTCTCAAGTTGCCAAATATAAAGGAATTAGATACTGCCAATTTTGCAGGGGTTACAGAATCCCATGTATTATAAATCCCCTCTTGTAACATGGATAGACAAGTCCATATTACTTCATGTACCACTCATTCAGACCTCCATAATTTTAGACTTCAGTTCTTTACGCAGTCATGACAGATGGACATGCTCAGGTGCATTTCGTTTTAGAATAACAATGGGGTGCACAATTTAAGAAGTCCATAAAGGCAGGAAGTATGTGAAAATATCTCTTCTTTATTTAATCAAGTTCTTTCAGATAAAAACCAGTTGCATCAAAAGTCAGCCCACGCGTTTCGCTCCCACACTGAGAGCTTCCTCAGGGCAAAAAAGATACTTCGATCGGTCTGACACGTTGAGAACACAATGCAGTTGTTTGAATTGAAAATGCAGACAAATGTTGCAAGACAGATGATATTAGAACTTGAAGTTGTCCCAAAGGTCCTGTGGGTCATATACAACCAATTCATATAGTTGAAACAAGTGTGAATTGAGGCAAAGATCCTGTAGTCGCCAGTTCCACCCCTCTTATAAATGGTCCAAAGAATCAATCCAAGTGGAGGGCTTGTAATAGCAAGCACAGCTTAATAGTCTCCCGCTGTCAGTCTATGGGGAGGGGTACATGACATAGAGACTTGTTGTCTCACTTTGTCCATCAATCCGGACAGAGATAGTAATGCGCAGCGTAGCGTGGCGCGTGGATCCCGTACATCCACGTCCATCAGGGGCGCAACACCCATTGGACTCACCGGGCTTCAGCCCCCCCATCGTGTGTGGCAGCCCGGGATGAGACAGATCTCGGGCACATACAGAGCCACACCCGAACGTTTCACAGGTCTTTTAAAGACCATTTGAATCATAACTAGGCCTTGCAGTTGTTTCACCCCTTCTAAGAGCCCCTGCAGCTCCACTCTGCCTACTGATTAACGGTTCAGCCCCCCCCCGAAATTTTTTCTTAGCCCACTCCCCTCCCCCCCCCCCCCCGAAATTCGGCTCTAGTTGCGCCTCTGACGTCCATCCATCGTTGACGCCTTTGACGTAGTTACTTCTCTGTGATTTCACAGTAGAGTGCTTGGCACGTGGGTGGCCGTTGCCTCTTTTGTTCCCTGGTGCATTTATCATTGTGAATTTGTTACTCTAATACTTATATTGGTTTGCGCAAGACACAACCCAGCCACGTTCTGTAAGTTTTTGCATTATATTTAGGCATGGGGTCTACAGCATCAGCAGTTTTGTTGGTGACTGACAGTATCCAGAGCCAATGGCATTCATGTATTCTCGAGCACTGGCTGGGTGATACCACCAGGGTAACCGGCATGGATAAACCCCGCAGCTGCCAGCCTGTTTCGTGCAGCTCTGAATGATTTTCCGTCAGTCAGTATCAACCCGCGCTGGATTGAACCCTCCGCTGACATTTAGAGGTCTTAAATTACAAAATAACCGGGAGCAAATCACTCAGTGCCGCAGACACAGTGGGATCTGACAGGGCTGTTGCCGGCCTCGGGGGTCAATTTACTGCGCTTTTTGACACTCCAGTGTCCAGCCGTGCCTCCGACAAGCGTCTCGCGGACTCGGCCTAAGTGCGCTCGCAACACTGCGCTTTTTTTCTTATTTTTTTCCTCCAAACTCCTGCCCTTCAGTTTAAGAATTGTAAGGCAGCAAGTCGGCGCATGCGCAAAAAGAGCAGGGTAGCCAGCCGTCCCCTCTTTACGCTCTTTGCACAAACACGAGTCTCAATTGATGCTGTGAAATATTAATGTCCATAGTCAGGCGGCGTCAGAAAACAACTATAACAGCAAAACTGTGCCTTTAATTATTCATTCGCGGTTATGAATACACCGGCGTACTTACCAGGAGGGAATATAGGCTTTCGTCTCTGTTTCAGCGCCTCGAGAATGGTACTGAGTTAAATGCGCTGTCGATGCTCGCGGGGCCCCACGTGCAGCACGTGCGGCACCCCTTCACTCCAGGGTCACGCGGACAGGCGCTCGGAAAGAGGGGTGTCTGCACATTCATTTCCCTCTCATAGTGTCTCTGTTGCTCGCATTGTTCAGAGAAACAATGCCTTTATATCATGATGCCTTTTTATCATGCCGCTTTTCACCAGTGAGTGTTAATGTCAGGCCATTAACAGTCAGATGTTTCTTTTTGTATTTGCACCGCTCTCTATACCCTCTCTCTCTCCCACTGGCATGTGTAACCCTAAAAAAAGGCACAAAGTCAGAAATAAAATTTATGTTGTGTTTTACTAGTCTGTCAAGTGTACGCCTTGCTTTTCAGCCTACAGCATTTTACATTTAGGGGCTTGTATATTTGCTGTAACACTTTATGGGTTAAAAATCCCAGAATGCAAAGCATGCGTCTATAGTACCAGAACTGGCAGAAGATGTTCTACAGAAAATATAACCAAGGGACATATGTACAAGCCCCCATTGCCACCACAACGTTACTTTTTCTGACGTTGTGGTGTCGATAGGGGCTTCGTCTTATTTACAAGGCAGCGTTGAGCCACTTAACATGTCTTAACGCTGCCTTGTAAATAGGGCCCCCCTTCACATTATGGTTAGTGTGAAAGGGGTGGGCAGTGGGCGTTGCAGTGGATGTTCCACTGCAACACCCATTGATTTTGACTCTGACCCCTATGTACAAGGGCAGCGTACATAGGAGGCAGCGCCAAAATTAAGACCAAGGAAAACCTGGCCCTAACTTGGCGAAACAGGGAGAAAAGTATTATTTCTCCACGTTTTTCCTTTTTCCATGTGTGCTGCCTTCAGCAGCACACATGGAAAAAGCAAATGGCCATGGATTGTTTATGTACAGGAAGGCCCCCCTTCCGGTACATAAACAATATGTAAAAAAAAAAATGACATTTTGTGACTTTCATGTGTGCTGCATGAAGCAGCACACATGAAAGTGACAAAATGACATTTTAGGATTGTTTATGTGCAGGAAGAGACACCTTACTACACATAAACAATCCTCCCCTGCACGCAGACCCCCTTGCACTATGGTGCAAGGGTGCCTGCGTTGGCGCTACACTGATAAGTGTAGCGCCAGAGCAGGGGGAAACGAAAGGCTGCACCATATCCTTGTAAATATGGTGCAGCCTTGCATCACTAAGGTGGTGGAGTGAGTCGTTAAGCCAAGACGGCTAACGCCTCACTCCGGCATGTGACCGCAGCTGGAGGAACATCCCACCAGTCCCTCACACACAGACAGGACGAGTACATCAACGGTAGCTACAATAGTAACGAGAGAGTGAGAGGAGTTAACTGTTTTGCATTCTCCAGAAACATACATAAATATATGTACCCATATAGGATGATGCAGCACCACCTGTTAGTGTGGATGTGGTTCATCAGTGGATTGCACATCTACCACTGTAAACATTCAAGGGCACTACTGTTTACATGTTGTAAAGTCTCCTAGTTATATGTTCTCTTGTTTTGGTACGGTTATGTCCCTTATTTTGCCCCTTTGTTCATGACTTAAACCTACGATAAAATTGTGTGTGTATGTGCGAGTGTAAGAAATTGGGAGTATTAGCTGAGGGTGAGTGCGTACCCACCTCAAATAATAACCACGATCCCTGTCAGGGTGAAACACTAATGTCATTACATTTGTTTGTACTTAACCCCTGGTAACTGTGCACAGAGCAGACAGGATTAGCTTAGAGGCAAGGTGTAATGTATTTATGCAGTAATCAAACAGTAACAAGGTTAGAAAATAAAGCAAGAAAAATCTCAAACCAATTTAGAAAAATTAAGTCAATTTTAATTAATAAAATTACAGTAAAACATCAAAAATCCAATAAGTAGTACTGGAGTTATGACTTTTAAGGTGCAAAATATGGCCAAAAAGAACTAAATAACAATTGCGTCATCTGGGTCGTTCCTGTCAACAATTTCTCTTCACACTTAGAAACTTTTTTTGGCTCTAAAAGTTTTCAGTAGGACAAGGCAGCATGCTATGGCTGATGCTGGGTTCACCAATGGCAGGAAGTTGAAGTTCTTAGAGTATATATCCACTTACCTTTGGCTTCCAAAGTCCATCGAGTTATCAAAATGGGGTGCAACATATGCATCAAGTTGAAATATGCAAGACCCAAACAGATATATGTACATTTTATGAGTCGTCCAGAATTTTCATATCTTCTGGCTCAGCTCAGAACCAGAGATCATGCCTTTTGTCGCCCTGCTGTGCTAAGTTAATGACATTGTTTCCCAGCAAAGGGGAAGTCCACCCCACAGAAAAGGAGCAATTAACAATGCTTCACTCAGAGCCTGAGGAGGAAGGGGTGGGGGAAAAAATATGCATTGGCTAATTAGCAGTCACACTGTACAGTTGTTGGAGTTGAAAACTGGACTTGGACGACAGCAACACCAAGGACAAACCCCCTGATGACCTAATGGACTGAGGACTCTGCTTGCAGTAGACCTGAGAATACGTGCGTCTCTTCAAGACCAGGGAAGATGGTTCCCTTAGACCCCGTGAAAACAAGGTGGGGGAAGAACTGGAACTCTGCTCTAAAACAAGTGGAGAGTAGTACCAGAGGACAACGAAAAGGAGAAAGGCTGCCACAGGCAGCCAGTGCAACTAGCTCTCTGCAAAGTGTGCCACCCTAGAGGGCAGGAGGCCTGTGTAGAAGGCTCCAGGAGCAAAAAGAGCCCAAGATTGTGTGAAACAGCCCAACTGTTTCCAAGATATTGCAGGGACAATGATTTGACCTTTGACCCCCCCAGCTGCTAAAATGAAGTGTGTGGATCTCTGCTGCAACCTCAGAAGAAACCCCCATCGTGGCCCTGTGCCTGGGGGTCAACACAGGATTCTTTAATTACTAACGAGCCTGGGACGGTGCATGTGTGGGGCTCTCTCCACAGAGTTCTTGAGCTCCAGGAACCCCAACTCCTGGGCCAGTACATGAACAGGAGAGCCCGGGACACCCATCTCTGGGCCCCTGCCAGGAAAGGAGAAGAGGTAGCACCATCACGCCCCTCCCAAGAAAGTGGACCCCATCTCATTGCCTCAGACAAAAAAAAGAGGTGGGCTAGCACCATTATACTCCCCGCAAGAAGGAGATGAGGAGCATGGGACACCATTTCCGAGCCCCCAATAAGGGAGGAAACAGGGAATTGCTGTCATGCCTCCCCCCCCAGTGGTGGTGGGCTTTCCCTTGCCCCTGACTGGGGGAGCAAAGGGGGCACCACACAAGGAATTCCCTGTCTTCATGCAGACGGAAAAGAATCCAACAATGATGGCAAAAGAGGCATAGGTCGGGTGGCATGGGAAACAACAAGACATGCTCAGAAAGGCCTACTAATGGATCTTACAATGGTTAATAAATCTGTTATTAATCTTTCAAGGAGACCCATGAGTGATATAGAAATCAGACACTCTGCCTAGGATTCTCTTTCTGCCCTTCCTATCCTTTTAATTATGCCAATCCCAGGATAGATTTGTTCAAGTACATCAGAAAATAAAAATTGAAAAAGTGGCACAAACTTAAAAGACTAGGAGGTAATAAAAAATTAGTAAAACAGCACTACCCGATATGACAATCTCAATATAGGAGACATTGATACTTTAGTCACGATGATTGAATTAGAACAGGACATTGATGTCACCAACAATGAGATTAGTGCAACGAAAGTCCTTGGGGAATTAGATATAGTCTCTGACATTTTCGCCTCTACTGATTTCAGACCCAGGTCGACTTTTTTACCAATTCTATCCCATGACAACATTGACACGTTTCACGGCAGTGCCAGCAGGGCATTTATCAATTTTCAACAAAAGTCCAACAGGGCCAACAAAGGTGACAGAAATCTCACATATAATCAAAGACAGGCACTCAAATCCCTCACTGAAGACGAAGACATTGTCATCCGTCCAGCGGATAAGGGAGGCAATGTCGTCATCTTAGACAGACAACAATACGTCACTGAAGCATTACGTCAGCTAGATGATACCAAATTTTGCATGCCCATTTAAATTGACACATACGACAACAGTATTCTGACCATTTGGGACAAACTCACCATGTGGAAATTCAAAGGGACCGTGGAATGGGAAGAGTTCTACTACCTCTAAAAAGATCACCACAAACTCCCAGAATTATATTTACTGCCGAAGATACACAAAGACTGCATAAGACCACCTGGGCGTCCCATTGTATCATCTAAGGGGCCTGTAGCAGAACATATATCCTAATATGTTGAAAATGTTCTTAGGGACTTTGTCATTAAACTACCCAGTTACATCAGGGATACCAAGGATTCCTTGGATTTTGAACATGTGTCAATGTGGCTTAGGTACATCGACGACTTGTCCATTATCTGGAGGTGTTCTGAACATGATGCCAGTGAGTTTATAAAGAAACTTAATGTCAATGATGGTAATAATGTACTCACTGGTAGCATTAGCAAAACCAATGTGGAATATCTTAATGTAAGTCTTGAAATCAAGCAAAAGCAAGTTCACTCGGCCTTGTTCAGGAAGTCCACAGCAGGCAACAGTATACTTCACGCCCTCAGCAGCCATCCAGAGGCTCTCAAGTGGAGCATCCCCTATCGTGAGCTGCTGAGGGCGAAAAGAAACTGTAACACCGAAGAAGCATACCAACAAGAAAGCAAAGCCATGGTTGAGCACTTTAGGATAAGGGGATATCCCAATTGTGTGCTCAAAAAAGCCAAAGAGAGGGCAGATGGGGTGAACAGAGTCCAGAAAATTTCTGAAATTGCCACATTGCCTTTGGATACAGGCGAGGACAATACGAGAATCCTTATGACGTACAACTCAGACTCCAAAGACATCAAACATATTCTGTCTAAAAATTGGGATATTCTGAAATGCGATAACATCATTGGTGACACCATCCCTGACAGACCCAATATAACATACAGAAGAGGCAAGAACGTTAGGGACATGCTAGTGCAAAGTGACATCACCATTTATCCCAAAAGATACGAACATGGTCTCAGTGGTTTCTTTCCTTGCGGCTACTGCAAAGCTTGCAGGAACAGTAATTTCCAGAACCAGGCAACGTACAACAGTGTTAGTAAATCTACACCTCAGTTTCATACCTGTAGCTCCACATTCGTCATATACACCATAGAATGCGCTTGCAAACTCTGGTGCATTGGCAGCACCACACTTATGGCGAACAAATGTATATTAGAGCAGAGTAGAGCTATTACCAACAATGATCCCAAATACCCGGTAGCACGCCACTTCTATGAAAAGCACTCCTCAAATTCATCCCATCTCGGCTTTTTTATCCTGGAACAGATTACCAAGGACCCTATATACATTTGAGAGAGAAATAATGTTTCTGTGGCGTACTTGTATTCAAGTGTAATGCTGCCTTGAGATTCATCCATGCAATTATTTTGTGTTGTTATTTCTTCGTGGTTCAAGTGGTTCTGATCTGTATTCTTTCTTGTACACTCTTTCATCCCCTATTTGTGCATCAGAATTGATAAATTGATATAGAGAACATGCATTTTGTTTTAATTAAAATAATAGTATCCTTGCAGATACCTCAATATCACAGTGCTATTTCATTAAATTTCTTTTCTTTTGCTTTCTTTGCAGGAGGAAAGGAAGAGACCCATTTACCTGTACTCACCTGCACGGGCCGCTTACCCTTTTCCCCTTTGGTCTCACCATCACAAATCACTGAATTGGTAACTTTTTTGCATAGTATGTGTTATGTGAGGAATAGAAAGACAGGGCTCTCTCTTACCAGTCAGACTTTCATTTTTGTTTGTATTTAGGATTTGGACCTTTAGTTGTTACTTATCGGTTTTTGTTTACTTTAGTTTATTCAAAAACTTTATTGAGACCCGGCTTTCACAATAATTTTATATTGTTCAAAACTATTGTTTCCCTATTTGTATTTATATATCGGGCGGTATTCTTTTAATGCACCCAAATAGTATTATTTTCCTTTTTAATTATTGCTACGTTAAACCCGCATAATTCCTTACATGGCAAATTGGTAATTATGTTTGCCACCTAAGTGATTACGATTTCTGCCTTCATCACACCCTCTAGTGGGCAGGTTTTGATGCAAGGCCGTCGAATTCGGGATTTGTTTAATATGAGAATAGCCAGGTTTCATTGTTCACCAAACATTCTGTGTTATTTACGTCCATTTTATGCCCTCCGGTGGGCATTTAATCACCTCGGTCCAAGATTCTCTTTATATTATTTCATTTATCTTGTTTGTTAAGAATTGTGCCGTTACCATACCTCCTTATTATTCGATCTACTTTTCCATGGAACCATAGAGTTTTACATCCTTTATCTCAAATGAATCTAAAACGTTTTTTTTACATATATTATATATATTTTTTATGTATATATCCTTTACTCTTACTTTTCTCGCAAACAACATTGCACTTAATCCCTTTGAACAACTCTTTATCATTAGAGGTGTACATACAATTCCTCACTTTGATTCAGGCCCCACGGGGATAAAGTCCGAAAGTTCAAGATTTGTGGTGATTCTCTGCATCTGAGAGTCCGTTCTCTGTCTCCCCTCTCACATGTGGGATAATTGTTTCTAGGGCATAGAAACGTAACAATTTCCAATCCCCCTCATGCATGACTTCCATATGTTTTGCAACGGTGTTGCTTCTATCTCTGTTGACTGTTGCCCTCGCATGTTCGAGTATTCTTTTTTATAACTCACACTTTGTGCTCCCTATATATTTTAAGGAGCAAGGACATTCGATCACATATACAACAAATTGACTCTTACACGTTATGAGCTCTTTTATCAACCATGACTTGTTGTTTGGTAAGGTCACTTCCGTTTTGTTGACAGCAATTTGGCACACTTTACAATTTTGACACTTAATAAAACCTTTCGTTTTTAGCTATTGTATGCCTTTTTTCTTTTCTTGATTCTGATGATGACTGTGTACTAATTTATTTCGCAGATTTTTAGCACGTCTAAAAGTGATGTTGGGATGTTTACCCATTAGTTCACCCACAGTCGGATCTAGATGAAGCAATTTCCAATTTTTCTGAGAATGCTTACAATTTGTTTTGATTCTCTCGTATGATTTATGATGAGTCTCACCTTTGTTTCCTCTGACTGTGTGTTATCTGAGGGTGATACACATTTGCGTTTTATTTCTGGTCAAGTCAAGTCAAGTCAAAAATTAACTTTATTTGGTTTATCACAACCATAAAGTATACATATATAAATTACAAACTAGTAAAAAAGGGTTAAAATTCATTTCGTTAAAATATTTTTAGTTCTAAAAAATAACACATTGTTTTCCTGTCCCCAGTCATAACCTCTTAAGCGCTGCTGACAGCCAACGGTCATCACGAGCGCTACCTCCCCAGTGCTGCGCACGACCATTGGACGTCCATTCAGCACTAGTTCCAATGGACAGCGCAGCACTGGGGAGGGATATTTGCGAAGCAGCTAAGGTGTTAAACTAGTTCGACCTTTGAAAGGAGAGTCTCTACTTTCATCATAAATTTTACACCACGGCATATCAAAATGTTCGAGCCCGCACCCATCCAGCTAGTAACAGCCTGCCTGCAAGTGCGGATTTGGAGGGCATTTAGAACTGATTTCAGCAAGGTTCTTCTCTCATCTTTTATTGACTCGCACGTACACATTAGATGGCATAGAGTTTCCGTGTAGTACCCGCATAGTCTACATCTTGTTTTTTGTTGTATGTTTTTCCACGATGGTATCAAATCTTTAGAGCAATGGTCACCCAGTCTAAATGCCATAAATTTAGTTTTTAAAAATAGCCAGAAGTGTGCCATGAGGTAAGGTTGCGGCTTTAATCTTTTGTATGAACTTAATACGGTCCATGCGTGTCGACGTTTGGCCAAGATCATTTTGTCTTCTACCAAGGATAGAGCCTTTGCATTCAATTTACAAATTTTATTAAATGACGCTTGTTCCAGTTGGCTGTTCCAGATTTCCTCGATATTAAGGGTTTCTAAGGCTATTCGCAAGTCATCACCCCAGGAGTTTGGTTCATGTTGTTCGTATTGTTTCTTAATTTCCAGCCAACATAGGTTATTTAGTGATCCTGTTTCTGCTGATCTAGGTTTCCAGCACCATTTCGCAAAGACTGCTTTCCCTTGATATATTTGGTTTTGCAGGCCAAATTCCAATCGTATTTGCGCTGGGGCTGATCCTTTGTAAAGATTAAACACTGTTTATATATTTTTGTCTGGAGTTTATTTAAGATATCGGATTCTTTTCCATGCCATATTTCTAGCCCATAGGACAGAAATTGTAATACTTGGGCTGCCCTTACTTTTAAAAGATGATAGTATGACGGGCATTGAAGTTTCTTTTGGAGTATTCTATAGGCGAAAGTAAGTGATTGAGCTTTAGAAGTGATGTCTCTTTTTTGATGCAGTTTGGACATATTTTTGCTTAATGTAACCCCTAAGTATTTATATGATGTTATCTCCTCGATGTGCCTGGTCTTTGTATACCATTGAAATGATCGTCTGCTTGGACCCGCCAATCTCACCACTTTCGTTTTTTTGATGTTTAATTCCAGGCCTTCGAAATAAAAGTACTCCGTTAATTTAGTTATGACTCATTGGAGGCCTATCGGGGTTTGACTTAAAACCACGATATCATCAGCATATTGTCAGAACTGGATGGGTTCGTTGGCCAGTTTTGGTGGGTGTCCGATCAAATTCCGCAGGTGACCTTCTAGATCTGCAAGGTATACATTGAATAGGCTTGGAGAGAGCACACAGCCCTGTTTTAGGCCATTTCTTGTTTTTATTTCTGCGGATATTCGTCTCCCATCACCAAGCTTTACTTTTGCCCACGTTCCGCTGTATAAAGCTATTATGATGTCGATTAATTTCTGAGGGAAACCCCATGTTTCAAGTTTTTTCCACAGACGGTCTCTGTTTGTTTTACTGTTGTCATCAAGGTTAGGTCTTCTGATTCACCACTGAAGGAATCTTCGTACTGATCGTCGTTTCCGTGTCCGGTTAGTGCGTATCCCTGATCTATTCCTTTTATTATGTCTTTCTTTCTTTCTTTGGGGGGTTGGTACCTGTGTGTGTTATACAGGCTTTCAATATAATGTAGCCATGTGGTTTCACTAATTCCGATGTTTTGCTGTCCGCCCGTTCCTTTTGATAATTTATTTATTATGCTCCAGAATTCACTACTACTAGGTAGTTTGCTCGTCCGTAACAGATCTTCCCAAATTTTCTCCGTGTGCAGCCTTTTCGCTTTTCTACATTCCTCTTTATATTCTTTTCTCATTTTCAGTATTTCGTTATTTTTTGCTTCATTTCCCAACCTATTGTCTGCAGCCTTTATTCTTAGTTTTTTAGCAATTTCCCTTTTTTTGTCTCTTAACTTTGCAGTATACCATGGGTCTTTGTTAGAATCTTGTCCATATTTTACTAATGTTTTTACCGGAAATTTTCCTAACCCAAGCATGTGTAAATTCTCCCATTTTCTTTCGAGTGATTGATTTCCAAAGGCCTCCGTATTTTTTACATGTTCGAACACCAAATCCATTATCTCGTTAATTATGGGGCCTCTCCATTTGAGTTTCCTCAAGTTGTATATTTCCGGAATAAAAGCTAATGACGCTGTCTTCATTTTTTCTTCGGTGTTTATGCTTAATATGGTTTCTTGCAGGGAGTGATTGCTTTCTGGTCGGGTTATTATTGCAAAATGATCGACCATCTGTATAAGATCTGCCAGGTATAGTACCACTCTGGCGCGTAGGTGCAGGATCCCAGATGCATCGCGAACACTCTACTACAATGACCAGAGTCCTTAGGGGCAACTTCCGCCGGTGTGTGAGTAGTGTGCGACCCCACCCCCTTTTTGTAACTTTAAGCTCCCTTGAGCAGCGGGCTGACGAGCCTGGGATCCCGCAACTACGCGTCGGAGTGGTACTATACCTGGCAGATATTGGCAGCCATCGGCGTCCCCAGAACACTGCCTATCCCTGCTGACGAGGGTTGAAAACCCGAAACACGTGTCCATGGATGGCGAAGACAGCGAAGATAGCAAGATCGAAAGATGATGCATCGCGAACACTCTACTACAATGACCAGAGTCCTTAGGGGCAACTTCCGCCGGTGTGTGAGTAGTGTGCGACCCCACCCCCTTTTTGTAACTTTAAGCTCCCTTGAGCAGCGGGCTGACGAGCCTGGGATCCCGCACCTACGCGCCGGAGTGGTACTATACCTGGCAGATATTGGCAGCCATCGGCGACCCCAGAACACTGCCTATCCCTGCTGACGAGGGTTGAAAACCCGAAACACGTGTCCAGGGATGGCGAAGACAGCGAAGATAGCAAGATCGAAAGATGATGCATCGCGAACACTCTACTATAATGACCAGAGTCCTTAGGGGCAACTTCCGCCGGTGTGTGAGTAGTGTGCGACCCCACCCCCTTTTTGTAACTTTAAGCTCCCTTGAGCAGCGGGCTGACGAGCCTGGGATCCCGCACCTACGCGCCGGAGTGGTACTATACCTGGCAGATATTGGCAGCCATCGGCGACCCCAGAACACTGCCTATCCCTGCTGACGAGGGTTGAAAACCCGAAACACGTGTCCAGGGATGGCGAAGACAGCGAAGATAGCAAGATCGAAAGATGATGCATCGCGAACACTCTACTACAATGACCAGAGTCCTTAGGGGCAACTTCCGCCGGTGTGTGAGTAGTGTGCGACCCCACCCCCTTTTGTAACTTTAAGCTCCCTTGAGCAGCGGGCTGACGAGCCTGGGATCCCGCACCTACGCGCCGGAGTGGTACTATACCTGGCAGATATTGGCAGCCATCGGCGACCCCAGAACACTGCCTATCCCTGCTGACGAGGGTTGAAAACCCGAAACACGTGTCCAGGGATGGCGAAGACAGCGAAGATAGCAAGATCGAAAGATGATGCATCGCGAACACTCTACTACAATGACCAGAGCCCTTAGGGGCAACTTCCGCCGGTGTGTGAGTAGTGTGCGACCCCACCCCCTTTTGTAACTTTAAGCTCCCTTGAGCAGCGGGCTGACGAGCCTGGGATCCCGCACCTACGCGCCGGAGTGGTACTATACCTGGCAGATATTGGCAGCCATCGGCGACCCCAGAACACTGCCTATCCCTGCTGACGAGGGTTGAAAACCCGAAACACGTGTCCAGGGATGGCGAAGACAGCGAAGATAGCAAGATCGAAAGATGATGCATCGCGAACACTCTACTACAATGACCAGAGTCCTTAGGGGCAACTTCCGCCGGTGTGTGAGTAGTGTGCGACCCCACCCCCTTTTTGTAACTTTAAGCTCCCTTGAGCAGCGGGCTGACGAGCCTGGGATCCCGCACCTACGCGCCGGAGTGGTACTATACCTGGCAGATATTGGCAGCCATCGGCGACCCCAGAACACTGCCTATCCCTGCTGACGAGGGTTGAAAACCCAAAACACGTGTCCAGGGATGGCGAAGACAGCGAAGATAGCAAGATCGAAAGATGATGCATCGCGAACACTCTACTACAATGACCAGAGTCCTTAGGGGCAACTTCCGCCGGTGTGTGAGTAGTGTGCGACCCCACCCCCTTTTTGTAACTTTAAGCTCCCTTGAGCAGCGGGCTGACGAGCCTGGGATCCCGCACCTACGCGCCGGAGTGGTACTATACCTGGCAGATATTGGCAGCCATCGGCGACCCCAGAACACTGCCTATCCCTGCTGACGAGGGTTGAAAACCCGAAACACGTGTCCAGGGATGACGAAGACAGCAAAGATAGCAAGATCGAAAGATGATGCATCGCGAACACTCTACTATAATGACCAGAGTCCTTAGGGGCAACTTCCGCCGGTGTGTGAGTAGTGTGCGACCCCACCCCCTTTTTGTAACTTTAAGCTCCCTTGAGCAGCGGGCTGACGAGCCTGGGATCCCGCACCTACGCGCCGGAGTGGTACTATACCTGGCAGATATTGGCAGCCATCGGCGACCCCAGAACACTGCCTATCCCTGCTGACGAGGGTTGAAAACCCGAAACACGTGTCCAGGGATGGCGAAGACAGCGAAGATAGCAAGATCGAAAGATGATGCATCGCGAACACTCTACTACAATGACCAGAGTCCTTAGGGGCAACTTCCGCCGGTGTGTGAGTAGTGTGCGACCCCACCCCCTTTTGTAACTTTAAGCTCCCTTGAGCAGCGGGCTGACGAGCCTGGGATCCCGCACCTACGCGCCGGAGTGGTACTATACCTGGCAGATATTGGCAGCCATCGGCGACCCCAGAACACTGCCTATCCCTGCTGACGAGGGTTGAAAACCCGAAACACGTGTCCAGGGATGGCGAAGACAGCAAAGATAGCAAGATCGAAAGATGATGCATCGCGAACACTCTACTACAATGACCAGAGCCCTTAGGGGCAACTTCCGCCGGTGTGTGAGTAGTGTGCGACCCCACCCCCTTTTGTAACTTTAAGCTCCCTTGAGCAGCGGGCTGACGAGCCTGGGATCCCGCACCTACGTGCCGGAGTGGTACTATACCTGGCAGATATTGGCAGCCATCGGCGACCCCAGAACACTGCCTATCCCTGCTGACGAGGGTTGAAAACCCGAAACACGTGTCCAGGGATGGCGAAGACAGCGAAGATAGCAAGATCGAAAGATGATGCATCGCGAACACTCTACTACAATGACCAGAGTCCTTAGGGGCAACTTCCGCCGGTGTGTGAGTAGTGTGCGACCCCACCCCCTTTTTGTAACTTTAAGCTCCCTTGAGCAGCGGGCTGACGAGCCTGGGATCCCGCACCTACGCGCTGGAGTGGTACTATACCTGGCAGATATTGGCAGCCATCGGCGACCCCAGAACACTGCCTATCCCTGCTGACGAGGGTTGAAAACCCGAAACACGTGTCCAGGGATGGCGAAGACAGCGAAGATAGCAAGATCGAAAGATGATGCATCGCGAACACTCTACTACAATGACCAGAGTCCTTAGGGGCAACTTCCGCCGGTGTGTGAGTAGTGTGCGACCCCACCCCCTTTTAGTAACTTTAAGCTCCCTTGAGCAGCCGGCTGACGAGCCTGGGATCCCGCACCTATGCGCCGGAGTGGTACTATACCTGGCAGATATTGGCAGCCATCGGCGACCCCAGAACACTGCCTATCCCTGCTGACGAGGGTTGAAAACCCGAAACACGTGTCCAGGGATGGCGAAGACAGCGAAGATAGCAAGATCGAAAGATGATGCATCGCGAACACTCTACTACAATGACAATTGTCCTTAGGGGCAACTTCCGCCGGTGTGTGAGTAGTGTGCGACCCCACCCCCTTTTTGTAACTTTAAGCTCCCTTGAGCAGCGGGCTGACGAGCCTGGGATCCCGCACCTACGCGCCGGAGTGGTACTATACCTGGCAGATATTGGCAGCCATCGGCGACCCCAGAACACTGCCTATCACTGCTGACGAGGGTTGAAAACCCGAAACACGTGTCCAGGGATGGCGAAGACAGCGAAGATAGCAAGATCGAAAGATGATGCATCGCGAACACTCTACTATAATGACCAGAGTCCTTAGGGGCAACTTCCGCCGGTGTGTGAGTAGTGTGCGACCCCACCCCCTTTTTGTAACTTTAAGCTCCCTTGAGCAGCGGGCTAACGAGCCTGGGATCCCGCACCTACGCGCCGGAGTGGTACTATACCTGGCAGATATTGGCAGCCATCGGCGACCCCAGAACACTGCCTATCCCTGCTGACGAGGGTTGAAAACCCGAAACACGTGTCCAGGGATGGCGAAGACAGCGAAGATAGCAAGATCGAAAGATGATGCATCGCGAACACTCTACTACAATGACCACAGTCCTTAGGGGCAACTTCCGCCGGTGTGTGAGTAGTGTGCGACCCCACCCCCTTTTGTAACTTTAAGCTCCCTTGAACAGCGGGCTGACGAGCCTGGGATCCCGCACCTACGCGCCGGAGTGGTACTATACCTGGCAGATATTGGCAGCCATCGGCGACCCCAGAACACTGCCTATCCCTGCTGACGAGGGTTGAAAACCCGAAACACGTGTCCAGGGATGGCGAAGACAGCGAAGATAGCAAGATCGAAAGATGATGCATCGCGAACACTCTACTACAATGACCAGAGTCCTTAGGGGCAACTTCCGCCGGTGTGTGAGTAGTGTGCGACCCCACCCCCTTTTTGTAGCTTTAAGCTCCTTTGAGCAGCGGGCTGACGAGCCTGGGATCCCGCACCTATGCGCCGGAGTGGTACTATACCTGGCAGATATTGGCAGCCATCGGCAACCCCAGAACACTGCCTATCCCTGCTGACGAGGGTTGAAAACCCGAAACACGTGTCCAGGGATGGCGAAGACAGCGAAGATAGCAAGATCGAAAGATGATGCATCGCGAACACTCTACTACAATGACCATTGTCCTTAGGGGCAACTTCCGCCTGTGTGTGAGTAGTGAGCGACCCCACCCCCTTTTTGTAACTTTAAGCTCCCTTGAGCAGTTGGCTGACGAGCCTGGGATCCCGCACCTACGCGCCGGAGTGGTACTATACCTGGCAGATATTGGCAGCCATCGGCGACCCCAGAACACTGCCTATCCCTGCTGACGAGGGTTGAAAACCCGAAACACGTGTCCAGGGATGGCGAAGACAGCGAAGATAGCAAGATCAAAAGATGATGCATCGCGAACACTCTACTACAATGACCAGAGTCCTTAGGGGCAACTTCCGCCGGTGTGTGAGTAGTGTGCGACCCCACCCCCTTTTTGTAACTTTAAGCTCCCTTGAGCAGCGGGCTGACGAGCCTGGGATCCCGCACCTATGCGCCGTAGTGGTACTATACCTGGCAGATATTGGCAGCCATCGGCGACCCCAGAACACTGCCTATCCCTGCTGACGAGGGTTGAAAACCCGAAACACGTGTCCAGGGATGGCGAAGACAGCGAAGATAGCAAGATCGAAAGATGATGCATCGCGAACACTCTACTACAATGACCAGAGTCCTTAGGGGCAACTTCCGCCGGTGTGTGAGTAATGTGCGACCCCACCCCCTTTTTGTAACTTTAAGCTCCCTTGAGCAGCGGGCTGACGAGCCTGGGATCCCGCACCTACGCGCCGGAGTGGCACTATACCTGGCAGATATTGGCAGCCATCGGCGACCCCAGAACACTGCCTATCCCTGCTGACGAGGGTTGAAAACCCGAAACACGTGTCCAGGGATGGCGAAGACAGCGAAGATAGCAAGATCGAAAGATGATGCATCGCGAACACTCTACTACAATGACCAGAGTCCTTAGGGGCAACTTCCGCCGGTGTGTGAGTAGTGTGCGACCCCACCCCATTTTTGTAACTTTAAGCTCCCTTGAGCAGCGGGCTGACGAGCCTGGGATCCCGCACCTACGCGACCCCAGAACACTGCCTATCCCTGCTGACGAGGGTTGAAAACCCGAAACACGTGTCCAGGTATGGCGAAGACAGCGAAGATAGCAAGATCGAAAGATGATGCATCGCGAACACTCTACTACAATGACCAGAGTCCTTAGGGGCAACTTCCGGCGGTGTGTGAGTAGTGTGCGACCCCACCCCTCTTTGTAACTTAAAACTCCCTTGAGCAGTGGGCTGACGAGCCTGGGATCCCGCACCTACGCTCCGGAGTGGTACTATACCTGGCAGATATTGGCAGCCATCGGCGACCCCAGAACACTGCCTATCCCTGCTGACGAGGGTTGAAAACCCAAAACACGTGTCCAGGGATGGCGAAGACAGCGAAGATAGCAAGATCGAAAGATGATGCATCGCGAACACTCTACTACAATGACCAGAGTCCTTAGGGGCAACTTCTGCCGGTGTGTGAGTAGTGTGCGACCCCACCCCTCTTTGTAACTTAAAGCTCCCTTGAGCAGCGGGCTGACAAGCCTGGGATTCCGCACCTACGCGCCGGAGTGGTACTATACCTGGCAGATATTGGCAGCCATCGGCGACCCCAGAACACTGCCTATCCCTGCTGACGAGGGTTGAAAACCCGAAACACGTGTCCAGGGATGGCGAAGACAGCGGAGATAGCAAGATCGAAAGATGATGCATCGCGAACACTCTACTACAATGACCAGAGTCCTTAGGGGCAACTTCCGCCGGTGTGTGAGTAGTGTGCGACCCCACCCCTCTTTGTAACTTAAAGCTCCCTTGAGCAGCGGGCTGACGAGCCTGGGATCCCGCACCTACGCGCCGGAGTGGTACTATACCTGGCAGATATTGGCAGCCATCGGCGACCCCAGAACACTGCCTATCCCTGCTGAGGAGGGTTGAAAACCCGAAACACGTGTCCAGGGATGGCGAAGACAGCGAAGATAGCAAGATCGAAAGATGATGCATCGCGAACACTCTACTACAATGACCAGAGTCCTTAGGGGCAACTTCCGCCGGTGTGTGAGTAGTGTACGACCCCACCCCTCTTTGTAACCCAAAGCTCCCTTGAGCAGCGGGCTGACGAGCCTGGGATCCCGCACCTACACGCCGGAGTGGTACTATACCTGGCAGATATTGGCAGCCATCGGCGACCCCAGAACACTGCCTATCCATGCTGACGAGGGTTGAAAACCCGAAACACGTGCCCAGGGATGGCGAAGACAGCGAAGATAGCAAGATGATCGAAAGATGATGCATCGTGAACACTCTACTACAATGACCAGAGTCCTTAGGGGCAACTTCCGCCGGTGTGTGAGTAGTGTGCGACCCCACCCCTCTTTGTAACTTAAAGCTCCCTTGAGCAACGGGCTGACGAGCCTGGGATCCCGCACCTACGCGCCGGAGTGGTACTATACCTGGCAGATATTGGCAGCCATCGGCGACCCCAGAACACTGCCTATCCCTGCTGACGAGGGTTGAAAACCCGAAACACGTGTCCAGGGATGGCGAAGACAGCGAAGATAGCAAGATTGAAAGATGATGCATCGCGAACACTCTACTACAATGACCAGAGTCCTTAGGGGCAACTTCCGCCGGTGTGTGAGTAGTGTGCGACCCCACCCCTCTTTGTAACTTAAAGCTCCCTTGAGCAGCGGGCTGACGAGCCTGGGATCCCGCACCTACGCGCCGTAGTGGTACTATACCTGGCAGATATTGGCAGCCATCGGCGACCCCAGAACGCTGCCTATCCCTGCTGACGAGGGTTGAAAACCCGAAACACGTGTCCAGGGATGGCGAAGACAGCGAAGATAGCAAGATCGAAAGATGATGCATCGCGAACACTCTACTACAATGACCAGAGTCCTTAGGGGCAACTTCCGCCGGTGTGTGAGTAGTGTGCGACCCCACCCCTCTTTATAACTTAAAGCTCCCTTGAGCAGCGGGCTGACGAGCCTGGGATCCCGCACCTACGCGCCGGAGTGGTACTATACCTGGCAGATATTGGCAGCCATCGGCGACCCCAGAACACTGCCTATCCCTGCTGACGAGGGTTGAAAACCCGAAACACGTGTCCAGGGATGGCGAAGACAGCGAAGATAGCAAGATCGAAAGATGATGCATCGCGAACACTCTACTACAATGACCAGAGTCCTTAGGGGAAACTTCCGCCGGTGTGTGACTAGTGTGCGACCCCACCCCTCTTTGTAGCATCTGATTATGTTGTTTGAATTGGATGTCTCTTTCTTTATAAAAAAAGGCACAGGCCATTAGGCCAATGTTGTTGTCAATATTTGTGTATAATGATATTACGTCCATCGTAATTAACATGTAAGTAGGTTGCCATGGTAATTCTTGGAGATGTTTTCGCAGATCAGTTGTATCACGTAAGTATAAACTTAAATTCAGTAGAAAAGGGCATAAGGAAGAAATCAATGTAATTAGCCACCGGCTCCATGAGGGAGCCTTTGGCCGATACAATTGGCCTCCCTGGTGATTTAAGTCGGTTCTTGTGCACCTTTGGTAGGAAATATATTGTAGCGTGACCGGATGTTCTGTCATCAGGAACTTACATTCATCATGATCAATTAAATTTCTTTGTTGCCATTAATTGATTTTTTTGTCCAGGTTTGTCTTGAATATTTGTGTTGGATTTTTGTCCAATTGTTTGTAATAGCTCTTATTTCTTAATTGAGAATGTGCTTCTGATATATAATCTTTTGTGTTTAAAATGACAATATTCCCGCCTTTATCAGCCATTTTTATTGTTATTGACTTGTCCTCCATCAGATTTTTTAAGGCTAGTCTTTCTTCTTTTTCCAAATTGTCCCGATATTTAGTGCCTTTGATTTTATAGATATCTTGGATGACTGCCTCTTGGAATATGTCGATCTTGTTGCCCTGCGGCAGTTGAGGATAATATTTTGAGGGCGTTTTTATGCCACTTAAGCCTGCTCCTTTCTGTGGGCATGCTCCGGATTCAGTAATGGTCTCCTGTTCCTCTATTATATCCAAATTCACTAGGGTCATGAGGGCTGGCATATCTGTTGTTGTTAGACCTGGTTCATCCACATTTGTATCCATCCTTTTCTTCTTTTTCATTTTCGTGAAGTTTGCCATTTCCTTGTTTTCGGGAAAAAATGTTGTGAGTTAAATTTTTCGTATATATTTGTATAAATCAATGCGAGTTTGTGCCATATCAATTGATTCTGTGGGGCAGAAGTTGATCCCATGTTTTAATGACGTTTCCTTGATAGTATTTGGACGTGATGATAAATTGATAACTAGCAACTCGTAATTTTCTGTGTTGTCTAGCCATTTTACTTCGAGGTTTTTCGACGCATGCTCCTGGTTTTGGTCCCTATTTCCTCGGAGCCACTTCCTCCTTTTGCCTTTTCTTGTTGCTTTTTTGATGGTGTCCCCATTCTGGGTACCCACTTGCGCCCTCTTCCTCTTGATGCTTGGTTTTGGTTTTGCTCCCAAAATCTCTGTTGGAGGACTAGCCTCATGTCCCCTAAAAAAATCCTCGTTGTTTGATCTTCACTTGCTTCTGCCTCATTCTCACTAGCTCCTGTGGATGTGAGCGATGTTACACTTGTGGAGCTTTGTGACCCCATCTTGTTGTAACCTTGATTTCTGAAAATATCAATTTTATTTGCATAAGTAAATCTGCGGCCCTGCGCATAATCTTCTTTATCCCTCTGGAATTTGGATTGTTTTCGACTTTTCACTATTTCCTCATGTTTGTCCACATATTTCTCTAGATCTTCTCTTAATTTAGTCATTTCTGGATTCATATCAGTAGATGCTACTTCTTTCTCCAATTCTGTCAATTCCTCTTTGATTTTAGCTAAGGCTAGTTCCAGATGTTTTACTAGGATTGCTATTAATCCCAATGATGAGTCCAAGACATATTCGCCCGCACTCTTTCAAAAGTTCGTTTGTAGCATCTTGTTGGCTAGGCATAAGAGAGAGATCCTCAATCCCCTTGGGACTTTTTAGACTTCCAAATATTTCCGTAGGGTGACAAGTTCCCACCATTTATTGATTTCTTTTTTACTCAAATTTTCCCATAATTTTAGTTTACTCCGTGTGTCTGGTTTCGTCTGAGTACTTTGTTTTGATTTGTCTTGTTCCTGCAATGTTACTTCTTGAGCAAAAAAAGAGTCCATTTGTTCACTCAGTTTGGCATCTCTTTTCTCCATATCTGTTTGTATTCACTCGTTATGCTGCAATAACTCTTTCTCTTTTTTTCTGTGTATTGCTTGGTCCTTATTTATTTGTATTCCCCTTTGTAGTCTCTGGGGAAAGGTTCCTAGATCCTGCCCGTAGGGATGAATAACAACGCTGCTACTGATTCTAAGACGCCGCTCAATCACAGCCGATGTCTCAATTGCGGCAATTCTTCAGTGCAACAGATTCCCCCTTCTCGTCGGAATCAACCAGCATTTGCTTCTACACCTTAGTATGACCAATGCTAGTGTCCTCTATGGAACAAACACTCCAACCGTGCTTACCTCCACCTCACAATGATGGTCTGCCAGTCTGTGTGAGCTCCAAACCGGACACGTCTGCATCTCGGTACAAGTTCGTGCTGGTGTTCACTGGGTCTCCGTAAGTATTTCCCCAATTTGGCTCGTCCTTGTCGACCCCTGCCGATTCTTCAATCGGTGCAATATTCCTCGGCAGAGCCCCGCCGTAATTTATGCACACACCTACTTCAAATGACAATGAATATGCACTCCCAGGCTCTTATTCCTTTAAAGATTTTAATTTCCAGCATACAAAAAATACTAACGCGTTTCACCACCAAACCTGTAGCTTGCTCACTGTAGATATTTTCATTCCGTTCAAACCTTCCATTTAGAAGTGGTCTGCCAAACATGTGACTCACTATGTCATTTCCTGTGTTAGTGCTAAGTCCCATGGGAATTGTAGTACAAATGTACATTCGTTCTTTATATACATATTTGCATATTGTTTACATTTTTGCAACTTGCACCCTAAATTTATATACTCCACTTGGTATTTTATAATTACTTTCATTTTTGTTTGTATTTAGGATTTGAACCTTTAGTTGTTACTTATCGGTTTTTTTGTTCACTTTAGTTTATTCAAAAACTTTATTGAGACCCGGCTTTCACAATAATTTTATATTGTTCAAAACTATTGTTTCTCTATTTATTTGTATATATCGGGCAGTATTCTTTTAACCCCTTCCATGCTGGGCCGTTTCCGCCGTTGTGCGGTAAACAAAAGAACAGGGCGGGGCCGTGACGAACCCCAGCCGTCATCAGCACACGAGCGCCGCAGAGCGTGACGGCTGGGGTTCGTCACCAGCATGGAAGGGGTTAATACACCCAAATATTATTATTTTCCTTTTTAATTATTGCTACGTTAAACCCGCATACTTCCTTACGTGGCAAATTGGTAATTATGTTTGCCCCCTAAGTGATTACGATTTCTGCCTTTATCACACCCTCTAGTGGACAGGTTTTGATGCGAGGCCGTCGAATTCGGGATTTGTTTATTATGAGAATAGCCAGGTTTCATTGTTCACCAATCATTCTGTGTTATTTACGTCCATTTATATATATATATATATATATATATATATATATATATATATATATATATATATATATATATATATATATATACATATATATATATACATATATATATATTCATTGAAAAAACCATAGGTTTCACACATTTTATAGTTAGCTGGACATTTCACTCATACAAAACCTTTGAAATTCCCCTGTTATAGCTAGTTCAGCTAACTATAACTCGCGTGCCCACAATGCACTGTTGATGACGTCACATATTACATCACTCATGACATGGTCAGTGACATCACTCATGACATCATTGATGACATCTCAAATGACATCACTGATGACATCAGCCAGTGAATGTGTGTCTTTCTGAAAAATAAATATTTTTTATATATGTATATCTAAAGGTCGATGGAAGAATAAATGGGTAAATAAGTGTCTAAATGGATGTTTTCTTTGCAAAATTGATTGTATAACTGACTTATTAAGTGTATCTTAGTGAATACATGTATTAGCGAGTAATGTTTAAATATGTAAATATCTGTATCAGTGTCTCACTTTGTGTATAAGTGGCTGCATGGGTTGGTGAGTAGCTACATGAGTGTCTATATGTGTTATTAGTTGGTTTTTTGAGTATCAGTATGTGTGTCTGTATGGTTTGGTGGGGGTATTAATTATCAGATAGATGCATGAATGAGTGACTCAATGTTTGTATGTGTTTTGAAGACAGCATGTGTGCAGGACTGTATGGGTGGATGAGTGTGTGTATGGGTGTGTTAGTGAGTGAATGACTGTCTCTATAGTGTCTTTATGAGTAAGTACATATGTTTTAAACTAGTATATGTGAGTATTGGTCTATATAACTGAGTATATATGAGAGTGATAGATTGGAAGAGCTCCTGTATAAATGAGTATGTGTTTCTATAAGTGATTGTTTAAGAGAGTAAGTATGTGTACGTTTCTGTAAAAGTAAGTGTAGTGGTGTGTGTATATCTGTATATGCAAGTAAATGGTTGTTTGATAGTTTATTTGTATGTGTGAGTAACTCTATATATGAGTGTAGGTATGTAACAGGATGTATAGGTGTATGAGCACATATGATGAGTGAGTATATGTATGAGTGACTCTATAGAACTGTTGGTAAATGAGTGGATGTGTATGTAGATTTTGCAATTACTGAATAGGTTGTTCTAACTGGTATTGGTATGTCCATTGTTTTGAAAATTGTAGTTTCTATTTTTCAATTTGTATATCAAAAGTTATATTAGGGTGAGAGGAGGTCTGCCACTCTTTCACAATATTTATTTTTCAGAAAGACACACATTCACTGGATGATGTCATCAGCGATGTCATTTGAGATGTCATCAATGATGTCATGAGTGATGTCACTGACCATGTCATGAGTGATGTAATATGTGACGTCATCAACAGTACATTGCGGTTGCGCGAGTTAAAGTTAGCTGAACTAACTATAATGGGGGAATTTCAAAGGTTTTGTATGAGTGAAATGTCCAGCTAACTATAACATGTGTGAAACCTATGATTCTTTCAATGAATTTGCAAGGTTTTTTAAATGCTAATTCCTGTCTGTAACATGTGTGAAACCTATGGTTTTTTCAGTGAATATATATGTATATATATATATATATATATATATATATATATATATATATATATATATATATATATATATATATATATATATATATATATATATATATATATATATATATATATATATATATATATATATATATATATGCACTGGAAAACTAAACACCCACTTCCCTTACAAAGAAATGGAAAGTTTGCATCTCTGCAGCCTCTCTTATTTTCACCTTATTCATCTTCCGCTCAATCAACACATCATCCACAAATACACACACCTACTTGCTGCCTTTCTTGGCTGGGCTTATAAATGATTATTCTTTAATTCAAATTCAAAGTGCAGGCCCTTTATTAAGCCTTCTTGGTAACTACTACCCGTGAATAGCAGTGGGTAATTTGCACACTTCCGCCCTTTCTTGTGTCCTTTCTACCGTACACTGTCTGTACTTTATGCACTAGCTTGCTTCCTTAGATGTGGTACTCGTTTCTCTTGCTCCCACTGCAGAATCCAGCACCCTATCTGTGTAATGAGCTGGAAATCCAAAGATAGAATTCACTGACAAGGCAGTGGGTAGTGGGTAGTTAGCATGTCTCCAGCCTTTCTTATTTTTCACCTTTTTCATCTTCCACTCTATCAACACATCATCCACACATACACACAACTACGTGCTGCATTCCTTAGCTGTGATTATCAACTAATCATCTATTTCATATTCCTATTCAAAGTGCAGGCCTTTATCGAGCCTTTTCATTGTAACAACTACCCCGGCCGAAGGCACTGTAAATTTGCACACTTGCTCCCTTTCTTGGCAGGGGTTATCAATTATTCTTCAATTTCATATTCTGATTCAAACTCAAAGCCCTTTATCGAGCCTTTTTGTTGTAACTACTGTTACAGGAATTCTGCTCCTACACAGAACTGTGCATAAAGACTTAGGACTTCAGTCAATTACAGTGTACCAAAACCCACCTTACTAGCCAAACCCCCTACCAGACTAGCAATCAGTGACTCATTGGTTCTTCGTCCTATAGCAAAAACACCAATGACTAGTCAACCCAGAACATGCGACTTAGATTACCTCAAGTAAGGTGGATAACAAGAGCACTCTTTCGTTATAGTCTTACACCAGTCCAAAACAAGGAGTAAATACAGAAATGTGCAAGTTTGAAATGTTTATTTCTAACGCCGTGATCTCATGTGCAGTACCTTAGATAATACGACCAAACATATTATCAAAAACAAGGTTGTCAGGATTGTTATTATTCCATAAAATACAAAGGGAGAAAGCATCCTATAATGCTAAAGGGAAAAACACATTTAAAATATACCTACATTTCACCCTCCCTACCTAGCAGGTTAGTTTATAACTACAGAAGGTCTCATAGGATTACATGGGCGGACCCATACCTCTGGTACTCAGCAGTAGTGGATCACATTGAGTTCTGCACAAACTGTCAGGATACCAATGTGCCTCCACAATGCATTGTTAAACACGCCAGTGTCAGAGGTGGCCACAGCTGCATATGTGTTATGGGTCGAACGTGCGACGATCATTCCGAATAACAAACACAGTATCCAAGATAACCTTGATCTTCCATGCTCTCACTATACACACCATGCTCTCACTATACACACTAAACTAACGAGACAGCTTAGAAATGCAGCAAAACAAGTTATTCTCATGTGAAGCAAAATACTCAGTGTTCCCTAAATAATAGCGCAAGTGCGTGTCGTGTGCAAAGCAGAGCAGGAAAGCAAAAATGGCGTTTACGCTTCTAATAAACCCATGCTAACTTAACACGTTGTGAGTGCAAGGCTCAGCCCACAACACCCTCCCTCGATCGAAGCATGTGATATAAACGTGGGCGAATTAGGAACGCAGAGTCCAAGCCTGAAAAGCAGAGTCAAATTCAAATTTGCAAAAAAATATTATTCACTGCTTGATTGAAAACAGTAACTAAATAATAAAGAATAGGTAGAAAAATCAAAGGGTCTTAATCCAGCAACGTATAAGCATAGTATGTAGCAACAGCCTCCAAGAGGAAGTCATTGTTCTCATCTATAAACATTTCAGCCATCCAATTCAATAGTGAGAATGAACATACATGTTCCTCAACGACCGGAGCCTCTATCACAATCGCAGGAAAACTCGGGTCATCTTCAATGTAACTGCGTGCCAAGAAGTCAAGTGCCGCTGCAAAAACATTCCAACGTCCCATTATTCCATGTATCGCTGCTAAAGCCATAATCCCGCCGCCAGAACAGAGCAAGTCATGAACCTCTAAGGGGCTCATCAGCTGGTCATAATCCGCATTGGGAGACACCGTACTGCAAAGACACAAATCCAGGGCCCAGTCGAAATCGCAGGTCAGGCGCTGGAAAACAGGTTGAACGCATGTGAAAAAGGAAAATCGAAACGATAATCCATAAACTGCACTCAATGTAGCCAGAGGCAGCGCTCCATAGTAACTAAGCATTCGGTTGCGGAGCAGCAACAGCCGGGACATATTCTCATGTGCTGCAGGATGTGCATCCATATTTAAGTAAACAAATTAATAGAAGCACACCGCCTACTAATGCAAGTATTAAGGGGAATCCACCAAAGATGCTGGCAAAAATCGAAGGAAAAAATGCAGAGAAGACACCAAAAATAGTTTGAAAAGAAGTCACAACCCCGTAGTCAAGGACGCATTAAAGATACTCTGAATTAATTCCCCAAAATGCAGGAGCACGTCTCTATTTAATAAATCATGCACTTCTGTGCGGGTGTTTGCTACATGAAGGACAAATGTTTCTCTAGCAGATGTAAGAGCGACCTCTTTTTGAGACAATAGCGCTCTTATACGGCTAATTTGGTTGACTCTGCTTTCAAGGTCGGAATCGACGGCCAGATGGAAACATACAGCTTCCCATGCAGAGGAGTACACACAACTTTTTATAGCAAACCACACGCTCAGTTACCGTAATCATGTAAGAGATGCCTGCTAACATCGCACAACAATCTGCATTATTTCAAATTAAATAACTCCCGTTTGCCAGTAAACTGGACGTTGGTATGAAAGCAGGTGTCAGAGTGCCTTTCAGATAGACTTCTTTTCCCTCCCTCAGGCACCTATATGTAAATGATAATAACCAAGCTTCATAGAGATAAGCGCTGCCTAAAGATCCATATCTGCCTATAGCATAGTATTTCATGCAAACCTCAAACTTAAACAGGCTAAAAAGTAACATTATGATACCGTGGATAAGCCACACAGCTGAATCGGATCTCCAATGAGTGACCACTTGTAACCATTCTCATAGAGCGCCCTGTGCTCTGATATGACAGTGAGAGAGTAAGCGCACCATAGTTTGTACTGCTAATCGTTCTCAGCATACGCTACGAATACACTTTCAAGTTGCGCGTCGCATCAAAGCTTCCGTGTGACGTCATGTACGGCGCCCCGTACGGAAAGACCCGAATGTTTTTAATTGTTTAAAAACATATATTTATGTATTTAATGAACATTGTAACAGAAGACATTATCTAGGATAATTATGAAAAAATTTTCTTTTAAGTTCCAATAATCCTATATTACTTTTAAAAGCAATTACGCGAATCGCGGTGGAACGTCATGCGTACTCGCATCGTAAGAGTACCGTAATCACAGCGTAAGCGTACGCAAAGCCATGTGACTTTAAAAGAAGAGATTTGATTGGTTCATAACACTTCCTAATACAACTGTTGAAACTTCCGTCCCATTTTAATAATTCTACTTTGACTTTCTAAGAAGAAGCATCTCTTCTGAGAATCTTGTCAAATAGAACGAAGCTTTCCATAATAACAGCAATGGAGTCATCTTCCAGCCATTCTTCAGAGGAATATTTCATTCCTGAAGAACCTCCAAAGAAGAGGAAAGAAGCTCTAATTTGGCAGTTTTTTACTTTTCCAGAAGGGCAAAAAAAGGTTAATGCTCCAAAAGTAACCTGTAAAATTTTCCAAACTCTTTCAAAGGTTGATCCATCTCAAAAATACTCCTTTGGCACAGCAAATATGGAGCGACGCGTGAAGAACTTACACCCCAACAACTTTGCTCGAGCTGCAACACGGAGGTTGAAGGACAACCCACCTGCTGCCGCACCAAGCACATCAACTGCTGTACCAGCATTTTCAGCAAGCAGTCCACACCCACAAATTGATCCTGATTTTGCTAAAGTTCAAATTCTATGTATTTATTGCAAAAAACTTTTGTGTTATAGGGAACAGTCTATTGACCTGATAAAACGCAGGAAGCAGGAGCATGGCTGTCCTCGACATTATTTTTTTTATTTTTATTCTTTTGTTCCTCTTGGACACTTCCAAGCCCCCCATTATAGGAAAAAATTGCCACCGGAATTCGGCCCCCGCGAGCTAATTAAGAATAAAACGGACTTCTAGTTTTTTTATTTTCCTTTTCCACCGCGAACGAGTACCATACACGTACCGCGCTTTGTTTTTTAAATTTTTTAATTTTTTTTAATTTTTGCGCCTAAAGATCCATGTGGGACCCCCTGAGCAGGCCTAGAGGGTCAACATGTTTCTACACTGCCCTCTTTCCTTATTTTTCAACTTTGTTTTACTGTTTTCTTGTGACTCAGTGCTACCGAGGCACAAGATGGCTGCCAACACTTCCTGGTTTGGAGTGTTGACAGACAGTTGACATCCAATCAGCATGCAGCTCGTGCTCGTAATTGTATGGATTTCTGTACGCGTGCCGTACTTCGTCTCTAGATATCGCTATGATTTTACTTTGATTTTCTCAGGAACTACTGAACCGATTTACACCATTTAACAAAAAGCACAATCTGCGAACCGAACTCTACCTCTCTTCCAAATTTGGTGTAATTCCGTACTGCCGTTCGGGATGTAGCCCTGGCTAAAGGTCTCTATGGAAAATTGCATAGGGAAACCCCCTTTTTTCTCGACCCCCACTTGACGAATCACCCCCAATCTTTCAGGGAAGGAGCGAAGCGTAGCAGGTCATTTTCTTGGAGAAATTCGCGAAGATTCGTCCACCAGCGCCAAAGTTAGTCCAAATAGAATGTTGTGGATTTCCTATGGAAAGTAGGTCCTAACTATAACTACCTACTGGCGACCGCCAGTAGGTGTTATATACATATATATATATATATATATATATATATATATATATAGATATATAGATATATAGATATATAAAGTTCTGTTGAGCTGTCCTTGTGTGGAGTGGCGTCTTTGAGTTAAGGGGCAACTTTGGACATGTTTCAACACGGCAGCCTCTGTCGTGGAAGATTGCACCACCGGGCTGATTGGAAACAGGTCTGTGTGGCTGTCAAGGAACGGCAGCCTTTTTCCAGCACATGAGGAACCTTCATTGTGAAACCCGAGCATTTTTCTGAGGCCCACTGGAGGGCTATAAATTGTGGAAAGTATTGGGGGAGTTATAAATATCAACACTGACAAAGACCCCACCGGAGGGGATATATTGAGACTACAGCACCAAGCATGCCGCTCATTGGAGGGTGGATGCATTAATGGGAGAAAAGAGGCTGGAATCTGATCCGTGTTTTTGCTGTACCCCCAGCCCTATGAATAAGATGCATGTGCATCGAAACGCGTTAGGGATTGTCATTTGTTTGGGCAGGTGAGCCGGTGTCAAAAATAAAGTTCTGTTATGCTGTCCTCGTGTGGAGTGGCGTCTTTGAGCTCAGGGGCAACTCTGGCACATATATATATATATAAGAATAAGAAAATTGGCTTGCAGAATCCTGTGCTAACGGACATTATTTTTCAGGGTGCCTAACACATTAAAAGAAGTACTCACCGTACGTGGCTCTCTAAGTTGGGTTCTGTGTTTTTGGAATTAATTGCGGCCTACCCATGGTCACGGACGAGCCCTTCCGCGGATGTGTGGGTCCGGCATAGTTATTGTGACAGTGCAAAAAGGAACGCTGAAACTTCTGTTCAGGACATTACCAGTCAGATTATTTCCTTTGTTGTTACAGGAACCCACTGTGGTAAGGAACTCGTAATGGGCAGCAGGGCGGTTGTATCTACTCAAGATTTGAATATGAATAAGAACTCTCAATACCAGGCTGCACTTTGCTGACACGCCCATGGGGCGGGACTCATGTTACTGGGTATTTAGAGTTACAGCATGTTGCCTGTCCTCATTTTGCCTTCACCTGTGAACAAGGGAGTGTGGACTCCCGAAACGCATAAGGAATAAGAAAATTGGCATGCAGTATCCTGTGCTAACGGACATTATTTTTCAGGCTGCCAAACAGAATAAAAGAAGTACTCACCATACATGGCTCTCCAAGTTGAGTTCTGTGTTTTTGATCCATACTAATATAATAAAGAGAGAGCCCAAACCTTTGAGGCGGGTAATCTCACGAACCACAGCACCAATCACAACACCCAATACAGCGTTGGAAAGGGCAGTTGCAGCAGAAGGACATAGGCTATGCAGACGCCCACCATATATATGTAAAAGGTAAAAGAACAGTGCCAGCAAAGTAGTCCCTTGTGGGCGTGTCTGCGTTGGGCTGTGGGCGTGTGCTGGGGGCGTGACAAACGCTGGGGGCGTGTGGTACGTTCCGCCATTCATGCCATGTCTCATATCGTGTGCTAATTCCACCCTGCTCCCTTTAAATACCCCTGCACCCCATAATCATAACCCACCCTTACTCCTTAAAATACCCCAACACCCTTAAACACTAACCCATCTTAACCCTACAAATATACCCTGTACCCCAAAACCCAAACCTATCCATAAACCCCAAAAATACCCCTGTACCTCAAAACCCAAACCTACCCCTGAACCCTAAAAATACCCCTGTACCCCAAAACCCAAACCTAGCCCTGAACCCTAAAAATACCCCTGTACCCCAAAACCCAAACCTAGCCCTGAACCCTAAAAATATCACTGTACCACAAAACCCAAACCTACCCCTGAACACTAAAATACCCCTGAACCCCAAAACCCAAACCTAGCCCTGAACCCTTAAAATACCCCTGTACCCCAAAACCCAAACCTAGCCCTGAACCCTAAAAATACCCCTGTACCCCAAAACCCAAACCTTGCTCGGAACCCCAAAAATACCACTGTACCCCAAAACCCAAACCTTCCACTGAACCCTAAAATACCCCTGTACCCCAAAACCAAAACCTAGCCCTGAACCCTATAAATACCCCTGTACCTCAAACCCCAAACCTACCCCTGAACCCTAAAAATACCCCTGTACCCCAAAACCCAAACCTAGCCCTGAACCCTAAAAATACCACTGTACCCCAAACCTACCCCTGAACCCTAAAATACCCCTATACCCCAAAACCCAAACCTAGCCCTGAACTATTAAAATACCCCTGTACCCCAAAACCCAAACCTACCCCTGAACCCTAAAAATACGCCTGTACCCCAAAACCCAAACCTAGCCCTGAACCCTAACAATAACCCTGTACCCCAAAACCCAAACCTACCCCTGAACCCTAAAATATCCCTGTACCCCAAAACCCAAACCTAGCCCTGAACCCTAAAAATACCCCTCTACCCCAAAACCCATACCTATCCCTAAACCCTAAAACTACCCCTGTACCCCATAACCCAAAATTATATCTGAACCCTTAAAATACCCAAACACCCCAAAACATATACTTCTATACCCATACTTACGTTATCCAAACATTAAAAAAAACATGCTTTTACCATTCATGCATTTACAACGAATTTTGTTGTAAATGTATGCATGGTAAAAGCATATAAAATGTAATGCCATGCGTTATAATGGCATTGCGGAGTCATGGTACTTTTGTAATGAAAGTATGCGGAGTGATGGTATGCGGAAAGAAAGTTGCAGAATAATGGGTGTTTACCCTCCCCCGGTAAGTACATTGGTGGCGCGGCGGCCCACATCTCCAGCAACATACCCATATTTTTTTCACCACCCATTTGAAAATAGCACAGGTCTCTCTCATTGTTGGCCAGCACCGACATACACTTTTAGACACACCTCCCACCACAAGTTCTAGAATTGCGAACTTTACAGCTGGGGAGCAACGTTCGATTCTCTGCATCAGCTCAACGTCCTGTGATTCCAGGCAAATCGCTTTGTTTCCCCGTACCTACCACAAATGAATGTGTTCTTCTGTAATGTAAATTGTGCTCATGCCATGTTGTCGAGTTTGCGCTATATAATATTGCAAGGAAAAATAAAGTAGGGAAACTCGAGTTCACACACTACTGAACGCGCACTTTTAAGTGCATCAGCAGTGCACTGTGAATCGGAGCGTTTCACAAGCCTGTCACAGATAAGAAATCCTACAAAACAATATACTACTGGCCGGCAGCAATTCATACCCGGACAACGTCGGGACAGGCTGCTAGTATATATATATATATATATATATATATATATATATATATATATATATATATATATATATATATATATATATATATATATATATATATATATATATATATATATATATATATATATATATTAAACAATCCTCTACACACAGGCACAGGAAGACAACGCCATGTTCTGCTTATTCAAAAGTTTTATTGCACAAGTCGGCAGCAGCCGACTTGTGCAATAAAACTTTGGAATAAGCAGAACATGGCGTCGTCTTCCTGTGCCTGTGTGTAGAGGATTGTTTGATACATTAAGGACTTGGTCGAGCCAGTCCTTGTCGACGACGCACTCTTCGCTTTGGTGTTGCGGTGGTTTATGACTCGGCAATTGGAGCCGTATATATATATATATATATATATATATATATATATATATATATATATATACATATATATATATATATATATATATATATGCAGCAGAACTCCTTCCAAAATGCCCGGTTTCCCTCAGCAAGAAAAGAAAGAGCACAAACCTCCGTGGCTTCGTCGGGTTGAACTTTTATTGAGGTTCCAAAATCAGCACACCAACAGCCATTACGCGTTTCGTCCCTCACGGGGGACTTGATCACATGACGCGCTTCTGGTAAGCCAGTAGGTTTAAATATTTTTGCTATTTTTTTCATTTTTGTGATGCTGAGACCACGTGATTAAAACTTATTAAAGTGACAGTGCGTACTATAGCATTATAAAGTGACAGTGCATGCTTTAACACCCGTTTGTCAATTAGTTCATGTAGGAGAGTGGACATAATTGTTGCTTAAATGCGTAACAATAATTCATATAGTAGACGCGCCGGCGTGTGATGGCGCTGCCCGTGTGAGCTCCGTGACGACGCGGGAATCCTTCCTGTTTTACTGGTGTTTTCTCTTCACACGGACACCGGCAAAAGTCATTTCCACACGGCGGAACATGGTCCCCGTGTATTGCGAGCAGCAGCGGCGCCCGTAATTGCCGCTTTGACATCTTTTGCATCGCTGCTTCTTTTCCAAGCACCGGGACGCGGGCGGCCGCCATTTTGTGCCGCCGCGCTCGCGTCCCGTTTTGTGGCATCTTCAACACCGTGTCAGCTCGTCTGCTGCTTCCACAGGTCATGTTCAGACAAGGTATGTCCTTAAAACTGCGCACCATGCTTCCATTGCATTTTCGTGACTGTTGGCGCCAGAGTTCTCCTCAGCATCTTTATTTCTGCTAGCAATACTTCTCGGCGGCCATTTGGAGGTGCTATCTGCACAATGCTCCATACCTACCTTTCTTACACCATTAACCCTCCGTGGCACACCAAATAATTCCCTTGGGTCTCATAATCCATGGACGCTCTGCTGTTTATTTGCCACCTTATTCCTGGATGGTTTTTTGGCTGTGCATACTGATTTTTGCTGCCTCTCGACGCCTGTCTTATAGGTTTGAAATATTGCTTCTCCAGTGCTACCTGTCACCTCGTATAGGACCTCTTTTTTCAAGTACTTTCTACACCTCTACATTTAGGGTCTCAAAACTTTTACTATTGCGGTTTGGCTTCCATTCCTGCGGTCCTCCTAGTTTGCCCCTCTGTTGGCATCATGTCTCAGGACGCAGGCCATACGAGAGCGTCTGTCACCGGAACAAAACCAAAACGCCCTAAGAATGACCCTCCATCCCCAATTCGCACCTCTCAGAACCCAGTGCTGGACTCCATTTTAGAAGAGGTTCGTGGCCTACAACCTTTCATGGTGGCAACTAATGAGAAGCTAAAACAGATAGAAGACAGATGGGTAGTCATGGAAAACAAAGTCCTGCAACTAGAACAACGCATCAGTGACGTCCAGGATGTCTCTACAAAAATTCCTATTCTTGAAAAGGAGATACAGCAGTTGAAACTTCACACAGAGGACCTTGAGAACCGTAACAGGCGGAATAACCTCCGTATTTATGGTGTTCCGGAGTCCCTTGGGGAGGGCGATATGGTGACCTTCATTCGCAAACTCCTCTACGAACTTTTGGATCTCCAACCAGAATCTATCCCTCTAAACATACAGCGTGCTCATCGTTTGGGACGACCAACGTCTAACCCGGCCAAACCCAGAGGTATCATCCTGCTTTTTCTGGAATTCACCGAATTGATGACTGTTCTTAAAGCTGCAAGAGCAAAACGTCGCCTCATTTGGTCGGGCCACACTATCTTCATAGCCCAGGATTTATCGAATGCTACGAATGCACGTCGCAAGGAGTTCCTCAATCTGCGTCCACGCATGAGGGAACTAAGCATCCAATATGGAATCCTTCATCCTTGTCTCTGCAAAATAACCCACAATGGTCGTTCTCGTACCTTTGATGATCCACAGAAGCTTCGAGAGTATCTACTAACCGTCTCTACTTCCACGATGGACACTAATGACTGAAACTAACTCTCTTCTATTTTTTGCAATCACTTTTCTTATGCCTTGACGTCTGTTGTGGCCTTGTCCCGGTCTCTTTCTTGTCATTTTTTGCTACGACTTTCCTTCTTATTGATTATATCCTATCTATATTCCCGCGTTTTCCTCGCTCTGTAGGGTAGGCGCCCGCGTTGGCGTCTCCATGCTCCTATTACCTAGGTCTTCTCTTTTTTCTCAGATCTGGCGTCTTTGCCTTGATCTGTTTCTTATCTATTTCCTTCTTTTTCTTTCCTTTCTTTTTCTTCTCCTTTTCACAGGCCATTTATGTTTATCCCTTGCTCATTTATGTTCCGTTCTCTTCTTTGTGTCCCTTATTGCCTTTCTTATTGCGAACTCTAGTACTCCTCATTGTTACTCCTCACTCTTCTTAATGATTGTAATGCTCCTTCGTATATTGTTTCCCTATATTTACCCGATTTGTATTGCTAACATGTTTGTCTCCATTGTCTCTCCTTATAGTTCCATACCTGCAGTGTATTGGACCCAGATGTTACCCTCCTCCCTTGCCTTCCATCATGTGTAACTTTGTAACGTGGAATGTTCGTGGTCTCGGCAACCCAGTTAAACGTCAAAAGGTATTGTCCCACTTATCCAAGTTAAATGCTCAGATTGCTTTTCTCCAAGAAACGCATTGTACAGATGTCGAATCGCTGAAGCTTAAGAGGGCTTGGGTGGGTCAAGTTGTATTTTCTCCTGCGATTGATAAAAAAGGAGGTGTTGCTATATTATTTCGTAAAGGTTTGGATGTTCAAATTTTATCGTCTCAATCGGATGCGGAAGGTCGCTGGGTTATGTCAAAAGTGTCTATACAAAACAAAACTATGGTGCTCCTAAATATTTATGGTCCTGTCCGACCAGACCCTAAATTTTGGACTGATATCAAAATCCTCATTTCCTCTATTGACTGCCCAAACATTGTCCTAGCTGGCGACCTTAACCAATGGTTAGACCCCTTTTCGGATAGACTATCTTCCTCCAAATTCCAGCCTGATAAGACACATAAATCCTTCCAATCAGCCATTGCCTCCCGCCCCCTCTTCGACGTGTGGAAAACTTGTAATCCAAACTCACTCGAATATACATTCTACTCTAATGTTCACCACACCAGGTCCAGAATTGATTATATTCTAGTCAGCAAATTCCTTCTCCCTGCGATTCAGAAATCGGAAATTGGTTCCATTTTCCTTTCGGATCATGCACCTGTATATGCCACTTTTGACCTGGCCCACACCTCCTCCTCTTTCAATCGTTGGAAATTTAACACTTTCCTTCTCTCCGATTCTGTATTTATGTCTAAAGTTAAAAGTTTCATCTCTGAATACTTCTCCCTCAATTTACCCCAAGACACGTCAGTTTCAAATAATTGGGATGCTTTTAAAGCTGCATTGCGAGGTTCCACAATCTCTTATGTATCTAGGAAAAAGAGACTCAACAGGGACAAATACACCGCCCAACTCTCCAACATTAAGACCCTAGAACACTCTTACTTCTCGTCCAAGAATCCTGACGCTCTCCTCCAACTTATTAAAGCCAAATCTGAACTTAATCAAATTGCCACAGTTGAAGCTTGCAACACCCTCTTGAAGGTTAAATCTAAATTTCATGGAGGTCAGAATAAAGCGGGGAAAATGCTAGCAAATTATCTTAAAATTAAATCTGAGCGAAAATCAATTGGCTCTATTCTCAATGAAGAAACCAATACAAAGGTTTCCTCTGATGAGGATATTGCACAGGTTTTTCATAATTATTATAAACTCCTGTATACTGATGATACACATCCTGGTGATGATGATCTCTCCCGTTTCTTCGAAGACCTTCCTCCTCCCCCTTCTCTCCCTACAGAATTCCATCAATTAGAATCTGACATTACCCCTCAGGAAATTCTCAAGGCAATTACCTCCCTCAAGAAAGCGAAAGCCCCTGGTCCAGATGGTCTCCCAATTGAATTTTACGCCAACATGCACTCCATTTTTGTCCCCCATCTTTTACAACTTTTTAACTCCTTTATTGCAAATGCTAAAGCATCTGGCTCATTTTTGGACGCCCTAATAATCATAATCCCCAAACCTGACAAAGACCATTCCATGTGTAAAAATTATCGTCCCATATCCCTTATTAATTACGACTGTAAAATTTTTGCCAAAATTTTAGCGGCCCGCTTCGAATCCCTCATTCCTCTGCTAATCACAACCGATCAAGTTGGCTTTGTGAAAGGTAGACTTGCAGCTGACAATGCCCGTGTATTTGCCAATATTATTTCCCACAGTAATCGATTCAAAGCCCCTCTAGCTGCCCTCTCCCTAGACGCTGAGAAAGCGTTTGACAGAATTAATTGGAAATTCATGTTTAAAGCATTACATTGGTTTGGGTTTGGTCCCCACTTCATCTCCCTGGTTAAACTACTTTATTCTGCTCCCCGTGCTAGTGTTTTTGTTAATAATCAATTCTCGAAATTTTTCCCCTTATCCAGAGGAACAAGGCAAGGTTGTCCTCTTTCCCCTTTACTCTTTATTCTTTGTCTTGAACCCTTCCTTATTAAAATCCGCTCTAACCCCCTCATTCAGGGATTCAAACAGTCCTCGATTGAGACAAAAATTTCGGCCTATGCCGATGATGTCCTGGTCTACATGGCTAACCCTGTCTCTTCCCTCCCCCCATTTTTAGAAGAAGTCCACTTATACTCATCTGTTTCTGGTTATAAACTTAATCTCTCTAAAACGGAGGTCCTCCCTCTCAACTCTTCTTGTTATCAATATATGTTTGCATCAACTGATTTTGCATGGTGTCCCTCCAAGATCAAATACCTGGGTATTTGGTTCTCCTCTACCCTGCGTGACACACTCAAACTGACCTTTACCTCCCTTACTCAAAAAATTCAATCGCTCCTTCAATTATGGTCTCCTCTTTTCCTTTCATGGTGGGGTCGTTTAGACTTCACTGTAGTGGGGCGCCATCACGCCCCCAACAATCGCACTGCCAAAAGTGCGAATCGCCTTCATGTTTCCTTATGTTTCATTTTTTCATTTTCATCCATTTACTCCATTTCTGTTTCACATTTGTCATCCTTCTTAATCTGTTTTAATGCGAGCCTGCGCGCTGAGTGTACTTGCTGTTTCTGAGTTTTTACTGTTCACCCCCTGTCTATCCGGACTTTGTGAATGAACAGGACCAAGGCAATAATTCATGTCAGGCAGCGTTTTATTTAAAAAATACCCAATGCATTTCGGGCTCAACGCCCTTCTTCGGGGGTCACTGTAAACAAATGACAAATAACCACAGTCACTAGTTGTGTCATCCACTTTTAAAAAACATTGCTTAATGCTAATCTAATTAATCAACATGTTACCCAGTGTGTGTTCAGCACTTCAGTATATTGCGCTATGCACTGTTAAACCATTTGAATAATGTGTTTTACGTTGCTCCTAATTCTAATCTTTGTTTCATTGCTGCTTTAAAAAAAGTTGAAACCACCTCGTTCTCCTCCCCACATGAGAACAACTCATCAATCACTCGCCGTCTGCCTGTGCCTCGGCTCTATATCACACATTTTCCCCTTCCCAATCTTTTTCCATCTCTCTTCGCGCTCGTTTAAGCTAACGTGCCCCGTCTCTCACTTAACCCCAACCTCACAGCCATCATTATTCCTAGTTGACTCTCAGTACCCTCCCCTCCTTTTTAGATGTTTTCACCACCAGAGATGAGCCCACGACATGCTCGCTTAACACATACCTGCTGCCTGTTATTTAAAACCGTCCGTCCTTACTCCGTCTGACTTCCCATGTGTGTCCTCCCAGAATCCCTCCCTTATTTAACACCTGGTTTCAACTATCTGATGACGTTACAAAATCACCCTCCCTCACAGCTGCAATGGTGGACTAATCTTCGTGATTTACTACAACTCCCATAATGCTGTTCAAAATGCATTTAACAAACATAGACATTTTAACAAGATATTTCGAACTGATCTGCAATATAAGTCTTTCACTTGGGCTTGAAATGTTAATTTGACACTTAGCACCCAATGACTAAGATGAATAATAGGACTAACTCTCAACAAACACGAGTCTGCACGCTTTTAACATCGATGTGGTTCATCAAAGACAGTGTTGAAAAACGCCGTAGGATTATTTTTAGATGCAAATGACATTCAATGTCGGATATTCACCTGCACTAAGTTTGTTTTCAACAATCCCTTTTCATGTCCTTTTCATGTCAAATTGTTCATTCTTGACTACTCATCCTGTACTGAAATACTCACATACACTACTGCACAATATATTCTCGAAAGACTTGTCTCCCCTACAAACTTTTCTATCCTCCAGTATATGGTATAACAAATATCTTAAGTACAGGGGTAAATCTTTCTATTTCAAGTATTGGAAAGAAAAGGATATTATGTTTGTCTACCAATTTTTTGCCGATTCATCCATTATTTCATTTGATGTAATGCAAACTAAGTTTGATTTACCTGTACAGTGTCGCAAAGAATTTGACATTATTACCTCTGCCATTTTGTCTCACCTATCTACTCTTCCTACTTTTGATCTCCTTCCTTCCCTTACTCCTTCCACCCCTCTATATCCTATGTTCACTCAACAAATACCCAAAGCTGCTCTGATTTATAAACTGTTATTAGATAATGTTGGCCTTCGGCCTAAAACCGTTACTGAAATTGTTTGGGAAACTGATTTATCTTTCTCGTTATCTGTTGATGTTTGGGATCGATTATGGTCTAAACTGTTTAAGACTTCAGTTTCGGCCCGTATTACTCAGTCACTTTTTTTTCTTTACCATAGAGCTCTTTTTACCCCTGTAAGCATTACAAAATTCTCCCCTTCCTCCTCACCCCTTTGTTGGTCATGTTCCTCTAACCCAGGCACACTCAAACACCTCTTATTGACTGCCCACCAGTTCTTACTTTTTGGACCTCAGTTTGGAAATATTGCATGCGTATTTTTCATTTCTCTGAACCATTTTCACTGTTGCATATTTTTTTAGGTTCCCTATCTGATGTTTTGGACTTACATTCGTATAACGCTAAATTGTTTGATCTTTTCATTGCAACTGCATTCAAAGTAATCTTATCTTGCTGGAAGGATAACTCTAAATTGTCTGTGCAGACATGGTGGAATTTTGTACGTGATGAGCACAGAATTGCAATTGCTTCTTCTTCCTCTGTCGCCTTAAAAATTAAATCTGATCTTACCTGGCTACCTTTTTCTAACTTCTTATCCTCTTCTCCCCCTCCCTAACCTTTCCTTCCTTTTTTCTTTCTCTCTCCCTCTTTTTCTCTTTTCTTTTCTCATCTTTCTTTCTTTCTACGATTTTCTTCCATTACATAATTTTTCTAACCTTTTTTCATCTCCAATTATCTTTCATGATTATCTCATATTGATTTTGTTTTATGTCATGTTGTTATATTATGATGTACTATTTCTTTTACACACAATAAAACTTTATTAAACTGAAAAAGAAAAAAAAATAATAATTCATATAGTAATTTAGACAACTGCCTACTTACATATATATAAAAATATATATAAATATAAATCTAGACATATGGACAGTCTATAAATGATGTCATTTTATAAACTACATTTGTCTTAAATTATATCCTTCATATATGCCAATGAATAAATCATGTTCAATATATATATGCATAATAAATAGTGAACCAAACAATACCAATTTCTAAATACGTTATATGTTGAGGAGCATTCATTAAATCTTTTTAAAAAAAACCTAATCCATATGTATAATCATTTTTACCACTTATTATCAGTAATATCACACCCTCCTATTATTCCAACAATTGAATACGTTTAAATATTGTCAATGATAGTTTGTATAGGGTGTTTCAAACAAAGACATGTGCAAAAAAGTGCAAAAAATATAATAATTACCCAACTGTGCACAACCAAATAAATGATTAATTTAAAAGCAAGGTCTGTAAGCAGCTGCAAAGTTTGTCAAACTGAGATCAGATCCCTTCTTGTGGTATCTGAAATGAAGAACATACAAAAAAGCTATTCTTAAAATAGTTGTTGTAAGCACGCTTTGATGAAATGAAGAACATTAAAAAAATCCATTCTTAAACTGGTTGTTGTGAGCAAGCTGTGATACTGTTGTTATTTTTTAAGTAATTACTGTAAATTAGCTGTATCTGAATGATTTGACATGTGGTTTTATATCTATATATGTGATAAAACAGTTCAAACCAAAAGGAATGAGGCGGCACTTAATCCAGGCGATGCAAGTGGTTTATTTGCTTGCAAAACAACACATTTCAGCCATACAGGCCTTGTCAAGTAACCAGAGTGTAACACGGAAGATATTTAAATAATGTGACGTCATAGTAGACATAGTAAAAATACTCTATAGTTCCGGTTACAACACAATATTGAATGTTTCTAAATCACAAAATATAGATGTTTTAAAAAGCATGTGCAGTTGAAAATAAATAACAACCCAGAATAAATTACTTTTAAGATCAAAAGCATAATTTCAGAAAAACTGTGTATATGTATACTCTCATACAATTAATGTGGTACGAATAGTAGCATGTATCGATAAATTGAAATTGCATTAATACATTGTGCCATTTCATGAGTGTAGCATGATGATGAACACAAAAACGTGCAAATTGCAAATGCGTGTCATATCATCCCAAAGCGGAGGGAAAGACAATGGTTAATTTTAATACTGAGCAAAATCGCAAAATACATCAAAGATTTGATCCCAAGGAAGATGTGATACTTGAAAATGTTGTGTATCGCACATTGAAATCAAACTGGATATACTGCATACGATGCATGCTTCACTAATATTGAACTCCTAATGGAGTGATAACATTAAAACCACACTGACAAGACTAATTATGTAAACATCTAATTCCATACTTACATGTAAAGCTTAAATCAAATTTCGCATAAACCATATCTGAATATATGACCATTTCAAACCTTCCCTGTACACTCTGGGTAGAGAATAAAGGAAAATAGCAAAATTAAGAGTGAATACAGTGGTGACAATATTAAGGTAAGGACATGATTACTCAAATATTCATTAGATGCGAAAACCCCCTATTGAATAAATGTACACAATAGCATGTGAGTGATCCCATGCAAACAGAAAAACAGTGAGCATGGATGTTAGGGTCCTAAATAGGACAAGCTCGGGGAATCTAAATGGTAACCACCAAGTACGGGACAAATGTCCTAATCAAAGGCACCATACCACAAGTAAATCAATGCATGGGACCACGGATCCTACCTAATGGTAAACATGATAAATAACAAATGGCTATGTGGGGCTGAACCTGAAACCAAGTCGATACCACTGTGAATGTGATGTTGATCTAAAATACATAATGTCACAAAATTAAATGATGTAAAAATCGGTGGGAGGATAATAGATATTACAGTTACAGAATATTAAAAGGACAAAAGTCCAACTTCAGAATTAAGTAGGGTCGCGGATAAAGATTTAGGAAGGCAGTGTTTCAAAGACAAATATGGGTATTTAATTCTTCTTCTCTATTCATGCCAAAGGGTATCCTGGTGTTCAAATCGATAATATATCTTGATTGAAGAACACGCAGTTCCTTCTCTCTGGCCCCACAACGTATGTGTTTAAATATTCTGTGAATACCACAGAAATTAAGTAGTTTGTTGTTGCTACTGTGTGCATTATAGAAATGCCGTGCTACCGGGTAGTTGAAATCCATATTGGATATCGCCCTTTGATGTTCTAGAATTCGTTTCTTGAACTGGTGTGTTGTGCTACCTATGTATCTCATGTCACACGGATACTCCAGTAGATATATAACATGGTCAGTGGTAAATGCAATTAACTTTTTGATGGTTCTCTCTCTGCCATCATGGGTACTGAAAACGGTTCTGAAAGTTTTGCAGCTGGTGGTATGTCTGAGAGCTTTGAAAGAATTACACTTATGGAAACCCTCCTCCAATTGTAGCCAAGTGTCGTTGGTTGAGTTTGTTGATAACTGACCCGTTGTGTCCGTTTTCAGGGCACCGCCAGGGGAACAACAAAAGAAAAACCTGCCAGATACAAGTCAAACTCATAATCTGGTGGGCGAATCGTGCACAGCTTTCTGACTGCCATGAAAAGGCAGTCAGAAAGGGATATCCTAATTCCTATTGTGGTGCCTACACAACCACAACCTCCATTGTCCAACTGCCGCCACAACAGTATCTTGGAACCTGTCGTAGGAGGCGGTCATATCTCCCGACCTCTGTGCTCCGGCCACCGATATTGTAATCCAGCGGCCTGACCGATCCCAGGATGTCGGGCGGGCCACTACCGGGGGCCTGTTGGTGGTGGTCTGCCCGCCATCGTAATGACCCCCTAAATTTGGAGGAAAATATTAATATCTTTCAGTGTGCTTTAGACACCCTGGAGTTCTGTCTTGGTCTCAGTATGTTTTTTAACTGATGGTCATTGAACTGTCACTTAATCCAGGTCTTATACTTATTCAAGTTTGTCCTACTGTTTTTGTGCATGTAAAGATTTTCCTTAAACTGTACTGTATTGATGTATCTTTCTATGTGTTTTTTTGCCACTGAAATAAAAAAAAGAAATGCTTCTTAAAAATATATTTATTTAAACGATGATGGTGGGTTTCATATCTTCTTCTGGCTGTAAGAGAGGATCGGGATACATTATGATCAATTTTGCTATGAAGCTTTATAAACCAAATTACTGTGTGCTGATCATGTGTTTGAAATACTTGGGTTTCGTCTGGGTTTGTGTACAAGTAGGTATTATCTAATATCCAATGATGCAACTGATAAACTGATAATTACTACTCGTATCAGAAAAAGATGAATATAATAATGAAGTTCAACAAAACAAATATAATGATTATTGCGCCCACTTGTTTTTGAGGTTACATCTGAGTTTGGAAAAAATCATCTGCTGATAACTTGATTTCACATATTACTAGCTCTCACAATAAGATCTATGTTGCCATGATCCCCTTTGGAGAAAAATGAGAAATGTGCTTATAATCAAAATATTCTCAATCAAGTAAATTCAGGATACTGAAAATATAAACACATAATATTCTTTCCCCTAACCCAAAAGAACAAAAACCATCTAGCACAGCCAAATTCCTAATCAAATTTTCGACACACAGTAATGTGATTTACATTACTTTATGTCAACATTGGCACATAGCCCTACTAAACCTGTTCTTCAAGCCCTAATATTTGCACCAACAAACATCAGGATTTGAAAAATGTATTTTAATTTAGTGAGTTAAAGAATCTTTCTCCTAAATATTTCATTAATTGCAGGACCCTTTTCTATGCTTAGGCGTTGCAATGTCCACAAATCTAGAAGAGCAAAGGCACACTGCTTTCCTTTCCTCCATGTTACTGAATCTCTACTCAATAACGGGAACAATGCAAATGTTGTTAAATAAATAGTTGTTACCATAAGACACCTTTATTTACCAATATTAATTCTGAAGGCATATCTAATTTCATTAATTGAGATACATAAGTTAGTTTATGAAAAGGTCTTTTTTCTACTATGCCCTATATGTATAGTGGAAACATAGCTTAAAGCTAGTGGAGCATGTACAGCGTCGAAGGCAGCAGACAGTGAACCAGTGATAGGAAGGGTAGCTGGCTTCTTGGGAAGGAAGTTGACTGTTACTACATTGTCATGTAGTGTTTTTTTGTTAAAGAGGAGCATTTTCAACTGTTTCCTAAATTGAGGCTGCTTTGGTGTGGTCCTGATGGATGGATACAGAGATGTTTTTCGATATCCTGGGTGCAAAGATGGAAAAGTCCTCCTGTTTTTTTGTTTTTTTTACACGTCACAATTTCCAGACTGAAAGTGTCTTGATGTGCGATTGTCGCGAGCCACCAGAGGTGGCCAGCTTGTCTGCAAGACCAGCAGAAGTGCTGCTGGTGATGGCTTACTACATGATGCAGCAATTCAGAGATGGTGCTGGGTATCAAGGGGAACGAACAGGTTTCCTTCAGGATGAGGGTGATGTGATCATATATTTTCAGGCTCTGGCTAGGACGTGCTGTAATTCACAGAGTTCCCTTAAGGAAGTGTCAATGTGGAGTCTAGGGAGTCATGGAGCAGGGCATCACAACCATCCATATAGGCTTGAACAGAAGTTCTGAAGACACTTTCTGGAAGAAATGGCTTCACTGTCCTTGGAAGAGAGAACTTACAGCAGGCCGTCTCTGATTTTTGTTGGCAATGTGTTTCTTAAGGTTCAGGTTTGTGTTCAAGGTGCATCCAAATATCTACCCCCCACAATGTTGTTGTGCACCCTCAACGTGGTTGGGCTCCCATGGAGGTTAAATGCAGGACAACCCAGAGACCAGGCCTGTTTTCCCCCCTCCCCTCACTGTGCATGGCCACAAGCTGTGTACAGGAGGGGCATTGGCTGAAATGATTAAAACTCCCCAAACAGTCACTGAAAAAAGACAAAGGTTCAAATGACTTTATAGTGAGCTAGGGTAGTATGATCTTATCTTACATTAAAAAGAAATAAAAAAAAGAATTCCCTGAAATTAAAAAGATTAAAGTCATGCTATAGGTTGGTATGGTAATAAGATCTTATCTTACGTTATAAAAATCTTAGAAATTCACCAGAAAAAAATCAAAGGTTATAGCAACGTTATAGATTGGTCATGATGCAAGTGTGTGTGTGTGCGTGTGTGTATTGACACACATTCTCAAAGAATTTGGTGAAAAGATAGAGGCTTTTCTGAAAGGTTTGTCTGAAAATTCATAAAATAAGCAAATTGATGAAAGGCCGCTTGCTACTGTTGGCTTTCCTCTAAGATGCTGAAGGGATCACTCCGTCCTAAGAAAATGTTTTAAAATGGGGCAATACTACCCATTTAAAAAACTATTTTCAAAACGATTGCCTAAAAAGCTATAAGTTTACAGGCAGTTGGGACATGGCGCTCATGTGCAAGGCAAGGCTTATCCATCATGGAGATTTTGTGAGATGTGCTCCCCTAATGTTTCCTTCCTTGTTTCTAAGTTCTAATAATTCATTGTGGTAGAGGCCAGCAGTCACAGGAGAGTCTCCACACTCGTGGCAGAGGCCCTGCAGTCATGGAGGAGTCACCACTCCTGTGATAGAGGCCTTGCAGTTGTGGAGGAGTCTCCTCACTCATGTCAGAGGCCCCGCAGTCATGAGGGAGTCTCCACACTCATGGCAGACACCCGCAGTCATGAAGGAGTCCCCACGCATGTGGCAGAGGCCCTGCAGTCATGGGGGAGTCTCTGCACTCATGGCAGAAGCCCTGCAGTTGTGGGGTAGTGTCAACACTCGGGCAGAAGCCCCACAGTTGTGGGGAGTCTCCACTCTCGTAACAGAGGCCCTGCAGCCATGGAGGCATCTCCACACTCGTGGCAGAGGCCCCACAGTTGTCAGGGAGTCTCCACACTCATGGCAGATGTCCCGTAGTCATGGAGGAGTCTCCACACTCGTGGCAGAGGCCCTGCAGTCATGGAGGAGTCTGCACACATGTGGCAGAGGCCCTGCAGTCATGAGGAAGTCTCCGCTCTCATGACAGAGACCCTGCAGTCATGGAGGAGTCTCCACACTCATGGCAGAGGCCACACAGTCGTCAGGGAGTCTCCACGCTCATGGTGGAGTCCCCGCAGTCATGAGGGAGTCTCCACACTCGTGGCAGATGCCCTGCAGACGTAGAGGAGTCTCCACAATTGTGGCAGTGGCCTTGCAGTCGTGGGGGAGTCTCTGCACTATTGGCAGAAGCCCTGCCATTGTGGGGGAGTGTCACCCTTTGGTCAGAGGCCCCACAGTCGTGGGGGAGTCTCCAATCTTGTGACAGAGGCTCTGCAGTCGTGGGGGAGTCTCTGCACTTGGGGCAGAACAGCCACAGTGAGAATTCTCATTACGTAGATTCTGCTCTGAATTCGGAGACTCTCCCGCAACGCCGGGGACCTCCGCCATAAGTGCAGAAGCCTCTCTGAATCAGGTTCTAAGTGTTCATCTTTCATTCATTGTTTCATTCTTTCATTGTATATGTTTCTTTCTTTAGGTCTTTCTTTTTCTTACATTTTTATGCTCTCTTTCAATCTTTCTTTATATCTTAGCTTCTGCCCTTCTTCTAGCTTTACAATTTACAATCTCCTCCATCGTATTTTTCTTTTTTCAATCTATTTTCTATACTTTCTTCTTTCTTTCTCCCCTCTGTTTCCACCTTACCTTCCTTCCTTATGTAATTCCTTCTTTATGTCCTTCTTTCTTTCACTTTTTCAACTTTTCTTTCCACCTTTCTCTTCACCTTTGTTTTCTTTTTAATCATTCTTGCTTCGTTTGGTCTTTTTTTCATTTTTACTTTTTGTTCCTCCTCTCTTCCTTGTATCTTTAATCTAGTTTCCTTCCTCCACTCTTTCCATCCTCCTTCCATCCATCCATCTATTCCCCTTTGTATCCTTCTTTTTGCCCTCCTCCATCCAGACATCCCTCATGCCATGCTTTATATTCTGCCTCCATTCATCCATCAATCCATCCATCCATCCATCCACCCATCCATCCATCTCTACAACCATGCTCAAATACATTCATCCTTATTTCACCCTTCCTTCTTTAATGGCATCCTTCTTTCGTTCTCATCATACTTCTCTCTTTCTTTTTCCGTCATTTCATTCATGTATCAATCCACTCATATTTCCTTTTGTCCATCCATCGATTCCTTGAAACATCCATCCATCAATCGATCTATACTTTCTACTTTCCAATCATAGACCCACCACCCATCTCACAATCCATCTTTTTAATCCATAATCTATTCATCCTTCTATTGATTATAAATCTATCCCTTTCTACATCCATGTTTCTTTCATTCATCTCTTCATACATCTTCCATCCTTCGCTCCATCAATCAAAGGTTTTCTGCATCAATGCATTTTTCTTCCCATCCCTCTCTCCCTGTGCCCCTTTCATGTTCTGTTGTGACACTGCTTATCCCACCATACCATGCAATGGGTACTCCAAAATCAGCAATACACTCCTACATGGCTACTACTAGAGAGAGCTATCCTTAACAACACGAACCCACTAACCCTCCTCACCACCAACAAACAGGCACTAAAAGGGAACCCGATAACTAAACAAGCCCTTCTTAAAGTAGACCAAAAACTAGAGATAAGCATCAAAAACTCACAGTAGGAAGCACTCTGGAACAACCCAAAAATCAAATACAGGGGAAGACCTCTAGACATAACAACATGGAAACAATTAGGCCTCTCGCACCCAGCTGAGCTGGAGGAAGGAGGCACGCCCCTCACGTTCTCCAACTTGAGGTATAGGGAAGCCCTTCCTGACATAGAGCTTTACAACTTCCTGGCTATCAAATCGGCCATTACAAAAGCGAACCTAAACATTCTCACTCCCTCAATATTCCAATACATGGAAAACATAAACAAAGCCGGCCACCAAGTCTCTCACCTGTACAAACTCCTCCGCCCAGCACACTCAAAAATCAACGCCAAAAGTACAAGCTACTGGGAATCACAGATAGGTTCGAAACTCACAGAACAAGAACTACAAACCATGTGGAAGTCCCCAACACATAACATGATATCACCAGTGCTGACCCAAACGAAATTCTGGCTACTGCACCAGGTATACTGGACACCAGCACGATTAGAGAAACTGGGTCTAAGAGAGAAGGACAGCTGCTGGAACTGCGAGAAAGAAAAAGGAGACCTAGCCCACCTCATCTACTACTGCAGCAAGGTCAGCATATTCTGGGGGAAGGTTTTCAACTTCACTAACAACGTCTTAGGCTGCACACTGAAACAAGAATTCAGCACCATAGCCACAGCACACTTCAAAACCGACGTCACCTCACAACAAGACAGAAACCTCCTCGACCTCCTCCTAACTAGTGCGACAAAAACAGTGCTGACAAAGTGGAAAAACACCACCAAGGCCACTTTCAAAGGGTGGCTGAACTGGGTGACATTCCTAAGAGCAGCCGACACCACTGCACTAAAATACACACCTTGGAGAAAACCCCACAGGGGGATGTGGTCATCTCTAGACAGCTTCCTAGACCCTTACAAACCACCCTAGACAACTTCCAGTAAAGCAACACAGCTGAACTCAACAACAGTGGTTGGCGGTCATTCCACAACCAGCTGCCAGACGCGTGTATGTTATATGTTGTATGTTTTATGTTATAACTAGGCAAAGAACCTAGGACAACAGGCCCTCCGCATTTTAACCATAAAGGCCGCCAGCCCATAATGCCTCCGAACAGCCATTCAATAACGATCTACCTAATGCTGCAAAAATGATGTATGCTTAATGTTACAACAAAGTGTTATAATTGTTACATGTGTATGTACATCCTGTGTCTAAGAAAAACAATTTTAAAAAAATTTAAAAAAAGAAAATTCTAAACAGGTCTTACTTTACCAGAAAGAAGGCTCCATGAAGGTGCTCAGTGACCCCACCAGCTTGATCTCTGCCATATATGTAAGCCAGTGATTTCTGCAGTTGACAGTTTACCTTTGCATACCCAAAAACTTGTGTTTATATGTGTTTTTGTTTGAGAAAGTGAATTGCTAAGAATTCCATGTAACTAGATCCCCATGCGTAAATCCACTCCTTGCTGCCCCGGGTAAAGGTGCTTAACGTGTTGCCAACTTGTTGATCGCCAAATGCCTAGCATGTCTTATTTTCTTGAATCCAGACATCTCAGACACTGATTTCCACACCACTAGATGTATCACATACACAATTGACACACATACAGTTTCTCGAAATTTTTATATTTTGCCTGTTGGCAGACCTATTGCTTCTAATATGGAATATATAAACAGGGTTTTAGGTCAGCCCTTTGCTCATAATTGGATGACTCTTTTGTCTATCTCATGTGTATGCTCTTGGTTTCTTGGCTTATTCCTCTATCCTTCTGTCTCTCCTGACCAGCAGCAGTTTGAGCTTATGGGTTCTGATTGAGCGAGTTGTATCTTCTCACTGCTGACTTGAGGGAACTCTCTTTTCTTTTGTATTCAGCACCAATGGGAGTTGTAAGAAAGTCAGTTGTTGATTGACTGGGGTGGGAGCCCTGGTCTGGTCAAGTAGCATCCACAATCACTATCAGGTTAAGGCACCAACAGACCCTAAATTAACCTGTGCTCAACATTCTGGTAGCTTGACACACAACAGTCAGGCTTAACTTGAAGACAATGTGTAAAGTATTTATCTAAAACCACTCACTTACTCCACCACCCCAGTTCAGACATGGCCATATCCAAATCAGTCTGACCCTGTGCCTCATGGGAAACCGGTCCCAGGATGCTTGTTTCCGGTCCAGTAAAGACATGGCTTGGCAGTTCGGGCTGGACTGTTCCCATGAGGCACAGGGTCAGACTGATTTGCATATGGCCATGTCTGAACTGGGGTGGCGGAGTGAGCTAAAGAATGATGATGGATTAAACCCAGATTAGTTGACTGGGGGTGAGTGCTTGCAATGTTCAACACTCCGTCCATCATCCCCTTTGGTTTTGCTTTAAAGTATTTATTCAACACTTCAAATAGTAATAGAGGGAAATACAATACCAATAAAATTGCACATCAATCTAGAATAGTAGAGCAAAATGTAATGAATAAAACAAGACCAACACAACAAAAATCCAATTAGTAGGACCGGAGTTATGAATTTTTACATATTTTTGGGAAAATAGCACCAAAAAGTATAATGCGCCAGCTACAGATGTCTGGTGGCGCTGGATTGGGTAAAAGTCACACTTTCAGGCCAACTGCGATGTAGCGCAGGTTGGGCACAGTCTTCAGGTTATGTCTGCTGAATTTTTCCTTCTCAAAACCTTGTCAAGAGTCCCGTTCGTAGTGGAGGGGCCACGAGGAGCAGGGAGAGTGTTGCGAGAGGCTGCAGAAGTAGCACAAAGAGCAGGCCAGGCGTTGCAGAGCTTTGCGTTGGTGGTCCCTGACAAGTGTTCAATGCTGTAGCACAAAGAGGGGGCTGACGGAGCTTCACATTGAATTGTGGTGCGATCGGTGAGGACTAGGTGCAAACAGACCTGTTTGTGAAGAGCCCAAAAGATTGAATACAGTGTCCCGAACTGACACCAAGGGTCCAGGACCTAACGGGCACCACTTGGGGGTCAGGAACTCACTTTAGCTGGGTCCAAGGGCCAGTGCAGGATGTTAGGGATCCCTTTATGCCCCTGGGGCTCAGACCAGGCCAGCAAACTAGCCCTTGGAGTCACTCTGGCATCCTGGGTTCAGGGTGAAGTTGCAGGTTGAGGTCCCTTCTCACACAGGCAAGATGGCAAAGGTACAGGAAGCTTTCAGAAATTCCCTTTGCAGTCCCTATGCATACTGCCTTCCCTGTCCTGGCTCCTGACCAACTACAGGGGCTGTGCAGCCCTTTGTGTTGAGACAGGACACAGTCTATTTAAGTGTAAGTAGGGCTATAATAAGCTCCTCCCTCCCATCCTGTCAGTGATGGCCCATGCAGGCCCACTAAGCTCTATATTGTGTGTGTGGCTTTCCATGTGGAATACACAAAGCCTAACTGTCAGCTAAACCCAGTCATGTGACCCAGACACAGGCTACAGGCACTAAAAAGATAAGGCAGGAATATTTTCTATTTAACGAGTGGGAGCCCATAGACCAAGAGAACAGGGTACCGTTTAAACAGTAAAACAATTTTTCTTAGGAAATCAGTATACTACACCACATACAAAGCAACTTAACACATGCAAATTGGGCATTGTTTAGAACATCTTGCTTACCAGAACAAGTACCACATGAAATTGTCGAAAATGCACAAATCTTAATGTCACAGTGTAAAACACAGCATTAATACATATTTACTCTTTTTTTAAAATGTATAGAGAACTTCAGAAATTGTTTAAAAATTGCACATCATAAATAACATACAAACATAAAAACAAGTCCATACTGCGAAAAAAAATTAGAAAAAGAAAAAGGGAGAAGAAAATAAGACACCAAAATGTATCTACTTCACTGTTGACATTCTACTTTAAATACCAACAGTGATCCATGATATATTTAAATTTCTCATCTATGGGTTCCCAGTGTCAAGCAGATTCTGCACACATACATTGATTTGTTTCGGTGGAAATATCAGGAGCAACCACCTTCTTCAGGACAGTACAAATCATTGAGTTTCCCACAATAATCCAAAATCACAATATCTATGAGAAAGTATATAGAGCATACGTCATTTAAAATGTATACAATACATTAGATTTAAAAAATGCATGTTCACAATACAGCGATTCATTAATATAAAGTGCACAGCCCAACCCCAGTGGTACTCACTTAGGTGCTACATCAAACCTGAATCATTCATCCACAGTCATTCCACGTACTTAGCTCCATTTTTATGGACATATTCAAATGTAACACCCTTACAAAAGTGTCTCCTGGTCATATATGAATTCTAGGCCCTGCCAGCGTTTGTGGAGTTTGCGGAGTTCCGCTATGCGAAACTCTGCGCTGTGACAAAAAAAGACTGCCATGCTATGCGGAGTTCCGCGAGCATCAGAATGCATTACCTTGCACCATCTGCACTGTTTGCCCCACACTGTAAAATCAGTGCGAACAGCATCATGCACAGTACAAGATGGCGCTACTTCTTCCTCCTGCTCGAATTGAAGTTCTGCTCAAGTTGCAGCTTGCTCAAAGCGAACAGAAGGTTTCTTAGCACGAGCCGTAGCAACAATCCTCAACCGCCGTGTTGAGAAATCGCACTGGGAAGCGGAGCGGAGTTTTTCAGAACTCCGCAAGCTCCGTGGACCCAGAGTGCGAAAAACCCTGCAAACTACTCGAACGGAGCAGAGTTCACAGCCCAGACCTAATGAATTTATGCGTACATTAGACATTATTATTCAGTTTAGTCACTTCCAGCCTATTTATCTAATTATCCAGGAACTCATCCCATTCAGCATCTCACAATTGTCATGTGGTGATCCTAATAAGGAATCACTTTTATGCTGCGGAGCTATATATTCTATTTACCAATAGAGAGGAGCTATATATTCTATTTACCAATAGAGAGGACGAATATTGCTCATGCATGGCCTCCGTATTAATACAAATCATTCAGTAGTGAAAATGCTCTCTGAAAACAAGAGATCATATAGGCATATACATGTATTTCAGCCACTGTCAAATAAGTAGAGAGAATCTATAAGGAGATGCACTACCAATTATTCACAAATATACTTTTAAACTTTTTATACACCACTGCACTTGATCTTTAGTTCTTACCTTTCAATTGTGCAATTACATCAGTATGGAAGGTTCTTTCTTCAATCTGGTAACTTCCATCTACACATTGGCCTCTATTTATAAAAATGAAATAACCATATTCAGGATAATGTAGCCTTTAGTTTTTAAACGTTTGCGTTTTAATAACACACTAAGGGCTAGATGTAGGTAGAAAAGATTTACCGAATTTAAATTACCGAATTTTACCGATTCGGTAATTTCAATTCGGTAAATCTATGGGTCCGATATGTAGGTATTCCAGATGTGCTGGAATACCGAATCGGATGAATTCGGTATTTACCGATTCGGTAAATACCGAATCGGTAATGCCCATTCATTCCTATGGGCTTTGAAGCCCATAGGAATGAATGGGCATTACCGATTCGGTATTTACCGAATCGGTAAATACCGAATTCAAAAGGGTGCAGGGGGTGTCACTTTGACACCCCCTGGCACCCCCAAAACAGGCTTGGGTGCCATGTGGCAGGCATACCTGCCCTAAGGGCAGGTCTGCCTGTCACATGACATAGGTGTGCATGCACACATGTGCATGCACACCGGAATCGGTATTTTACCATGGATTTGTATTCCATGGTAAAATGCAGATTCTGTAAGCCATGTGCAGAAGGTACATTGCCTACCTACATTGCATTTTCGGTAATTTTACCGAATCGGTATATATTACCGAATCGGTAATTATTTTACCGATTCGGTACATATTACCGAATCAGTAAATTTACCGATTCGGTAATGATACCGATTCGGTAAAATTACCGAAATGTGCCCCTACATCTCAATAGCCCTTTACCGATCGGAAACGGCCGAAAATCGGTATTTTCGGCCGATTCCGATCGGTAAAGGGCTACCTACATCTGGCCCTAAATTCTGTCCCTTTCTTCGTACCTCTGTGTATGGATATGTAAAGGGTACTCAAGATCTCCAAGGTCCAGCTGTTTAATGGCTGCCACGCTAGTACTGGCTATAAATAAACAGAAATCCTTACAGATATGGGCAATTACTACTGTCCTAGCTTTCCGTATAATGCTAATACCCAGCAAAGATATCCTATTAGAGATCTAAAAATTATTTTTTGTTGTGAATTTCGATTAACTTAATTTCTTTTCACACCTCGAATAACAGTTGACATTCAATCTTAAAACTGGTGGCGGACATTTCCTTTGAATTTTTCAAATCAACCCAAATCTACATTTAAATCTAAAGCGCTCACCGCGTGAGCGACACATGGCAGAAGCACCCGCACCCATGTCTATTCTGCAGGGATGGCTGCTCCTCAGGAGCGGAGGGTCGTTGCCCCACCTGCTGCGCTGCTTAGGAGGGACCGCTTGGCATCATTCAGGACTTTTGGTGTGCATGTTTTGCACTGTTCTCTATTGCCATTCGTGCAAGTTTGGCATTTCCCTTGCGGGAGTGAGCAGCGGTGCCATCTGTAGCAATTATCGTGCCTGCCGCTGCTCGCTCCCGAAAGGTAAACGCCAAACGTGCACGCGTGGCAATAGACAACTGTTGGCGCATGGCTGCGTGTCATTTTAACTTTCGCTGCAGCGGGCTACGCTTTTCTTTTAACACTTGTTTAGTGAATGCCATTGCATCTGGGACTTGTAGTTTCACTTCTGACTTTGTAAACTATAGACTCAAAAAACAAATTATACATATCATGAAGCCCACCGGCAGCAATGGAACGACGAGGGGTGGGAGTCAATCCTGTGCAAGGACTAGCCGAACCGGCGACAGCTTTATCAGGTTTGCACTGCGGTAAATGTTACAGCTCCCATTGTGCAGTGTTGTTTTTACCTGTATGGTGTACACCCAACCTACGTCCATGTGGCTATGCGGAAGTACGAAAACTCTGATGGGTTCTGCTTTACGAGAGCTCGTCAGACTCCGCAGACACAGGGACACTATTGAAAATAGAAACATGATCAACTCCTTTTGACCCGGCGGACACAACATCGCTTGAAAACTCTTTACGTTAATAAGAAGCAGCAATGTACAGAATACTTCCTAAGTAGCAGCAGCTCTAGACCTAGCAGAAGGACTAGCGTGGAATGCGCTTCCAGGATAAATAAAAATTCACCGTCCACCATGAAAAAGGATTAGTCCATGTTAGCCGTGAGGACATATACCATTCCAAGGGTAGGTATAGCACGAAATGCAAAACGATTATTAGAGGAATTGAGTACTTTAGGTCCTGTTTAATATTGTATTGTGAATATATTCAAAGTACTTTAATTTTTCTTCTGCATTACGTATATTTTAAATTACATTGTTTTTGCATAATTTATCCACTTTACAACATGCTACTCTTGAAAGATGTTTTTTTCAAGAGCAAAGATAAAAGGTTCTAAGGTTGTTCAATATTTATAGAGGGAAGTAGATTGGCTGGACTCAGGAAATACTGCTTGACTTCATTTAGTAAAACTAAGAAGAACAAACTTAATAAATCTGCAATTTGTGGAGTCCCTCGCCATCGGGAGTAGTAATGTAAATGTTTTCCTTATGTAAATACCAGGCTTCTGATTTTTTTCTAAGGTCTTGCACTCTCCCAAATGATAGTGACACTGGTCCTGATTCACAGAACTAACTTAAGACAATTTCCTAAACTTACTACCATTTTAGTATTCACAAAAGGCACTTACTCATTTTGGTATTCACAGAAGGCACTTACTCATTTCGGTATTCATAGAAGTTAGGAGTCCTAACTTTAGGACTCCTAAAGGCCCTCTGTGAATACGGAAAGTCTTAAAGTTAGGATTTTTCTCAGTTTAGGAGTCCTAAAGTTAGGAGTCCTAACTTTACGTCTCCTAAACTGAGAAAAATCCTACCTTTAAGACTTTCGGTATTCACAGAAGGCATTTAGGAGTCCTAAAGTTAGGAGTCCTAACTTTACTACTACTAAACTGAGAAAAATCCTAACTTTAAGACTTTCTGTATTCACAGAAGGCCTTTAGGAGTCCTAAAGTTAGTAGTCCTACCTTTACTACTACTTAACTGAGAAAAATCCTAACTTTAAGACTTTCGATATTCCCAGAAAGCATTTAGGAGTCCTAAAGTTAGGACTCCTAACTTCTATGAATACCAAAATGAGTAAGTGCCTTCTGTGAATACCAAAATGAGTAAGTGCCTTCTGTGAATACCAAAGTGGTAGTAAGTTTAGGATTTTGTCTTAAGTTAGTTCTGTGAATCGGGCCCACTAGGTGACAATAACACAAGTACCAGGAAAAAACATGTCTTCAATTAAAATTAATTTGTAACTAGTCTTAGTCATTATTATGAAGATACAACACTAAACAAGCAATGGCATAGCCAATAGGTCTCGCCTTTGGGACCTTATAAGTGTTTAGCCATGCAACAGTTGATGTTGTTGCACCAAGGATTTTGTGCTGGATAACTAAACACTTATAAGGTCCCAAAGGCGAGACCTATTGGCTATTCCAATGCTTGTTTGACATGACTGGTAGATTCCGTGGTCCAGCTGGGGGTCTAAATCAGTTTAAAGAAACTACCCATTGTGAAAGTCTGATTAAATACCCACGCTGCTTGCGCACATGGGCGTGAGTCGCGAGTAAACCTAAGTATATGATGCTATGGACTTTCCAGAAGGTTCCTCCCTTTCAGCCTATTGGCGGCGTCTTTGAATGTGCAAGCACATCATCTCTGGCGATCTTTAGATGTCTGTATGTGCTGTAAACAATTCTGGGGTTGTCAACTTTATTAGGTACCGCACAACTCCTTCACTTGCCACTCGATCAATTACAAGAGAAATTTTCAGAAACCTGATATTTACAGTTATATCACTACCTCGAAATTCTTGTACGTAAAACTATAAATTAACGTAACAAAATCATGGGGGTGCGACAGAAGAACTAACAGGGATTTGGTGATCGATTGGCATTCTTTTCTATTCTATTCTATTCTAGGTGATTTATAGAGTGCATGGCTACCGGGGGGCTACCCAATGCCAAAACAGACTGAATCGTTGCAATTAAACTGTGGAACCATTTATCTTGCTAAATCCAGATACTCTATTTTACATACAGCAATGCTTTTAGCTGCTTCCTGAAACTGACTTCTTCTTGGATATTGCGAATCCTAACAGGAGGAGAGTTTCATAACTCTGTAATGAGATAGGAGAAAGCCCTTGCTTTACTAATTCTAGGGAGTGAGGATTGCATTGCATCGGTGGACCAGAACACCCCCCTAGGGGTCTATGACTGTAGTAGGGACTGAAGCAGTTGGGGCGCTTTTTTGTGATATAGCCTACGAGCTATGCAGATGGCCTCAAATTGTATTCTCTACTAAAGTCGTAACCAATGAAGTGAGAACAAAGTGCTCAAGACTGATTGGTGCCTACGAACTTTTAGTTATAAATTTGCAGTAGCATTTTGTACTACCGCAGTCTTTTTGTCACATATTGTGGAGAACTCAAGTACAAGAAGCTTTTATAGTCAATTCGGGAGAGGACAAATTGTACAACAAGCCTATTTGTTGAATACAGATGGAGATCTAATATGTTCCTCAGCATTCTAATCATACCATAACAATTTGCTGGCTTGGATGTCAAAGGTCAGGGAGTTATCAAGCCAGATGTTGAGGCTATTTATGGAGGATTTGAGAGAAGGTGCGCTTCCTAAGGATTCCGGTCAGTTTACTAGAGACCATGCATTAAGATCGTTGACCACCACCATAACTTTGGTTTTGACTCCGTTAAGTTTGAGGCAGCAGTGTGCCATGCAGTTGGCCACTTCCTTTAGGTAGGCTCCCAGAGTGATCCTTTTGCTTGCTTGTCAGGGGTCAGGGAAAATACGAGTTGTGTATCATCAGCATAACTGACAATTGAGAGCTTGAAAGTTTGCACTATGTCAGCCAATTGGCATACATAAAGGTTAAATAATGTGGGGCTTAGGGAAGAGCCCTGATGGACCCCACATTTCAGAGGAAAAACCTCAGAATTGCAAGGGTTGTCACACGCTTGCACACTCCTATCTTAGAAAAAGTAGGAGAGTCAGTGCAAAGCAGGGCTGCCTATTCCTGCACTCTCCAGTCTCTGTCTGAGAGTTGGATGGGTTATGGTGTCAAACGCTGTGCTTATGTCTTATAGTATCACTACAGTCAAACCCCCTTGGTCCAAGATCCTTTTTTATTTCTTCTACTACTATGAGAAGGTCTGTGGTGGAGTCTAAAGCCTGTTAGTGTAGAATAAAAGATCTTGTTATCCTTGAGGAATTGTGTTAAGTTTTGATTCACATGTTTTCCAGTATCATAACCGCACTGACTAGCAGAGAGATTGGTCTATAATTGTCCAATTGCAGTGGATCTAGATTGGATTTCTTTCAGTAGAGGTTTTACCACTGCATGTTTCCAGAGAGGAGGTACAGTCCAACTTCCTTAGATATAGGTTGAGCAGGCCTAATAGTACAGTAAAGATCTAGCTCATCCACTCTACAACACATGGAATGGGGAAGGGTCCAGCAGCAAACCTGATTTTACCTTATCATATAAGGACAGACGATCTTCTCCACTAATAGGTGGAAAAATGTGAGTGGCTCCTTGATGGACTTGATTTGTCCTGAGGTGCTGGAGCTTTGAAGTCCCTACTTCTTGCAGATACGTTGGTGTAAATATTGGTAATCTTTTCCAGAAAACTTTTTTCTGAAGTCATTAAATCGAGCTACTGAGGGTGAAGGTGGAAAGTTGGAGAGTAGGAGGTTTGTGAGAGATTTGACTATTTGAAAGATTTCCCAGGAGGAATTTGAAGCCTTTTCAATTCTAGAAGCATAATAACTGGTTTTAGCATTCTTGGTTTCATAATGATATTTCTTTAATATTTCATTATAGTCTGATTTGCTTTCAGCATCATAAGATTTTCTCGATTTTCTTTCCTTTCTCTTACACTCCTTTTTTGAAATCTGAGCAAAGAGGGTTGAACCATGGGGAATTTTATGTTGTTTGTTAGCTTCAGTCTTTTAAGGGAATGTTCTGGTTGAGGTAGGTAGCAATCCAATTTATGAATTCCCGAGATGACATATGAAGTGGCTTTATATGTGGTGTGGTATATTGAATTCCTAAGGGGAATTTCTTGATTTTAGTGTAAGGCAGGAAAATGCCAACTTTCTAAAAGTGGCATTTTTCAAAATGTCATTTACAAACTGACTGCACCATGAGTTAGGATTTCTCATTCAATTCCAATGACACCAAACATGAAGGGATTACCTGTTCCTATTTCGAAATTGCAGCTTAATAAATGTAATAAGGTAACACCAATACTATCACATGGGAGAGGTAGGCCTTGCAGTAGTGAAAAACACATTTAAGAGTTTTTCACTACCAGGACATGTAACACTTAGAAGTATATGTCCAACTTTTTAAATACAGTGCAACCTATCCTCTGGGCTGTCCAGGGTCCATCTTGGGGGTTACCTGTATGTACTAAAAAGGGAAGGTTTGGGCCTGGCAAAATATTTACTTTGACAAAAGTGGTGAGTGGAACTTGCACCGCTCAAATTGTTCTCTTGTGTTCTATAATTGATTGCCTTTGGCGTGCTACAGTGGAATCACTGTCTGGTCCACACAGCGTGGATTATAACAAAAACTAATGCAAAGCTGCCCCTGTCAGGGGGAAAGACTCCTCTGTGCACTGCTTTGGAGACTATGTAGTCTTGTTCGCTTTTGTGAATTTAATAAAGATCCGTGATACATGGCCACGATGCAACCGAACGGGTTGAATGATAGGATGGAATTCCTATGTTATCTTTAACATGTTTTATTTTCTTGCTGCAATGTTGTTGAATCAGTCACTGTTTTATATATCATGATGTTGTCTATCTTAGTTCAATCCATACATTAATCAGATCTTTTTATCATCATTTTGGTTCATCCATTGCTTAGTATTTACTAGAAATAGTTTTTTTCTAACATTTTCCAGTATTTCACGCACAGTTGACTAACCCCACATTCCCATTTCACCATTCCAATATGGGGACTACTCGTACCACCAGTATTATAGTCCTTCCATAGTGTCCATAAACACACGCGCCGGCTTCAACATCCCGTTTCACTTCTTCACCAAACACCACGCCACGAGCCACACGGAAACACGTATACTCGGCTGAGTTTATTTGCAATCCAGTACGTACCTCATATGAGGACCTACATATGCTCTTACTACCTTAGTATCGATTTTTAAACCCATGCACAAACTTTGATATCGTTGCAGGTTTACCAGGACATATCTGATTTTTCGTGAGTGAACCGCATTGTTTATCTTATTTAAAGCGGCGTTCACACTCACTAGCACGTACGAACGTAAAATCGGGCACTGGATACGATACACATCCTAACATCACCACAATTAACATAAATCACAGTTGTTTAGTCTGTTAGTCACTGTAATGCATGAACTTGAGTATAGACACTGAACAGGAGCATGTTTCACATCCATACACTGATAGTGTTGAACAGTGCATGTCACAGAAGGTACACCGTAACTAGTACCACCGACCTTCTAACAGCGCATTGCGTACCCGTAACACCGAAGAACATCATCATTGACGGGCACTTACTTTCTTTACTTGTAGAGTAATCCCCTGACCGAGGGCTGACACGAAGCCCGAAATGCATTGGGAATAGCGAACAGGGAGGTTGATTTAACGGCAATATTGAAAACTTGATGAAATGCATAAGGATGATATGTTACAACCATGAAGATAATGAGTTGAATCAACAATAAAAAAACTTTTAACTCACACCATTTTGAATACAAAAAACGTTATTAAATTCACAAAAGCGAACAAGACTACATAGTCTCCAAAGCAGTGCACAGAGGAGTCTTCCCCCCTGACAGGGGCAGCTTTGCAAAAGATTTACTTTACCAGGTGGAATTGGCAGTTTAAAACTGCACACAGGCTCTACAATGGTAAACCTGAGACATGCTTAAATGGGTGGGTGGCATAATATGTGCTACAGGTCCACTAGTAGCATTTAATTTACAAGCCCTGGATATATGTAGTACCACTTTACTAGGGACTTATAAGTAAATTAAGTATGCCACTTGGGTATAAGCCAAAGTTATCATGTTTTTCAAGGAGGGAGGACGTGCACCTTAGCACTGGTTAGCAGTGGTAAATGGCACAGAGTCCTAAGGCCAGCAAAAACCAATTCAGCAAAAAGTATTTTTGGATTTTGCTGTAGCACAGATCCATGTGCAGTGGAGTGCTTCACAGAGAACGCTTCTATACTGGAGCAGACATATCTTTTATAAGGAATGCTGTACGTAGAAGTAATGGGTGTTTAGAGCCTTTTTCAGGCTAGGTGAGAGAGGGGCATGGAATTTGAAAGTGAGGGACTGCTATAAAGCACATACTTTACAGTTGTCTTTTATGCTTGCACTATATATTTACAAATGCGTGCACACATTATATTTCATATCTAACACATATTTTGATTTCATTTCACACATTAACAATTTCTGACAAGATGAGATAACATGATTTTCCAGTTTCACAATCACTTTGTTTCTACTGATATTTATATTTTGCTTTCTTTCCCAAAGACACGGGAATTATGCGATATTGTAAGGGCTGCATTTGCTTCTAAACCCTAGATTGAATACAACTGCAACATAGTTTACAACCTGTGCAAAACTTCTACATAGTTCTACATAGATAAAGGCTAACAGTCTGGGGTTGACCCTGCACATAGGACCAGGTCCAACAGGAGTGCATCTGTTTCTTGCTTTCTCTCCCAGCTTTTCTTCTGCTGCCTGTTTTCCTTCAGCAGGATCTCTTTTTTTTTTTTTAAACAATTTTTATTAAATCGTTCTTACGGTATTGCATTGATAGTATATACACATGACAGACAGATATACATGTAACATTATGTCTTTCGTTCTTTTCTACAGTGTTCACAAGTCAAATTAATAAGTATGAAAAACAGTTTGTGTTCCTCTCGTTCCCATCGGTAATACATTCGGTGAGGAGCCTTTAACCCCTTCTCCTCATATGCTGGTATCTTATTCAACTTCCTCCACCTGGGGGGGTTCGCATATGTTGCCCCTATAACTGTTCCACCCTCCACAAACTTTTGCCAATTTTTTCGGACATCCTCGGTGAGTATAGACTGATTTTTCCACCTCCATTGCCGCGTCCATATCTTTACACCATATGCTGAGAGTAGGGCAGGCCCTCGATCCCCAGCGCTGCGCGATGTTACGTTTAGCTATCGTCATGCCTAATGTCACCCAATCCTGGGCCATCCGGTGAGATCCGTGGGTTCCCAAATGTTGAGCAAGCAGCATCTTGGATCTGGTAATAGCGTGATATGTGTAACCTGAGAAATGTTTTGCCTCACCGCCGCCCAGTAAGAGACAACTCTGGGACACTGCCAGATAGTATGGAAGTGTGTACCTATTTCACTGCATTGTCTAAGGCAGAGTGATGTGTCTGTGCAGTGAATTTTGTGGAGGAGTGCTCTAGTGTATCAGGTGCGGTGTAAAATTTTAGGTTGCACCAGCCTCAACCTCGAAGGGATTGCTGCCTCTCTAGGAGACGCAAGTGTCTCCCGCCAGTCAGCCTCCTCGATATCCCCTTGATCGCATTCCCATGTAACCTTCAGTGTTAATGTGGGATCCGAGTAGTTGTTAATGATCTTGCGATAGGTCAGTGAGTTCGCTTATGTGTGCAGGTGATCCATTAAAAGTCTATCCTCCAGTGGTGAGGATTCTTCAGGTCTTGTCCCTGGCGGTAATATGGATTGGAGTGCATGCTTAATTTGCAAATATCTAAACTGTTCAGTCTGTGGTAAGCCATAGGTGGCCTGTAAGTGAGCAAAGGTGACCATTTCCCCCTTCTGCCACAGGTCACCTACTGTGGATATACCTATTAGGTCCCATTTGCGGTAGCCTTTGGTGTTGCTCAGCATCCTAAGTTTCTTTGTGTCCCATAGCGGTGTCGCTTGCGTCACCACGCCTTCCCAGCCCAATGCCCTCTGCGCCTCAAACCATATGTGTAGTGTATGCGACGTTGGACCTGTTACGTTGTGCCTCTTCTTTTTATTGTACAGTGCTCCCATGATTCCCGATGGGGCCAATAAGGGTCTGTCTAACCGAAACGCTGGATCTTCTTGGGGGATGTGGAGCCATTGATTGATAGCCGCGAGCTGGGACGCCCAATAGTAAACTTTGATGTCTGGGAGAGATATTCCTCCATCGTACCACTTCTGGTTTGTTTATGCAGTAAGGTCGTCACTTCCGCATTAATCGCTGCGAAGTAGGCCGCGGGGACAGGGAACGGTGTATTCTGCAGTGCATACAAGAACCCAGGCTCTCTTTCTATTTCCCTCCCTTATACTCCCTGCCGTGTTCCCAGGTCTGCTTTGTTGTTAATTTTTTATAATTATTATTGTCTACTTTTATGAGAGCTCGGCAGCTGCAAAGCGCTGCCAGACTGCTTGCTTCCCTCTTTTGTTCTGCCACACATTTTGTTTTTAATGTTTTTTCAACATTCATTTTCCATTCTAACGTGGACATCCACCATGTTAGAAAGGTAAATGAAACAACAAAATGACTGTTCTGCATCATGATGCATACACATGCATGTGTCATGATGGATTTGGGCACCTTCATCATGACACACGTGCACGCGCCATGACACACAAACACATGCGGATTGTGATACATGAGTACGCATCAGAGACCATGTTAGAATGGTTTTTCTTTAGAGAAAACCCATTGCGAGATTTCTAGCTATGCATGTGCGTGCATTATTATGTATGTGTTCACATGCAAACAGCAACGAAAAAAGCATTCTCAAATAGCTTGGACTTACAGCGGCAAGATCTATTGCCTTTGCAAATGTTTGTTATACAAAGGCCCTCGTTTAGGGCACGGCAGACCCTATTTACAGTTTCTCGCCCAGCTAGCGCGGGTTTTACTGGAGTCACAGATTGGCCTGTCTAATGAATGGTATTTCGGCAGGTTGCTCTTTGCCAAAAACGTAGGGCCCGATCACAGAAGTTAGGATTTTGTCTTAAGTTTGTCTTACGAAAGACTTAAGACAGACTTAAGTTAGGATTTTGTCTTAAGTCTGTCTTAAGTCTGTTTTAAGACAAACTTAAGACAAAATCCTAACTTCTGTGAATACCAAAATTAGTAAGTTTAGGATTTTGTCTTAAGTTAGTTCTGTGAATCGGGCCCTTTGATTTGCTACCAAACCATGTCCAGGGTACAGCGACCACCATCCCTGGGTTTGCATTCCCAAATGGAAAGTTGTTTTCTCAAAGCAGCTCGAGCTCCTTAAAAGAACCGCTGCTGCTTTAGAAATGTAAAAGTTTTACATTAGGGAAACAGCAGGAAGAGCAGGCAGTGGACTGGACCACTGACTGCTCCCCCTAAGACTGCCCTCGCCATCTGCTTTGAATGTCCAATGGAAGGCTTGCAACTAGAATTGCAAACCATTGATACACGCCAGACAGAACCGCAGTTTCAAAGAAACGCCCCTTCCATTAGGGTGATCAACCGTCCGTATATTTCACGGACAGTCCGTAATTTGGACCTCACGTCCGTTGTCCGTGAGGAAACCTTTTACGGACGCCTTTTGTCCGTAATTTTGGCCATCACAGGGAGCAGCGCTGCTCCCCTGTGAGAGGCCTCACCTTCCTGATGGGGCGCCTCGCGCTCCTCCTCGAGCAAAAGTGCAGCCCCTCCCCGCCCATTGTAATTCTGTATGGGGCTGATGATTGCCACATACAGAATGTCAATGGGGCAGTCTGGGCTGGTAAATCATGTGGCGGCCTCCTCAGACCTCCTCATGCCTCGGTGTACAGCAGGACGTTCTGTAAAATAAAAGGCAAAACGCTAATGCTGCAACTTTAGCAACGTAAGAACACAGTTAATATAAAGAAGCCTGTAAATTAAGTTAAAAAGAACGGGTTATCGTTCTTTCACTGTCTCATCATTTTTTAACTGAAGTATTTTCAATATTATGTCCAACAAAGCCATGGTTGCTGCTTTTTTTATTTTAAGCAACTAACAACCATCGACAAAGCCAAAAGTTCTGGTTTTTGTTGGTGTAATGATACTTGCTGTATTATATATCTGGATGCAATGACAGAAACAACATAATACCAGTCGGGCGGAACACTACACTAGCGCTGATTTTTAGCCTAGGTGTTTTAAATTACGCCCTTAATTACATTGAACAGCCCCTTTGAAGAGACCCCCCCAGTTTTTACACCACTTCAAGCCCTGGAAACAACACCATGTCACAGTCACCTCACATCCTGGCACTGTGCATCATGTGTGACTCATGACTCCTACGTTTTCAGACTGCCTATGTGCAGGGGCATAGTGAACTTAAACGCCCCCCACCCCACCCCTTGCTTTAGGAACTACAGCGAGGGTGAAGTTCTTCATGGGCCTCTTCTGTCTGCAACTCTGTAGACAAAGGCTCAGCTCATAATGTGAAAAGGTGGGTGAGTAAATAAGTGAAGGAATGTGTGAATGGCTGGATGGATGACTGAAAGGATGAATGGATGAACGAAAGGGTGAATGGATAGATAAAAGAAAGGATGGATGGATGAGTGGAAGTATGGATGAGGGAAAAGGTAAATAGATGGATGTATGGGTGGAAGGGTAGATGGATGGGTAAAAGGGTGGATGGGTGTATTAAAGGATGGATGGATGAGTGAAAGGTTAGATGATGGGCGAGTGAATGGGTGGATAGATGAGTGAAAGGATGGATGGATTGAATTGATAAGTGAAATGGTGAATGTATGGATGGATGAGTGAAAGGGGTAGATGGGCAAAAGGATGAATAGATGAGTGAAGAAGTGAAAGGGTGGACGGATGAGAGAACGGATGGATGGATGAGTGAAAGGATGGATGAGTAATAGGATCAATGGATGGAATAAATGAATGGATGAGTAGATGGATGGGTGGATGATGGATGGATGGATGGATAAGTGAAAGGGGGATGGAGCGAGAAAGGGAGGATGAATGACTGAAAGGGTGAATGGGTAGAAGGATAAGTGACTGGGTGGATGAATGAGTAAATGAATGAATGAATGTCTGAATGTATGAAAGGGTAAATGGCTGGATGGATGAGTGAATAGATGGATGGGTGAAAGAGTGGATGGATGACTGTACGGATGGATGGGGTGAAAGGGTGGATAGATGAATAATGGATGGATGACTGAAAGGGTGGATGGAGGGATGAATGAGTGTAATGATGGATGGAAGGATATATGGTGGATAGGTTTGCAAATGGTTGAATATGTTTGGATATAAATGGGCACATAGATGAAAGGACAGAATGAAGGGTGAAAGACTGAATAATAGATAAAAGAATGATTACAACTTGTAGCACCCATTATCTTAAGTAGCATTTCCTATACATTGACTTTCACGTTAATATGAGTCATTGTCTCTACATAATGTGTGTGATGTAACACACTCCGACACCATCCCCTACATAATTGGGATGAGTAACACTATAAGAGAAATTAAATACACATGAGAGATGGTCTAAGTGAAGATGAGTGGCACCATTGAAGGGTGATAGCAAGGCAGGACAGGCCAGACCGGGCATCGGGTGTTTCCCTGGGAGGCTGGAAAGGGTGGGGGGCGGTTTTGTTACTGGGGGCTGGCACTGCAAAGTTCCTTATATATCCAGTAGTTTTCAATCAAGAATAAAAGCGGGTTCACTTATATTCAGGTGTGGTTCACCATTGTCTGGTGATTAATGTACCTGCTAGAGCGAGATGCGAATTTTGAATTGTCTAAGGCAGCAAGCTGCAGCCATACTGAAAAACCGTGAAGTTCACGATTGTCTCAACCTAATATAAACCTATTTTGACTTGTACTTAGATGGTTGTCTATTTACTTACATATATACTATTGCACGACCATCTCTGACGTATCTGTAAAACGTACCTTTTGTCCCGAAGTTTTGTCCTGAGTTTTGACCTTTTGTACTGAATTTTTGTCCTGAATTTTGACCCTTTGTCCTGAATTTTTACACTCACTGTCCTGAATTTGCACCTATGTCAGTTGGTCACCCTACCTTCCATTCCCCATACAAACTGTCATTCAGGTCGGGTTGCAAAACCCATGGGTCATGAAATGTCTTTTGTGCACTGCAAATGGCTTTTTTGCAATCACAAACACCGTGATTTTGTGATTCAAAGGGTTTGATATCGCAAAATTGCTACGTACGTTTGGGACCCAAAACGCCTGAATTCTACTGTGCTCACCACACTGACACCTAGTGGACACTTCTTGTCATTATGTTTGATTCATATGATTGCACTGTGTGTGCCTCACAGTATTGAGCACAATCTGCCCTATGTTCATGTTTATGTTATTTTTGTTTTGCCAGTATTTTGACTCACCGGAAGCTGCAGACCTTTCTTTCCTTACACCACGCTCGACGAGCTCCCTGCCTTGCTGCCCTTCCAGACAGGACACGGTCCTGAGGCCACGCTGCTCTGCTGTCCTGTTGCCGTTCCCCCCCGCCGCAAGCGCCGCAGGTCATCAGGCGCAGCCGCAGAGCGGGGGGAATGCTGCACTACTACACCCAGTAGCCCTCAGCTGGCCACGCCCCTAAACGCGCCCGGAGGCGCTTGAAAAGGGCATCGTTTCTACCGCCTCGCGGGATGCGCGCGGGCGGTCGCTGGGCTGAGCCCGGGCAGAGGGTGGGCCGTCTGCGGCAGTCAGAGGTCGACTGAGGTTGGGTTGGGCCACCCCTCTTTCAAGTGAGATCCAGAGTACACTGTATTATCATTTGTCATTTCGGGGTTTGTTGGGAATCCCATATATATATAGTGGGTTTGGCGTTCTGGTATCTCTATAGGTCTGACTGTTTGCATTAGATTTTGGGTTGCTTTGACTACAAAAATGACTTTGAGATCTGGTAAAGAGAGACTGGTACAGGTCACCACTTCGAACGGGGTGTTTACTGGCACTATTGACCATTTCTTTAAACGGACTACTTGTATCCCAGAAAAACGTCTATCTATTGATCTGGTCACTGGGAAACGGTCTTCGCTTGGGAAAATAGGGCAGGCAGAATCCCCAGTTCCACTATCCCAACTAGACACTAGTGAAAAAAATGGATTACTTTAGACACGGTGCTGGTAGATCAGGAGCCAGATGACACTCCTATAGCTTTAGATGCATCATCGAGTAGGGGCCATATGTATCAAAGGGTTTTGCCCATTCTGTGTCTAAGGGGAAATGTGTTGATACATATGGCTCTAGTTCCCTTTACAATAATCTAGTGAATATCGATATTGATGACAATGAAACTTCAGGTCTTGTTTCCAATCCTGAGATTAAAAACCCACCCCAAAAAGAATCTTACACATCAGGACCTAGTAAAAGGAAACAGAAAGAGAAAACTCAGAAGGTGGGTATCGCGAAGGCTTCAAAAAGTAACTGTAATACAGCATCTACAGTAAACATAGCAGCACCCCTGTCCATCTCCCCTACAAATACCACTAATCATCCCCCGTCAAATAATGCAGATGATATTCTCTTGGGTAAGATAGAATTTGTGGTAAAATCCCTACTGTTACCAGTACTTGAACGGACGAGGTTGCTAAATGATAAAATGGACCAGATGGAGGCATTATTGAGAGATAACATGGAGACTATGAAACAGTTAACAAAACCCCCTGCACCTATAGGTGATGCCATTCCTGGAAGTCAGAAACAACCTGCAAATAATACAGGAGGGTCAGGGCAGTTGGCCAAAGCAGCACCATTACCATCATTATTGCCATCCCGAGAAGTGCAGCTAAAACAGGCAAAAAATAGGAATGAGGATAATCTAGGTAAAGATAAGCTTCCTAAGGAAGTCGTACCATCTAAACCCCAGCTCGCTTCCAGCAGGCCAGTAAAAACTACCCGCCTAATGGAACAAGATAATCCGACTAGGAAAAATGTTCATCCCAAACCACCATATGTTAATCTGCCACCAGAGTCCGTACCATATACCATCATCCTAACGGGAGTGGTCCCTTTGGAGGAGGGGAAAGTAGAATCACATCGGGAACTATATAATAAAGTAAATTTTTGGCTCAATAAGAACAGGCCACTTCCATCCATGTCCAAAACAGAGATCCTCAATGTAAGAAGAGTAGCCTGGGTGGGCCACGCTCAAAAGGATCTCGAGGGGGACTGCATTATCGTTAGTTTCAGTGACCCTTGGGTGGTAGATCTCATTCACAGAAAACCAAAGTTTGGAAAAGTGGGGGATGTCCAAACGATAATGTTGCACTATTTTTATCCTCAATTAGGAATATCCAGAAACCCTCCCTTTCTAACACCATCTTACCACAATAGCGGACCGAGAGGGAGACATCCCCATGACTTGGCTACATATCCTTTGTTCTACCACCAACTCTCGAATCGGTATGCTCCCCTTTGTGGCCTGGAAGGGGTTAATTGACTCTCCTATGTTCCAAAAGATAACTATAGAGTGACCAAAACATCTAGCAGTTTGGAGGATTTAAACTCCTCTCATACACCAGGGGAGGTTAGCCGCACCCAAAAATCGGCTAGCCGTGAGATTGTAACTAAGGTGGGATCTAAAGGGAATGGATCCGAAACTGGGCTGTTGAATGGCGAAAGAGGAAGGGGGCATCAAGATCCTCACATATATGTCCCTACGAAACAGGAGCACATTATAAAGATAGCCTCATGGAATATCGCTGGGTTGAAGGGGAGATTAGATGGAGCAGAATGGGGGGTTTTCATAGACCAACATGACATTATAATATTCCAAGAAAGCTGGGCAATTGATGCTGTATTTCGTATTGGTTATCTCACTTTCCACAAACCTGCTATCAAGGGGAAAAAGGGAAGACCATCAGGTGGGTTGGTAATATGGATTAGACAATCCTTAGGTTACAGGATATTGGAATTGTTAGTCCAAAATAATGATATCCTGGGTTTAAAACGTCAGAGAGAAAATCACCAGGAACTATTTATAATTAATATCTATGCTAGAGGCCTACCAGGAGGGAAGAGCCCAGCAATCATAGACGACTTAGATCGTATATTGGACTGTATTGGGAGGGACAAGTGCATCGTGGTGGCAGGAGATCTAAACTGCACCTTTGAACCCCTGTCTAGTGAGGGAGATGACTGTTATGGGGAGGTTGACCATTTATGGAATGTCCCAAATCTTGCCATAAAACCTATCAAAAAGGTCACTGAGGCAGCTCTTCAGTGGCCGGGTCTGTGCTTGGAGTGGGGCTTAAGAGCAGTTAATGGACGTGCTAAGTCGGATAGGACGGGACAGGTTACTTTTGATAATGGTTCCAACTCAAGTAGAATCGATTATTTCTTAATCAAACTAGAGTTTTGGTCACTGGTAGAGGACATAGAAATTTTACAGAGGCCAGAAAGTGATCACAACCCCCTGGTGTTAAACCTGAAAGTAGAAGAGGGTTCAGTTAGTTCCAATGCTACAAACTGTATTAAAGCAGAGACCCATTTAACTAATGACTGCCGAAGGGTTCGTTGGTGCAGAGTTCTGGATGACTCAGTCACCCTTAATAAAATTTCCAACGAAGTGTCAAATTCGGTAAAACAGTCCAAGTTAGTAATTGGTGACTTAGGTCTAGTCGAGCAGATTAGCTCTATACATGAGCATTTGTTTGATAAAATAAAAACCTTTTTTACAAAGTCGGGGAAATCTGGGAAAATGGGTGGAGATCCTTCTGATACTAAATAGTACGATAAAACCTGTCGTAAAGCCCATAGTTCTCTGATTAGTGCAATTAAAACTAGGAATATATCAATGATTAAAGCGGAGAGGTTTACAAGAGGGTCCAAGAGTCCAAAAGAATGCGAAGCAAATATGGGATGACCGTCGCTGGCAGGACCTGTATGAGGCAAGTTTGTCCTCTAACCAGATTAAATTCTGGCAGGTCGTGAAATGGGGCGGGCCCAGGGACTCGCAAACACCAGCTAATCATGTCTCTGTAGAGGATTGGGTGGAGCACTACTCATCCCAGTTCTGTGGGTTGGCGAGGGTATCGAAAGAAGCGGAGAGAGGTTTGTCTTCTATACCCAAATCTATAAGTTTGCCTGTAGTGTTTGAAAATATTGAGGCGGAGAAGGCATTAAAATTGGTCCAAGCAGGTAAAGCGCCCGGGATGGACTGCATTCCTGCCGATCTCTTTAAATACGATCAGTGCAACTGGGTCCCATATATAACAACCTTAACTAATGCTATTGCCAATGGAGCTAGGATACCCGAGTCTTGGAAAGGGGCTGAAATCCTCCCTGTTTTTTTAAAAAAGGAGATAAGTCACTACCTGGGAATTATCGCCCCATCTGCCTCATAGATGCCCTGCAAAAGGTTATAGCAAGAATGCTCCTGGGTAAAATACAGGCTTGGATGAATGAGGAAAATATTCTATCCCCGATGCAAGCTGGCTTCAGGACAAGCACCAGCACAATCGACCAAGTATTCAGATTTGTTCTGATATACTGGAAGATTGTGTACCTAGGTGGGGGCACTATCTATGCAGCATTCGTGGACCTTAAATCCGCGTTCGACCTTGTCTCTAGAGAGAAGCTGTGGGTTGCTCTGAGTAAAATGGGAATGCCACCAGAACTTTTGGAGTTCACCATAAGATTACATGAGAATTATTTTGCCAGAGTAAGATGGGGTAGGCAGGGACAGGTGACAGAGATTCCCTGTGACTCGTGGAGTAAGGCAGGGATGTGTTCTGGCACCAACCCTGTTTCTTTTATTTATAAACCAGGGAGAAAGTTTCCCCTACTCATTTTTGCCGACGACACGCTGATATTGGCAAAAACTCAAACGGGGTTACAGACTGCAATTAATAAATTTGTGGACTTTTGTAAAAATAATGACCCAGAGATCAATGTGTCCAAAACAAAATATATGGTCTTAACGAAAAATAAACCACAACGGAGTGAAGTTAGCATGAATGGTACCAAATTAGAACAGGTTGGTGTCATGACTTACTTAGGGGTGGTTATTGATTACCGGTTAAGATGGAAGGCACAGATTGAGGCTCTCTGTTTAAAACTTGCTCGTCTAACAGGCTGTCTAATAAAGGAGCAACGATGTTCGCAAACTAAAAGGATATTGCCAGCTTTAAAAATCTATAATGCAAAAATAAGTTCCGCTATCCTTTATGGGGCTGATCTATGGAGTTTTGTGGACCTTGCACCCTTGGTAAAAATCCAAAAGAAGTTTTTACGCAGCCTGGTTGGACTGCCACAATCATCCCCTACCCTCCCCCTACTGTTAGTTATGGGTTGTCACTCTATCAGAGATCTAGCACGATACAGGATGGTTGCTCTGTGGAGACGAATATGGTCTACCCCAGAACTGGCCCTATTTGCTAACGAAATCTTGGACTTGAGATGAATTATAGGCTCAGGAAACATTCCGTGGTTTCGAGATGTTAAGTCCATTCTGTTAAATATGGGCTTGACTTTACAATGGGCAGACCCTGGGAACAGTGTTTTTCCGCCAAAAAAAGAATTTAAATCATTATATTGGGCGACTGTGAAAGAACAACATGTTTTGTCGTCCCAGTCCTCAAATCGGACTGGTCTTTTTTGCTCCTTAAGTTTGAGATGCATGTAGAGCCCTACTGGGACTGTATTACTAAAAGCTTAGATAGAAAACTCTATTATCAGTTCAGAGTTGGTACACTACCGGTAAGGGCATACACACATAAATGGCGAGGTCAACAAAACGAGTTCTGTCCATGGTGCACTGGGGAGAAGGAATCCATTAGCCACACTTTCTTTGTATGCCCAGCCTATTCTGCCCCGCGTCGTAAATGGATTAAGCCCATCTGTAGGAAGATTAACACGCGGGTGTGTATGGAAGCCCTCTGGGTTTTAAAATCTAATACCTCAGAGTGTGTGACCATATGCGTGGCTAAATTTCTGGGGTTGGCATGGATTCTAAGAGGTAGGCACCCACTTGTTTCGTAACATGAGGAAGTTTTAAAAGTTTTATCTTTGAAAGATTTTCTGAACGTCTTTGTGAATATATTTAATTCAGTTTTACTGGTTCTAAGATGTTTTTAGACTGTTAAATTATTGATGAACTGGTTTTATTTAACTACGTTGGATTTGTGATGGAACTGAGGATATTATGTAAAAACTTTTTATATTGTTAAATCAATTTATGAACCGAAATCTTATGAATTATGGATGTATTTTATCTGATGTCTTTTATGATGTAAAAATCGAAATAAAGACGTATGAAATCTGAAATCTGTTATTTTTGTTTTTTGCTGTAGCACAGATCCATGTGCAGGGGAGTACTTCATAGAGAACACGTCTATCCTGGAGGAGGTGTAAGAAGTGCTGTACGTAGAAGTAAAGGGTGTTTAGAGCCATCTTCAGGCCAGATGTGAGAGGACATGAAATTGGGGCACTGCTAGAAAGCACATACTTAACAGCTGTCTTTTACATGTTTGCGCTACATTTAGGAATGCGTGCACACATTATATTTCATACTTACACATATTTTCAATTAATTACACACATTAACGATTTCTGACAAGACGAGAAAACAGTATTTTCCAGTCTCACAATCACTTTGTTTCTACTGATATTCATATTTTTCTTTCTCCCCCAAAGACACAAGAATTATGCGATTTTGTAAGAGCTGTATTTGCTTCTAAACCCAAGATTTAATACAACTGCAACACAATCCGCAACCTGTGTTCTACACAGTAAGGAAAAAAGTGCTCAGAGCTCATAATGACACAAAAATACTAAATACTCTGCACGTGGAGAATTATGTTTTCTTTTCTAAAACAAAGGGGCATGTTCACCTTTTACCTTTTGATAAGTGCAATAGTGGATTAAAAAGTTTATCATTTAACCCAGACAAAGTTAATATCCCTAACCGATTGACTGGGGAAAGACTTTTGTAACCAGCAAGCATTGGCAAAGCCAATAGGCCTCGCCTATAAAAGTGCTATTTGCCTTGCCAATGGGGTTTAACCCTGTTGTACACCAGCATGCCTAAATGTTAGTAGTGTGTTGGAGGGTGGTATGGAGTGGAGATTCATATAATGGACTATTGTGGATTGCTGTGTTTTAGAGTGGAGCAGAGTGGAGTGGCGTAGAGTGGAGTCTCATGGGGGGGGGGTGGAATGGGATGGGGTGACGTTGAGTGGCAAAGAGAGTCATACAGTGGTGTAAAGTGTCATGGAGTGGCTTAGAATGGAGTGGAGTAGAGTAGAGCGATTTATGGCTTTACAACGTATAATTTTACAACGCATACCATTACAACGCGATTTTTACAACGCAGGATCCATTACAATGCATGCCTTTACAACGCATGACATTACATAGCAGATGCTATTACAACGCATGCCATTACAACGTAAGTATAGGTAAGTATATCTTTTAAAAAAATTGTAATTAATTTAATTTAATTAATTTAATTTATTTAAATTCTTTTTTTTTTAAACTGAACCCTAAAAATACCCCTGTACCCCATAACCTAAACCTAACCCTGAACCCTAAAAATACCCCTGTACCCCAAAACCCAAACCTAGCCCTGAACCCTAAAAATACCCCTTTACCCCATAACACAAACCTAGCCCTGAACCCTAAAAATACCCCTGTACCCCATAACCCAAACCTAGCCCTGAACCCTAAAAATACCCCTGTACCCCAAAACCCAAACCTAGCCCTGAACCCTAAAAATACCCCTGTACCCCATAACCCAAACCTAGCCCTGAACCCTAAAAATACCCCTGTACCCCAAAACCCAAACCTAGCCCTGAACCCTAAAAATATCCCTGTACTCCATAACCCAAACCTAGCCCTGAACCCTAAAAATACCTCTGTACCCCATAACCCAAACCTAGCCCTGAACCCTAAAAATACCCGAACACCTCAAAACATATACCTCAGTACGTCAAAACATATACTCCTATACTCATACTTATTTTTTTAAATTACTTAAATTAATATATTTAATTTATTTTATAAAAATACATGAATTAAAATATGTATTTATTTTTAATATTAATTAAATTAATTAAATAATGTTAAATAAAATATAAAATAAAATTATATACTTACGTTGTAATGGCATGCGTTGTAATAGCATCTGCTATGTAATGTCATACGTTGTAAAGGCATGCGTTGTAATGGATCCTGCATTGTAAAAGTTGTGATGTAATGGTAGTGCGTTGTAAAAGTTGCGTTGTAACGGGTGTTTCCCAAGTAGAGTGAAGTGTTGTGGAATGGCATAGAGGGCGTAGAGTCGAGTGGTGTAGAGTGGCATAGAGTGTTGTGGGGTGTTGTGAAGAGTCATGAAGGAAGTAGGGTAGAGTGGAGTATTTATTTATTTATTTAAGAGATTTAAGAGATTTATTGAGCGCACAAATACCCGTGAGTGTCACGGCGCTGTGGATCATGCTATGAGGGTTAAGACTGTCTATAGATTAAAGAGCCATGTTTTTATTTGCCTCCTGAATGTAAGTAAAGATGTGATAGTCTTGATTTGGGGTGGAAGGCTATTCCAAAGTCTGATGGTGGCAACTAAGAAGGTCATCACGAACCAGTTAGAAGGAAGGTCCAAGGGAAAGTTTAAAGACCACTCACAGTCACGTTCCCCCAACAAACTGTATATAACCTCAAAAGTAACTGTGGGTCTATCTGTGCTCTCTGCTGCGCGCTGTCTGAGTCACAACTCAAATAACAAAAAGGTGAACTACCAAAGTGAAATATACCTCAGTACGTCAAAACATATACTCCTATACTCATACTTATTTTTTTAAATTACTTAAATTAATATATTTAATTTATTTTATAAAAATACATGAATTAAAATATGTGTTTATTTTTAATATTAATTAAATTAATTAAATAATGTTAAATAAAATATAAAATAAAATTATATACTTACCTATACTTACGTTGTAATGGCATGCGTTGTAATAGCATCTGCTATGTAATGTCATACGTTGTAAAGGCATGCGTTGTAATGGATCCTGCATTGTAAAAGTTGTGATGTAATGGTAGTGCGTTGTAAAAGTTGCGTTGTAACGGGTGTTTCCCAAGTAGAGTGAAGTGTTGTGGAATGGCATAGAGGGCGTAGAGTCGAGTGGTGTAGAGTGGCATAGAGTGTTGTGGGGTGTTGTGAAGAGTCATGAAGGAAGTAGGGTAGAGTGGAGTATTTATTTATTTATTTAAGAGATTTAAGAGATTTATTGAGCGCACAAATACCCGTGAGTGTCACGGCGCTGTGGATCATGCTATGAGGGTTAAGACTGTCTATAGATTAAAGAGCCATGTTTTTATTTGCCTCCTGAATGTAAGTAAAGATGTGATAGTCTTGATTTGGGGTGGAAGGCTATTCCAAAGTCTGATGGTGGCAACTAAGAAGGTCATCACGAACCAGTTAGAAGGAAGGTCCAAGGGAAAGTTTAAAGACCACTCACAGTCACGTTCCCCCAACAAACTGTATATAACCTCAAAAGTAACTGTGGGTCTATCTGTGCTCTCTGCTGCGCGCTGTCTGAGTCACAACTCAAATAACAAAAAGGTGAACTACCAAAGTGAAATAAGTAACACATCAGTTATCGATCGGTTCCGCCCTTATCATCATCTGGGCCTCCTCACACCGAGGAGGAAAATCCTATAACCACTTAGGATCTAAAAGTGGATACCCTAGTGTGTTTAAGGGTATAAGGCTAGTAACCTGAAACTGAGAAAGCAGTGAGTGTAAATAAACCATCCTCCTACCAATAAGTAAAAAGGAGGATCAATACCTGTCAAGGGGCTTCCATTTCATTTGAAAACACGTATAGTAACACTTTTTATTTTACTTTTCCTTTGGTGAAGCAGTAGCGAGATGTGGTCCTGATGAATGCAGCAGGGCACCTATCTGGGGCCATAGTCTGCAGAAACATGTCATGTCGACCGTTAAGATCTAAGTAGTAGTTATTTGTTCAATCTACTACATCCCTGCACTGATATTTTTAAACTTTGGAAACATAGGTGATACCTAATAAAGTTTTTCTCCCCTAGTTCTCCAATTTTATATTCCTTCACGTTTTTGCACATTTATTTTTGCTTATTTACACGCACTGCTTTCTCAGTTATCGTTTCAGGTTACTAGCCTTATACCCTTAAACACACTAGGGTATCCACTTTTTAGATCCTAAGTGGTTATAGGATTTTCCTCCTCGGTGTCAGGGGGCCCTGATGATGATAAGGGCGGAACCGATCGATAACTGATGGGTACTTTTCACAATTGTTGAGGTATTCTGTGTTACTTATTTCACTTTGATAGTTCACCTTTTTAGGTCTCGCCTGGCGATGCGCATGCGCATCGAGCAAGCGAGACTATGGTGGCTTATCCACTCTTTATCCAACTTGCAAGGAATCGTGGCGATTCCTTGCAGTGCCCGTGACTTTTAAGCTCAATGCGCATGCGCATTGAGCTTAAAAGCGCATGCACATGCCCCCAGCCGCCTGCCTTGCCTACTCTCCCAGCTGGTGCCGCTCCACCCCCTGCGGCATCAAAGGCTTTCACGGCCGGCCGGCAATGCTTTCAGTTTCACGACCGGCCGGCCGTGTGAAGTGCATTTCAAAGCCCGCTCTCCCTGCTCCGCCCCCTGCTCCGGCCGAGACGCATTTCTCCTCCCTCCTCCCCCCTCCCCCTGCACCCTCAGTGGGCTGAAGAATTGCCAGAATGCAATATCACAGGCTTAGCTCTTGTTTAAGTTGGTAGTTCTCGTGGTGATTGGCTTGTGTGGTAGGTTTAAATAATCTTACCCTTATCGCACACCCATGTCTGGTTTAAAGACTGCGTTGCTTGCAGTTTGCGCCTTTCCCCGTCAGCCCAAGAACAGTCGTGCTGCCATACTGACACCCGCCAGGTTGTGCTGGCTTGTATCCGGTCCGGTGCAATCCTTTTATTAATGACCCTTTGGTGGTACTCAGAAGCGTTCGTCCTCAGCCCCTCGTATCTAGTTAATAATCCGCTCTTTGCGAGCTTCTCCTCCGTGTGCTTGTCCTCCCCATTACCACTCGTACCACTCATTCCACTCCTTCGAATTTCTCTTCAACTCTTCTATGCATCCATCTCACTCCTGCCTCCCTGCTGTCTTAGCCTACCACTCCGTCATTCAAAATCTACTCTTAAGGACAGTCTGCTCTACTATTCCGGTAAAGCCTACCTGGACTCACATGTGTGGGTTCTGGTGTTTTTCCCCTCGATATGTTCAACTTCTAAACACAAGCTGTTGCATGCCTTTGTTTAACATTGTTGCTGAGAACATGACCTCGCTCATACGGTTCACGTTTAGGATACTACTTCTGGCTTAAGCACCATCAGGACATAGTATCACCGAGTGTTCGATTTTCTAAACCTCTCCTTGCCCTTTATGTAGATCCTTAATTGTGTTAAAAGCTGCTCGCGTTATGCACAGTCCCGAATAAAATGTTATAAGATACATGCATTAAAAGTTTCAAAATCCCTTAAAGATACATGATAGTTTTGCACAAGTGAAATGTCGGCATTAGGGCTACTAGAATTAGTGGCTTAAATCTATTTTAGTACTGTAGCCGCTGACACTTTAGTCGCTGGCCAGATGGTGGTTGTATTAGACGTTACAAGCAGTTTTTAAATGGGGGTGGGTAAATTCAGTGATGACACCTTCTTTTTGTAGTGGCTGCAGGCCGCCATTGTATACTGTTTTTGTGCTTTTTATACTTCTACAACATGAAGATCGAAAAAAATAACTTTTCTTTACTGCAACAGCCAGGCATATGCTCTTTTGTGTGTAATGGTTGCATCTGCGGGTATTATTTTTAGCCCGTTGTGGAAACTGATGACTACATATAGACCTCGATAAGACCCTTTCGCGTTTAAAATAGTTTACCATTTGAGTTTGAGATGCTAATTATTTGCCTAAGATTATTCTCGTCCTATCAAAACATAAAGCACTAGTCCGCAATTTATAACACGTATATTGTGCAACACTTCCATGACATTTTTAAAGTAACTATGCTGATTTTCCTGGCTATTGCACATTTTTGTCATTTGACTAGGATTCAGGTTTCCCTGTCTGCCCCCTTGCAAGTTTCAAATTAGAATGCAAAGGTATTATATGTAACCAATCTGGTTAACTCTGCAAGACAATCTCTTAAAATTCAACCTGTAGTAATTTCTGAAAGTATTCTGGCATTTAAAAAAAAAAAAAAAATTCACCCATCCTTTTGTTGGCCAACTGCTTGTTGGAAACGAAGGTTTTTATCACATCTTGCTCCTGGCTAATAAGTAGAGAAAAAACATGTACAAAAGACTGCTCTGGTCTTTCTAGGTTGTTTCTTGTATTCATTGTCACCGTAACACAGGAAATAGAAAAATCCATCTGCAAAACCTGGATAGGTCTTCCCTTGATCTATCCCTCACCCTCACCCTCACTCACCCTCAACCCCTCACCCTCAATCCCTCACCCTCACTCACCCTCACCCTCACTCACCCTCACTCACCCTCACCCTCACTCACCCTCACTCACCCTCACCCTCACTCACCCTCAACCCCTCACCCTCACTCACCCTCACTCACCCTCACTCACTCACCCTCACTCACCCTCACCCACCCTCACTCACCCTCACTCACCCTCACTCACCCTCACTCACCCTCACTCACCCTCACTCACCCTCACCCTCACTCACCCTCACTCACCCTCAACCCCTCACCCTCACTCACCCTCACTCACCCTCAACCCCTCACCCTCACTCACCCTCAACCCCTCACCCTCACCCTCACTCACCCTCACCCTCACTCACCCTCAACCCCTCACTCACCCTCACTCTCACTCACCCTCACTCTCACTCACCCTCACTCACCCTCAACCCCTCAGCCTCACCCTCACTCTCACTCACCCTCAAACACCCTCAACCCTTCAGCCTCACCCTCACTCAACCTCACCCTCACTCACCCTCACTCACCCTCAACCCTCACCCTCACTCACTCACCCTCACTCACCCTCAACCCCTCACCCACCATCTGCAAAACCTGGATAGGTCTTCCCTTGATCTATCCCTCACCCTCACCCTCACCCTCACTCACCCTCAACCCCTCACCCTCAATCCCTCACCCTCACTCACCCTCACCCTCACTCACCCTCACTCACCCTCACCCTCACTCACCCTCACTCACCCTCACCCTCACTCACCCTCAACCCCTCACCCTCACTCACCCTCACTCACCCTCACTCACTCACCCTCACTCACCCTCACCCACCCTCACTCACCCTCACTCACCCTCACTCACCCTCACTCACCCTCACTCACCCTCATTCACCCTCACCCTCACTCACCCTCACTCACCCTCAACCCCTCACCCTCACTCACCCTCATTCACCCTCAACCCCTCACCCTCACTCACCCTCAACCCCTCACCCTCACCCTCACTCACCCTCACCCTCACTCACCCTCAACCCCTCACTCACCCTCACTCTCACTCACCCTCACTCTCACTCACCCTCACTCACCCTCAACCCCTCAGCCTCACCCTCACTCTCACTCACCCTCAAACACCCTCAACCCTTCAGCCTCACCCTCACTCAACCTCACCCTCACTCACCCTCACTCACCCTCAACCCTCACCCTCACTCACTCACCCTCAACCCCTCACCCACCCTCACTCACCCTCAACCCCTCACCCTCACTCACCCTCAACCCCTCACCCTCACTCACCCTCACTCACCCTCAACCCCTCACCCTCACTCACCCTCAACCCCTCACCCTCACTCACCCTCAACCCCTCACTCACCCTCAACCCCTCACTCACCCTCACCCTCACTCACCCTCACTCAGCGCAACCACAGCATCTTCACTAAATATATTTAATAAACTTTAAGCTATTGGCAATATAAAATAAAATCCATTTTATTTACGTATTAATTATTAATTGTTTTTTAAAGCCAATGATTTTTTTTATATCAATACATATAAGTCACATATAAGTCCCGTTAATACAAAACATGTTGCTTTACAAATGCTAGAGGTGTCACATTTACAAAAATTATAACTATTGGCTTTGTAAAGAAGAAAGCTATTAATTTTGCTATTTAGAAAAAACAACACATAAATAAAAAACAAAAAAATAAATAACACCTATAGCTCTAACTTTCCTACTGCGAGACCTATTGCATTTCCAATGCTTGTTGTGATTTGAGTTGTGACTCAGACAGCGGGCAACTAAGAAGGACCTGTCGCCCCATGAGACTTTTTTTGTTCTTGGTACCATCAAGAGGCTTGCTGTAGATGATTGTAGGGTTCATGCAGGAATGTAGGAACGTAATGATTGTTTCAAGAATGCTGGTCCGGAGGAGTGCAATGATTTGAAAGCAATACATAGGTAGTGGAGGTGTGTAGAGTGGAGTGTCATACAGAGGAGTGGCGTAGAGAAGAGTGTTGTACACTGGGGTGGCATAGATGTTGTACAGCGTGGTGAAGTAGAGTGTAGTAGAATGTTGTAGAGTGGAGTGGTGTAGAGAGTAGTAAAGTGGCATGCAGTGACATAGACGAAATTGTATACAGTGGAGTAGAGTGCCATGGAGCAGAGTGGACTAGATTTTCCTAGAGTGGAGTAGAGTGTCAATAGATAGTAGTGGCATAGAGATGCATGGGTTGGCATATAGTCTTGTGGAGAGGAGTAGAGTGGAGTGGGATGTCCTGGAGTGGCATAGAGTGTCCCGGAGTGGTGTAGAGTGGAGTGTAGCGGAGTGGCGTAGAGTGGCGTGAACTTCCAGCTTTAGCAGCTACAGGGGGTTGGGGTTTTTGATGGGCCTCCTCCTACTGGCAGACAAAAACTCATGATTAACGATATAAAGATGGGTTGATAGAAAAGGCAAAGAAGGATGGACGGTTGAGTGAAAGGATGCATGGGTGGGTGAAATGGTGGGTGAAAAGGTGGATGGATGAAAGGATGCATCAGTGGGAGAAAGCATGGATGGGAGAAGGGATTTGTGAAAGAATGTATGTGTGGGTGAAAGCAATAATGAAAGGGTGAAAGGATGCTTGGGTGAGTGAAAGTATGGGTGAAAGCGTGGATGCATGAAAGAATGGGTGAATGGGTGAAAGAATGTGTGGGTGAAAGGGTAGATGGGTGAAAGGATGTGTCAGTGGGTGAAAGGGTGTGGGTCGGTAAAAGGATGCTTGGGTGGGTAAAAGGATGGGTGAAAGGGTGGATGGGTGAAATGCTGCATGGATAAAAGGATGAGTGAAAGGTGGATTGTGAAAGGATGTGTGGGTGGGTGAATGGATTAAAGGATGCATTGGTGGCTAAAAGGGTGAAAGGATGAATAGGTGAAAGGGTGAGTGAAAGGGTGGAATGGGAGAAAGGATGCATGAGTGAGTGAAAGGATGGGCGAAAGTGTGGATGAGTAAAAGGATGCATTTGTGGGTGAAAGGATGGGTGAAAGAATGGGTGAACGAGTGGATGAGTAAAATGATGCATGGTTAGGTGAAAGGATGGGTGAAAGTGTGAGAGATGACCGAATGAGAGGCCAGGTGAAAGGATAGGTGAAATTATGAATGGGTGAAAGAATTTGTGAGTGGGAGGCTGAATGGGTGAATGAATACATTTGTGGCTGAAAGGATGAGTGAAAGGGTGGATGGTTCAAAGGATGAATGGGTGAGTGAAAGAATGGGTGCGAGGGTGGATGGTTCAAAGGGTGGATGGGTGAAAGAATGTTTGGTGAAAGGGTTGATGGGTGAAAGGATGTGTCAGTGGGTGAATGCAGGGTGGGTGGGTGAAAGGATGCATGGGTGGGTGAAATGATAGGTGAAAGGGTGGATGGGTGAAAGTAAGGCTTCAGGGGTGAAAGGATGGGCTAAATATTGATAGGGTAAGGATGTGTGGGTGGATGAAAAGATGTATGGGTGGGTGAATGAGTTAAACAATCTGTTGGTAGCTGAATTGGTGAAAGGATGGACGGGTGAAAGGGTAGATTGGTGAAAGGATGCATGGGTGGGTGAAAAGATGAATGGGTGGGTGAATGGGAGAAAGGATGTTTAGGTGGGTGAATGGGTGAAAGGATGAATGTGTGAAAGGCTGGGTGACAGGATAAATGGGTGAAAGGCGGGGTGGTTGTAAGGATTGGTGAAAGGGTGGATGGATGGATAGATGATGGAATTGTGAAAGACTTAAGGATGGATGTAAGAATGAATGGATGACGAATATAAAGTTAAATTAGTGGATATCAGAGGGTGGATGGTAAGTGAAAGAGCAACTGGGTATGCACAAACCTTTTATCGACCTTTCCTACCCTGGAAACAGTCAGATATTTACTCCTGTGAAGTGTAGGGTTAAATCCCTTTTATGAGTGGTAATGTGATGGTAACAACGGCACAATTGGCGGAGGAGAAAGGGCCTGTGGCCACAAACGTGCGATGGCACAAATGAGATTGCATTTCTACAAGCACACTTTTATGCGGGGTACATGTGTCACCAGGCACACTTTTATGCGGGGTACATGTGTCACCAGGCACACTTTTATGCGGGGTACATGTGTCACCAGGCACACTTTTATGCGGGGTACATGTATTCCCAGACACATTTGTATGCGGTGTACATGTAAAGAGCCCTTCACCTAGCCACAAGGTTGAGTATACAATTTCTCGCGCTAGGCCAGTAAGCGTGTGACTGTCACAGGGCCCATGGAGCACTCCTGGAAGCTTATATCAAATTCTTCGGAAGTCTACACCTATGCGAGGTGGTGTGAAGATTTTCGGATTATTTTGAGAATTTGGTCATAGACTTTAGTCTGGGGTGGTGGAAGAAGAGTGTACAAAAATGCCTTTATGTTTGTACATGTGAAACAAAATCATGAATTCTTGGTGTCACTAATGCTTCCTGAATGCGTCCATTTTTATTCCTTCAAACCTCTCCGGGTTATCTACAGCACTGGGTTCGTTTTTATATCAATAACTGTGCTTTAAAATGTGAAAGTAGCAAAATAAAATGCAATGGAATGTGCTACATATGTGCTATAAATGGATATTTCTTTCAGGTCTGAAAGCGCCAATGAAATTGCTCAGCGGGTTGTTTGCCAGCTGAAGACAACTGTGTGTAAAATATGGTACCACAGATTCGATACCCAACAGTGCTGACTCGGTCTTTCATTCTTGTGAAGTCGATGGTGTGAATACCGTTTTGTCACTTAGTAATAACGCTTCTTCGTAAAGACAATGCACTTTTGTGCCGTCTGCTGAATGCACGTGCAATGTTATTGCTAGCACTCTGATGGTGTTATCCTGCTCCTGGCTGCAGTAGACACAGTTTCTCACAGACCGACGATGTTTATTTTCCTTCGTAGAATGGTGCCCAGACACCGAAACCAGCTCTCAGACGAAAGTCCGTCCGTGTCAGGTGAAACTAAAAACATTTGTGTTTAAACAGGCATTCCTGTTCTCACATAGCTGAACGGCACCTTCCAAGTTGTCTGTCCCTTGTAGGATTTCTTAAAAGATCTGTCGGTATGTAGCGTGCCGAACCTCCTCCTGCCTTTGTAGTGAGCGCCAACACTGCCTGCAGGGTAAGATCGCCAGCAGGGCCGGACTGGCCAGTCGGGCGGTCGGGCATTCCCCGGTGGGCTGTACAGAAGGGACTGCTTATCGTGACTGTCTTGCATTTGCGGGTAACTATGTCCAGAAAGTTTCAATGGAAGCACCGAGCAGGCAGCCAGCTTCGCCTTCCGCTGAGACACAATCAGGTCAGACAGAGCAGACCTTCCAACTTACGGCCTAATCATGAGTGGCTGCAGAAATTCTGTACTGTGCTTAAACCCCTGTTTACCCACGGGTTGGGATTACCAGTTAGGTTTTATTGAATGCATTCAATCATTATCAGACGCATTAAACAGCCCGGCATTCGTAACATTTTGGCAGGTCAAACCGGCTGAAATTTAACAGGGAAAAATATGCATATTTGTCGAATCATGCAGATTTTGGTGCACTGTATACTAAAATCTGCATGTTATTCCCCATATAATCATAATTGGTCTTATTTATCGCACCAGATAAATGATGTACCCATGGTATTACTAGGAGTGACACATAACACCTCAGCTCGTAATGTGGCCTATAAAAATGTATTTTTCCATATGAGGAGGGCGGGGGCCTTGATGGAGGGGCGTCGTTTGTTAGGAGGGGGCTTTGAGCCCACCACCTGTTGGTCAACCACGGAAGGGGATGGGGAGGCTTGGGCAAGGGGGTCACAGCTCAGAGCCAGGCCAGCAGTGCCCGAGCACGCCCCACCCAAAAACACATTACATAAGCCCTGATTACGAGCTTAGGTGTTATTTATCGCACCTGAGAAATAACGATGCTACGGGGCGCGTTACCTATCGGATACGATAAATAACACCCTATCACAAGTTGCCCAGGAATAATATGTGATTTTGGTGTTTAGCGCAGCCAAATACTCATAATACAGTAAATACCACATGATTTCCCCAGTTAAATGGCAGGTTTCACCTGACAAAATTTAACAGCAGTATATGGGGCGTAAATGAGCAGGTATTCCTTTGATATCTGTGCAGGTGCGCCCCATAGAGGTGCTCACCCATACAAGCCAATTTTACTTTCACGTAATAATAAACTGTATATTTAACAATTTATTAGATATTTCCTGGGCATAACTTGTGTTCCTAGAGTATAATTTGTTCTTATTTAGTGTTTAGTGACCCTTGTTCCTTATAACATAACTTACCCTTGGTCCCTAGAAATCCTTGGGTTTCCCTTGTGTGTTTGAAACAACATCACCTTCAGACACTCTCATTCCCTCTAAATACATTATTCCTCTGTGAATATCACCAGCAGGCACATGGTATACAGAAGCACTTCCATAGTCTGCATGGATCTGCAAAATATTGGACGGACAATGGAGAAAAGACTACAATTTAAAGGTTCATTCAGAATCTAAAAACAAACTCCATCACTATTACAAACTGGTCAAAAGGGTGGAAGCTGATTACTTTCAGCAGCACATTTCTAAGTCTACAATCCTAGCAGAGAGGTGTTCACACTGTATAAAAGCATGGCTTGTCCCTATGCTGATGCTAATTAAATTACATGTTCCCCAAAACTTACTTTGTAACAGTATATCAGAATTCTTTCACACCAAAATTGTGAATCTGACTAATAATTTTGTGCAACAACATGCGACTAATAAACCTTCAAAAAGAGATTCCAACATTTCATCATGGTCCACTCCTGAGCCTGTGACGACCGATCAGTTCTCTAACAGCTAACATATAGGTCCCCTGCTAAGTCACTTATAACAGGTGTTCTCCAGGGTTCAATGTTAAATTTCACGCATTTTAATCTATATCTGCACTGCTAGCCGTCTTATAGACTCCCACAGATTTCAGTGATTGATTACGAGTTTGGTGGTGGTGCAGTGGACCGCCACGCCAACGCCCCGCTGCAACGCTGGCAAACTCGTAGTCAGTCCGCCTCCCATATTCCGACTGGAATACAGGTTGGGTGGTCCTGGGGAGGCCGCCCCACAGCTGTGCTTTTCTAAGGCTTGCAGAGGAGCCTTAGAAAGGCACCGCTGTGGGACCGCCACAGCCCTTTCCTGCATGGACAGAATTGCACAATGTTGTGCATTCTGTTCCATGCAGGAACAGAGTGAGCATACAGACAGGAGGGCACACCATGTGCCCCCTTGCATGCACCCCCATGCAAAGAGGCAACAGGAAGCCCTATAGGGCCAACTAAGTTTCCTCACTGCCACCCTTTTCACGCCAGGCTCAAATCAAACCTACTTCATGAATATGAATGAGGTCTATTGTAGTTTGCGACCCATAAGGAATGCCTGCCATCACAGGGATGGTGGCTGCTGAGACCAGCAGACCACCATGTCTATTATTTTTTTGCTTAAATGCAACCCGTGTTCCTTAAAGAATAGCGGGATGTACTTCAACAACAAAAAATGAAACATTTTTTTTTTTTTTTTTTTAAGAGTCCATGGGACCACTGCCTGCTCTTAAAAAATATTTGTCCAACGTTCATAAAGGGGAGGGGGTCCTGTGGTGACCCCTTCCAAATTACAAATGCATTATCACCAACTTTGAGTTGGTGGCAAAATATCAGGGTATTGTGACTGCATTTCGGTCTCAAATCCTACATACATAACTCTGGAAATTGCTATTTGGAAGGACAGCCTAAACATGCCCCTTCGAAAAAGGGATTTCTACACCTAAACTGCGAATCTGGATAGTAGCAGTTTGGATGCTTGTACATTTGGAAAAGCATTTTTGCCGTTTTGAAAACGTCCCGATTTTGCAAATTGAACCATTTGCGATGACAAAAATGCTTTTTACATATGGCCCTAAAACTCTTACCACCACCTATTTCTATCTGCTAAGCATTAACAGGAAAGTTCTTCCATTCCATCCTTCCTCCTCAGGGAAAGGTTTGGTAAACACTCTGATCATTTCCAGGCTTGACCTCTATAATTCTCTGTTCGTCGGCCTCCCAAAATATCTGTTAGTCAGGATGCAAATAGTACAAAATGCAGCTTTATGCAAAAGAAGTTCATCGATCTTTTCACACCTGTGTAATCTTCATTGGGTACCAATTTCTAAAAGAAGCCTGTTCAAAGCAGTATGCCTTTGCCACACCGCTATCATGACAACCAGACCGAGAACCTTGCATTCAATTCATTGCATTTGGTAGAGGCCACCAAATAAAACAAGCATTTACAATACAATGGTCTCGACATTATTAAAGGTAGAGTTATTGGCATTGCTCATGACTTTTTTTTAATCATAAATAAATGGCATTGTTATTTACAATGCCAATAGCTTAATCTTTAAATAGCGTAATCGCTCGCAAATGCATGACCTATTGCATTTACTCCCACACAGAGCCACACACAGAAAGCCACCCACACAGAGCCATTCACATAGAGCCACCTACACAGAGCCACCCTCACACAGACAGAGCCACCCACACAGCCACCTACAAAAAAAGCTATCTACACAGAGCCACACACACACAGAGCCACACACACATACAGAGCCACACACACAGACACAGAGCCACAGACACAGAGTCACACACACACAGACACAGAGCCACACAGATACAGAGCCACCTTTCCCCAGTACTTGGTGGCTCCCCATCCCCGGCGGTAATCCCTCTGACTTCTTGGCAATAGGCCCAAATCTTAGTGTGTTCATTGTGGCAGCTTTTGGACTTATAGATCAGTAATTGGATAACTATGCAACAATGACCAATCCCTTTCTTATGCAATTTCAGGAACCAACATCCACAGTAATATGTCTACTTCTGGAGAGTGGCTCTTGTGGTATGATGACCAGATTTGGATATCACCTGTGACGTTTTGTGCTCAGTTTGGGGGCCAACTCTGTCATTTTGCATCCAGTTTTGAGGGCTACCCTGAAGTACTGCCTTCAGTTCTATGGGCTACTTCTAGAATATTATCTCAAGATTCTGGGGGCCTTTTTGGCATATCACCACAACTTCTGGAGTCCACATTTTAAGTGCTTTGTTTAATTGTTAGTTTTGTTATTGATTGGTGAATGTGGGTGATGTTGTGAGGGTGTGTTAATTGGTGGATGCACAGGGAAATAGGTGGATGGAGGAGTATGGATGGATGAGTGGGTAGCTAGACACAGCCCTCACAGCCCACACAGCTCTCACAGCCCACACAGCTCTCACAGCCCACACAGTTCTCACAGCCCACACAGCTCTCACAGTTCTCACAGCCCACACAGCTCTCACAGCCCACACAGCTCTCACAGCCCACACAGCTCTCACACAGCTCACACAGCTCTCACAGCCCACACAGATCTCACAGCCCACACAGCTCTCACAGCCCACATAGCTCGGGGCTGACTGCGGCCCTCTCTGCCTGTGATCAGTCGAGATTGGTGAGGGACGCAACTGCGGAAGGTGAAGGCTACAGCTTCCCGGCAGAAAGGTTACGACACAGCAGGTGGGGTTTTTAGAGTTTCAGAAAGGCTGGGCGCACTACTTAGTGTGAACGTTGTAGTGATAAAATTAGACCAAAATTAGGCAGTGATGCGTACAGGCGAGCGGAAAAGACCCCTTAACCGCTCAAATGTAGGTTAGAGATCCAACCTACAAGACCATAATAAGCTACAATGCCGTCGCACACACAAAACACAGTATAACCATACAGTAGGCAAGGTCTACAAAAACATTCTATGTACAGAGCCAAAAAGACAATTGCAATACAGTACAGTATCCTTGGGAAATAGATGTAGATTTTATTGATTCCACAACCAGCGGACACGTGTTTCGTCGCGTTGGAACAAATCACTGTGACTCATCAGGGCTTAAGACACGACCAAAAGTTCTAAAAGGTCACGATCAATGTGTCTTTGTGGTCTGATTACGTATAAGTGCAGGTATAGGTTTTGGTTCTCAAGGGCACTGGTGTTGCAGAAGTACAAGGAAGAAACACTTCCGTATTGTAGGGAGGTTCCAGGTGTGTTGGCCCTTTCTGCTTTCCAACTCCCCTCCGCGCCTGCCGACATATTACGGGCCTGTTACTGGGAGTTCTTTCGGGCACACCAAATACCTGCTAGAATGCACCGGCACCGAGGCATATCACACTACAGACATGCGGATGGCAGCCTGCTACAGGAAGAACCCCCTAGCCACCAAGCCCACGTGGTTGGAAGCTGGGCCTGCGCCTAGAGGAGGACGGGCCGCACCGGACCACCCCTTCTGCCTCTTTCCTCGCCTTCTGCCTCTTGCCTTGCCGCCGCGGACTACATACGTTCTGTAGGGCCGAGCAGTGGGGGAGCCGAGTGTAGGCACGGACCTGGAGCGCAGACCACAACGAGGGAGATACCTCTTGGCGGTGGTGCCTGGCTGGGCGATGTGAGCAGGTTCCCCCCAATAGCACCCTGGCGCACCGCTAGGCTGGAAGACGTGGGCGGGCTACCCACCTCCAACAACCCCCACCTCCTCCACACACTGCCGGGAGCAATTTCAGGCACACCCGATGCATGCTAGACTGCACCGGGATCACTGGAGCAGATGATTAGACAGAGCTAAATTGGAGTGACGGCTCTCTCCTCCAATGGCTGGCCTCCGTTTAGGAAGCCAGCCAATGGAGGAGAGACGAAAAGAGAGGCGGGATAAAGCAGCCACTCTGAGAAACAATAATTCTCCAGACTTCCGGCTTGGCCTACGGCAAAGCCTAGGGTCCCTCAACCTAAAAAAAGGTAGGACCGTAGGTCACTCATTGTTATTATGGCTAAGCATGGAATGCCTTATCACTTTCTCTTTTGGCTCAACCCAATATCAGCAGTTTCAGGAAGCAGTTAAAAACCTTACCAGTTTGCTGTTACAATATAAAAGTCAATTAAACTGTTACACTATAGCTGTGGATCAAGGAATGCTGATGGTTCTGTGCCAAATGGGCCTATGTGCATGATCGAATGCTCGAGAATTGTGGATTCTGGCTTGGCAATGGTGCTTTAAATAAAGGAGTACAACCAATTCTAGCAGGTAAGTATTGCATACTTCCATCCTGCGGTTTCTGGCTTGGCATTGTTGTTTTGAATATTTGTGCAATGTAGAAACAGCCATAGCAATATTTGCTTTTCATGCTAATGAGTTAGGCTGGGCATGTGTGTTAAGTAACACAAATCATTCTTAACAGCCTCTGCAGCATCTCTTGTATTCCGGATGGTGCTCTACTTGAATATTGTGTGACAAAAATAATATCTTTAATATAATAGCATTCATTTTGTCAACTTTACTTTATAATATTGCTGTAACTCTTATTGAGTTGTGAAATATGTTTATTATTGTTAGTTTTTTAAAACAATTAATTGTATCATTTGTTTAATTTTAATATGTATGCCATTTCATCAGTAGTAATGTAGGAGCAGGATACAGGTTTTGTAGGGGAATGACGGTATGAACAGCTGAAATGTTTTTGGGTAATTGTTTGAAATATTTTTGTGTGTTATGCTTGAAAGAATGTTTTGATTCTTTTCTAAAGCTTATGTTTATTATTTGAATTTGCAAGTGTATGTCATTTTCAAAAATGTTTTGCAATTTTGCTTTTTGTAAAATGTAAACTTATTTTTTTATTTATTATTTATACATTTTTACATTTTGTCGATATAATGTTTTTTAAAGTCTAAAAACATTTAAATTAAAAGGTTTTAAAATTTTAAAAAATCCTAATTTAGGGCCAGATGTAGGTGGCCATTTACCGGCCGATTTCGGCCGTTACCGACCGGTAAATGGGTTTTTGGCATGTAGGGGGCCAATTTTACTGATTCGGTAAAATTCGGTATTTAAGAAGTGGTAAAATTAAATTACCTACATCTAGGCCTAAATGTATTATTTTATGTTTAATGTATGACATACCATTTTTGAATTATAATTATTTTTATATTGGTACTGTTGTGGTTTTATATTAAAATATTTTTTGGTTTTCACCAACCTTCACAAATGAAAACATTTTCACTAATGTTGTTACTTTTGGAGTTGAATAGTAAATATGACCCCCCCAAAGTCCAACTCTTTTCCCAAAGTGGCTAAGTCTGGAGTTGGAATAGTAAACTTAGCCCCAAAAGTCAAACACCTTCCCCAATGTGCTAAAGAATGGAGTTGGAATATGAAATCCAACTCCCCCAACAAAGTCCAGCACTTTCCCCAATATTGCTAAGTTTCGAGAGAGAAAAGTAATGCAAACCCCCTCCTTTAACGTCCGATACCTTTAACAATGTAGCCAGGGTTTGAGTGGGAATAGTAAATCTAACCACAAAAAGTTCAACTCTTTCTCCAATGTGGTTACGTTTGTATAGAAAGTTTCAATAAACCTAAAGTCCTATAATTGCCCCAAAGTGGTTAAGTTTCTAGTGAATATACTAAATATATCTTCCCTAAATTATCCTCTATGTGGTTAAGTTGGTTAACTTTGAATTTAAAGAATTACTACTTTACTTGCTAAAAATATAAGGTTAGTTTAACATTTTTTGGCATATTTCATATTTTTTCACTGTCCTTGCTTTTTGAAAGTTGGTGGTATCTGCGTCCTGATTGCTGGTGGTGGCCAAGCCACGTGTCTTCAAAATAGTCCATTAATGGTGAGAGTTTATTAAAATTCTTTTAGGAGTATGGGGATTTTATTACCACGTAGTAGTGTTTGATTACTTGTGTGACAGGGATGTTGATAAAGCTATAATTTTTTTTACAAGAATCAACCATAGTACACACATACAGTCCGTATTCCACGTATAACTGGGATGTAATAATATTCTTATTCCAGATTTATAGAGTATATTTATAGGCGCTTTATTGTCTGCATAGACATGTGGTGATTGAATGATTCTACATTCTTCATTAGACAAAGGCAGCAGACACGTGTTTCGTTTGAAGTTTCCCAAGGTTGTGTAGATAGAGATGTTCCTAAGTCAAAATAAAATGTTCCTGAAGTAACACCAATTCTGTCAAAATATCACTTAGTTGTTGTAAAATGGCAAATGGCATGAGAGATTGGCTGTGGAATAGTAATCAAGCAGCGCCCGACCAAGATAAGTCTTTGAAACTAGCAAGCTGACGCAGCCTACCGACGTCTATGCCGGATAAAGGGATTCATTTTTGTACTCCATGTGAAAAATGTGCATTTGTGGTATAATCTATTTCACATGCTGAACTGCTGAAAACTTACCGAACACATAAAATGGCAGTCATCCATGGAAATGTATTTATTTGTTTATAAAGCTTTATAAAATTCAGCTCCAGGCCATCTGACAGCCGAATTCCTCACAATAAAAGATGAGTATAAATTGGAACCCTTCTTGGATGATATTCTACCTCTTTCAGCAAGAAAACTATATCTCCAGTTTAGATTTGGCACCCTTCCACTATGTGCCTTTACTTGCAAATGGTCTGAAACTGTTTCACGTGGGTGCCTAGCCTGTAACCATCAGGAGGAGTCAGAGCTCCATGTTTTATTCTTTTGTCCAGGCTAAAAATTGGCAAAACAGTGCTGGCTCATACAGTTGTGCAGAGGGTTTGTGCACTGCCAGGGGGCATTTAGAGTTTTGAAAGTTGATACCTCTAAGCCCATTGTTTTCGCTGTCTCTCAATTTCTAAATTCAATGTGGCGCAGACGCTGGACTCTCTTAAAAATAACCAAATCAGATGCAAATGCATACCTTTTTCTACTTTTTTAAACGAAAAAAAGAGAAAAACTTGTTCTTAACATTTTTTTATTGTTTTACATTATCAACAATGGAGATGAACTTTGTTTTAATTCTTATACTGTGTGTAATTTTTTACCAGCTATGCGACCGCTACCAATCCCACCGGCCCTATTGATTTTACGATCTCTGTTACATATTTTTTGGTCCCTGAAATCGATCTGATTTTACCTGGACCCATGTTGTGTTTTTCTTTCCCTGTTATAAATGCATATACACTTTCTTGAGGGTATTGGCTTTGCCCATACGTTACTGCAGATAATTATCTTGGCACACAAAGATAATGCTCATGTACTTTCATATGATGGATGGATTCGTTTTTATTAATTTTATATTGTCAAGATTTTGATTGTATTGTACACATACCTTTGTGGTCTTAATGACCGAACTAAAGGTTTTTTGAACTGTGAACTGTATAATCTATACTGAGGGCCTGATTATGACATCGGCTGTCTGTAAGACGGACTGCTGATGCCGTGGTCGGGAAAACACCGCAATGCCTGCGGTGTTCATACCACCGTATTACAAGTGGACCGCAGCGCCAGCGGTCTGAAGTCAGTGGTCCCACTACGAAAGCACGGCTCAGCCATTGATCAGGGCCGCACCAGATGCCTCCATGGTGCAGCACCTTTTGCACATGTGCCCCCTTGCACTACCCCCTGGGTCAAATCGCCGTGGGGTCCTGTTTGGAAACTGTTCCTTCCCTTTCCACCATCCGTTTCATGGCGATGGCCCCCTGAGTTGCCTCACTGCCATCCTTCACATGACAACTCCCACCAAGAAAAAGCAAACACTCCGCTTCCAGCAAGTGGGAGCTGTCAAACGGCTTCCGTTTGCTGGAAGTAGAGTTTTCATCTCTTTCCCTGCCTACAGACATGCGGGCAGGGAAAGAGATGAGAATATTGCTCTCACGTGCAGGGAGCTGCATTTCTTGCAACTCCCTGCTTGAGACAGCAATGCCGGCTCCCGTAGGAGGCAGGGAGCTGCCTGGAAACACGGGCCTTGAGGTTTCCAACGTGGTCCCATTGCACACTGTTTTTTGTTTTTTTTGCAGAGTTTTATATAGCGCGAACTAGACCCAAACTGAATCAGGTATCAGAGCGCTTGTGTGCCCTGGGTGGGACCTGGGCACCCAGGGACTCCTCAATTTGTTTGTGGCCGGGCCAGAGGGATTGGGTCCCTGGGGCCAAAATTAGCCCAGGAAGTTTAGTAGGGTGATTTTGGCCTTAAAGCTCCTTTCATAGAAATTCAACCTCAACATGAGCCCAAACATAGCAGATATCCCAGTTGAAGTTACACTTCTGCAAAGGACACATTATCTTAACTCCTGGGTCTGGCAAAGGCAAAGCAAGTGTGCTTTCTCAGCAATTCAAAATTGAAAAACAAGCTGAAATCCTTTATGGAGGTGACTGCATCATTGATCTTTTGGAGCGCTATCTGTATATGACTGTGATGAGTGGGTTCTTTGTTGGCCTGTCCCGGTGAGAGCAGAGTCCATGGCTCTCCCTTTAAATTATCATGATTATGCAAGGGTGCTAATCACTTGGAAGCTTCACTTGTTTGGACCTGCCCTCCTCATTAGTATGCAGTGGTCTTCTTGCGTTTTGCCAGAATGATGCACAGCTTAACAAGCGATCCCCAGCACCTTTCCTGCTGATTTTGATTAGGAGTTCTTGACGCAGAGGAATATGAGGACATCTCCACGAAACAAAGAAGGACTTACTACATATAGTTAATAGGGAAGACCCTTATTTGGTGGAAATGTACTTTTTTGTAGTCTTGTTGTCTTCTCTATATGAGGATTCATGTTATCACATTTTCTGGCTAAAGATGCACCAGGAAGAATCACATTGACAAAGAGCACACACAGTCACTGGTGACATTTCCTCATGCTCCATTATGCATCTGTAGTGTAGTGTAGGTACTGGACATTTACCCAAGGACGTAGCACTTAGTAATTAACCAGGGGGACGCGCTCACCAGCACCAGGCTACCCACCGGCTTCCATCGACGCCGTGAGGGGAATGGCTCCGGGAGTCCAGCCGGTCACTTGCTGCCTCTACTTGCTCCTTGCTCCTTGTTTGGGCCAGCGCTCGCAGCCCCCGCAACTACAACCCCCAGGGGGCTGCGCGAGCCGAGGCGCTCGCTGCTGACATCATCGGAGGGCACCGGTGGCATTGAAATCCGGCCCGGCCCTCCAGCAGTGCGGGACACGCTCACCAGCACCAGGCTACCCACCAGCTTCCATCGCGCCATGAGGGGAACGGCTCCGGGAGTCCAGCCGGTCACTTGCTGCCTCTACTTGCTCCTTGCTCCTTGTTTGCGCCAGTGCTCGCAGCCCCCGCAACTACATCCCCCAGGGGGCTGCGCGAGGGGCATGCTGCTGACATCATCGGAGAGCGCCGGTGGCATTGAAATCCGGCCCGACCCTCCCGCAGCGCTGGACGCGCTCACCAGCACCAGGCTACCCACCAGCTTCCATCAACGTCTTGAGAGGAACGGCTCCGGGAGTCCAGCCGGTCATTTGCTGCCTCTACTTGCTCCTTGCTCCTTATTTGCGCCAGCGCTCGCAGCCCCCGCAACTACATCCCCCAGGGGGCTGCGTGAGGCGAGGCGCGCGCTGATGATACCATCGGAGGGCGCTGGAGGCATTGAAATCCGGCCCGGCCCTCCCGCAGCACGGGATGCGCTCACCAGCACCAGGCTACCCACCAGCTTCCATCTACGCCGAGAGGGGAACGGCTCCGGGAGTCCAGCCGGTCACTTGCTGCCTCTACTTGCTCCTTGCTCCTTGTTTGCTCCAGCGCTCGCAGCCCTCGCAACTACATCCCCCAGGGGGCTGCGCGAGGCGAGGCGCACGCTGCTGACATCATCGGAGGGCGCCGGTGGCATTGAAATACGGCCCGGCCCTCCCGCAGCGCGGGACGCATACGGGCGTGCCCAGGCGAAGCCCGGGACAAGAGCGGGGCCGTCTGCGGCCGTCCTAAGCAGACAGAGGCAGGGCAGGGCCACCCCCTTTAAATGTGACAATTTGTACCATCCCTATTAACAAGGTACTGTGCATATTTGATAAGTTGACTATCCCCTGATATACAAGACAGTGTAAGCCACTTTTGTGTTGTGTTGTTGTATATTGCACTATCTACTAGGGTATTCTGCAGTTACCAATGGGCAAAAGAAAGGCAATGGAAGGGGGGGGGCATGTTACTACAACCAAAAAAATGAAGAAGTAAAAAAAAACACTACATGCCGCCTCGAATTGTGTAATGTCAAGTATCGAATCTATTGTTGAAGACTATGAGGACATTTTACTGAAGGCCCCTACCCCAGGAAACATGGATAACCCTGACCCCATGGTCGAAGGTTTATTGCAGAAAAAGAGTAAAGTAATCCCAGCTATTTTCTCTAAGAGACCAAAAACCAATTGCTCAGTGGTTGAAATGCACCTTAACCCTGTTAACCCAATTGAGGCTAATGTTACAGAGGAATTAAGAGGGGTAAATATGAGTGTTATTACCGAACTTTCGGCTACATCAATTGGAAATATAGATAGGTCCTCGCAGATAATTGCATGTGATATGGGTATTACTTGTACTAACCGCTTTTCTGTATTGGAAGGGAAATCCAGGGAATTAAGTGAGGTTTTATCACAAGTGCCTGGGGAGGCTGCTGAAGCTGTGCACAATCCAGGTGAATGCTCTAGATGTTCTAATTTTAATAATTTGATCATGACGAAAATGGAAAGCCTTGAAAGGGATATAGCTTTCATTAAGAAAATCACGATGGATTTTATAAAACGGAAGGAACAACATACAACAAACACCACACATCCAGTGTTAGTACCCGTCCCGGTAAAAACCCCTAGTTTGCGAGCGGCCCCACTAAATCAAACAGTAGGAGTGGCTCTATCTAAATCGAACGTACGAACAGCACCATCATGTGTCTCTAAAACCGTAGTAGAGCTACGATCTAAAATCCCAGCTCATAACCCCCCAGCTAAAACTCTTCCTAGGCAAACCACCTCGGGTTCTTATGCTGAAGCAGCAAAACGGAGGGGGCCAACACTACAATGTAGAAACTTGCAGGGTGATAAAAAATATCATAGCAATATGGTTGAAACAACCATTTGGAGTAACGAGCAGATAAACACACTACACAGATCCCCTTCTGGTATTGTCTACATGATTGGGGTCAAGAAGCTGGGAGCTGTAAACACCTATGAGAATAGCGAATCCATACACAATAAAGCCATCCATTGGCTTCGCCACGTGAGAGGGTGCGTATCAGTTATTAGGGAGGACATGATTAATGTTAAAATACTCTCTTTGCCTTGCTCATTGACAGACTGTATTGAGATACAGTTTGGCAATACAGCATTTGCAGATAATTTAGTAGCTTTAGAGTACAGGATATGCCCACCCAGGAACTCTAACATACAAATTAGATACGCAACCCTATGGTCCAAATCTATGCCTGAGGAGGTATCGGGTCTCAAAAACATAGACTGACCATTAAAGGATTACTACCCGAATAGTGTTACACAAACATATAATATGCACAAGCCCGAGTGTCAGATCGACTCCATCACAAGTCCACTAGACATGGAGGCTACGAAGACTAATGATGAGATTGCCCCTCAGGTGGAGGAAAGTCCTAATGAAATGGTCAACGCTCAATATATTTGCCATATTTTTTTGAAGCCCCGCTATGTTCCAGGAAAGCAATTTGATAATATTTGTGTTAGTAGTCCACTCTATATTAGCTACTTCTAAGACTGGCCTTCCAGCTGCTGTTAATAGGGGATACCCTAATAACATCAGCTGGAAGGCCAGCCTTAGAAGTAGCTACTATAGAGTGGACTACTAACACAAATATTCTCAAATTGCTTTCCTGGAACATTGTGGGGCTTCAAACAAATATGGCAAATCCAGAATGGAATGAATTTATAGACATGTTCGACATCTGTATGTTCCAGGAAACATGAAGTATGTCTTCTCTGCGTAAATGTGAATATTCCACCCATTTTATTCCGGCAACTAGCTCAGGGAAAGGTAGTCTATCAGGAGGATTGCATGTATGTAAGTAAGTAAGTAAAATATCTTTATTCGATTGTTTACATATAACAATCATAAAAGTGCATTTCATAAACATTTATCACACAATAAAATTGATAGGCAGAATGTTTGTTACCACATAAACACGATCACAAGCGGAATTACAAATTTATAATTAAAAAAGATAAAAATACAATTTTAATTTAAAAAAGGTTCCTGTCAGTAGTAAAATTAATTAACCTTCCATGCTTTTTCTATGTTTAAGTGCTAGTTTTAAAAAACTGCATACAAACAAAGTACAATCGCTATTTAGCATTTGAAGGTAATAAAGTGCTGGTCTGAATTGTGCAAAATGTAGCTGTTTTAGTAAGGGTTTTAAAAACAGGTTACGAGGAACTGTGTAATACAAGCAAAAAAATAAAAAGTGTGCCAGATCTTGCGGAGACTTATTGTCGCAGCCGCAAGCTGGCAACACTTGACCTCTATGTGCCCCACTTGGCACAGCTAACAATAGGTGGAACATATCAAATCGGAACCTGGTCAGCAAAAAGCGTTCATAACCCGACAGAGGCCAGACTAAATAGGGTTCCATGTGAAGATTCGTTTTTGTGAGAGCGTGCAATCTCACACTGTTTTTCTTATACTCTCGCTCCTCCCTTGCCAGGTACCTAGATGTCATAAAGGTGTTCTTCACAAAGATTACATCTGTTTTGGTTATTTTCTCAGGATCTAGAAAAAGGTCCGGCCAACCTAATTCAAAGAGACATCTTCTGATATATTTTATCCACGGGATCTTATGCCTCCCTTCCCACTCTAGTGCCTCTCGCAAAATGTTTCTGGTGAGGGGTATGTCTATGTTTAGCCAGCTATTTAGCCAGCATAGCAAGGGATTTACAGCTATCCTGTCACTTAGATAGGGCATACCAAGTTCCTCATGAACAGAAAAGTTTGCCGTACCCCTAGGGAGCCTTAAAACCTGCTTTAGAAAGTTATTTTCGGTGACCTCAAGGGCATCTAGGGGTTCAGATCCCCAAATTTCACTCCCATAGCACGCAACTGCAATGCTTTTGGCTTGATATAGTTTCAGGACAGCGGCCACCGGGCTATTACCCATTTTCTTAGCAAAATCCATTATTGCTGCGTTAGTGCGCACTACCTCGCCCTTTTTCTTTTGTATTGCAGGTGCCCATGTTAATTTATGGTCAAAAAGGACGCCAAGATACGAAATAGTCTTTGTTGTCGGTATTTTTTCGCCATTTACGGAGTGGGGGTATGTTTTTTTTGGACCTGAGCCTGTCATCATTGCAAAAGATTTTGAATTGTTAATGCTCAGACCACGGGAATTCATAAATGCGAAAAAAGAGTCTAACAGGGTTTGAAGGCCAATCGCCGTTCTAGAGATTAGGACGGCATTGTCCGCGTATAGCAGGACGGGCACGCCCTTCCTCCCCATGTATGGATAATCTATTCCAGTTTTTAATAAATGTTCCTCCAATTCGTTAATATAAAGATTAAAGAGGAACGGGGCTAAGATGCACCCTTGTCTTACCCCCCGATTTATCCTAAAATCCCTGGTTACTTTCATATCTTGTGTAAAACGGACGTTTGCTCTTGTGTCCGAGTGGAGATCAGCTAGAAAGTTAATAAGATTTTGCTCCACACCCATGTTTTGCAAGACCTCCCAGAGCCTGCTTCTGTCAACGCAATCGAATGCGGACGATAAATCCATAAAGGCCATATATATGGATCCTTTTCTTACCATGGTATATTTGCCGTTTATTAGATACAGGTTCAGACATTGGGCTATCGTGGAATGACCTGGTCTGAACCCGTATTGTATTGGCGACAGTATGTTGTTTTCATTGGCCCATGTTACCAGCCTATTTAAAATGATACCCCCCACCACCTTAGCAACTGAGTTAATCAGTGATATAGGCCTGTAACATGTTGCACTTCTACGGTCTCCCTTCTTAAATACAGGGACTATGGTTGAAGACCCCCATGCCTTCGGGCAACCAATAGAGATTCCGGCATTTATTACAGCAGTAAGGACTGGGGCCCATAGATGGATATTTGATTTGAATAAATCGGGTGGGAGGCCATCCGGGCCGGGTGCTTTGTTACTAGTTAGACCCTGAATCCCCTTTTCTACCTCCCCCACTGTAAAACACAACAATTCTTCATCAGGAATATTAAAAACAATGTCCGCTTGTGGCTCGTCACTTTTGAAAATTATACTATAATGTGATATCCACTCTTCCTCAGGTATGTTGGTCCCAAGCGTAAAATTACTGGGGTCGTCGAACAAAGGCTTGTTTATAATGTTCCAAAACTTAGAACTATTTCCCAAAATTACGGGATCACACAGAGATTCCCAGATGCCAGCTTTCACTTCTTTTTTCCGGGCAGCTAAAGTTATCTTGTAGTTTGTTCTCAAAGTTTTTATAAGGACGGGATCTCTTGGTTTATCCTTTAGTGCTTTTTTTAGATTACGTCCGGCCTTGGAACAGGCTTGGTCGAACCATCTTGGTTGGGATTCACAATGTCCCCTTGCTGGTGTGGTTAGCAATTGACCAACTCTATCGACCACAACGGAAAAGGCGGTTAAGGTCACTTCAGGCAAGGTAGTAGTAGAAACACAGTGCTAGTTCTTGGCCACAGCTGTTATTAATTGAGTTATACAGGGTGTCACTGTTGACTTTTGACCACTTCAGGCGACGATTTCCGTTTATTGTCTTTAGAGAGCCACAATCCTTCCAAGGCTTCCGGAGTTCAAAAAAGCCTCCTCTAATTTGAATAGAGATGGGGTTATGGTCACTGAAAATACTTGTTTGGATTTCAAAGTCAGTAGCTAGATGAGCAAGGTCTCTTGAAAGAAGAATATGATCTATATAAGAACCATTTCCAGGACCTTTATACGTGGGGACATCAAAAATGTGAGAATCCTCCGATATGGACATGGCAACAGTCAAATTCCTGTTGTCGATTAAGTTGTTAACGTAGGTACCACGCAGCGTATGGTCAAAATGGAAGCCAGATCTGTTGTTACATCCTAAAAGACCAATAGGTGTCACTGCAGGGTTACCGCATGGATGTGTATTAAAGTCTCCAGCAATAAGGGTGCTTCGGGGCAGACTTAATGCTTTAGCTTTTAGGAAGTTATGTAGATGGAGAATATTACACTCCCTGTTTGAAGATACAGCATTGTAAAAGTTAATAAGGGTCAATGCCCTTTTGCCCCTCCTGAGCACCAAGACTTGGATATGTCTGTTATCGGATTCCCTGATTGAGACCTGGCAAATGAGTGCAAGACTGATGTAAATTACCAGGCCCCCCTTTGATCTTCCACTATTTGACGGGGCTGCAGGTTGGAAAAAACTTTGGAAGCCCTCAATATGTACATTTACTTCTTCCAACCATGTTTCTTGGAAACACAGGATGGTATAGTTTTTTATAAATGATATCCATATGGGGTCCTTTACCTTAGTGACCAGGCCAGCTACATTCCAGGATAAAAGTTTTATAATACATGATGAAGTACCGCCTAGACCTGCTACCTGGGCGTTGATTGTAGATGGAGATATCACATGCTCCCCTTGAGCAGTTATTATGTCTACTTGTGTTTCATCAGTGGTGTATAAGGGGTTTGCATCACTGGGAACTGCACATGTATGGTTTAAAGTGGCTTTGAATTGGGCACTCACTGTGCATACCTTACCATTGCAGGACATATTATATATCTCCATCTAGGGCTCCCATAATGGAAGCACGATGGAGCTATTTAATATTTATGCTAGAGGCTCGCTAGGAGGTCAAAGTTCACCTACCATAGCCTTACTTGAGACGGCACTGGCAGGTATTCCCCCACTGTCTAACGTTATTATAGGGGGAGATTTTAATTGTACATATGAACCCCTAAGCGAAGAAGACTTCCTGGGACTAAATGAAGAGGATTCTAGACAGTCTATTCCGCTTCTAACTATAGTGCCAATCAGAAAATGGATGCCAAGAGCGATCCAATTAAACGCCCTAACATTAGAATATAACCTTTGTGCCCTGATTGGTAGGACAACCTCAGATTCAAATGGCAAAATGACTCATAACAGACTTAGCTGCCCATCCCGCATGGATTACATTCTGCTCAATACTAGTTCCTGGAGCAGACTAGTTTATATGGAAGTCAGACAGTCACAGGATAGTGATCACAATCCACTCTGCATGGAAATAAGATGGGGGGATGAGAGAGAAGCATCAAATGGCCCACTTATGATTACAAAAGAAGTAGTCCCATCTAATTGTGAACGCAGATTAAAGTGAAACAGGGTGATGTGCCAAGAAGATAGTTTGACTTGTATTAAAGAATTAGTAGAGGCAGAAACTTGGGAGCTCCTATCCGATACTTCCGTTCAGTCACCGGAACAAAGTCTACATTTTTTAGATTCCTATAAGAATCTAATAGAAAAAATTGGTTCATTTTTCACTATAAAAGACACCAGTGGGCCAAGAAAGTAGAACCCAATAAAATGTGGCTTCCTTTGGTACACGACAGGATGTAGGGAAAAGAGAAGGGCTATAGCAAATGCCATTAGGAGAAAGGACGCCATAGCAGTAAGGACTGCTAGAAAGGAATATAATGATTGCATAAAAAGTGCAAAGAAGGATTGGGAAGAAGATTATTGGCAACAACTTAAGATCGCTGCCGGTCAAAAGAACTCCACCCAGTTTTGGAACATGATGAACAAACTTGACAGGAGAGGAGCAGAGCCCCTCCCTAACCACATAACCGAGCAGCAATGGTTTTCCCATTTTTCAAATTTGTATTGTGGCGAAGATAAGCTAGGCCAATCATGGAGGGCACAAAATGATTTCATTAATGAGGAATTTAAATTTGCAGAACCCTTTGCAGCTCGGGAAGTTTCTGACGCTATCAGGATTATAACCCCCTCTAAAGCACCAGGCCCGGATGGGTTACCGGCCGATTTGTATACACATGATCCCAAGATGTGGTCTGAGTTTATTGCTCCCCTAATGAACAAAATCCTCTATGGCTATCCGGTCCCAGACTCGTGGAGGGGCGCCAAAGTTGTCACAGTCCATAAGAAAGGCGATAAGGAGGACCCTGCCAACTATAGGCTGATTAGTTTAATCGAAGCAGTTCAGAAAATAGTTGGTAGGGTCATCATAAATAGAGTAGGTATATGGGTAGAGGAAGGGAATATACTGTCCCACTTTGTGTGGAGGAGTGTGGCTCACTGATTAGAGCGGCAGACCCTGATGCAGAGGTCTGGCCCGGGACCAGGGTTCAATTCCCGACGCGGCAGGGTCCTGAGCCCAAAATGTCCACGGACTCGATAATTCTCGCCTCGGTGCCTATTCTAATCATGGGGTCCCACGCTGCAACTCTGGGCAATAGCTTGCTTAATCTCCACTACGGCGGTCCACCCGCTGCGGGATGCCTGGCTTTCACCTTGGGGATGCCCAGTAGGGGTTATCTCACAGGGAAAAAGTCAGGACGGGTTCCCAAGGCAAGCGCCTTGATGCCTTCGGGTGATACTTGCGCTATATAAGTCGCAATACAATTACAATACAATACAATTACACTTTCAGGCGGGTGTCCGCCAAAATGTGGGCACTATGGATCAGGTCTTTAGGTTTTGGGCAATATACTGGAAATCAGTTACCATTATGAAGGGGAATCTATATCTGGCATTTATAGACCTCAAAAGCGCCTTTGACTTGGTGCCTTGCGATAAACTCTGGAGGGTGCTGCTGGAAATGGGGTTTCCGCATTACCTTCTGGAGTTTATAGTCAAACTTCACCAAGATAACTATGCCAGAATTAGATGGGGGAATCAGAGACAGCTAACATGGAGGGTGCCAGTGAATAGGGGTATGCCAGGGCTGTGTAATGGCCCGACATTGTTCTCCCTCTTTATCAATGGGGTGGTAGACCATTTGAGGGAGGACAATGCCGATGCCTCGGTCCTGGCAGGGGAGAAAACACCTACCCTCCTCTTCGCAGACGACACCCTCCTGCTGTCCAAAACCCCCTCGGGGCTGAAGAAGCTCCTAGACAGATTTAGTCTGTTTTGTGATGAACGTGGGCTGACCATTAACACATACAAAACTGAGTTGATGGTGTTGCCCCCCTCAAAAAAAGCTAAGAAAATCAATATTATCCTTAATGGGTCACCTCTTGAGGTGGTGGAGGATTTTGACTACCTGGGAATCAGAATTAACAATAGAATGAAATGGGACTCCCACGTTGCCAAGATGCTGTTAAATCTCAAGAGGGTCTCAGGAGCTATCTTGAGGAGTCAACGTATGTCAGTTAGTAGGCCAATAGTCCCGGCTCTGACTGTATATGAAGGAAAGGCGCTGTCCCCTGCAGTCTATGGGTCGGAATTGTGGGGATGCGAAAATGTAACTGATTTGGTCAAAGCTGAGAATAAGTTCATTAGCTCCCTATCTCAACCCCATTGAAGCCCCTTTTTCATGATATGGGCAAATGCCCGATTTTAGACATAGTTCGCCTTCGCCCTGTGCTGTTCTGGGTGCGCCTGAGAAGGACCCTAGAACTAGCAAATTATGCCTTGGTGATGGACGAATTGATAGCCCTGAATAGTGCGAACAAAATACAGTGGCTAAATAAATTGAGAGAAATGATCACGAAGGTGCACAGACAAAATATCGACTACAAAATATCGAATGGACAAAATATCGAGTTAAAAATATCAACAACAATAAAATATCGATTACAAAAATATCGTTGGTCAAAATATCGTTTAAAATAATGTTAAAAAAATATCGAGTACAAAAATATCGACTCAAAAAAATCGATAATATGTAGAAAAAAGGTTAAAAAAAAAAATTATTAATAGTAATATAAATTGTAGTTAATGTTTAGGAGCGGGATGTTAGGTTAATAGGGGATAAGGGTGGGGAGTAATTTAATTGTAAATATTTTTAATTAATAATTAATTGGTAATTAATTAATATTAATTAGTTAATTAATGAATATAATTTTGTTCATATTTTTAATTAGTAATTAATTGGTAATTAAATAATATTAATTAGTTAATTACATTAATTAGAGTAATTTATTTATATATATAATTTTTAGTTATTGTTAATTAATTAATTGGGAAAAAATATTATTAATTATTAAATTAAATTAATTACAGCTAATGTGCTAATATATTTCCTTTATTGTTATTGTTAATTAATAATTATTTGGTAATTAAATAATATTAATTAATTTTGGGTAAAGGAGTATTTTTAGGGTTCAGGGTCAGTTTTGGGTTTTTGGGTAAAGGGGTATTTTTAGGGTTCAGGGTCAGTTTTCAGTTCTTGGGTAAAAGGGGAATTTTTGGGGTTCAGGGTCAGTTTTCAGTTTTTGGGTAAATGGGTATTTTTAGGGTTCAGGGTCAGTTTTGGGTTTTTGGGTAAAGGGGTATTTTTAGGGTTCAGGGTCAGTTTTCAGTTCTTAGTTAAAGGGGTATTTTTTGGGTTCAGGGTCAGTTTTCCCTACTGTTGCACCCACTGGAGTGGGAATAGTAACTTTAACCCCTACGCTATCCAACGCTTTCCCTACGATTGCACTCTTTGGAGTGGGAATAGTATTTTTTACACTTCTGGTATCGTACGGTAATATAATAGTATCTTATTTAATTATAGTATGTTACTATATATATATGTTTTAACAAATAAGATTGTAAAAAATTATTTTTATTATTTTCAATTATTATTTAATTATTATAAGTTAATTTAAGTATTTTTAAGTATATTTTAGTAATTAAATTTGAATATTAATTTAATTTAACACTGTTTTTAATAAAGTCGATATTTTTTACAACTATATTATTGTAAACGATATTTTGTACTCGATATTTTTGTACTTACCTGTTTGTAGATACAAACTCGATATTTTGACTGTCGATATTTTGTCCACGATATTTTTGCAAGTCGATATTTTGTCCCTCGATATTATTTCAGTGATCCGATCACGAAATTGGGACTGGTCGAATCCTGGACCTCACAATCCCCTCCCCCTAAGCAAGTTGTAAAGAAAATCTATTGGAAGTGGATCCACACCGAGGAACAGAAAAGCGCAAAATGGGGAGCTCTAACCTCACAATTTTTGGAGCATAAGCCCACTAGAAGATTTGAACCCCTATTAGATGTTATTCAAATACCAAGAGATAGATCAATTTTCTTAAAAATGAGGTATGGGATTCTACCCCTCAATAAATGTCCCAAGGGATGGAAAGGAATATGGGCCTCAGATGGTACCTTCCCAAGCTGTCCATGTGAGATCGAATACCTACCACAATTCCTTTTTGGTTGTAAAGCATACAAGAAGGCGAGATCAAGATGGCTGAAACCAATATGCAGGGAGTTGGGGGTTAGAGATTTCAGGGTCGCCCTCCGCATTCTTTCAACCGATACAACATCCTTGGTTATTGTATGCGGAGTTGCAAAGTACCTATCAAGTGCCTGGTTTACTCACACCAGATTGTTAACTACTACTAAAGAATAGACTTTGCCTGTACAGAAAGCCCATATGTATATTACTGTTGTTGCACCCTAGTACCGTCACCAGAACTGTTCTTTTTTTTAAATGTATATAGTATTTCAATTTTTAATTGTATTTTATTCTATGAAATTGGATATCTTTATCATATATGTCATTTTTTACTAATTTGAATGAATGTATGTACTTTTATGATATGACTATATCTAATAAAGTATTACCAACCGATAAAATAAAAAACATAAAAAATTAACCAGTAGAAAGTAGTACTCCACTTGGGTAGATATTTTGTGTGAAACTGGTGACTTTCGTTGGATGAAAGGGCAGGTGCAGTTCCTTTGTGGCAGAGTCACTCACACACCCACTGACAGACACACTCAGACACTGATGCACCCATTCACAGGCCCACTCAGGCACTCTCTGACAGACTAATTCAGATACTAACGCACCCACTCACGGATTCATACAGCTACTCACACAGCCACTTACCCATTCAGACACTCACAGACCCACTCAGACAGGTAAACCCACTTACAGACCTACTCAGGCAGTTACTCACAGACCGACTGAGACAATCACTCAGACACTCATGCACCCACTCACAGACCCACTGAGACACTCACACACATACTCACACACCCAGTGAGACACTTATGCAGCTATTCCCAGACCCACACAGACCATCACATACCCACTCACACACCTTCTGAGGCACTCATGCACTCACTCACATACTCACTCTCAAAGGTTACAGGTAACAGTTAGGAAATGCAATTTTGTTTTTATAAATTAACTTAAAAAAACAAAGGTTACAGGGACGTTATAGCTAGGAAACAACATAAAACACGTTGATGTTATAGTTAGGAAATAAAATAAGAAAACCATAGAAATTCACTTAGTAAAACAAAGGTTACAAGGAAGTTAAATTGAGGCTCAGATTTCATGCGTACAAAAACAGTGAAATTCAGCATTTATAGTTAGCTGAGCTAGCTATAAGACCCCCACAATGCACTGCTTATGACCTCACATATTACCTCACTCATGACATGGCCAGTGACAATTCTGATGTATCTCAATTTACATCACTTATGACATCACTGATGACATCATCCACAGAAGCACGCACACAGCCACCCACACCCCTGTACAACTACTCACATACCCATTTCATAGGCCCATACAATTTCTCATACACTATTCAATGATCCATAGAGCCACTCACACACCCAATAACTCACTCGCTCATACAGCCACTCACACAACCACTCTCTCACTCATACAGCTACTCACACAACCACTTATTCACCTATACTGCCACTCACACACCCACTCACTCACCCATATAGCTTCTCAACACAGCCACTCACTCATCCAGACAAGCACTCATACACTCACTCACTCACTCACCCACTTACATACCCATTCACACATCCATACAAGCACTCACAAGTCCACTCGCCCACCCATACATCTATTCACACGACACTCACTCTACAATACAGCCATTCACACACCAACTCACTTAACAAAACACCCACTCAAACAGCCACCCGCTCACCCATGCAGCCACTTACACAGCCAGTCAAACACTCCCCAATCAATCAATCAATCAATCAGGGGCTTGTAAAGCATGACTACTTACCTGTGAGGGTCTCAAGGCACTGGGGAGCTACTTGTCAATGTTGGTAGGGGATCCTTCAAAGAGCCAGGTCTTGCGCACCTTCTTGAATTGGGTCAGCAATGCTGATTGCCAGAGGTGGAGGGGCAGGGTGTTCCAGGTCTTGGCTGCAAGATAGGAGAAAGAACTTACACCGTTCTGGTCTTGTTGATCCTGGGTATGGAGGCAAGGGAGAGTTGGGCGGAACAGGGTTGTACGTCGTATGCGAGATGGGGGTTTAGGTATGCTGGCCCTTCATCATGGAGAGCTTTGTAGGCGTATGTGAGGAGCTTGAAGGTGATTCTCTTGTTGACTGGGAGCAAGTGGAATTGTCGGAGGTTTGCGTGATGTGGCTGCAGTGGGGTATGTCAAGGACTAGTCGGGCTGTGGTGTTTTGAATGTTCTGTAGTTTTTTTTAGCTGTTTCTGGGTGACACCACCATAGAGTGCATTGATGTAGTTGAGTCTGCTGGTGATGAGTGCGTGGGTGAACGTCTTTCTGGATTCTGTGGGGATCTATCTGAATGTCTTTCAGAGCAGACAGAGTGTGGGGAAGCAGGCTGAGTAAATTCCATTTTTTTTGCGGTTCATTGTCAGCAATGAGTCCAGTATGATGCTATGGTTGTGTGGTGGTCCTTTGGGGTAGGATGGGATCCCAGAACAGCTGGTCACCAGGAGTCATCCCAGGCTGAAGGGGTGGGTCACTGGATGAGTACTTGATGAGGACTTGATGAGTACTTCAGTCTTGTCTGAGTTGAGCTGGAGGCAGGTATCTTTTATCCAGGTAGTGGCAGCCTTTACTCTGCTATGGAAGTTGGGTTGGGAGGTTGTGGGTTTGTTAGTGAGGGAGAGGATCAGCTGGGTGTCATCAGCACAGGAGATGATGATGTTGACTCTGCGGCTTCTGATGATGGCTGCAAGGGGGCCCATGTAGACGTTAAAAAGGGTGACCAGTATAGTCACTTGCACAGCCACTCACTCACACACAGCTTCTCATATACACACTTATACAACCATACAGCCACTCAGACGCCCACTCACAAACCCATACAGGCACTCAGACACCCACTGACACACAGATACACACAGTCACACAGCTGTTCACATAATATATGTGAGGAATAGTATCACTCAGTAGTAGTACACAAAGTATACTATTTTAACTTTTGTGGTACTTTGTTATACATGTTTAACACTCATAGACATTTAGAAAACACTTATACTCACTGGAGGATGTCATAAGTGAGCGCATGAGATGTCATCAGTGATGTCATCAGTGATATCGCTACCATGTCTTGAGTAAAGTAATATGTGAGGTCATAAGAAGTGAATTTTAGGGGTATAAGTTATAGTTAGCTCATAACTGATACATTTTACTGGTTTTGTAAAACAACAATTGATGGACAGAATGCAGAACAATGTCATACATTCACCCCAGTACAGAGATCTGGGCCTAAATCCATCTTTTTTTGCACTCCACACCATCCCAATTCAGATATGGCCATATGCAAATCAGCCTTGACCCTGTCCCTCATGGGAACAGTCCAGCCCGAACTGCCAAGCCATGTCTTTCCTGGACCGGAATCAAGCATCCGAGGACCGGTTTCTGGCTATCAGCCGTCTTCAGCCAGGATAGCTTGACTCCAGTGGTGTGGAGAGCATGGGACTCACGTCTGAGCCTAACTATAACATCCATATAACCTTTGTTTTTTTCAGTGAGTTTCTAAGGATTTTAAAGTTCTAGTTCCTAACTGCAATGTACCTGTAACCTCTGTTTTGTTTCGTGAATTTCTAAGGTTTATTTAATTTTATTTCCTAACTGTAACCTTTGAGAGTGGATGTGTGAGTGACTGTATAGATCGATGAATGGGTGTGTAAGTGGCTGAATGGGTTTGTTAGTGGGTGTGTGAGTGGCTGTATCGATCATGAAGTGGGTGCTCCTCCAGAGGCCATTAAAGGCCCTGGGGACCACCAACCCCCAGGTCTGGCTCCTGCTATGTCCAAAGGTGTCCACCCTCAGGAGATAGCTGTTTGCCTTCACTTGGCAGCAACTGACAGCTCCCATCAAGCGACAGCAAACATAATTTTGTTCTCAGCAAGCATGAGCTATCAAACTGCTCCCGCTTGCTAGGAGCGGGGATATCATCTGTTTCCCTGGCCGCTGTCATGCAGGCAGGGAAACAGGATGAAAGAATTACTCCTGTGTGCACGGAGCTCCATATTTAGCAGCTTCCAACGTGCGGGAGCAATGTCAGCTCCTACTGGAGGAGGGGAGTCAGCAGGGAACACAGGTCCCTGCAGTCCCCAACATACCACCCAGGGCACCCTGGGTGGGGCCAGGGGACCCGGTAGACATGGCTGAGCCCAGGGGGAAGTGGTTCCCATGACTAAAATCAGGTATGTGAGCGGGCCCACGTGACCATCCTCCTCCATTGAATTTTATGCAGGCCCCAGGGTCCCCGGGCCAAAATCAGCCTGGGGATGGGGTACGCACAGCACCCCACCCCTAATAATTTTTGAACTGGCAAAAGGGATGGGGTCCCCGGGGCCAGAATTGGCCTGGGGTGGGAGCCACACAGCCCCCCTCCTTTTCAGTAACTGCTGTGTGCAAGTGCATTTCCTCTCGTATTCCACGTTTATAAATGAGCTGAAATCCTTAATGGTGGTAACTGCATCATTAATCCAACCTGATCTGGGGTGACTGTGATGAATGATTTCTTTCTGGTCATATACTGGGGAGAGTTTCTCTTTTAATTACCCTGAGTACGCAAATGCACTAAATCATCCTCAAGCTCTGGCCATTTGGCCCGCCCTGTTTTCCTTAGTAGCATGTAAGAGTCTTCCTGCCTTTTTCCTCTTTGATGGACAGCTTAACAAAAGGCCCTGGAGCGTGTTTCCCTACAATTTTGGTGATGTGTTATTGATGTAGAGGAATATGAGGACATTTCCACCAAATAAATCAGCACTTATATCTTCCAGTTAAGGGGAAGCTCCCTTTTTTTGGTGGAGATTCACCTCTATAGTCTCATCATCTTCTCTTGATGGGGATTCACGTTATCACAGATTTGTGAATGAAGACGCTCAAGGAACACATATTGCCGAAATTACATGCCCACCTCGCGGTCCTTTACGCAGCTGTCGTGTATAATTTGCAAGATATATTTACCCAATGAGGTAGCACTTATTAATTAACCAAATTAAATTACTCCAGTTGGGTAGACATTTTCAGAAAAACTGGGGACTCTTTTTGAAAAAATTAGGTTCAATTCTGGCCCAAGCGCTGATTTCATAGAAATTAAACCTCAACAGTTAGCACTTACAAATATAAACGCAGCATGTGCTCTAATTGAAGCTCCACTTCAGTAAAGCACAAACAATCCTAACTTCTAGGGCTTGGTGAATGCAAAGCAAGTATGTTTCCGCTTGTGTTCCATGTTGAAAAGCGCTACGATATCCTTAATGGAGGTGAATTAATTATCGACCTTTTGGAGTATAAGCTGATGTGTAGTGACTGTGATGAGTGGTTTCTTTCATGTCGGTTCCTGGTGAGAGCTGAGTCTATGGTTCACCCTTTTAAATACCCTAAATATGCAAATGCCCAAAATACATAGCACCACTTACACACCCACTTACAGACTTACAGACCCACAAAGACACTCACAGATCTACTCACAGGCCCCCACAGGCACTCACACACCCACTCAGACACTCACACATGCACTCACAGACCCGCACAGGCACGCACAGACTCACTCACAGACACACGCAGGCACTTACACACCTGCTCACACACTCACACAGGTACTCACAAATTCACTCACAGACTCACACTGACAATCACACACACACTCCCACAGGCACTCACTGATCCACTCAGAGACCCACTCAGCCACTAACTCTCAAAGGTGACAAGTTACAGTAGGATTAAAAAGTTAAACAAAGCAGAAATTCACTGGAAAAAACAAAGGTTATAGGGACTTTATAGTTAGGCTCAGAGTCACTCATATAAAACTATTGAAATTCAGCAGTTAAAGGTACCTGAGCTAGCTATAACTTAGCCTCTGCAATGCACATATTTCATCTCCCATTACATGGTCAGTGACATCACTGATGACCACTGATGACATGACTGATGACATCATCCAAAGAACCACTCACACATCCACTCACAACCCACATACCCAGTCAGAAACCCATTCAATGACTCACAAACACTCACTCATACAACCACTAACACAGCCCAATCACCCACCCATACAGCCAGTTTACAACCACTCACTCACCCATGCAGTCACTCACACACTCACTCACTCACCTACCCCTATAGCCACTCATACTAGCATTCACTCATCCATGGAGCCACTCACAGAGCCACTCACTCACTAATACGAGCCACTCACACACCTACTCAATCATCCACATAGCCACTTACCCTAGCACTCACTCACCCATACAGCTATTCATACAGCCACTCACTTGCCCATACAGCTACCCACAAACCCACTCACTCACCTATACAACCACTCACACGGGCACTTACTGTGGAAAACAGCTACTTACACACACTCACATATACATCCATCCATTGAAATAGCCACTCACACACTCCCCCACCCATACAACCACTAAGGTAGACACTCACACCCATGCAGCCAATCACACTCAATCACACGTCATCTTCAATACAGACACTCACTCAGTCACTCACACACCCATACAGCTACTCACACACTCCCTTATTTACCAATATATCTACTCACAGCCACTCACACATATGCATCACTCAGATACCCACTCCTACATGGATACAGGCTGGCACACACCCATTCAGATGACATATGTTAGAAACAGTCTCACTCATTGCTGGTTTAGAAAGAATATTAATTTAACTTATAAAGTAGCTTACTATATATCTTTAAGTCTCGGAAACATTTCTGAAACACTTTCACTCACTGGACTATGTCATCAGTGTTGTCATTTGCAATTTCATTAGTGATGTCACTGATCATGTCATTAGTGATATAATATGTGAAAACATAAGCAATGCATTGCAGGGTCGTAAGTTATTGTTAGCTCAGGTAGATATAATGGCTGAATTTCAATGGTTTTGTATGAGTGGAATCTGTGCCTAAGTATAATATCCCTGTAACCTTTGTTTTTTTCAGTGAATCCAACCATGAAAACCTACAGGTAGTGTAATCTAAGCTGCTATATAAGTGACAGAAATCATTGTGCAGGGCCATCTACTCCAAGAAGAAAGGTTTCCTAGCAGAGAGCCCAAAGTAAATAAAAATATAAAGAGATATTCATATAATTCTTCAGGGAGCCAGTTCCCTCAATTTAGAAGGACAGTGATGAGGTAGGCTAGGACTCCAAGTAATGAAGATTATTTGTAATTAATAATTAAATTTTTTACACTGAATTGCTGACTGGATGGGGCAGGACAAAGTGTTACATACTGAGAAAAAGAGAACGCTGGGTCCCAGCGATATGTTATGCCCTTTCTCGTTATGCTGATCCAGCTTCTCATATGCCTCATCAGCAAAAAAATCTCTGCATTTTTTAAGAGGGCTTTGTTGAATAAGGGCAACATTAATGCATTGATAGTGCACACTCATGTACTATTCTTACCTTACTCCCTTGTATTTAAATGTTGCCAGTGAAGCTGTACAAACTTGAATGCTATGCAACTTCTTGAAGGTGCAGAGATTGACAACCCTGCATAACTTTGCCTGCGAGCGCAATTTCTATAATTATATATTTTGTGACAGATAATTTTCAAACAGTCTCCTAGAAAACATGGATTTTGCATTTTCTCTACCTACGAAACCAACTTTTAAACCTTCATTCAGCACAGAGATTCCTTTCAGGCAGCTGAGGATCTCTAGATGGCGAGGCAGTCCTCTACTGGGGAACAGGTGCAAGGAGGTCCACTGACCTATAACCTGGCAGGCTTCTCACTTTAAATGAGGCCCTTGGTGTCATTGAAAACAGGTACATTAGTTAGGTTCATTCAATAGGTAATATGTCCGAGAGATATTATGGAAGGACATTCACGGGTTTAGAACAAGGTTCTCCATTCTCGACCCTGGTGGGCCGGTTCCATGCCAGATTTTTAAGATAACTACATTTATCTAAATGTGGATATGCGAAAAATCTTGCATGTATGTGGCCCTCCAGAACCGGCATTTCAGAATCCTAGATGATAACAAGCAAGTTTCAGTTACATGCCACTCAATAATGGTTTGTTGTAGTATGATTGTGTACGTTTAGTGTCTGTGGTTCAGGGATTGAGCTAAAAGGGGTGGGGACACTTTTTATCTCTGTTTAATGTCATGGCGAGGAACTTCTGTTTCAAATTAAACTGTTCAATGGTAAAATGTTTCAATAGTCCACTCTTGACCAATCTATAATGTATGCCACAGCGTGAAGCAGTCATGTCTATTAAGGTCGTGGGTGACCACATTAGCCCTAATAAGAAGTGATTTCAATTGGTGAAATGATTTGCTTGAGATGTTTAAACAAGTTGCTTGGCAATATTCTAAGCTTAATGTGGCATCTTAGCCGGAGGCGTGGCCAAGGAGCCGTTGATCGCGGACGCGTGAGCTTGGAGCTCCACACCGGCCCGCTATTTATCGGTTGAAATTACAAGCACCCAAAATCAGGGAATACCCAGAGGCTGGCCAGGTAGTACCAAGGGGGCGAGGAGCTCGTTTCGACTGTCCCTTTGGCTCCTGGGTGACAAGGGAGAGTCTGTGATCTCGACGGCCGCCGGAGCTGTGAACACGCAAGATGGCGGCCCAAGACTGATCGGCGAGCGGACGTTGTGATGTAGCCTGAGGCTTGCCAAGGCTTGTGCCCTGATTGAGGTCTTGACGTCAGCTGTCTGGCCAGGGCTGCAGAGTATAGCGGGTGCCCACCGGAATGTAGCGGCAGCGATGGCATCACCATAAAGGGGACGAACACACTGCTCCACTGTCCCTGGAGGTGAGGGGAATGTTGGGGCATATAATCGGGGCTTGAGGACTGGAGTGCGGGCTCTGCCATTGGCACTCGCAGCGAGGGAGCACCCGTCGTCCCTTCTGACAAGGAGGGAGTGTGGGTGGCGCCACGCACTGAATGAGGTGGCAGGGAGACACTGTTGGAGCCATAGCAAGGACGTGGGAGAGCTGCTGAGTGGGCTCTGACCTCCCTGTGGATGAACATTGCAGAAGGGTTCTTCCCGGGACTGGCCTTGGGCCTGCAGTGCCTTGCCAGTGGCATTGGGACTTGTCCGGCGGAGGAGCAGCAGTGGCTAATCTGGTGGCCGAACTATGCCCTGGGGTGAAGAGGGGGCAGAGTTTCGCATATTTCGCTCCCCTCGGAGCATGTTGGAAATGACACAGACTGCACTGGGATTAGCATGGAAGCGCTGTGGCAACAGTGACTCCTGTGTGGTGTGGCTGCGAAACAGGGGTTTTACAGTGCTTTCCCTTGTGACTTGATTGGGTGATCGCCCTGAAACCTTTGCAGGCCTCCTTGAGGGGCGCTGAGACATCGCAGGGAGATGCGCCCCAGGCCCGTGCATGAGTGGTTGAGGGTGAATTGCACCTTGGACTCTCTGTAGATTGCCCTGATTTCTAGCGCAAGCGATGGCCTGTTAGAAGAGCTCAGCCCTTGGCACTAGATCGTGACACACAGAAAAGTGAGCCTTCTAACAGAGCGGCTACCTTGGGGTTTGAAGTGCTGGAACCCTCCCAAGTGCCACAGCCCTGCATCATAGTGCATGGGTCAGAGCCGCGAAACCAATTGCTGGGTTGCCCTCCCTCCCCATCGAGATCTATTATCCAAGGGGGCTATCTGGCCTTATGGGGAAACCTCGAGGTCGACTGGCTGGAGCCGCGCACGACTTGGAACATAACGCCCAAGAGCAATTGCAGACTGCCCCAAAGGACCCAGTTGGGCAAGATACTGGAGGCCATAGCGAACACGAAGGCCACTCTCCATCAGGACATCAGCACGGCTGCAGTGGGGCGCGGCCTACTGTGAGAGGAACACAAAAAGCTCTCTGACAGGAGACCGAGTCCAGCATTACTGAAATAGCTCCTGCCCAAAAAGCCTTGGAACAGCAGGTGGGGCCCATCTCAGACAGGTTGACCATGCTGGAGCGATGGGGCGAGGGGCGCAACAGGCGGAATATCATTAGAGTCCTGGGCCTGCTGGAAGGAGCAGAGGGTGGCGACATGGTGTCCTACTTGGAGCAGTGGCTGAGAAGCGGTTTGGCACCCGAGGACCTGTCGACCTTATATATTCTCGAAAGGGCCCAGAGTCCTGGCTAGGCCACCGGGACCGGGGCGCCCTCCACGACCGGTGGTGGCTCGGTTGCTCCATTTCTTGGACAGAGATGTACTCCTGAAAGTGATGCAGAGGGCCCCTACACCAGTAATAATAGTAAAGTTTCCCTCTTTCCGGATTACCCTCTGTAAGTGCAGAGAAGGCAGGCCACATTCCTAGAGGTTAAGAAGGCACTGAGTGAGGAGGGCTTCCAGTAATCCCTGAGGTTACCAGCCCGACTGCGGCTTATCCTGGATGGCAATACCCACTTTTGTGGCAGTCCAAAAGAGGCGTGGGATTGGATTGAGGCCTACAAGGTTAGGGGCCCCCTCCCAAACCCAAATCGAGGACTTCAGTGGAGCTTGGGAAGTGCTCCAGAAAGCACTCCCGAAGGGGAGCCCCTAAGAAACTGATGTCATCGCAAACGGAGAAGGAGAGGCTGAAGCCCTGCAAGCGGTGGTGGTGCTCAAGCGGGGCAGGAGAACTTCCCCAGAAGTGGAGGTCCATTCTTCGAAGGACACTGGGGACGCCGAGTGGTCGCTCCCCTCGCTCCCTCCTTCACCCATCACTTGTGGTATCGTAGCGCCGATCTCTGCCTCTGCATTCCCACTAGCGTGCACCTTTGCTTATTCATTTCCACAGCGCTTTGATTGTGTGTATAACCTGCTGTGCATTACCTGTAATTGTTTTTGGCTGTGCATTACCTGTAATTGTTGTGGCTGTGCATTACTCGAGATTGTATCAATATCAGCATAGCGCTTTGTCTCCGCGCTTGAACCCGCTCCCACTGCGACAGTTCCTGTAACTTTATTTGCCCTCATAGCGCCCCATTGCTCCTTGTTTGTTGTTGTTGCGGCCATTTTCTTGTTGACCAGAGCCCTCCCTCCACCTCGCTCACGCCTCCCAGCTGCCCCTCCCACGCTCCGCCCCCTCCACTATCCATTTAAAGCAGATGTCCCAACGCGCAGCGGCCGCGCCGAAGGTGCGCCAAAGGTAAGCCCGTCTACGCCCGTCCGCGCCTGGACCGCGCCCAGCGCCAGACCCCCTGGCCCTCGCACCACCCACCCCACCCGCATTACATACGATGCCTCCACCCTCTTAGCCCTAAACCCCGGCCGTCTCTCCAACTGCGTCCAAGCCGCTCCTGGACACACCCATGGACCCTTCTCTTGCAACTCCTGCAAGTTCGACAGCAACAAGAACAACTCCTCATCCACGAACACAAAACAGCTATCTGACACCAACCACCTAAAATGCATCCTGCTCAACACCCGCTCGGTCCACAGGCACGCCATCGACCTCTGTAATCTACTAGACACCATCTCTCCGGACGTCGCCTTCCTAACAGAAACATGGATGAACGCCTCATCAGCCCCAGACATCACCATTGCCATCCCGGAAGGCTACAAGATCATCCGTAAGGACCGCATCGACCAAACAGGAGGAGGCATCGCTATCGTCCATAAGAATTCCATCCGCATCTCAACCAGCTCAGACGTCAACCTTGCTAGCGCCGAGCACCTTCACTTCCAGATCCTCACCGACCCCAAGACCACACTTAGAGGCACCCTCCTCTACCGGCCTCCAGGACCCCGTGCACAATTCAGTGACGACATCACTGACTTTATCACCCCACACGCCCTCCCCTCCGAAGAATACATTCTTTTGGGAGACCTCAACTTTCACCTGGAAAAGAACCATGACAGCAACGCCACCACCCTTCTGGACAATCTCGCCAACCTTGGACTCAAACAACTTGTCACTACCCCCACCCACATTGCAGGTCACACACTCGACCCTATCTTCACCTCCAGCAAACATGTCTCCTTCAGTCACACCACAGCTCTCCTTTGGACGGACCACAGCTGCGTTCACTTTATCTACAATAAGACCACAACCCACAACCATCCTCAACCTACTCTGCGTAGAAACTGGAACAAAATCACCATCGACCAGATCTCCTCATCGCTTCTTCAAAACCCCCCTGCCCACTCCTCAAACCCCGACCAAGCAGCCATTAACCTCACCCAATGGCTATCCAACAGTGCCGACCTACTAGCACCGTTGAAAAAACGTCAAATTAAACTAGGCAGCAAAAACGCCTCCTGGTTCAACGATGATCTAAAGAAATCTAAGAAACTCTGTCGCTCCCTCGAGAAGGCCTGGAAAAAAGAGCCAAACACCAGCACCAGGGACGCCTTCAAAAACGCCACCCGTATACACCACCAACTGATCTGGACTGCAAAGAAAGCGGCATTCAATGATCGACTAGACAACAACGCCCACAACAGCAAGGAATTATTCAACATCGTCAAAGAGTTTACCAACCCCACTGCCAACTCCAACGACATCACTCCCTCTTAAACCCTTTGCGACTCCCTAGCTTCATTCTTCCACAACAAAATCGCAGACATCCACAACAGCTTCGACAACCGACCCGAAGACCAACCCACCCAACCCTCTGCAGGACCTTCACCCCCCTCGAACATCCTTAACGACTGGAACCCAATCTCCACTGAGGACACCATCCGCTTAATGAACTCCATCCACTCAGGATCCCCCACAGACCCTTACCCTCACCACATCTTCAACAAAGCAGACTCCATCATTGCACCACACCTCCGAGACGTCATCAACTGCTCCCTCAACTCCGCCACCTTCCCGGAAAGCTGGAAACACGCTGAACTCAGCGCCCTTCTGAAAAAACCCACAGCCGACCCCACCGAACTCAAACACTACCGCCCCATCTCGCTCCTTCCATTCCCGGCCAAAGTCATCGAGAAAGCTGTCAACAACCAGCTCGCCGCCTTCCTCGAAACCAACAAATCCCTCGACTCCTCACAGTCCGGCTTCCGAGCCAAACACAGCACTGAGACCGCACTCATCGCAGCAACAGACGACATTCGAACTCTACTGGACAATGGAGACACAGTCGCCCTCATCCTCCTCGACCTCTCCGCAGCCTTCAACACAGTCTGTCATAGCACCCTATTACAGCGCCTCAGAAACATCGGAATCCAAGGAAAGGCACTGGAATGGATCACCTCGTTCCTCACCGGAAGAACCCAAAGAGTCCGCCTCCAACCATTCAAGTCAGAAGCCACTGAAGTCATCTGTGGCGTGCCACAAGGATCATCACTCAGCCCCACCCTCTTCAACGTATACATGAGCCCCCTCGCGGCCATAGCACGCCAACACAACCTCAACATCATCTCCTACGCTGATGACACTTAACTGATCCTATCACTCACCAAAGACCCTAACACCGCCAAAACCAACCCACATGAAGGAATGAAAGAAGTAGCCGAGTGGATGAAGCACAGCCGTCTAAAACTGAACTCTGACAAAACAGAAGTCCTTATCCTAGGTACCTCCCCCTCCACCTGGGATGACTCTTGGTGGCCAGAGGCCCTTGGAAAAGCACCCATCCCGAAGGACCACACACGGAACCTAGGCGTCATCCTGGACTCCTCTCTCTCTATGAACAGACAAGTCAACGCCGTTTCATCATCCTGCTTCAACATTCTTCGCATGCTCAAAAAAACATTTCGCTGGATCCCCACCGAAACTAGAAAAATGGTCACCCACGCACTGGTCACGAGCCGCCTGGACTACGGAAACACCCTCTACGCCTGTACCACCGCTAAACTCCAGAAAAAACTCCAACGCATCCAGAACGCGTCAGCCAGACTCATACTAGACATCCCGCGTAAAGAACACATCTCTGGTCATTTGAAAAACCTCCACTGGCTCCCCGTTAATAAGAAAATTACTTTCCGCCTCCTAACCCACGCACACAAAGCACTCTACAAACTTGGACCCGAATGCCTCAACACACGACTTTCCTTCTACACCCCCTCCCGCCAGCTACGATCCTCCAACCAAGCCCTTGCTACTGTACCTCGCATCAACAAAACCACCATGGGGGGTAGATCCTTCTCCTGCCTGGCTGCTAAAACCTGGAACTCACTCCCCACTCACCTTCGCCTCACTCAGAACCACCTAGCATTCAGAAAGCAACTTAAAACTTGGATATTCGATAAGTAATTCCCCACCCTTCTTCAAGCGCCTTGAGACCCTCTGGGTATGTAGCACGCTATATAAATCACTTGACTTGACTTGACTTGACTTGACTTGACTTGACTTGACTTGACAGCGTAAAGTTGCCGGTGGTGACTCCGAAGATGGCTGACAAAGTGATTTGAGGCTGCCTGATCATTGAGGTGATCCTGGCTCCTGGTGTGTTAACGAACTGTTGGTGGCGGACCCTGGTCTCGAGCTGAACTATTTATTGAAGGGCTGGCGCGAGCTGGATGGGTTGTGTGTCAGAACTATGTCTTTATCTGTTCCACCCGCTGAGTGCCTTACTGGGTTAGGGCCTCACTATGGGCTATGTTTCATGTGCTGTTTGGGTGACTGACAGTTGTCAGGCTGGCCTGGGGTTGGGGAGTTGTTCAACATGGGGGTTCATTTTTGGAATTTTCTCTTTTATTGTTTGCAGAGGGGGGCGGTTGTGCATGAAGGTGAGAGTGGGTGGGGGAGGGGTCCCCATCATGTTGATGTAGGGTGTGTTCCTACAGACATGGCAAGTACATCTAACACTGTACAGTTCCTAACATGGAACATTCGAGGTATGGGAACAATGGCCAAATGCCATAACATTTATTCCTATTTGCGGCGCAGGGAGGTGCACATTGCGCTCCCCCAAGAGACTCATCTTAGCAGGGAGGAGGCTGGAAAGTTGAAGAGGAGGTGGAGGGGTCAGACCTTTGCAACCACCTTCTCAGCCTTCACCAGGGGGGTGTTAATCTGGGCGGAACTGGGGGTACCCTATGACCTTGAACACGCATGGCTTGACACGAAGGGGCAGCATGTCCTGCTCATGGGTATGTTAGCAGGGCAGGAGGTGACGCTAGGCAACGTATACACACCAAATCAGTACCAGGTCGACTTCTTGGAGTCTTTCTCCACCTCCCTGGCTCATTGTTTGAACGATCACCTAATCTTGGGGGGCAACTTTAACTGTGTCGCGGATATTGTAGTTGACCGTTCCCACCCTCCCTTACCGGGGACTCAGCCACACCATACGGCATTGGGATTCTGTACTTGAATATCCCACTGGGGCCTTGAGGATACCTGGAGACTGCAACATGCTAGGGACAGGAAGTACTCCTTCTTTTTGCCAGCTCATCAAGTACATACTAGGCTTGACACATTCCTTTGCTCCAAGGCCTTTAATGTATCCATTTCCATTCCGAATACCTGGGGCGTACTTTGTCAGACCATAGCCCATTAATAATGTCATATCAACCGCCGGGGCGGCGCCCTCTGATCCCTAAATGGAAATTGAACCTGTCACTGCTCGACGATGTCCCCTCCCTGGCCTCAATGATTGCACTCAAAAGATACTTCCCCATTAATGCACATACAGCCTCCTCACCTCAGGTGGAGTGGGAGGCGTTCAAGGTGTTTGTATGGGGCCACTGTATGGGTCAGACCTGCAGGTCTCATAGGGAGCTTCACCGGGAACTCTTGCACCTGGAGGGGACTATCCACAGACTAGACAAACTACAGTGTGCGGATGATGTGGCCCGGGTGACACTACAGGAAACACATGCACATTATGATGACGCGCTAGGCAGGCTGAGGTGCTAAAACTACAAGGATTACCTGGACAGAGTGAGGTGGGAGGAGGGGAAGGAGGGTCAATTGTTGGCGAGGCTAATCAAACCTGAGCTGGGTATTAAAGAAAAAGGGGTAACCCTGTGTCCCCTCAGAACATGGGTAATGAATAGTTAAGAAAAAATTGGTTCTGTTGGGTAAGACACATTACTTTGTTATTGCTAATCAAGAACAGATAATCTCTGATACACACCTAACTTGAGAAATGAATGCTCAAATTTCAAAATCGTGGAATTAAATGCTTGTAATATGTAATTTTTCACAGAATGCATTCAATTTATATCCGAATTACTTCATTCAAAGATAACATACAATGCATGATAAGACTGTCAGAAATAGTGTAAAAAGGTGACTTTGAGTGAAAAGTGCTCAATGAGTGAAGAAATATACAGTGCAAGGCGATTTCCTATACACAAATATATACAGGTGTTTCATTGGCCAGATGCTAATTTTCAACCAAGAAATCCTAGTGTTCCTATTGGGATCCTTGTGGTTCTGGACCTATGACATGCGTCGACGTTTCGACCCTGTTGGCGCCATAGTAGGTGGTCGCGGCGGGTCTTCCTCAAGACAGGAATACAGGTGAATAGTGATGACAGTTTGGGTTTCAGACTTGGGAATCTTAGCCTGAGTTCATGTGGCGCAATGGGCAGTCGTATCCCGGGTAATGGATCAGGAATCAATCCTATCGGCTGCATACATCCGTAGCTACGGATGTATGCAGCCGGTAGGAGGGACGATGCACCTCCTTCCCATTTGATTGATTCCCGATACCTGGATAGTAAATTAAATCTATTCCCTATCCTAGAGCGCCCCGGAGCGCAATGCGTTGTAATGGCATGCGTTGTAATAGTTGCGTCGTAAAGGCTCTGCGTGGTAAAAGTTGCGTTGTAAAGGATGTTCCCCATCAGCAGCGCACTGTGAATCGGAGCGTTTCACAGATCTGTCACAGATAAGAAATGCTATCAAAACGAAATCCTACAAAACAATGTACTACTGGCCGGCAGCAATTCATACCCGGACAATGTCGGGACGGGCTGCTAGTATTTGTATATAGGAAATCACCTTGCACTGTATATTTCTTCATTCATTGAGCACTTTTCACTAAAAGTCACCTTTTTACACTATTTCTGACAGTCTTATCATGCATTGTATGTTATCTTTGAATGAAGTAATTCGGATATAAATTGAATGAATTCTGTTAAAAGTTACTTAATACAAGCATTTAATTCCACGATTTTGTAATTTGAGCATTAATTTCTCAAGTTAGGTGTGTATCAGAGATTATCAAACCTGAGCTGGGGGGCGCACCCATTACTCAACTTAGCTTGGACTCCGGGGACGTTGTGCATGACCCAGACGCAATTAATGATTCCTTCTGGTCGTATTACAAACGGTTGTATTAGGCTCCTTCCGCGGCCCCTTTGTCAGATATACAATGCTTTTTGTCCCGCAGCAGCTCCATACACTTGAGGCTGAAGCACGGGAGGAGCTCGGGGACCCTATCACTTTGTAGGAAGTTAGGACCGCCATTGGAGAGCTGGCGCCTGATAAGACGCCGAGGCCTGGTGGCCTTCCGGACGAATTTTATCAGCATTTTTCTAACATGTTAGCCCCGCATCTTGTCACATTATTTGCAGAGGTTTATGGAGGGGTGTTGCCCGACTCCCAGATGGCGCTCGTTATCCCTCTCCCAAAGTCCAAGAGGCCAGGCTCTGGAGTTGGGGATTACAGCCCATTCTCCATGCTCAACTTGGACTTTAAGATCCTGAGCAAGGTGTTGGCGGCTAGGCTACTCCCACATATGCAGTCCCTGATCCACCCTGACCAGAATGGGTTTATCCCCTATCACTGCACTCATTATAACCTTCGCAGGCTTTACTCCATACTTTACCATGCGGCGGCACCAGCCCTCCGACAGGTGGCAGTCCTATCAGCCAACTTAGAAAAGGCTTTCGACACGGTGAGCTGGGAGTACCTGTTTGAGGTGATGCTGCGCATGGGTCTGGGGGACGATTGGGTGTGGTGGGTGCAGATTCTTTATGCCTCGCCCACTGCGAGAGTCAAGGCAGGCAGAACCATTTCCAGTCTGTACAGGATCTCTCGGGGTCGCATTAGGTCTTCCCCCTTTCCTTACTCTTGTTTACCCTGGCTCTTTAACATCTTGCGGAATGGTTCCGCCTGGTAGGGGTAGGGCTGGGACTGTCACTTGGCGGGCGGCGGCACCACGTCTCTCTGTACGCGGATGATTTGTTGGGCTACCTGACGGAGGCAGTTAAGGGTGCCTCTGAGGTTCTGCATATTTTGGACGACTTCGCTCTGCTCTCAGGCCTCAGGATCAATAAATCCAAGACATATCTGTTTCTGATAGCAGGCCCATTGCACAGACCAGAGATGTTGCCGCCCGACATAATCTGGGCTCAGTGCACTTTTAGATACCTGGGCATTCACGTCTTCCACGTTTTAGATGACCTAAAAGTTGGGAATTTTGGAGAAGCGCTGCATTCCCTTCGCTCTTGTGTTCATTTTTGTAGCACGTTACAATTACCCATTATGGCTCGAATTATCCTGTCCCAAATAGTTACGCTGCCCCGGCTTTTGTATTTTTCATAAATCTCCCAGTGTTGATGCCGAGCAACTGGTTTGCCCCCTGAATTTGAGGGATCTGGTGTGGAAAGATGGTCGCCCACAGTGTCTCTGAAGACTCTAAAGTGCCCTAGGTTGGAGGGAGGACTTGGGGTACCGAATTACGAATTCTATATGCTGGCTGCCCAGTTACAGTGGTTGGCACAGTGGGTGGAGGGAGTAAAGGAGGAGGGAACTGGTCTGTCGGAACCCGCGACCAGCCTCAAATTGGTGACAGCAAAGCTGCTGGTACCAGCTACACCTACTCCTTACTGCTCCTTGCTGTAACGCATGGCATTTCAGATGTGGAGAAGATGCCACAAAGTAGGGCAGCAATCCACCAAGTACTCCCCTATGTTGCCTCTTGCGGGGCTGCCGCATGGTGACCCACAAACTATATTCATGGTTGACCAACTGGCTCGCTGGTCAGAGGCCGGGCTGGATAATGTTAGGAACTGCTATCTAGACAAGACACTGATTCCATTTGCGGATCTGGTTAATGGCTGTGGGCTCCCACCTGGGGCAGTTCAAGCAGTACGAGACTATGGCCACATCGTTGCGCGCTTATGGGGCGGTGGGAGGAAGGAACCTGACACACACCCGGTCCTGCATGCCTTATTAACTCCCGGCTCCGCAGGACACTTGGTGAAATGGCTTTATACCACACTACTAGAAACATTTGTCAGCCCTCTGGATGGGTTGTGGGGACGATGGGGCAGGATCGGGGCAGAGTCCTTACCGACTCTGAGTGGCACAAGGTCTTACAATACCCAAAAAAGATTTCCCGGAACACCTGTTTTGAATATATTCAATTCAACTATATGCATATGACCTACATGACGCCCCACCGGTTCAACATGACCTATGCCCCAGATGTGCCCACCCGGATGCTGATTTTGGCCGTATGACCTGGGAGTGGCAAAGGTTGCGTCCTTTCAGGGAGGCTGTGTTGGGTAAGGTCAGAGACACATTGGGACGAGTGTTGGCTCCCACAATGCAGACGTGTTTGCTGGGCCTTGTTCCTAGGCCGTCTAAGCGCAAAGTCGGGAAGTAGGTTGTTAGACTTGGCGCTGGGCCTCGCTAAGTGCAGGATAACGTTGGAGTGGAAATCTGCAAGGGGACCACAGTTTGCAGCTTGGAACAGGGATGAAATCGCATGGGCTGGAGCAGAGTGCAGAGTGTTAAGTTGGGAGGAGGCTAGGGGAACTTGACTGTGCCCAATTGCCGAACAGTGGAGAGAGGCATTGGCAAAAATGTGAGAAACTGGAGGGCTCTAGTGGGAGTAGGGTGGGCTAAGTCACGGATCCCAACCTGGTGCCTCTATGGTAACTAGACAAAATATCGAGAAAAAATATATAGAATGGACAGAATATTGAAGTCAAAATATAGAATGGACATAGTATAGAATGGACATAATATAGTGGTTAAAAATATTGAAATGCAGGTAAGTAATATCGACTGTCAAAATATCGAAGTACATGATATAGGCATTAAAATATATCATATTTTTTTATAATGTCGATTTTTTTAAGTGTTTCGTATATTAGTATATTTTTGTTAAAAGTATATTATTTTTGTAATGTATGTTTAATTTTTTTAAGTAATGAATTTTATGTTATTTAATTTTTATGTAATGGAATTACGTAGCAGGTTGTGGGTTTATAGGGGTGTAGGGTGGGAAGTAATTGAATTATAGCATATTAAATATAAATTTTCCTAAGAATTATTAATTACTTTTAATTTCATTTTGTATTTTAGTTCTGTAGAAGGTTGTGGGTTTATAGCGGAATAGGGTGGAAAGTAATCTAATTGTAATTAAGTAAATATTTATTTTAATTTATTTCTATTGATAATTAATTTTATTGTTAATTAATTATTAAATGGTAATTCATTTGCATTAATAGGTGATTAATTTGTATTAATTGATTAATTGGTAATTATGTTAATTGTATTAATTTATTATTCGGAGCGGGTTGTGGGTTTATAGGGGAAAAGGGTGGGAAGTAATCTAATTGTAATTAAGTAATTGTTGAAAATATTTTTGTGTATTGATAATTAATGTATTGTTAATTAATTATTAATTGGTTATTATTTTTTAATAAATACTATTTATTGGTAGTTATAATTAATTATTAAATATTTAAAAATTGGTAATTAATTGTAATTAATTTTGTATTTTTATTTAATTATTAAATCATTACTTTCCCTACTGTTGCACTCACTGGAGTGGGAATAGTAATTATTACCCCTACGCTATCCAACGCTTTTCCTACTGTGACACTCACTGGAGTGGGAATAGTAATTTTTACCGTCCCACTATCCAACGCTTTCCCTACTGTTGCACTTACTGAAGTGGGAATAGTAATTGTTACCCTCCCGTTATCCAACGCTATCCCTACTGTTGCACTCACTGGAGTGGGAATAGTAATGTCTACCCCCGCTATCCAACGCTTTCCCTACTGTTGCACTCTCTGGAGTGGGAATAGTAATTGTTACCCCTACGCTATCCAACACTTTCCCTACTGTTGCACTCACTGGATTGTGAATAGTAATTTTTACCCCTACGCTATCCAATGCTTTCCTTACTGTTGCACTCTCTGGAGTGGGAATAGAAATGTTTACCCCTATTCTACCCGATGCTTTCCCTACTGTTGCACTCACTGGAGTGGGAATAGTAATTTTTACCCTCCCGCTATCCAACGCTTTCCTACTGTTGCACTCACTGGAGTGGGAATAGTAATTTTTACCCTCCACCTATCCAACGCTTTCCTTACTGTTGCACTCACTGGAGTGGGAATAGTAAATTGTACCCTCCCGCAATCGTACGCTAAAAATATTGAAGATTTTTTATTATTATTAAGTTAATATATATGTATTAAAAATAAAAATGTTTTTTTTTATAACTTACATCCATTATTTATTAATTTTAAGGTTATTTAAGCATTTTTAAGTATGTTTTAGTTAATAATATGTATCATTCAATTAATTTTACATTACTTTTAAGACATTTAAACAAATTCGATATTTTAACAAACTATATTATTTACAGCAATTTTTTTGATTCGATATTTTTGTACTTACCTGTTTGTAGATAGGAATTCGATATTCTGTCATTCGCTATTTTGTCTTCGATATTTTGGCAGGTCGAAATTTTGCTCCTCGATATTCTGTCAGTGATCCGCCTCTATAAAGGATGCTCGTTCACGATCCCCAGGGACTCTAGGGCTTTGATTTGCAGTGGGGCTGTGCATGGGCTCTAGTTTACTTGGGACCTATTAGCCGGATGCAGATGGGGTGCCTTTTGGGGGGGCTCCCTCTCGGACCCATTCATGGGTTGTTTCTGCTGTCACTCTCTATGGGTTTTTAATGCTTCATCATATTCACACCTCTCCTCTGCACAAACAACTTTTTCCTTCTTCCTTTTCATCTATTCCTTTCTTTTCCATGATTTGACCATGAATATGAGTGGGATATGCATACAATGGAACGACGTTGAACGGCTGCCCACATAATCGATGTATTATATTTGTAATGGGGGAGCAAGCATAAGCTTCTGTTACCATTATTTGATGATGTAATTAACCTCCTAGACTTTTGTGATAGGTGTATTGAATGCTGAGATGGGCACCAGGTGAGCAGAATATTAGTTTAATGGTACCAAAAGTGCTTATGATCGCTGGGAGTGCCAGTGAATATCAATCTGTAATTTTTCTTTGCTGTATAATCTGGACCTATTCGATACTTTGTCTTCCTTCTTTTCCTTTTGCACCCAGCCTGAATATTTGTATAAAATACCAATAAAAATATCTTTTAAAAAAAAATGTGGCATCCTTGCCTCCGTAACAGTACACCCACAATTTGTTTTTATAAATTTTCAACATTGACCTATGCCACATTAACTGATGTAGCTGGGCTGAAGATTATGAATAATTCTGGACCTTCTGCTTAACTGAAGTTGCATGATCTTGACTGCACCTTCTTCCACTGCGATTGATAAAGTGTGTGCTGGTGTAACAGAGATTAGAATCTATAGGCATTTCCTTGTACAGAACTTTATCCCCCAATTAGCAGTGCACGCGGAGGAGTGTTTGAAGAGTGGTGGAGGAATAAATTTAAGCTGTCAGAAATCTACTCCTTATATTATGACTTTGGGTTAGGTGCACCCACATACATGAACATGCTGTCACATTAGAGTAAATTACTTCTTTTGTAATGATTGTCTTTCACACGTTGTTTTCGTGTCAATTAATTCAGTTTTCAAAAGTCCTCTTCTCAAATGCTTTCTCGGTGGACAATGTGAGTGAGTTACTGCTCTTTCCAGGAGCACTCAATAAATGCCAGAAGGCAAAATGTCCAGATATTCTTAGTCAATGTTTGAAAGAAAGGGCCTGATTCACAATTACTACTAAAGTTAGACTTTTGGTCTAAGTTTACCTTTGTGAATCAGTCCCAAAGAGTCAGAGAGAGCAAGAGAAGAAAATGTAAAGGCTGTAATTTGGAAGTATCTTGACCTCTGTCTCTACCCTCTGCCTAAAACACCTCTCCGCTGGATTAAGCACTGCTAAGTACTTATTTGCAGGTGCCTGTCTGTCCCTATTGCTTTCTGTCCACCTGTTTGTCTCTTCATCTCTATCACATTATCCCCGTCTTTCTCATAGCTAACGCTCAGCTTTGAGCCCAGCTGTCTGTGTGTTTGTGTGTATCCACCATATATTCTCTCTCTTTATAACTCACTCTCCATCAAACACACGCTATCTTCTTTTCTAGCTCCAACCCTCACATATCTCTCTTTCTCTCTCTCATTCTGTGTCTGTATGTCTCTCATTTAATCTCTCTCACATCTTTAACTTAATTTTAACATTTTGGGATTAGTGTTGTATATTATTTCTTTATTTATTGTTTTAGATGTCCTCTGAAACAGAAACTTTATAACACAAAAAATATATCAAATACATTTTTACAAAGCAAACTACATCACATAATCTTGTGTTAACAGTGCCTAACATAATACACATTAACTTAGAGTAACTCAAATCTATAAACAAAATCCTATTACAGAATTTCAAATTCTAGATATATTGCAATTCAAAAGTAAGCACTCTTCTTCAGAACCACTAAAACATTTTAAGTTGTTCTTAAACATATTATTGTGAAAAGCCGATACAATTTGCATTAATAAAATGTAAAGGGCCTGATTTAGTGTTTGACGGTTGTGGGAAATCCACCAAAATTTGGTAAATGTACCAAAAATGAGGGTTGATGTCCCATCAACCCTAATTAACGTAGACATGTACACACTCAAAACTGTTCAAACCCAATCCCACCTTCCAGTTATACATTTTACTCTGGTTTAAGACATGGTCAAATGTAATGGACATTAATGATTTCTGTTCACTTAGAATATTAATGCTGTCAAAGGTAGATGTTAACAGTAGTGGTGTTGTATATTTACCTATTCTGGGATTATCAAGATTGCCACACCATACTGGAGAAATCAGAAAAGCTTGATCAATTGTTTTATTATGCCTTTAATGACTAGAGGATCATGGAAAAGGTCTGTGACATAATGAGCCACAATTGGATCTATTTCTATGATTGTTGTTGTTAATCTGATAAGTGATCAATAAAACAGTACAAATCAAACCTTACCAATATAGACATTATCATTCAGGGAATTGTGAAAGAGATTTTGACACAATTATAGGACAGTTCTGCTTATTAACAAATATAAAATCCCAGAAGAGTTGGAATCAGAGTAAATTCCTAATTATTTTTATTCAGTTGCTAGGCATGTGCCTTCTAATGACCAGTGTCCTTTATAATTGGTATTTCCAAATGCTGAATTTTAATAATATTACACTTTAAATGATTAATCTCAATGGATGTGGCCAGCATGTGAAGGGTTAAGTTGCAAAGATTGGCCAATTCTGTCAAAGATCGATAAGTCACTTGATAGTGCAGTGCTCAAATGTGTTTTATACTCAGGCAAATGGATTTCAAAGTGTTCAGTCAAGCGAAACCGAAACCTCAAAATCACTGATGAAGATATTGAATAGGTATGGTGATTACACACAAACTGGCCAAGCTCACCAGTAGCAATATATCTATTTGGCTTTATTATTTGTTCCTCCCAGGACCAACTTAGGTGCACATATCTTTGAAGATGGCTGAAATCAGGTTTATGTGAAACACCCATGGTCAATATCTTAATCTGAAGTGAAGAGTAATATGCACAGGCAAAAACCTTTGCTAAAATCTACATATGTTAAATACAGGAAGAGTCATGAACAAGCGTTCAGTTACACAATTACAGCACCAACGTAAATTATACAAACATATTTTGGCACTCCCAGATTGGTGCCCCTAAATTTGTTCAGACTATATACAGAATGGGATGTGCCACCATGTTGAGGTGTAAGAGTATGGCTACTACTGTGGTACAATTCTCATGTATCTGTGCCAGATATGCTGCTGACATTCGACAATTCCTCAGTACCATGTTGCCCTTCTACCACCCTACTTGCAATTTTCGCTCTCTGTTTGGCTTCCGCTGCAGTAGTAACCTGGCCAATGGTCTTGACACATCCCCACTGAAGTGGCCCATTTTGGCCTTTAGTGTCACAGTGCACTTTGATAAGGTTGAGGTGGCATGTGCAAGCCTCCCAACGGACCTTGTCAAGGTGCCCATACTCACAGCACTGCTCCTCTCTCAGTGCCTCTGATTGCTAGTATCCTCTGCCTTCTGTGTGCCTAGTTTCTCTAGGACACTAATTAATTTGTCCATTTTAGTGGCCATTGTATTGAAATCCACTGATATTGCATGCTGAATGTTATGCAATTTTCTCTTGACTAACTTAATTTACTTCTGCAGTAGGTGTGGAATCTGCAGCATGGATGCCTCAAGCTCTCTAAACACCATTTGCAGTTGCCTGGGACCCTGAAGGCTGTTGTACACAAGCAATATCATGGCACCTACGAGCAAGCACTCCAGTATACTGGTGTCGGGCCTGACAATGTGCGGCTAGATTGGAGTGTTCAGATGGATGGCATCCTCATCCTCAAAGATGGTTGCTGTGGGGAGAAAGATGCACCACTGGAGTGGACATGAGGTGGCATGGGAAGACTCTCCACCAAAATTGCTTCTTCCTCCACCATGTGGGCCTGTTCTTCTCCCTAATCAATTGGGCCTTCCATTTCTTCCTCAGGTCCATTTATTTGAAGAATGGGCATGCTAATAATGTAATTATATGGGGCACCAATGTGCCTTTAGTCGTACAATTTGATGTAGTAAATGTCTGACACTGAATACAGTATGTACACTTTTGACTACAAATCCCGTGATACACCATAAGGGGTACTTTAGCTATTTAATGGTCCCATACTGATCTGCCTTTACCAGTTCTATTTTTACATGCATGTAGTATACAGTGATATAGATGTATAGATGTGCACTTACTTTACAATGGTGCAGATGCAGAAGTGTCAAGGCTGCCAAAACCAACTACTGCCTCTGGCTCCAGGGTAGTCTCTACCATTGCCTCCAGTGTCATGGGTGGGGGTACAGTAGAGGGACCACCTCCCATTGCCTGGTACTCCATCAGGCCTTTTGCCACTCTTTCTTTGGTGCGAGACCGGAGGCCATGTCACCTCTTCCGTATTTCTCACACCAAGCGCTGTGCTACACTTACAGTGTTTATTTTTGCTGTATGTCCTTCCAAATTTTGTGTTTCTGGGTCTCAGGCACAGTCATAGATGCAGAGCCAAACAGCTGTTCATGGTTGTTGCAGCACTCGTCGCTTAGTATCTCCAGTTCTTTTTCAGAGAACTTCAATGTGTGCTTTCTCGCCCCTGTCTCCTTCTCTTCCTGTTAACTTGCCATTCCTGTGGCATATATTCAGGTTTTGGAGCTCCTCAGGTAACTTGGATTGTCCAGAAGCTCTTCCCTCATCACTCTGCCTTCTCTCCTGGCTTCTCCTGGGCAGCACTTTATGTTCGTGGAGTCCAGGAAACAGATTAGCTTTTTATTTTAATGTGGTTGCTACTTGTGACTGCATTCGCAATTTGCAAATGCTAACACATTCACAAATTGCAACTGAATATGTAACGGTAAATTGAGATTTACTATTTTGATATGCAACCAGTTACCAAGTCATAAAATCCAGGCAGCCTGCAACTGTAAATGCAATTTGGCGATTTCCTAATTGCAAATCACAAAAAATCGTAATTAGGAAAATGCTAAATAGTTGTTATGTGTATCGGGCTCTAGGCTGCCACATTTTTTGCAATTGAGGCAAGTAATGTAGTCACCGTTGTAAGAGAAAGGTACCTCTAAAATGTTGATCATGTTAAAAAAAAAGACCACAGCTATTCGCCAGTAACAAGTTAGCAACTTCAGTGAATTGTTTTAGCAAGTTGCCTAACAGGTGATTCTTCCATAGCATCACGGGCTACTTATGCTGTCATGTTCTGCCTGTGCCAAATCTAAGTACAATTGGTAAAGACTATTTAAATGACACACAATACACTTTAGGGCCTTATTTCTGAAAATGGTGATAAAAAAACGATGCAACGGTTTTCACTGCACCCTCCTTCGATACGATGGATGCGCCGCATTTAAATGTATGGTGCTCCACATCACAAAGAATGGCAGATACATCAGGAATCCTGATGTATCTGTCGGTGCAAAAGTCACGCATTGCTGGAGTCGTGTCGCAAGCTTGACGCAACTCCAGCAATGCATGGGGTAGACCTGTGCCTATGGCACTGAGTCACCCTTATGCCTGCCATCCCCCGCTGCGTCACTTTTTGTGATGCAGCGGCGGCATAAACAATGTGCCACATAGTGCCATATTTACAAGATGACGCATCTAGGCAGATGCGTCACCTTGTAAAGCCCTGCACCACATTATACCTACGTCTGGTATAATGTATGAAAAGGGGGCGTTACCACGTAAAAAAGGGTTGTACAAGTGTTGCAGTGAAATCTATGAGATATCACTGCGACACTCCTAGGATGCCACTGCGTCGTAGCAGGCATCAGGGTGACACAATGCCATAGGCACAGGCCTACCCCATGCAATGCTGGAGTTGCGTCATGTTTGCAACACAACTTCAGCAATGCTTGACTTTTGAGCCAACAGATACGTCAGGATTCCTGATGTAGCTGTCATTCCTTGCAACATGGAGTGCCATACATTAAATACGGCACATCCATCATGTCGCAAGGAGGGTGCAGTGAAAACTGTTGCATCGCTGTTTTATTGCAGTGCTGCAACAGTTTTCATAAATAAGGCCCTGAATCCATTTAGGCTCCGGTTTTAAGCCATTAATTAACCTGGAGTAAGCAAATGTTTGAGGGAAAACATGCAAATATATGAACATATTCCTTGATGGTTATATGTCCACTTCCCAATTTAAGTATGCTATGCAAAGTGTGACATGAAGAGTTGCTCAATAATCTCTACTGCAAGCAATCCAATGACACGTCTTTCAAAAGAGGGGATCCTATGACATAAAATTAGCCAACAGAGTTCATCAGCAAGGGTATAAATTATCTAGGTTGTTTAGTGATGATTCAAACCTGTGATCAGTAGAATACACACACATCTCTCCAGTAAGTGCAAGAACTACCTGGGCTCTCTTACCAGTAGTATGTCCTCAAACCATCTGAATATGAATATATCCCTGCAACCAGCGCATTTACCCTCTATGTTATCTTAAAATACAGTGAAGTAAATCACAACAGCAGTTTTTTACTTTGTTAATGGAATGATCACAAAGCAATCTTGGACAGCACTATTAATGTCATTGGTGGTACATAGTGCAGTGCTTGGCATAAGCACCGTCTACCATCCTATGATATATGTGGGTGTTAGAACTGGCCCTTTTGGCAGTGTCATCCCCCCCCCCCCCAGCTTTTTGACTTCAGCCTCTTTTTTTCAGAACTCTTTTCGTTGGCTTTTAGGAATCTGTGAACTTTACTATTGCTACCAATGTTAAAGTGTTGTGCTCTCTCCTTTACAAAAGGTAAAATTGGCTTGCACTTTTAATTTAGTGTAGGTCTCTAGTAAAGCGGAAATATGGTACTAAGTGTACTCTGGGTCTGAAAATTAAATGATATTAGTGGGCCTGAGGCACTTATTGTGCAGTCACCTAAGTAACCCTTTCAAACCTGCATCAGACTTGCCATTGAAGTCAGTGTGTGTACTTTTAAAGTGTCATTTCGACCTTGCAAAATAAACCTTTTGCTAGGCCTAAACCGTGTGTGTGTGTGTGTGTGTGTGTGTGGTATGTGTGTGTGAATGCGTGCGTGTGTGTCTGTGTGTATGTGTCAGTGTCACCTCTAGGGTAGGCTTAAATAACCCATAGGGCAGGGTACCTTGTATTCAAAAAGTTGGACATGTACTTTTAAGTTTTACATGTTCTGGAAGTGAAAAACTCTCAAATTCGTTTTTCACTACTGCAAGGCCTACCTCTCCCATAGGATAACACTGGTTTACCTTATTATATTTAATAAGTGAATACTTTGATTGGGAGCAGGAGGAATGCCATGTTTGGAGTCTGAGGAATTGCAATTTAAAAATCTCTTTAATGGTAAAGTCGGATTTTAAGTCACAATTCAGAAAATTGCACTTTTGCACAGTTGGCTTTTTCTTGTTCAAACCATTTGGTACCAGCAGCCATTTGCTGGGTCATTTGACTAGGTGAAGTTGGCACAATAGAGGGGCTGAGTGTTGGCAGAATGGGCCATCCTGGCTTGATGGGGGTAGAGCTGTCACCTACTACACTTCCACTTCAAATGCACTGGCCCAGCTCAAACCCAAAGGTCTTTATACTAGCCTACAGAAAGATAGGGACCAAGGCAGGGAAGCAAGAAATTCCAGACACTTCTGTAGAGGACAAAACTCCAGAAGCTTCTCCCAATTCAGTGGGGGGGTACCAGATATAACAAGCCATATAACAAGCATAGCCAATAGGTCTCGCCTTTGGGACCTTATAAGTGTTTAGTTATCCAGCACAGTATCCTTGGCGCAACAACATCAGCGGTTGCATGGCTAAACACTTATAAGGTCCCAAAGTTTCCTTTACATACACAAAAACAGTACCCCATTTGCAGCATCAGTGAAGTGAGTCTAAGGAAAGAGGGTAATGTGGCCAGTCAGTGGTGAGGTCGAGAGAAAGGAGGGTGACGTGGAGAGAGAGGGAGGGTGAGGAGGGTGAGGTGGTGATGGAGAGAGAGGAGGGTAGGGTGAAGAGAGAGGAGGGTGTGGTGGAGAGAGAAGAGGGTGAAGCAGAGAGAGGGTAGTGTAATAGGGAGTCTAATAGAAAGGAGCATTAGGGAAGAGGGAATAGGGTGAGGTAGAGAGAGGAAGGATAGTGAGGAAGAGAGAGATAGAGGATGATGAGGTGTAGAGAAGAAAGATGGTAAGTTGGTGAGGCAGAGTGAGAGAGAGAGAATGGAGAGGTGGGCAAGAGTGAGGTTTAGAGAAAGGAGGTTGATACACAGTGAGAGAATGGCGAGGTGAAGAAAGAAGGATGAAGCAAGAGAAAGATGAGGTGCAGCAGAGAGAGGGAGCCATGGTAGGGAGAGAGGAGGGTGAGGTGGGGAGAGAGGAGGGTGAGCAGAAGATATAAGATGGTGTGACTCAGAGGTGTAACATTAGCCCCCGAGGCCTCCGAGGTGGGTTGGGGCTCAGCTCCATGGAGACCCCTTCAGCACTGTACATGGGCGACAGGCCCATGGCCTGAGAGCTCTTGAGTGAGTGCAGGGGAGGGGGCGCTCTTGTACTTTACAAAGGGGCCCCCTGAAGTTTCTTTACGCCACTTGTGCGGCTCAGAGAGCCAACAGTGAGGTGGAGAGGAGAAGGTGACGGAGAGAGAAGGAGTGCAGCTCTGTAGGAGGTTGATGCATGATGCACTTTCAGAGGATGACAAGGTGGAACATAATAGAAGGGTGAGTTGAGGGCAAAATTAGGGTGGGTCAGAGACAGAGAGGAAGCCGCAGCTATGACAGAGGCAGATGGGGCAGAGAGAAAGGAGGGGAGGCAAAGAGTGAGAAGGGAGAAGTGCAGAGAAGAGAGCGATGTCCACAGGAGAGCAGGGTAAAGCGAAGGGTGTGGCCGAGAGTAAGGATGCTGAGGCGGTAAGAGCAGAAGAGTTAAAGCAAATAGGGACAAACTCAGAGAAAATATAGAGTACATTTAGACCATTCAGCACCCAGACCCAGCTCTCAGACACCCGGGAGATGCTCCCAGATACCGAAGCCCGGAGCTGGGCCCGGTGTCACTCCTGCTGTCACTCCTGCTACTCTTGAGATAGCACAATCCCTCTGTAGAGTTGTAAACACTTTTTCAGTGACACAGTTAAGGATTTATGGAGGGCGTAGTGTATGTCCTCTATGTTCTTGTTCAAGCACATGCTTAGGGTGCATTTGCAGAAGATTGCAGGTAGGTGTTGCTGTCCTGGGGTACTGCCTCTAGGTGACCGGCGCAGCCGGAAGTGCTTGCACAGACAGTCTCACCGCGTGGTGTTGCTGGAGGCAGGCATGCACGTGCCCCTGGAATGCAGTCCTCTTCAGTAACTCTGGGAGCGGAGTGTGTGAACGCCTGCTCTTCCCGTGAGCAGTGGCCCTGCGGCCTGAGATGCCTGGACGGGCGGCCTCCAGCACAGAGTCAGGTCCAACAGCTCTCTGCACAGCTGCTGTGTCTGTCAAGGCCTCCAGTGTGGGCCTGAAGGGTGTTAAAATGATTATTTCACTGGGTGAGAGAAACTGTCAGCCAATGAAAAAGATGTGTAAAAGATGCATGCACTGTGAGGATGAGTGAAAGAAAAATGAAAAAGGCGCATAAATAAGACACTTGTTGCAGTAGCACACCGTCTATGGCATAGAGCATGGGTACTCACAAACTTTCTCTCAGGGGCCAAATTTACAGTGTGGTTTGTGTCCGAGGGCCGCACTGGTGGGGGCGGGGTCAGTGGGGGTGGCGGGGCTAGAGCAACAAAAAAACTGTGACCATGAGGTTGAACACAGGTCCCTGCAGCAGACGCCTTCGTCCACTGAGCTACCAGACCCGGCATACACACCTCTCTCTCTCTCTTCTCTCTCTCTATCTCCCTCTCTCTGACTCCCTCCCTCTATCTATCTCTCTTTGCCTCCCTACCTCCATCCCTCTATCTCCCTCTCTCCCTCCCGGTCTCCCTCTGTCTCGCTCCCTCTCACTCCCGCTCTTTCCCTATCTCACCCTCATTCTGACTGTCTCACTCCCTCTCCCTCTCTCCTTCCCTCTCCCTTCATCTCCTTCCCTCTCCCTCCCCTTCATTCTCCCTCCCTCTCCTCCCTCTTCCTCCCTCTCCCTTCCCTCTCCATTCCTCTCCTTCCCTCCCTCACTCCCCTTCCCTTCCCCTCACTCCCCTTCCCTTCCCCTCACTCCCCTTCCTCCTATTCCCCCTCTCCCTCCCTCACTCCCCTTCCCTCAATCTCACTAACTCCCCTTCCCTCACTCCCCTTCCCTCACTCGCCTTCCCTCACTCGCCTTCCCTCACTCGCCTTCCCTCACTCCCTCACTCCTGTTCCCTCACTCCCCTTCCCTCACTCCCTCCCTCATTCCCCTTCCCTCACTCCCCCTGCCCTCACTCCCCTCTCTCCCTCACTCCCCTTCCATCACTCCCTCAATCCCCTTCCCTCACCCCTCCCTCACTCCCCTTCCCTCCCTCCCCTTCCCTCACCCCCTCCCTCACTGCCCTTCCCTCCCTCTCTCACTCCCCTTCCCTCCCTCCCCTTCCATCATTCCCCTTCCCTCACTCCCCCTGCCCTCACTCCCCTCTCTCCCTCACTCCCCTTCCATCACTCCCTCAATCCCCTTCTTTCACCCCTCCCTCACTCCCCTTCCCTCCCTCCCCTTCCCTCACCCCCTCGCTCACTGCCCTTCCCTCCCTCCCTCACTCCCCTTCCCTCCGTCCCCTTCCCTCACTCCCCTTCCATCACTCCCCTTCCCTCCCTCCCCTTCCCTCACTCCCCTTCCCTCACTCCTGTCCCTCACTCCCTTCCCTCACTCCCCTTCCCTCACTCCCTCACTCCCCTTCCCTCACTCCACCTCCCTCCCTCCCTCCCCTTCCCCCACTCCCCTTCCCTCACTCCTCTTCCATCACCCCCTTCCCTCACCCCCTCCGTCACTCCCTTCCCTCACTCCCTTCCCGCACTCCCCTTCCCTCACTCCCTCCCACACTCCCCTTCCCTCGCTCCCCTTCCCTCCCTCACCCCCTCTCTCCCTCACTCCCCTTCCCTCACTCCCTCACTCCCCTTCCATCACCCCCCTTCCCTCAACCCCTCCCTCACTCCCCTTCCCTCCCTCCCTCACTCCCCTTCCCTCACTCCCTTTCCTCACTCCCTTCCCTCACTCCCGTCCCTCACTCCCTTCCCTCACTCCCTTCCCTCACTCCCCTTCCCTCACTCCTCTTTCCTCACTCCCTCACTCCCCTTCCCTCACTCCCCTTCCCTCACTCCCTCTCTCCCTCATTCCCCCCTTTCCTCACTCCCTCACACCCTTCCCTCACTCCCTCCCTCATTCCCCCCTTCCCTCACTCCCTCACTCCCTTCCCTCACTCTCTTCCCTCACTCCCCTTCCCTCACTCCCCTTACTCCCTCACTTCCCTTCCCTCACTCCCTCACTCTCCTTCCCTCCCTCCGTCCCCTTCCCTCACTCCCTCACTCCCGTCCCTCACTCTCTTCCCTCACTCCCCTTCCCTCACTCCCCTTACTCCCTCACTTCCCTTCCCTCACTCCCTCACTCTCCTTCCCTCCCTCCCTCCCCTTCCCTCACTCCCTTCCCTCACTCTCTTCCCTCACTCCCCTTCCCTCACTCCCCTTATTCCCTCACTTCCCTTCCCTCACTCTCCTTCCCTCCCTCCCTCCCCTTCCCTCACTCCCCTTCCCTCCCTCCCCTTCCCTCACTCCCCTTCCCTCACTCCCCTTCCCTCACTCCCTCCCTCATTCCCCTTCCCTCAATCCCCTTCCTTCACTGTGCCTCCCGCACTCCGTCGCCCTCATCCCTCATCCCTCTATCGCCCTCCTCCCTCTGTCTGTCTACCTTTTTCTGTCTCCATTTCTCTGTCTGCATTTCCCTCCCTCTGTCTCTGTCCCTCTACCTCCCTCTGTCACCCCACCCTGCCTGTGACACCCGGGCTGTGACAGCTTCCCCAGCCTGTTTTCCCAGCGCGCACAGACACACAGCCTCACCCGAGTATTTCACAGGTCTTCAAAAAGACCATTTGATTGTGAATGGGGCATTGCTTTATTTCACACCCTCTCGGCGCCCCTGCAGCTCCGCCGGAATAAATTGCCTGCCCCCCACAGAGCAGCAGAGTGTTTGCAGACAGTCTTAGTAAACACGGGTACTCTGGCTCATGGTCCGCGGGCCGCCACGGAAGGCTTGCCGGGCCGCTGCTGGCCCGCGGGCCGTACTATGAGTACCCGTGGCATAGAGGAATGCACTGGAGAGAAATATCACAGTGAAGAGGAGAAAGGAACAATAAGGAAACCATGTAGAATGGTACTTACGTCTTTGGCAGTAGAGGCAAAACACTGCTCTTGTATTCCGGGGTTTGGCACGTTACCAAATTGTGTTATTCTGGGCAAATTTCTAAATCCGCCAGTTTACTTATTTGCTAAAAAAAGACAACTCTAACAAATGTGCCTACTCTGACTCTGTCATAGTAAAACTGTACAGAAACCTGGGAGAAGAATACCAGCAATGGGTGGGGGATATGGGGGTAGAGGAGACCAGTGGCAGTAGAAACAAGACGCAAAGTAAAACAAGACGTGCGGCCGCGAGACGCGCTCTGTGGCGGGGAGGGGCTGTTAGCTGAGAGGGAGAGCAGGAGGTGAGCCTGCGAACGGTGTGCCTGGCAAAAGTGAAAGTGATTGCAAGCAATGTGTGCGCACCATCACAAGCCTGCCATGCTTTCTGAGAAGGAAGACTGGATCTGCACCCTTCATCCCAGGCTGAAGCGGCAACAAGGGTCAGCTGACTGACCTCCTGTTCTGAGCTACAGGGACACAACAAGCTCCAGAGCCCTCTGTGCAACTGCCCAACTGACCTGATGCATCGGGACCTGCCGGGACCGGCAACTGGATTTGCCTGAGCCCTGCTGGCCTTTGCTAGGGTGGGTTCCTGATCCTCCAGGTCCTCGTTCATTGGTGTGGCATCAGTTGTGCTCCTCCTAAAAGAAGTGGGGGAATGCTCAATTTTTGGGCTCTTAACGATCGCGAATGGGCCAGTTCATGCCAAGACCTTGCTGCCAAGCCAACCGCCAACTGAGTGGTGCTTTGTGCCTTTAGGCACTATACTTACCTGAAATCTTCGAAATTCTAAATCTACGGTTCTATTGATTGGATTTTTGTCATTTTGAAGGCAAATAATATTTTTAATATTGCTCTATTTTTCTAAATGGTTGTGGGATTTTACTTGTGTGGTGTGTTTTTACTTTATTGCTGTGTGTATTTTGCATAAAATACTTTGCACATTGCCTCTAAATTAAGCCTGACTGCTTTTATGCAAAGCTACCAGAGGATTAAGCACAGGTTAAGTTAGTGGCTTTTTGTGCTCCACCCTGGCAAGGTTTGTGGCTGTTGCTTGAGTAGAGTTTTACCCTCAACCAACAATCCAATTTCTCACAATGGGTTTCAGGTTTAAGGCAGCAGTAATATAAAACAAGGGTGTTTATGCATGTTTAACCTGTTCCACCGGCCGTCCCACATGACGGTGGGCGTGTGCGGGGGACGGCCCCGGCCGTCCAAACCCCACCCACTGATTAAAATGCCTGCAAAGCGGCGGAATTCGCGTCGCGGTCAATGGGTTAAGCAGGCAGATTTCGGTTGTGGTAAACACAATACAATACAACACAAAATCAAATTATCATCACATTGCAATAACACATCACATTTACAAACTTATATTACAACAGCACATCACAACAAAATAACAAAACACAACAAAACACAGAAAAGCAAAACTATAGTTCAAGGACACAACACAGCATCACCACCATAACACTATTGTACTAGAATATAACACAGTAACAAAACACACCAACACATAAACAACACAACAAATAGTGAACGTAAGACCTCCGATAAGCAAGACAGCCCAACAGCCCCAAAACAGCACAACACGCTAGATTAACAACAAAGCAAAAACATACAAAAAGAAAGTACAACAAAGCAATACCATGTCAACATAATCCAGACAGCACAGCAACAAAACAAAGCACCACAGCCAACATATCAACACTTCAAAAAATCAACACAAGAACACAATACAACAAATCACCTCAACAATAGGCATTAAGACACACCAGTATTTCAACAAAATACAACCCATCAACACAACAACAGAACAACCATACATTGGTGTTGCATTGAGTTGGTATGTTCTTACTTTGTGTTAGGTTGATGTGTTGCCGTTTTGTAGTGATGTATTGAGTTGTAAGATTTTGTATTGTGTTATATTTTTATGATATTGTGCTGTCTTTTGGTTGAAACCTAAAAGTTCCTCAGCCAGGGTAGAGCGGACGGTTTCGAGAGATCCCTTTGCATACAACCCGCACTGTGCCCACCCAAGAGATGAACCCGGAGTTGTTCTTCGCCTTTGTTGTTGTTGGAATGTTGGCGTTGCATTGCAAGAGACATTTAGCTGCCATTACCGCTTCCTCCTCCATGTGCATCTGGCTCTATAAGACCCACCAGCAGCCAATATTGTCCCGTCCAGTCCTGTCCGAGTGCTGCTCGAGTGTTTGACATCAACGCCTGTGATGCTGAGCGCTGCGCTGCAGCCAGAGCAGATGGGGCCTTTGTCTGGGAAGGGAAATTAAAGAGAATAAACACACGTCGGGCCATGTTTCGGCTCTGGTAGGACGAGGAAACACTTACTGTTCTACTGAGGATATCCTCTGTTGACAGGCAAACTGCTACAATTCCGCCGCCCCCTCCCGAGAAACACATAAAGCAAGACAAAGCACAGGCTCGGCGCAGCAGGCGGGCACTGTGTCACTTTTATTGCGGCCCTGTCGAGCGCAGGGAAGTGTTTCCACTTTCAGCAGTGCGGATCACAGACCCACCAACTCACAGCAGACTAAATGCAGCCGTCGTAGGGACACTTCATAGGCAGAGGCACAGGAATTATGCGGCAATGGTTTGCCATATTATGATGCAGAGTGGATTCAATTATGCAGCAAGAAGAGGGAAATTATGTGGCATAATGGGGCCCATTCTCTGGCAGTCATACATGCTACTATGTTATTGAAACATGGATTTGTACAGCCTGGGCTCATGTACAGTCTCATCAGCATTCAGCAATCAGCAACTGAATCTTCGCCATTTAACCTTTAAAAGGGTCTGGCAGCAAGCCCACGGCTTGCACACTTGTTTTAGTAACTTTTGATCCGTTTGAGCTACAAGCAACTTTATTTTGCTGAAAGTCTTCAAAGTAGGCCCCAGATAGTGGATTATATGACACGGGTGAAGCATTCGGATTTTATGTGCCGAATTGCATGGCTCCTTTGGCCCTGCAATGAAGTGTATAGTACAGTGTATAATATAGATATTCCATGTTGAAACCATGCGGCCTGCTGCTGGACACAGCCAGCAGCGTAGCAAGGGTTCCATGGGCCCTAATGCAAGCATGTCAAAGGGTGCCCTGTACTCCTTTTTGGAAGCAATAGTTGAACACCTTACACTCTGGGTCTGGTGCCACTGTACCTGTGGCACTATTGATATCTGCGAAAGGGAGCTCATTTCTACCACAAAGGAGGACCCTACCTCGGGAATTGGGTTCCACTTCACTGGGCAACACTTACCCACTATTGCTTCTCACTGGTGCCGAAGTAAGTAATGCGCCATCTGGACTACTGCAATGATGTTGCCAGCGACTCAAGACTCTGCAGTGGTTGTAGTGAGATGCATAACCATACAACTCATCTGATATTTGCCAAGAGATGAAACAGCTTCATTGTCATGACCACAAATAGTCCATTCTTTTCTAAACAAGCAGCAAAGCATCTTTGAAGTGTATGGTGGAACCATGTATGGTTCTGTACCATGCAAATTCTCCAGCCTTTTTAGCCTCTACAGACCCACAACAGAAAGCCCACATGACCTTGCATGGTATTGAACAGATCCCTCTGACCCGGGCGCCACCTACTGGAACAGATTCCCACCACATCTGCTCCAACATTTCAATTCCTCAAATAGCCTAAAGCCCTTAGGCCCACATGCATCAAAGCAAAAACCAGTCGCAAACGGGCAGATTCTCAGAATCATCCCAAATGCAAAAATCGCAATTTAAGGAATCTCTAAATTGAGATTCCTTAAATGCAATGCCTCAAAGTAAAAAAAATAGCGTTTTCGCTAATAGGAGTAGCAAATTACCATGAAGTTTAACTTCATGGTAATTTGCAAAAACTTTGAAAAATGCACTTTTGTGCATTTTTCAAAGTTTCATGTTGCGCACACACATGCCCTAATAGCATGTGTGTGTGCAACATATGTGCACAGATCAATTTCAGGGGTGCAACAGGGTGTCCTTTGGACACCCCTGCACCCTTGAAATTGCATTCTCAATTTGCGATTTGCTAATTGCGATTCGCAAATTGAGAATGTCTTCCCATTCATTCCTATGGGCCTCTAGGCCCATTGGAATGAATGGGGAGGTAGTCCTTAATTGCGACTCGCAATTTGCGAATCGCAATTAAGGAATATTAAGAAATCGCAAATTTTTTTGCGATTTCTTCATGCATAGCCTTTTGCTATTCCTTATTAGCAAATCCTTATTTTTCGCTAATAAGGAATCGCAAATGGCATTGTTGATGCATGTGGGCCTAAGACCTTACTGATTCATTCAATTGAACATTATCATAAGAAGTGACAGGCAATTATCATCACAGTATGAAAAAATCACAGTTGTATTTAAACAAGGAAAGAATAGTGGCTGTTGTTTTGTAGTGAATGTTCCCATAAAACTTGCCTTTTTGAGGAATGGAGGAACTGGTCTTTGTTACAGCTGTATTAACCCCTTCTGGTAGTGGGGTAGCAAAGATAGATCGCTACCTGTAACCAGCGCCTTCCAAAGATGGACCGAAGTGAGACAATATTACTATAATTTCTGAGAATATTGCTAGTTATACAGCAAAAAAACACGAGAGGTACTCAAAGTCTGGGTAAGGAAAAGTGTTGGAACCTAGTGGTGTCCAATGTATGTGTTCAGATCACTCCGTTGATCTTGAACAGATGACACTATTATGTCAAAGAGGTGAAATAGAGAAGATACAAAGTCTGTGAGACTAGAGAACAGTACCCATCAGCCCACTCAAAAGTGGAGTATCGTCATCTGGGTAGTTGGAAAAAAGGTGTCCTCTAGGCTTCTCCCCAGCGAAAGTCTGAGGTTGCCTAATCATGGACCCTTAGGTCGGGCATCCAACCCACAGAAGACAGTATGTGAGCAGACAGGGCAAAAAAGTTGCAGTGCAGAAAATAAAGACAGAAAAAGGAAAGTAATCCTAGTGGTTAAAAATACCTACTTTGATGACATAAGGAAACTTTATTGGATTTGACCATCAAAGTGGTATCATTAAAAGCAGTATGCTGATAGCATGCAAGGAATTGCTATCTATCATATGTGTTACTTGGTCGACATGTTTCAGCCTTTAACGGCTTTCTTCAGGACCTATGATATGCTACTGCAACACATACTTATCGTGAATAGCGACCAATCTCCCATAGATTCAAAGGATAAAGGTGTATCTTCTCCTGTATAGACAGTGTGGGAAACAAAAATTGAGACACAATGTTAAATACATACATAATGTAGTACACACCTCACACCTCAATAATGATATTAAAGTGCATCGAAATTATAATATAAACTCACCCTAAATGTGGGGAGAGAAAGCCTCACCTCGCCTGGCAACTGCTCAGGTAGGAAGGAGGCCACGCACTAGAAATAAGCGCATGAGATTGAAATTAGTTATCAAGTAACTGCTGATAATAGGCGTTTCAAGAAGCAATATCAAAGGAGGCAGATGTAAAGGACCAGATCAGGAGAGTCAGAGACTACCAACATCCTTCTCTAAACAGTTACAAAATATTTACAAAGGGCCAGCCAATGCCCGGGGAGTATCTTAAAGAAAAAGGGACTAGGCACTACATGTTAGCGCTAAGTCAGTGCAAAAATAAGCATTCTCATGGCTGAAGCCCTCAGGAGATAAAGCGCGAGTGGAGCGCTCAAAAACCTACCTCTCCGTCGTTGCCTCGGGTCCAAAGACTGAGCCGAGGGGGAGGTGAAGAGCTCCCGTAGCGTGGATGTTTTTAGCAAGAAGAAGCGGACCTGAGAGAAAACTCTCCCTAAGTGCCTCGCTATTGGTTGTCTTATGTAAGCCAATCAATTTCCATGCCGGCTAGGCTATCAGGAAGTGTGGACCCTGTGACGCCTTCCCATAGGTTAAATGCTATTGGCCAAAGGCACAGGTCTATGCTTGATTGCAGAACTGGAGGCAACGCGCGCGAGCACGTCTCTTCGAGTCATTTAATTAAAACCAGGTACGTCCGGGTGGCGGACCTTGGAGTAAGACGGTGGTAGGAGGATAACCATTGGTTTCTTAGGCCAACCAATGGCTGTGAGTGTATCTCCAAACTCGTGTCTTGACAAGCTTGAACACAAAGAACGTGATTGGGATGGTAAAAACTCGTACGGACACATTTGTAACAGGTAGCTGTTTCAATACGCAATAGTATTACTATCAGGAGAACCCCGAAATCTTAAGCTGGGTGATTAATGTCGAACACAGCGGATATAAATGCAACTGTAGCTAAACATAGGGGACTAACACTACATATGATGGGCAGTGTTTTGTACAGGTAATAGTGGTGTACATAACCATACATGATGTCACTGCGCGTGCTGCTGAGGCTATTGGTAAGCATGAACCCACTGAAGCCTTCCCATTGGTTTGGTAATATCAACCAATAGAGATGGTGTAGGTTTTTTAGCGGAGCTGTAAATCAGCACGAGCACAAAAAACCTATCAGAGTCATTCAAATTATACGCAGTCCGACCGGGTAGCGGACCTCATTGTAGGATCATGGAAGGAGTATTTACATTGGTTGCTTGTTGCGGCCAATGGCTTAACAAACTCGTGTCTAAAAGACTTAAACAATAGAAGACAGAGAGCGTGATCGTGATGGTGTAAACTACTCACACGAGGGCTCGAAATGATATTACTGTAAGGTCAACCCCAAGGTGTAGAGGTGGTTGATTAGTGTCAGCACAGCGGATTTTCACACAGCTGTGTGTCAGCAAGAGTGTATATCACCATCCGTGAGGGGACAGTGTTAATGTAGGTAGCCAAAGTGTGCGTGACCAAACATGATGTAACTGCGTGTGCTGCTGGAATAGTGCGAAGGGTAGCAGGATGGTCAAATTTCAGATGGAGGGCCACGTCGGCGTGGACTGTCCAGAAAAGAGCCTCAATGCAGGGCGGCTCCCAGGACGGCTGAATGTAAGGCTTCCAGTGTAGGCATGATAGTGTGTCAATCCTACATGACTGCTGGATGTTTATAGTTGCATCCAGGGAATGTCATCATTCAACCCTTCACTGTCACTGCGCAGTTTGTAGACCCACCTTTGCTCTTTCCTCAGGAGAAACAGTGGAATGTCAGTAATGTAACTCGGTATGTGTGGTTGTTCTAAGATCAACCACTTGAGCTCGTCAGGGTGGTGTTTCTTCTCAAGGAAATGCGAGGTAAGGCGGGTGGCCTGTTTGTTGCGTCTAATAGTGCTCTTATGCTCTTGGATCCGCAATTTGATTTTCCTCGCTGTCATGCCTATGTATCTGAGGCCGCATGGACAGGTGATTTGGTAAATGACTTTGTCACTGTTACAATTAGTGTGGCGCCTGAGTATCCAAGGGCGGTTGGTACCAATATCGACTTCAAGGGTCTTGCTGAGTATCCAAGGGCACAGGTTGGGAGTGGATTCAGCAAATCCCATTTGCTGAATCCACTCCCAACCTGTGGAACCTTCCCCCAGTGCAGGGACATCATCCCTGCGGAAACTGCTCAGTGTGTGCCCAAACTAGCAAGACCCTTGAAGTCGATATTGGTACCAACTGCCCTTGGATACTCAGGCGCCACACTAATTGTAACAGTGACAAAGTCATTTACCAAATCACCTGTCCATGGAAAGGGTGGTGGTGTGGCAATTCAGGGGGCCCTAACAGGACCCCCTTGTGCCTCTGTGCATGTGGGTTCATGCAGGGGGCACATGTTATGCCCCTCTTTAGTTCTGCACAGCCAGTTCATGCACAGTAAAGTACCTTCTCTATAATTTCTGATTACTGAGTCAATTACAAAGTACTTAAGAGGTTTATCATTACTACTGTACACCTCCTCTGAGTGGTGGGCCACCGGATAGTTCTTATCCTTGTTCCTTATTGCCCTCATATGCTAAAATATACTTGAGTAACCCTGTAGCCTAGTGCTATCAACATACAGCAATTTACACGGGCCCATAAGACATAGACAGCAAATTAAACCTTGCAATGGTACGCTCCTAATGTTTTCATGGTATTTCTTCAAAATGTAGATGTGAACTATATTTTATTCATGCCACACAGCAAGGCCTTGCATATTGCCACTGTTTCCTTATAGTTAGGTCAGAGTTTCCATAGTGATAGTGATTTTTGTTTTGTTAATACCTTTGGTGCCATTTTACAAATCTACACAAAACGTTCTAAACAAAGAAGTTCATCCACCTCAGATACTGTCTGGAAGATTCTGGGTGATCCATCTGATCCGGCTTCTGTGTTGTTGAATTCTTTGTTTCACAAGCTGGAATGTTTGCCAGACACAACTAGGGATACATGGACATCTTATAACATAGGTTATATTTCTTGAATTACAGTTTTAAATGTATAGATTCTTAAGTCAGTGGTCAGGCTTTAGTATTAGTTCTAAACCGACACACCTAGCAGTTGTGACGCTTGCAGTTTCCCATCAGTCCAGGAGCACCCCAACATGTTCTTATGGTGTTGCATATAGTCTTTTCTCTATATGCCTGTACAACATGGTTTTGTATGTCATAATCCTATTTCAATGTGAAAAGAGGTGGGAGGATGCTGGTTTCTTCTACCAGTGACCAATATCTCTCATATTTTTTTGTATCTGATTACTTACTGAGTTAAGGGTTCTAAACATTACAACGTGTTTATCCTTTCCTTCTTTAGTTGTGTGTGTTAATATGGTCTACCTTGGGCAGTACCAAGCTCTTTTGAGGGCTTTCTCACCATCCCTTGAGGATAATCTCTTACTAGCAATGTATTCTTTAGGTATTTCAGCCTTTTTATAATGGCCATCCCTGTAATAACAACATCTCCTTATTTTAAAGATTTCTCCAAATGGTAAGTTTTCCCTAAGTGCCCTGTTGTGGTTCGATTATAACTTAACCATGAGTTTGTGGGCTTTCTACAAAGTGTGGTGTACAAACTGCCTTCTCTATGTTTAATCAAGAGGTCCAAGTAATTGATTTCAAGTTTGCTAGAATTTGTGATAAAAGTTACATAAATAAAATTACATGATGCTATAAATATTAGAAATTAATTAACTTTTTTTCATTCGGGTATTTCACACATTTATTTAAATCCATCTTATGAACTCGCCACAGGAGAAATATATCATTGATATACATTTTCCAAGTGTGGATTCTTTATCTATATGGTTTGTTATTGTTCATACTTTTTTTGGCTTCAAAATCTGCAACATAAAGGTTCACTATCCCTGATGCAAAGTCTCCTTTAAAAATAAATATGTTCTTTGTCAAAGTAGGGAATACAGATGGTGTTACCCTTGACACCAAAAATCTATTAATCATGGTTAGTGCTTCATCTTGGTAGATATTAGTTTACAACTGTTCTATGTCAAGAGCTGCTAGGATGTTCTGTTATGCATCTTACATCGTATTCAGTGCCTTATGTTGATAAAGTGCATGGTATCTTTACATATAGTTTTATACGAGGCACTTCTTCCTTGATGAAGCAATCACATGCAGACAATTTGGTGGACTCATCGACTAGCTCCATCTACTGCAAATGCAGAATATATCTGATGTGCAATTATGTGTATACAAAGATGTTGTATAAAATTTCAGTACATTGTCATGTATAAATATATGTACATAAAGCCATAAAATAATTATAAAATATGTACACTTGGGCAGATTGGACAGTAATATCTGAGGTAGACTGATAATGGTTGTTTTTGAGCAGGCTCATATGGGTCTCTCATACCTACCTCTGATGGCTGTAGATTGATTTTCCAGATTAATAATATTGGAATTTTTGTGGCTTTATATAGTGACTTCTTACTACACACACACCACCAGTGTGGAGGAGTGTGGCTCAATGGTTAGAGCGGCAGACCCTGATGCAGAGTTCTAGACCGGGACCAGGGTTCAATTTCTGCCTCGGTGGGTCTTGGGCTCAATTTCCTTGGACCTGACAATTCTCGCCTCGTGCCTATTCTAATCATGGGCCCCACGCTGCAACTCTGGGCAATAGCTTGCTTAACCTCCACACTGGCCCCAACAGTGCTAGGGTGCCTGGCTTCACCCTGTAGGTGCCCAGGAGTGGACACTTCACAGGGAAAGCCAGGAAGTGTTCCACAGCAGTATGAGTAATAGCGCCAGGAAACCGCTTGGTGGCAGTGTGCTCTACAAATACCTTGACATTTGACATTCTACAAAGCTTGGTGCACATGCTTTAATTTTCAATGATGATCTGGTTAGACACCTAAGATGGTCGATGGGAGTGCACACGCTAGTGTTGCACTCAGAGTTATCATGCCTGACTCTTCCCACTCTTCTTCACTCATGGAGATGCAGCAGGGAAGGTTGTACATGCATCAGTTTCACTCTAAGGGCAGTGGAATGTGTAGTTTTGCCATGCCCTCGTATATCTAATTGACTGTGTCAGAAAGTCCACAGGAACAACTACAAACCGCCAGGGGACACTATCCTTCACTTGTGCATGTAGGCTCATATGCTTCATCATTGGCTGACAAGCATGTTGACATGAGTGTCACGGATCCAGCATGATTTTACTCACATGGGAGCATGCACAAAAGAGAACAGAGATGAGGCAGGTTTCACAAACCATTATTGGTGAATGGTTTCAATGTTAAGCAACACTAAAGAAGTGTTTATTTACTCTTGTAACATTGCCTGCTTGGTTGATTCTTTTATATGACTCAGCACTTTCTTGCTCTGTCCACTGAAAGAATTGTCATTATCCAGACTCAGTACTTGGGAGAGTTCATATAAGCTATTTTTGACATATGGCTTGTGCACAATTATTTTTTCTCAGAGGGTTAAATCCCCACTTTCTCTTGTCCATAGGTGCTAATTTTGTCAGATGACTGCTACTGATAAGAACGATTGATAAAATACTGGGTCGAAACGTGAACATTAAATCCTTTGGTCCATTGTGATTTTTAGGTAACCGTCCACTGTGAATTGATTAACAGATCCTATTAGATTTTCTATGTTAGATGACCAGGGATATTGTTATTTTCATGTTGTGTATATTTTGCCTTCATTGTGTCGTGTCGTCAGCACGAATGCCACAATTGTTATATTGTTGCACCTATGTAAATATAATGAATAATAAATATGCATGCAACAGAAACTAACTGGAGGCATCCTTGAATATTTCTTATTATTAATTTTGGCCCTACACTTTGATTTAGATCGAGTGCTGTTGATTCAACACATACGGTCAACGAATATGAAAAGAGTCCCAGGGGACTTCTGTTTATTTAAAGGATGTGTAGCCTGATCTTGGAATGTTTATAGGGTGGATCAATAAAACTATGGTATTCATACCAAATCACAAAAACTCACTTTCAGAGTGAAGTTCTAACTTTTTGCGAAATTTGACGCAATTTGGTTCTCCCATTTTTTTCTGTAGATGCAACAGAAGTTTCGAATGGGGATTAATATGGAAAACAAACATTGTGGGCCCCTCGTGCCCACATTTCTGGGCCCCTTCTTGACAGATTAAAGAAAAATGTTCCTGGAACATGGAGAGGTGAGTGAACTTGTTTTGGCAAGTTATGGGAAGTTTAGTCAAACAGCGCAAACGTTTTTAGTGAAACAAAAAAATGCTCTTCCTATGGAAACTTTCACCTAACATTAACAATAGCCTAAATTTGTAAATAGATACATATGGAGGTTTTTGCTCTTCATCCATTGGTGCTATTAAATTGTCATTCACAGTTTGCTTCCACCTACAGCATACAGCAGTGGGTCAATTCCCTTCAGCCATCTTCTCCTCTCACTTTAATGATGGCATTTTTACTGTGTACAGTATGCACAGCTGCTACACAAGTAGTCACACTGGGGATTGTTGACCAACCATTCCGTCTAACTTTTCTAAACAATAAAAAAAATTTTGTAAAGGGACAGTTGCTCACCACACATACCTACTGGACCGCTCATTTCCACTTGCAGTGCACTGCATCCTGTGTGGATAATAACGTTTTGGTGTTTTGATTTCATTTCAGGCATTATCATTGTTTACCTTTCTTAGAAGGAATTTTAACATATCGGCCATGTTGAATGATAAGCAATTCTAAAGGATGAGAGAACTGCCGCTGCCAAAGTGACATGAGACAGCTCACACGGGTGAGCATCTTGCAGTAATTTTGTTATACTTGATCATGTTTTATCAGAGCGTACTTTTAACTTTCGGCCATCTTGGAACAGTAAACAATGATTGTTGGGACTGTACATGGAGTGGGGTTTGGACAGTGTGTAATGTAATGTAATGTAATGTACACTTTTATAGCGCTCCTATCACTCCAAGGAGAATCTTGGCGCTTAACCAACCCAGATGAAATAGAATTGGAGGTAAGAAGCAGCTCGGTGGAATAAACTTTACACTGGTGCTCTGGAGGCGGCATCTGTGAGGGAAAACACCCAGGTTTTTAGGGCCTCCCTAAACAGATTTTCATGGGACAATGACCGAAGATAAGGCGGAAGCTTATTCCAAGCCTTAGCACCCAGAACAAAAAGGGATTTCCCTCCTTTAGTTGTCAGACTAAATCTGGGGATTATTAGTAGGTTCTGACTAGCAGACCTCAGACAACGGGTGGGATGGTACCGTTTAAAGCCATTGGACAGATATTTGGGCCCTTGCTGTGGAAAGGCTCTAAAGGTGATCAAAAGAATCTTAAATAGGATCCTTTTGCCAATTGGTAACCAATGAAGCGCATTCATCGCGGCCGAAGCAGATGACTTGCGGGGCCAACGTAGCACCAGCCGGGCAGTTGCATGCTGGACCATCTGTAGCCTGTGGAGTACGGACTTATTAGCTGCAACATATAGGCCATTACAGTAATCCATCCTCGAGGTTATTAAAGCGACTGCAACAGTTTTCCTGGCTGACAGAGGGAGAAGATCAAAAAACTTCCTCAAAGATTTGATTAAGTGAAAACATATACCAGCTACGGCCACTGCTTGCTGTTTAAAAGACAATTGGTCATCGAATTTGATGCCCAGATTTCGGGCAGACGAGATGGTTTTGGGGGGGGGGGCTTCAGCATCATCAGGCCAGCAGTGTTTTGGGGAAAACAGATTTTGACTGCCGAATGGCAAGATCTCCGTCTTGCCGGAGTTACATTTGAGATGATTACTGGTCATCCATTCAAACGTACCCGTCAAGCAATTTTTCAAGTTTTCCTCGGCACCAGGCAATTCTCTATCCGGAACCAGAATGAGCTGTGTGTCGTCAGCATATGATATTGTGCTAATCTTAAATGACGCAATTAGCTCAATAAGGGGTACCATATATAGGTTAAAAAGTAATGGGCTTAACCTAGAGCCTTGAGGGAACCCAGAGCTGATGACTTTAGCTTCAGACTGGAATGGGCCCAGCACTGTGACTTGCGTCTGTTGTTAAGAAAGTTTCAGAGCCAAGCCAGAGCCACCCCTCCTATTCCTGCGGTAGCCAACCGGTTCACTAAGATGGTGTGTGAAACCGTGTCGAAGGCTGCCGACAGGTCAAGTAAAATCAGGACAGCCTTCTTTCCCTGGTCCATGGCCATTCGTAGGGTCTCTGCTGTAAAAAGCAGGGCAGACTCGGTAGAATGTTTTGACCGGAACCCTGACTGGTTTGGGTGTAGGATGTTGTTCTCCTCCAGAAAGTTCGTAAGTTGGCTGTTGATGAACTTTTCCGCCAGTTTAAACATCAATGGGAGCAGGGAGATAGCACGCAGGTTGGAGAGGGTGGTCGGGTCAGATAGGGCTTTTTTCTGGAGAGGCTTGACGGCTGCGAGCTTCCATTCATTGGGGATTTCTGCAGTGGCTAACGATGAATTTATGATGCTGTTGATGGTGTGGTTAACCATCTCCACTAACGTCTGCAAAGCTGAAGGTGGGCAAGGATCAAACGGGGATCCAGATTTACTGACCAAAATGGCTTTAAAGGTATCCTCAAGGGAGACAGGGGTGAAAGAATCAAAGCGAGGAAGCCTAGTTAGTGTCCTCCCCCCCTCTATCCGTTCTGAATTCCCTGAGATGGGTGATATCGGAGGAAAGGTCTTCACAATATCGAGAATCTTATAGTGTGAGCCTTGGTGCCAGGCACTGCCAGGGAATCCATGGAGAAGCAATGGATTGAGCAGGCCATACAGGGTGTATGTGGGACTTACAGTCCTAAGCAACCTTCTAACCCTCCCCAAATGCACAAGACAAAAGTGTCTGACACCACCTCCAATGTCAAGGGAAGGTGTTTCGACAAGGGTAATAGACTTTAAAGTGTTCACTATGTGATATTAGCACTTCATTGGGTGAGTATGTCAAGAGTGTACATTGGCACCACGTTGTAGCTGGAGCAGCTGCACTGCATAAAGTGGCGCCAGTCTACGTGTCACTACTCTGTTCAAGACACACACATACACACTTCATATGTGTCGGCGAAGGCCACAAGCACCCTCACACCTGTTTATTTATCTCCTCTGGCCGCGCCCGACCAACGTCCGACCCTGGGAGTGATATGTGTGGAAACTATGTATAGTTGAGGCTGGGTGGCTCTCTACATCACTCCCAGTCTTTAGAAAGTTTGAACAACAATATGCTTTACACAAAGTCTCTTAATCTTTGACTGGGGGCATGGTTCGGCCGGAGGGCATATTTCTGGCTCCGGGAGCTGTTTCTGGACCACTCCCCTGTTGTTCCTCCATTCATGATGTTTTCCTCTGAGGACCTGTTCACTGGCTGGCTGGCTGGCTGCCGCCTCTGCTTTTGTTTTCTTCAACCGGCGACAGGCACCTCCTCTGATCGTCTTGAGAGCCATTCTCCCCGCTGATGTTTCCGTCTCTGGCCACCTCGTAAACTTCTTTGTCTCTTTCTGATGTAGCCAGCACTTCTTTGAACTAGGAAACATTTCAGGTGACCGTGTGTTGTCCTCGCTGTGCTGTGACCATAGTGCCATTAATCTTGACAACTTTCCAGACCTTTAGTTCATAAGGTGTCCTGAACTTCAAGCTAAGGTACCTGTCATTGACAATGACCTTATCACCCACTCGAAGAGAGGGGTGCCATGCTCTCTAATGTGCATTCTCCATCCGGTTGGTGACTTCCCATATGGCTTAGTGGCTTCACTGTTGAGGTCCACTGGGTGCCATTCCGGACAAGCTGGGATGTTATCCAATATGGGCTTTCAAAACATCAAATGGGCTGGGGCGCCGTTGGTAGTGCTGTTAGGGGTTTACCGATAGGCATTCAAGAACCTGTGTAGACAGCACTCTGCCGCCTCACCCTGTTCCACTCCTAGACCAGAGAGCTAAATTTAGCATCCGCATAAATCTTTCAACTTCCACGTTTGCCTGTGGCCACTGCAGGGTGATCTTCCTAAGTTTAATGGAAAGGTATTCTTGAAATTCGCAACCCTGAAATGGCGATCTGTTGTCTGACTTCTGCTCTGCTGGGAGTCCTAACTGCACAAAAGTATTGTCTAACACAGCCTTGACATATGGAAGAGCAGTAGATTGCACTACCTCCATGATGGGAAACTTTAAGTGTGAGCCGACCATCCCCACCGTACTTCGGACATCGGGGAAGCTCCCGAAGTAGATGCTGACTTTAGTGAAGGGCTCAAGGCTTGGTTCTGTCAGTAGGGGTGTGGGTAGCTGGTCCCAACCCATTATCGCACATGAGTGGCAGTTGTCCACTGCTTCTTCGATGAGGATGTCATTCCCCAGGAAGCATACTGTGCTGCACAGCCGGGCTTGGGTCTTCTCTGTGCCTTGATGCTCTAGGTGAGCTTAACTGATCACCCTGCTCTACAGATATTTGGGAACTACAGTCAATTGGCCTCACTGCAGTAGTCCGTGATGACCTTCACCCAGTTCGTGCTGGACTATCCACAGTTTTTGTTTTGTGAGCTGATCCTCTGTGGTTAGTGAGCGGGATCCGCTGAGGAAACATTGCCATTGCCTCCGTGCCAGTGCCTCTTTGGCCGGTGCCAGGTTCTCATTGTGTCTTGTCGCTTCTCTTAGTTCCTCCTCGATGGCTAATGCTTTGGGGCAGGCACTCTGAGTAACCATCCAGATGAATTCTTCAGTGCGCTCCTCCTGTGTGAGCGGCTTTGGTGTCTTCTCTGGCAGGGGATGACCCAACAGGTAGTCAGCCGGCTTATTCGCTCCAGGGAGGTAAACAATGTCAAATGAATATGCTTGCAGAAGTTCTTCTCATCTTTCGATCCTGGGGTGAGCCAGCTGAGTTGTGTGCTTAAACAGGGGAAGGAGAGGCTTGTGGCCTGTCACTACTAAGGTGGAAGTGGTGGCAGCCCACCTAATGGCCAGAGCTTCCCGCTTGATCTGTGCACACTGCATTTTTGTCTTCAAGAGGGCCTTGATTACGTATTCTATTGGTATCCGCTGTCTGTCAGCGCCTTCCTGCATGAGCACTGCCCCTAGACCAACGGGGCTAGCGTAGACAATCAGCTCTGTCTTTTTTTTCGGATGGAAAAACGCCATGGTGTCCTTGTCCTTGAGGAGTCCTGGATTGCAGTGAATTGTTTTGCTAGCCACATGGTTCCCATCCCAGGATGCTCCGGAACGCATGAGGGCCCTGAGGATTTCCAAAAGAGTGGCCAGGTTGGGAATAAAATGCCCGCAATAGGTGGTCATCCCAAGGAAACTGCGTGCTTCTGTCGGGTTACCGGGGATGGTCATCGTTTGTATGGCCAAAGCAAACTTTGGATCTATGCAGAGGCATTACCGAGAGAATATGTATCCAAGGAACGCAATGGAATCCTTATAAGTGGAACATTTGTTCTTGTTCAGTGTTGGACCACTGCCAGACAGGCGCCTCAGTGTGTCAAACGTGGTACTCCTCAAAAAGATGAGGATGTTCTAAAAGATGAGAATAACATCGCTGAGATTGATGACTCCTAGCACTCGAGATAAGCTCTCTTTGATGGCCTTCTGCAAGACCTCTGCTATGGAGGATACGCCAATGCTCAGTCTTTTGTATCTTCTCCGTCCCACATGCGTGGAGAAGGGTTGTGATGTATCTATTCTTTGGGGCCACTTCTGGCTGATGATAATGAGAGTTAAGGTTGAGTTTTGAGAACCACTCTGCCCCACTAAGCTCGGCCACAATGTTGTCCATTGTGGGCATTATATGGTACTCCCTTTTCAATCAATCAATCAATCAGGGTTTTGTAAAGGGTGCTACTCACCGTGAGGGTCTCAAGGTGCTGTGGGTGGGAGTGAATGGCTCCGGTCGGGTCATTCGAAGAGCCAGGTCTTGAGGTCCTTCCTGAATTGGTGCAGTGTTGGGAGCCGTCTGAGGTGACGGGGGTGTTCGTTCCAGGTCTTGGCTGCAAAATGGGAGAAGGATCTTCCACCTGCTCTGGTCCTGTTGAAGCATGGGAAGGGGGCAAGGGAGAGGTCAGCTTAGCTGATGTTCCTCTTGTGGGCATGGAAGGAGATTCAGTAATTGAGGTATTAGGGTCCAGTGTTATGGAGGGCCTTGTAGGCATGTGTGAGCAGCTTGAAAGTTATTATTCTTTCAACATGGAGCCAGTGGAGGTCGCAGAGGTGTTGGGTGATGTGGTTGTGTTGCTGTGAGATATCGAGGATTAGCCTGGCTGCAGCATTCTGTACGGTCTGGAATTTGCGGATGAGTTTTTTGTTGATTCTGATATAGAGGGTGTTGCATTAGTCTAGTCTGCTGGTGATGAGTGCGTGAGGGACGGCTTTCCTGGGGTTGGGGGATCCACTTGAACACCTTGCGTAGTATGCGGAGGGTGTTGAAGCATGCGGAGGAGATGGCCTTGATCTGATGATTCTTAGTGAGTGATGTGTCAAGTAGGATGCCATGGTTGCATGCACGGTCGGTTGGGGTGGGTGGGTTTCAGAGGGTGGGGGGCCAACAGGTGTCATCCCATGCAGCGGGGTGGAGCCGAGGATTAGGACTTCTGTTTTCTCTGAGTTGAGTTTCAGGCAGCTGTTCCACATCCAGGTCGCGACGGCTTACATCCCTTTTTGGGAGTTGTGTCTGGTGATGTCAGGTTCCTTGGTGAGGGAGAGGATGAGCTGGGTGTTATAGACGTAGAAGAGAATGTTGAGCCTGTGGTTTCTGATGATGGTTGCTAGGGGGGCCATGTAGACATTGAAGAGTGTGGGGCTGAGGAAAGAACCTTGAGGCACTCTGCATCGGATTCCTGTTGGTTCTGAGAGGAAGGGCAGGAGTCTTATTCTTTTTGTTCTGCCTGAGAGGAATAATCGTATCCAGTCTAAGGCCTTTCCTTGGATGCCGGCGTCGTGGAGCCTGGTGGCTAGTGTGCGGTGGAAGGAGGCATCGAAGGCTGCTGATAGGTCCAGGAGGATGAGGGCTGGCTATGACCTTGGTCGAGGAGGGCACGGCTGTCATTGGTGGCGGTCTCAGTGCTGTGGTTCCTGCAGATTCTGGATTGAGAGGTGTCTAGGATGTTATTGGTTTACATGAAGTGTGCTAGCAGGGTGTTGACGACCTTTTCGATGACTTTGGCTGCAAATGGAAGCAGTGAGATGGGCTTGAAGTTCTTGAGGTCTGTTGGGTCTGCGGAGAGCTTCTTTAGGAGGAGGTTGACTTTGGCGCGCTTCCAGTTATCAGGGAATGTGACTATCTTGAGGGAGCAGTTAATAGTTCCACGTAGCTTGAGTGCAATGGTACTGGCGGCCCTGTGGAAGTTGTACGGTGGGTAGGGGGTCAGAAGGTGCTCCAGAGTGTATGCTCTTCGTGATCTTTAGGGTGTCTTCTGCCATGAGAGGGGTCCAGGTGAGAAGGGCCTGTTGGGTGGCTTCATTAGGGGTGAGGGACGGGTGGTGCCCTGGTCTTGGTCATCGAAGTTGTCATGGGGCGTCTTGATCTTGAGGTGAAAGAAGGAGCTGAGTCTGTTGCACAGGTCTTGGGAGTGAGGGACATCAGTTGTTTTGCACTCAGGTCTAGCGAAGATGGGGTCGAGTGTGTGCCCTGCTGTGTGAGTGGGGGTGGAGACAAGTTGTTTCAGTCCTTTGTTGGTGAGGTTCTCTAGGAGGGCAGTGGTTGTCCAGGTAGAAGTTCAAGTCTCCAAGTAGTATTTAGACTGTAGAGGCAAGGGTGTGGGGTGCGATGAGGTCTGCAATGACGTTGGTGAAATGGGTGCGGGGTCCAGGAGGTGTGTAGGGGAGTGTTCTGTGGCATGTCGTTCTGGGATTGGACTGGATCTGGAAGTGGATGTGTTCCATGGGGGGCGAGGCGTCGTCCAAGTTGGTGGTTGTCAATCGGAGGGAGCTTTTGTGCACGATGGAGAGGCCTCCTCCTGGGTGGTTGGGGAGGTCTTTTTTCAGGATCTTGTAACCATCAGGGATGTCGGTTGCGATGTCGGGTATGGAGCTGGCATTGGTCCAGGTCTCTATGAGGAAGGCAATGTCGGGCCTGTGAATGTTGAGGAGGTCCCAGATTTTTACGGTGTGTCTCTGCAGGGAGCCTATGTTGAGGGGGATGCAGTTCAGTGGTTTGTATGCGGTGGCATCCGGTGGGCTGGGACTGGGGGTTGCTGCCAGGGTCCGGAAGTGGGTGAAGGTGCAGCAGCAGCATTGGCAGGAAATAGCACCATGGGTGTTGCCCGGCGTCAAAAGCTAGCAGTCGTTATGTCCGGGGTTGAGTGCGTGGCAGGTGCTGGGGTTGTAGTGGCGGGGGATCGGGGGCCAGGGTCCCCGGTGCTGGTCGCAGTCGGGTCATGGACAGGCGCAGACGGGCTTGCCTTTGGTGTGCCTTTGGCACATTAGCTGTGCACCAGCTGCGTGCAGCTGCACAGCGGCCGCCATTAGGTAGGGGTCGGGTGGAGGGTGATCAGCTGGGAGGCAGGAGCAACACGCTGGAGGGGGAGGGGCCACGGGAGCAGCAGTGGCGGGAGTATAGGAAGAGAGGCAGAGAGCAAAGGCAAAGAAGAAAGGCACAAAAGAGAGAAAGAAAAAGCAAAAATTAACCAAGCGAAAGAGGCAGACAGTAAAAAAGAAAAATTAACCAGGAGAAAGAGGCAGACAGTAAAAAGGACAAACAGGAAAGAAAGAAAGCGCAACAGGACAGAGTGGAATAGCAGAAGAGCAAGGTGCTCTTTTGACGGACCACCAGGGATGAGGCGCAGGCAGGAGCCTGCAGGTGGAGGAAGGCCTCGAACACCTACCTGGCAGGGGCTCAAGGGCAGAGCCTTAATGTTGGAGCTGCATGGGGGAGAGCAGTGATTCTGACCAGGAGGTCAGAGGTCTTTTGACGGCCTTGTTCTGTAGTCTCATATCCATGCAGAGCCTTACCGCCCCTGGTTGCTTTGACTTGGGTGCTATCACCAGCAGCGACACCCATGGGGTGAGACCAGTGACTTTTTCAATAATGCTGAGGTCTTCGAGTATTTGCAGCTCTTGTTCAACTTAAGGTCTCAGATGGAATGGGACCCTCCAGTATCTTATGACAATGAGTTTAGCAGGCGCGTCAATGTGTAGCTTGACCTGTTTGTGATTCAGCTTGCCGAACCACTTGAAGAGCAGCGGGAACTCCGTGAGAAGAGTGTCAGCATGAGTTTGTGAAGAATACTAGTTCTAGTTGTTCGGCTGTGTGGCAGCCCAGCAATGTGCCCTTCTTCGCTTTGTAATGTGATATTTCATTCTTGTGACCTGCTAGTCCCTTGTGACATCCATCTCAATGACCCCTCGAAGATGCAAAGGCTCGGTGCTCCCATATGTGTAGATCATGGCTCTGGTGTGAGAGAGGCGGGACATTTACCGATGCTTCAATGTCAATGAATGCTTTCATGGTCATGTCTGCGATCTTCACTGTGTACACTGGTGGAGGCAGCCACCTGCGATCAGCATGGTCTGCGAACGCTATCCTACGAAGATGCGGTCATCTTTGTCTTATGCATTGGTATCTTGTCCCTATGCGTTGGTCATTCCCAGGTCTGGTATGTCCTCTATGGACAGCTGCCGGAGCGCCCTCCGGTGCCATTCTAGTCATATTAATGGGAGTCCAACACATACTACAGCGGCAGACTTTGGCAAAGTGATTCAGCATTCTGCACTTTAAGCAGGTTTTTCTTGAGAAACACATGCCAGTCATGGAATGCTTTAGTCCGCATTTGTCATATCTTCCGTCAGATTTTGCTTGTGGTGTCTGACATGTGGGTCCTGGTCATTTCTGGATGGCATCTGGGGGCCTGCTGTGGACAGGATGTGACGGGAGGTTTGTTTAGGGCTGCCTCCATCTCCTCAGCCCACATGTTCGACAGTTCATGAGCCTGGGCTAGGACGAGAATGTTATCAAGTGAAGTCCTGGCCCTCCTGCCGTGGGCTTATTGTGTGGCTGTAATGGAGAGGTCTGAAGCTGTGTCCAATTGGCAGGGCCATCGGGACAGGAGCAGAGCTCTCTGGGTGCCAAGTGTGGGGCACCTACTGCAGCATGCCTCCACCGCTGGCCTGCAGAATCGGAACTGCAGGTGAGAGGAGGAGGGCCAGGATCTGCGCTGCTGGGGTGTTGTAGGAGGTGGGCTGTAAGGCCTCTGAGTGGGCTGGGTATGGGTGCACCCGCGGTCTCCCTGGTTGAAGATGACAGCGTCGCGGAGTCAGTGCTGAAATTTGTATCTCACCCAGTTGCATGACCAGCTGGGGGCACTGATTCATAGCGGCCTCATCGGCAGTGTAGCAGGGCAGCTGCATGCATGGCATAGAATGGCCCACACCTTTTATGTGTTGGCCAAGGCAACAAGCGGCTTCACGCCTGTGTATTTATCTCCTCTGGCTGCGTCCGGCCCTGGGAGTGACATATGTGGAAACTATGTATAGTAGAGGCCAGGTGTCTCTCTACACTTGTGAGGTTTGTAAACTACAGTCATAACCAGGGTTCAGTGGGTCCTTCAGACTTCAGCAGGTTGCTCTTAAGTATTTCATTGTACATGTTTGCTTTCTCATGATAAGTGCATGATTGTAGCACCAAGCAAACATGCATATCAAGCCACGTGTGTCATTCAAGGTGACTGTTAGAACAAATTAATGTACAAACCCATCAGACATTTACACTGTGATAATTTTACACTCTGCCTCGCACCCCTACCCTTGGAAGCCATAAATCTGTCAATCTAAAAATAAACTTTTCGGATAAGTTTTGAGGTTAGCTCCTGGAACTTGTAGACTAAGACAAAATCGGACATCAGAGGAAGCATCTGGCACCATAAAGCCAAAAGACAGGAAGGCAGGGTCACAGCATAACATCTATGTCCATATTTCAGATATAAAAGGAAAGAAACTCAAAACTGTGTGACTTTGGCAAGGCACGAGGTTCGAGCTGTATTTACTGCATCTGAGACAGATGCTGCATGAGTCGGAAAGGGACAGTGGTCCAGGCAAGCCAGGACGGGACAAGGCACTGACATGTGAAAGAGAAAGAGCCGGGTTCTCATGCCTTTCCTTCCAGGAGAGGTCAGTTGCTCGCGATAAGGCAGCAGTGCTTATTTTTGCGAATAAATAAATACATGCGGGCTTGTATACATATATATATATATATATATATATATATATATATATATATATATATATATATATATATATCCTATTGCCAAAGCCAGTAGGTATATATAGTTAGGACCTAGTTACCATAGGAAATTCCGAACATTCTATTGGGAATAACTTTGGCGCCGATTGAGGGATCTGCCTGTAATTTTCCTTAAATTTGCCTCGCTGTGCTCCGCTCCTTCCCTAAAAGTTTCAGGGGATTCGTCAAGCGGGGGCCCAGAAAAAAGGGGGTTCCCAAAACGTGTTTTCCCCATGATAATTTCCAGAGGGACATTCTGACAAGGCTACAGCTCGAACGGCTGAACGGAATTACACCAGATTTGGCAAAATGGTAGGGACTGGTATGCAGCAGTGCCTTTTGTGTGTTTGGTGAAAATCCCTCCAGTAGTTCTTGAGAAAATTGAACTTGAAATTTTTCAAATGGCATTTTCTATGGGACCTTTAGACACGGCTACAGCCCGAACGGCTGAACGGAATGACACCAAACTTGGAAAATGGTAGGGACAGGTATGCAGTAGTGCCTTTTCTATATTTGGTGAAAATCCCTCCAGTAGTTGTTGAGAAATTGAATTTGAGCAAATTATATATCTATATGCGCTCAACATTCTATTGGGAACAACTTTGGCGCCGATTGAGGAATCTGTGTGTAATTTTCCAGAATTATGGCGAGCTCCGCTCTGCTCCTTCCCTGAAATTTTCAGGGGGATTCGTCAAGCGGGGGCCGAAAGGGGGAGTCCCAAAATGTGTTTTCCCCATGTTAATTTCCATAGGGACCTTTAGACACGGCTACAGCCCGAACGGTTGAATGGAATTACACTAAACTTGGCAAAATGGTAGGGCCTGGTATGCAGATGTGCCTTTGCTACGTTTGGTGAAAATCCCTCCAGCAGTTCTCGAGAAAATTGAATTTTAAAATTTTCAAATGGCATTTTCTATGGGACCTTCAGACACGGCTACAGCCCGAACGGCTGAACGGAATTACACCAAACTTGGCAAAATGGTAGGGACAGGTATGCAGTAGTGCCTTTTCTATATTCGGTGAAAATCCCTATAGTAGTTGTTGAGAAAATTGAATTTGAGCAAATTATATATCTATATGCACTCACCGTACGTGCACCATACGCGTACCGTACGCCCGCGTACCCTTACGTGCGCGAGCGAGTTTCTGATTGGCTGGCAGTCGACTGTCAACATTCCAAATTGTCCAAACCAGGAAGTGTTAGCCACCATCTTGTTTTTCAGGAGAACTGAGGCACAAGAGAGTCCAAAACAAGAGTGCAAAACACAAAAAGGGGGCAGGGTAGAGACCCCCCAACCCTCTAGCCCTTCTCAGGGGGTCCCAAAAGGACCCCCAAGGGCAAAAAAAAAAAAGAAATTCGAAAAAATCACGGGGTAGCGCACCGTACGCGTACGGTACGCGTACCGTGTGCGTACCCCGCGATTTAAATTTTTTTTATAATTTTTTGCACTTGGTGGTCCTTCTGGGACCCCCTGAGAAGGGCTAGGGGGTCAGGGGGTCTCAACCCTGCCCCCTTTTCGCGTTTTCCACTCTTGTTTTGTGCTCTCTTGTGCCTCAGTTCTCCTGAAAAACAAGATGGTGGCTAACACTTCCTGGTTTGGACAGTTTGGAATGTTGACAGTCGACTGCCAGTCAATCAGAAACTCGCTCGCGCACGTAAGGGTACGCGGGCGTACGGTACGCGTACGGTGCAGCAGCTTACACAACAACACACATACTGATGCACACATTCAGACAGTTTAGTCACTAACCCATGCATTTAGTAAGACACATTTAATCACTCACTCATACAGTCAGTCAGGCACCTACTAAATCCTTCATCCAGACACTTATACATCCACTCATTCTTCAATATGTAAAACATATTTAAACTTTACAGAAACACACAGTCACTGGATGATGTCATCAATGATGTCATCAGTGATGTCAAATGAGATGTCCTCAGTGATGTCATCAGTGATGTCATCAGTGATGTCACCGACCATGTCATGAATGATGTAATATGTGACATCATCAGCAGTGGATTGCGGGTGCGAAATATAGTTAGTACAACTAACTATATAGGAGCAATTTCAATGGTTTTTTAAATGCTAATTCCTAACTATATAAGGCCTGAAACCTATGGTTTTTTAAGTGAATATATATATATATATATATATATATATATATATATATATATATATATATATATATATATATATATATATATTTAGATACATACATACATACTTACATACATACATACATACATTTATTGAGGAGCTCCAATGATTTCTTAGAAGCCTGCCAACAAGCGCTGCCGACATTGCCGAACTGGCTACCGGGCGTTTTGGAATCCTGCTGAGCTGGGGGCTGATTTCGTTGATGGGGACCTATGTGTGCTGAACGAAATTCGTTTTGCTTTTTTTATTTCAAAGCACATGAAGGTCTCCATCAACTAATCAGCCCCCACCGCAGTGAAATCAGCCCTCAGCTCGGCAGCATTCCAAAACACCCGGTAGTCAGTCCTGCTCTGGATGCCGAATGGTAGGGTTGCGACATAGCAAGACTACCCTTACTTGATTACACCATATAACTCTTTCTTCCGTCCTCCTGCACTTCCGGTCTCATTATCTTATACTCGCTGGTTCCTTCTTATCGAAGATTTCTCCCTTTGTTATTGATTTTCTTTTTCCTCGCCCTCCTTCTTTCAACCTTTTCTGCCCTTCTCTCTTTTGCAAAGTCTGATGATGAGGAATAATATCAAGCCCCCAAAATTAAGTGTCGGTCACCTGCAACCACCGGCACAAATTAAGAACGGAATTTTCTTCACCCCTTGAACATCCCTTCGCTCTGTAGATGCGTTAGAGCCAGCACTCCTCTTAATCTGAGACAAATATTCTGTAAGAATTGACTCCATGACTAAAACTGGTATTAGTATTTGACTTTTGGAGACGATTGAACAGAAATGAGAATTTATGGCACGATTCATAAAGCATTTGGCACAACAAGCTGCAAGTAACCAAGCAATTGGCTTGACATGCATGAGCACATTCATTTTCAAATATTCAGGGAATATAAAATTGCACTTGTTACCTGACTTGTTCGTCCATAATTCTACTCCTGCAGAACATACTATTATGCATGAGTACATCTACTAGGGACAGACGGTGGGTTTCCCAAGTGGTGGATGCCATGGAAATTATGTGCGCACCCTCAAACTAAGGGCATTCCAAACTTTTAAATGACCCAGGACCCTCATGGAAATAGACAGCACCCATAAAATTGTTTTTTGCAACGGTCGTAGGTTTCCAGAAGCACTCTTAGGATCTTTTCAAAATTAAATAAAATAATACATCTACACTCAAATCTGAGGGTACTTGACAATGTGATGATTTATAAAAACAAATGTCTAAGAATTGGAGTCCAGATTTACAACAGGTTCGAAAATCACAAATAGTTTACGAACCCATTTGCCATCAGAAAGTATGACCCTTATATTGAAGGAAAGCCTCGGAAATAAGTGCATCTTAAAATAACATAGCGTTACCGCAAAATAAAGATACTTTCATTTGCAACTGGATATATGATTCCCAATAAGTGATTTCCAAATACCAAATTGGAAATACTACGAAAAAGCACTGTCAAATTGGGAATATTTGCAAAAATAGCAAACAACTGCATGTGAAAAATACCATCAAGTGGAACCACATTGTAATATCCAGGTGCCCTACCCCCTGCATCTGTTGCCAGGCAGGCGAGATCAATACATATCCAGGTGCCCTGCTCCTGCAGCGCTGATGCCAGGCAGGTCAACTCAATGTGGCTAGGTCAGATCAATACATATCCAGGTTCCCTGCTCCCTGCAGCTGATGCCAGGCAGGCCAACTCAATGTGGCTAGGTCAGATCAATACATATCCAGGTGCCCTGCTCCTGCAGCGCTGATGCCAGGCAGGCCAACTCAATGTGGCTAGGTCAGATCAATACATATCCAGGTGCCCTGCTCCCTGCAGCTGATGCCAGGCAGGCCAACTCAATGTGGCTAGGTCAGATCAATACATAGCCAGGTGCCCTGCTCCTGCAGCTGCCTCTCTAAGGAAGTGACCAATGGACAGGAGCTGCAGGATTCATCACACATTTCAATCCCAAGCATCCATGCAGTTCTTAATACCACTCAGGGATATGATTAACCTATGACTCTATTCCCACGTGTAATAGGAAGTGTGGATGGTACCACATCCCCTGTGCACCCTTAGAGAGCAGGTGCCTGCACAGAAATCATGTGCAGCCTTCTGTGTGATGGACATCAGACGGTAAACCTGCTTCCAATCAGGTCTGCTCTCATTCTTTTCTTTTGTACTTCTCCATTCTATCGCCATTTTTATGCAGTGTGCCATTACTATCTGTGTTTATAAACCCCATACTTACATAAATACATACATATATACACATACACACAACCACATACAGTGATATCGGTGCAAACGAGCGGAACCACACCTGAAGCCACAGAATGCTTAAGGAGAAATCTAAAGGATAAATCCGTTTACAAGATATTTATTGACGGTACTTTTGGTAGAATGGAGAACAAGATTTCAGCAGCCGACTAGATTAAATCCACTAGCAGCCTTATTGATCAGCCACCTATTCGTTCCAGTTGATCCAGCGGAAGCAATGCATACAACCATTCTCATTTACTTACAACTTTTCATAAATGTTCTGAATATTTCCTCTCTGGGCCCATTTCAAACCAAATGTAACAATCAATAGATCCTCCAATGGATCGTTTATGTGAGCTAACAGGGACTTTGATATAAAGAGAATATGTGGCAAATCCTTTTGAGGATCTGGAATAAGAAGATGCTGTATTCACGCTGACCATCAACAACCTTTAAAAAAGACATTAATTGATAAAGCTTACTACAAGAAATTTCCACACTAAGAATAACATAACTACGAAAGTATTAATAGAATTGTTTATCTAAGCCTCAATTTGAATGGTCAGGAACCACCAATCACAGACACGCTTTGTCTTTTGATACAATCATTTAGTACAATTAGTCACACAACATAATACAGATTCAAACATTTTGCATATGCCAATCACCTAGGGGATAAGAAAGAGAGAGAGACATATTTGGAAAGGTCAAGTTCACCATTTAGGTTTATGCAGAGTGGAAGCGTAAAGATGCACTGGAATTAGTCCTTAAACTCTCCAGCCGAAGAGTTATGCCTGCACACTTTGCCATATGGCAAAGTACAGGTGGAGTCAGTTCAGAAAGTTCAGTTCATTAGGGTTTGACCAAGGAATCAGAGTTCAGTCCGACAGCATGCAAGTCAGGGAAATTGAAAATGATAACCAGCCCAACTCCTCCTCCAAGGGGGCAATTATACTTTTAAAAGTTCTCTTTTCATGCCCACAAAGTATCAGTTCCATCATACATTATGGTTTACATTGGTTGTACACGGTGGGCTAGTGTTGGTGTGATCAATTCCTCACTTAGAAATATGGAAGCATCAAGTAATCCTTTTGGGTAAAAGATCAATTTCAACAATTTTATAATTTCCATCTTTTCCTCTGAAGTAAGAAAAGTCTGTCGGTTCCCAGATGCTCTCTCTGGGGTTGCAATTGCATTGATACATTTCTGTCAAAAGTGTAGCTGAATCAGGAAAGAGTGTCTTGTTCATGAGCATGAAAAGAAACACACAGAAAAGTTCTCACAGCATCTCAAAATGACTACTTCAGCTTGATTCTACTTTTCGAATGAGGCAAGAAAGCATTAGAGGCCTACACGAAAACTTGCTAAATCATTGTCACGTTATAATTAATACGAAACACACATTAATAGGACTATTTAAGTTTTCTTAATGAATTCACTCATTCTTTTTTCCAAAAGTTGCATGCTAATGTGAGGTACTACTAAAAAGAACGTCACATTTTTTATTTTTCAAATAGATTATTATGCATTGCTTTTGTTATTCATATTTATTTATCAAGTATTACTAGAATAAAGCTGATAATTTCTTGTATTGTCAAGCATCTTTAAACTAATGTTTCAATCATTTTCCAATGTTTGATTACATAAGCATTAGTTCATTTAACACATTTAAAGTCCCTAGCAGCACATTTCTAGGTTATCCAAGTTTAGATTTTTGATCACATGATTATACTGCATAAACAGATAACTTCTTCTCTCTCTTTGATTTACATCTTTCACAATGTTGACATTTCAAACATTTCTGCCTGTTTTTACAATGCAGTTGAAAATCTCACGTTTTTCATCTTCTACCATTTTACATATTTTTATCGAAATTATTGACATAAATCTCATTTGAATGTGAGAATTGATAGAGGCAACCATCATTCAACTTTTACACTCCATCCCAGTCTAGGTGGAAAACAAATTAGCAGTGGCAATGACATTCTGTTTGGAAAAAGCCCTGATTTTGGAATGAAAGAATTCCTGAAAGTTCTCTACAGAGGTCAGGTGACACCTGAACTTAAGTTTTCAAAGGTATGTGAAGAATAGAAAGCTTTTATGTTAGATGGTGCAATAGTTGATCACTTCATTTAGTTACCCCTAACTTCTGGATTAACCTGCTGTGGAGCTAGTGCCAAGCAACAGCATAGTTACACCTTGACATTCACTTGAAACCTTTTTTGTAAAATGCCTTTTATTTTGATTCAAAAAAGCATAACTCCTCACAGAACTTATTAAAAATTGAAAGAGGTCAGTGCTGGAAGCTGTAAGAGGGATGCATATAGAGTTTTTTAACCACATGTTGAACAGTGCAAATTTGCCCACCTGTTACTCGAACAATGTAAGCTAATGTTCACAAAGCCTTGATTGGTCCTTAGAGCTGGGAAACATCCTTTACAACAAAACTTTTTCCACTCAGTACCTTTACAACGCAACTTTTATAATGCAAGTTGTTAAAACGACTTGCGCTGGGGGGCGCTGTAGGATAGGGAATAGTTTAATTTACTATCCAAAACCTCCCCTACTATCCACGGGGACTGGAGTTGGAATAGTAAATTAAACTATTCACTATCCAGCGCCCCCCAACGCAAGTCGTTGTAACGACTTGCGTTGTAAAACCTGCGTTGTAAAGGCATGCATGGAAAAAGCATGCTTTGTAACAACATACATCTTTAGAGCTTACTGTGTAGGCTAGTTGTATTCGCAAACTGCAGTCTATGTACAAAACAAAGTGTTAATATAATTATTTCTAGTGATAGATCACATTCAAAACTGGCAGTTGCTTAATATGTAAAAGAATGAGTATTTGTGTTCAAAGCTCTCTGTTGTGATGCTTCTTCCAACGCAGAAAGGACAACTCAGGAGACGTAGGCCTTTTCAGGTAAGTTTTAATGGAGAAAGCAACCTGGCATCCGATCACCTCGAAAGTGCAGAACAACTGTCAGCTATCAAGTGTCATGTGCCAGATGTTCCACAAGGAACACAGAGAATGAACAGAGCGTGCAGAGAATCTTACAAACAGGTAAGATTCCAACACAACACATCCTCTTTCCTAGGAAATAAAAGAAACAAAAAAAACAAAAACAGAACTGAGGAAAAAGATTAACATTAACATGAAACAATACAGAATCCATCCCACCACGCAGGGAAGAGAGAAAAGAAGAAAAAAAAACTAAGAAGTGACATAATCATTAAGGTAGGCAGGAGATTTACGCATTCTACGTCCAACAGGCAAACTCACATCCAGAGAAGGAAGGACCACAGAATCAGACGCAGACTCTCGGGTACCAGAGTCACTGAAACCAGAATCACACGGAGACTCTCGGGTACCAGAGTCACTGAAATCAGAGTCAGGCATGAACATCGCACCTGAGCAACCCTCAGCCTTGGAAGCAGGGACATGAAGCGAACCACCCTTCTGATAAAGAGCAACATTTCTCAGGTTCCATCTATCCCCACCTTCCAGAATGAGAGAGAATTTGTTAAGAGAAACAACACGGAATGGGCCTCTAAACTTATGCAGACCAGCTTTAGTTCTACCAGACTTTACTTTGACCCAATCACCAACTGCAATCTTCCCAGTCACAACCACAGGAAAACTCTCACCATCGGAAAGTACCCAATCCTTCAACCAAGCAGGAACCGTTCTGGAACCAGGAGATCGCCCACGCATAACTTGGAAAGGAGAAAGATGCGTGACACTGTGAAGAGTGGTCCTGTACGACCAAACCATGTCCTGAACCAACCGTTTGGGATCTAAATTGTTGGCTAAAGCAAGTTGAATGGTACCTTTTATGAGTCGGTTGGACCTCTCAACCATACCATTTCCCATGGGATTGTACAAGGAGGTACGAGAGTGCTTGATACCACATTTCTCAAAGAAGCATCTCATTTCATTAGAGGTTAACTGGGTGCCATTGTCAGTTAAAACCATATTAGGGAAACCCTCTAGAGAAAACAGACTCTCAAACACCTCAATAGTGGACTTAGTGGTGATATTGCTAAGAAACTCAAAACAAAGCCATTTTGAGTGTACGTCAACAATGACAGCAGCAAAACGCATATCAGCAGGTAGGCCAGAAAGAGGGCCAATGAAATCCAAACAAAGATTATACCAGGGTTTTCCAGGATCCGAAATGTGACCTTGATTGCTTTGGAGACCAACTCTCAACCTCTTTTCGCTCTCCTTGCAATAACAACAGTTTTCTACCCAACCGCGGATCACATCATCCATGCCTGGCCACCAAAATTCTTGCTTTATCCTCCTAATAGTCATGCCCTGACCAACATGTCCCACATGGGCTAACTTGAAAATATGCAACCTTAGGCCAACAGGTGGTACAAAACGATCACCCCTCATTATGATCTCAGAACCCGTAAGAGACAATTCATCCAAGAGTTTCTAAAAGGGCCTGACGGCAACAGGCAACATACTCTCTCTGGAAGCACCTCTTCTTATAAGTAGAATCACTTCTTGCGACGACCACTGATATTGAGAAAAAGCACCCACGGAAGATTCACAGACATCCCCGACCACAGCAACGGCCTCATCCACGCTAGACTTCTCAAGATCCCGATCGACCAACTTCCAATCGACAGACAAACGAGATAAACAATCTGCCTGAACGTTTTTCCAACCTTGGATAAAAACAATCTCATATAAGTATTCTTGCATTCTGGCTGAAAATCTGGCAAGTCGAGCTGAGCCTTTACCAGCACCACCACCCGACAAAATCTTTAACAAAGGCTTGTGATGGGTCCTCAAAACAAACTTCACACCCCACAAATATACACGAAAATACTCCACACTCCATGCAGCAGCCAACGCTTCTTGTTCTATGACCGAGTAATTCCTCTCAGCTTGAGTCAGGGTCCTAGAAGCAAAACCGATGGTTTTTTCAGCTCCATGTTGAAGTTGTGAAAACACCACCCCAATTACAGTTAAACTAGCATCTACAGTTAGGAAGGATTTGCACACAGGATCAAAAGGGGCTAAAATCCCTGCGTTGCAAATATTTTCCTTAATCTGTTGAAAGGAATGCTCTTGCACTTTTTCCCAGATAAATCTGTTGCCCTTTCTCAATAACAATCTCAAAGGTTCAGACAAATTTGCGAAACCCTTAACAAATTTCGAATAGTATTCGACTAACCCTAAGAAGGATCGAAGCTGGTCTCTATCTTTAGGTGCTGGAGCTTGACTAATGGCAACTAAGAGGTTCTTTTTGGGAGCAATACCACCAGCGGAGATAGTATAGCCTAAATACTCAATACTTTCTGTTAAAAAGACACACTTATCTTCATTAACAGTCAAACCGGTATCTTCTAGCTTGAAGAGAACTTGACGTAAAGCCAAATTGTGATCATTCACACTTTTCCCAGATATAAGAATGTCGTCCTGAAAGTAGACAACACCAGACAGACCCTTAAGCATGTTGGACATCATCCGTTGAAAAACACTTGCAGCCGAGGCGAGGCCAAACGGCATACGAGTGAATTGGAACGTACCCTCGGTGGCAATAAAGGCAGTCAGTGATTTGGAGTCAGGGTGTAATCTGATTTGGTAGTACGCGCTCCTCAAATCGATTTTTGAGAAGAATCTACCCCCCCTACTGATTGCAACAATTCGTTGATATTGGGAAGGGGAAAGGTAACTGTTATAATCTCTTGGTTGGGGGACCTGAGGTTGATGCAAAATCTCAACCGACCATCGGATTTCAAAGTGATTACAACTGGAGAAATCCAGGGAGAAGCTTCGACAGGCTCAATGACTTTAGAAGCTAACATGTCATGCAATAAATCCTTCAAACCCTGTCTAACAGAAAGGGGTACTCTCCTGAGTTTATGTTGCACAGGAGAAGCATTGGGCTTCAAAACAATTTTATGAACATAGTCTTTTACGCACCCTAATTTATCTACAAATACTCTATGGGCAGCATTTAAAATGTCTTTAACTTGAACATCACTTTCGATTACCATAACCACATCAGGTGAACTGGGATTAATCACAATATTTAAATCAAACTGGTGCATCCAACCCAAGATCGGAGGACCTTCTCTGGCAATATAAACCTTACCATTGATACTCCTGGATTTAAACACTATGGCGCCAAACATGTACCCTAGAACATCAATGGGTTTACCTTGGTACCCAACCGGATCAATGTCTTTTTCAGCCAGAGAAACATTGTGCCACAAGGAAGAAAAGGTTGATTCCGGAATTATGGTAAACAAGGAGCCAGAGTCAACCATGAGTGAAACATTTTGACCACAGATGGTAAAAAGCGCGGAAGGTCTTGTTAACCTGGGAGAATCATAGGTGGTACTAACCAGATCACATTCAAGTTGTTGAATCATTAAAACTCTGTTGCTTATTACATTCACTTTAGACTTGAATTTGTCAAAACTATCGGATGATTTGACTTTATCATTACTTTCACCCTGTTTACACATTCTGAGATAATGGCCCTTGCGACCACATTTTCTACAAGTTTGGTCTAAGGCATAACACTTTTTAAAATCGCCTAAGTGGAATTGGCTTCCACAACGCCAACATTCTTTACTCTTGACCTTGGAAGGAAAATTGTTAGGGTTATTTCTGTTAAAACGTTTTGAAACAGCATTAATTTCATAACCTTCTACACAATCATCACATTCAACACTCCCAATTTGTGAGGAACTCTTGTCTCTGCGTTCTAACTCTTTGATACACTTCTGAGACTCTTCAATAACCTTTGCCATGTCTATTGCATCTTTTAAGGAGGGATCTTTGGCAGGCCACAATCTTTCCTGAATTTTCCTGTGTCGACACTGAACTATGAGCTGATCGCGAATTAGCTCATCAGCCATGTTACAAAAGCGACATTTGATAGAAAGTTCACGTAATCTGGAAACAAATTCGTCAATACTCTCATTTTCAGCTTGCGGATGAGTATAAAAACGGTATCTTGCCATAACTAAGTTGACTTCTTTGGCAAATCTAGTCTCAAGCCTTTTAAGGGCCTCTTTGTAAGCGTCATCCATAGGTTGGCCATTGGGACCCAAAGCAACAGGTAAATACTTAAACACTCTCTGACCTTCATTACCAAGTGTGCTTAATAAAAGTGCTTTCTTCCTTTCAGGGTGAAAGTTTTTCCCATCTAGAGCAACGATGTAGTTATCCAACATCTCAACCCAGTCCTTCCAGTCTATCAATGGTGTGCCTGGAGAGGATAGAAACATTGGAGGCATGACAATATTTGAGGCCATAACAGTGAGAAAAGAGTTAGTGAAAGAAAAAAAAAACCAAATACAAGCGTTTTTAAAATAAAGAAATACAAGTCAAACTGCAAACTTGAAATCAGAGGTGTGCAAATCACCGTGAAAGGGTCTGCAAAACAGGTGAGCAGATCACCGTAGCGATACTGAGAAGGAATGGCAAGAGGCAAGCAGAAAAACCACCCGGAGTCAGGCTGACGTCACAAAAGGAGAGTGGAATGCGGTGAAGAGCTGCGGTGAAGAGCTGAGGAGAATGACGTGAACCATACACAATGGGTAGCAGGCAGCAGGATGTTCCAACACTCTCCAGAACGTAACAAGCTAGATGACGATGCGTTTCAGTGACACTAGAAGATAGGCGTCACAAAGCGTAACAGCGTCAATACGCAGGGCGTCAAGTGCGCTTCACCCACGTCAAATGCGGTGCAGTGACGTCCGATAACTGAAAGGCTTGGAACGCTGGGAGTTCAACAAGCGCGAGGGGTAAAACTTAAACAACAGTACCTTAAACGTAGGCAAATCACTCGAAAACAGGAAGAGTCAAACACAAGAACAGCAGAACACACAGCGCTGAAGAGGATGACAAACGATCACCAGGTTGCTTTTCAGACGGAAGGTCGAGCAGCTTGCCAGACGGTGTGCCGAGTAAAACGAGTCCAAGCATCAGGAAAGCGTCGCCAAAAATGTTGTGATGCTTCTTCCAACGCAGAAAGGACAACTCAGGAGACGTAGGCCTTTTCAGGTAAGTTTTAATGGAGAAAGCAACCTGGCATCCGATCACCTCGAAAGCGCAGAACAACTGTCAGCTATCGAGTGTCGTGTGCCAGATGTTCCACAAGGAACACAGAGAATGAACAGAGCGTGCAGAGAATCTTACAAACAGGTAAGATTCCAACATAACACTCTCCTCAGAAAGCTGCGGCCGGAGCAATTAAACGCTGACTCACCGAATCTGCCTCATGGCACTCACGGAACGTCAATTCACCAAAATGTCAAGGGTAGCAAAAGTGACATCACATGCCCTTTGTCCTTCCATTCTACTCACATGCATAATATATACACTTGCACTCCCATCCTCTCTCTCACAGAAACACGCACGCGCAAGATAATTGTACTCCATTTTTTATTACGTTCATAGGGAATAATGCAGCATTATTCCCTATTAGTGTAGTAAAAAAATGATAGAAAACAAAGAGAGTGGAGCCTCAACTAATATTCATAAGGGTAAATTGCTACTGCGTTCCTGGCATTGATTTTGTCAACTCTGAGGCCAGAGGTTCCAAAGACAGTGCCAGGGGTCGCAAGGGACAATCCAGGGGTCGCAATTGCGACCCCCTGGCAACACCTAAATAAAATCCATGATGCCTCTTTAATCCACTACCAGCTACTAGCACACACTCCCTTCCCTTTCACCTCATTGTTTCAGGCTTCAGCTTTCTCCCTTTGTGAAGGGTTTCCCGTCTTTCTATTTCTCCGTCTTCCTGCCTTGTGTTTTTTTTTTCTTCTCTTGCTCTCGGGAAATGTCCAATGAGGAAAAATAAGTGCCAGTCCCCAAAAATGAGTACTGGTTGGTGCAACCAGCAAGAGCTGGCTAAGACAAGACAAAGGTTATCATGCTGTCTCCACTCGGCCATGTGCACCACTAGACTGCAAAGGGGAAGGACATTATCGAGTCACTTTCACTTTGAAGCATCACATGATCAGATTCTATATCCCAATCCATCATGGAGGCCAGCGATGGTGTCTCCCTACAAATACTGCACTTACCGTGTAGATGCGAGGACACGGAACCATTTAGTATGCCCACTCTGCTTCTCCCCTAAACTACGGTGGATAGTTGAACTGCTGTTAACTTTTACACTGTGATTTACCATTGTAATATTCCTTAAGGGTCAGGCACTGTCCTTAATTTGCTCCGGTGGTGGATGGTGGAGGTGATCATCGCCCTGATTTTTGGGGAGTGGGACTGATTTTTCATCATTGCTCTGCCACAGAGCGAGAGTAAGCAGGGGTGTAGCTTGGTCAGTAAGACTGGGGGAGTCTATGCTTCAGATTTTCCGACACTCACGCTAGCGTATTACGTCAATCATTATATGAGAAGCAGTGCATGATGGGGGCTTAAGAGGCGGTGGAAAGGGAAAGGAGTGCGGATTGTGAGAGGTGCTTAAGTATTTTGACGAGAGCATGTGTCTATGTTTTTTGTTTGAGTGAGTATTTAAAAATACAGACACCTTATCATACCCGACTGAAAACTCCTGGACCCAACTATTTATAAAATAGTCTATTTATTAGGGGGTGTCACACCCCAAACACCCCCTGAAGCTACGCCAGAGAGTAAGAAAGAATGAAAGATAGAAAGAGGTGGAGAATGATAGAAAAAGAGCGACAAAGGGATAAAGCAGGGATGAAAAAGAGTGAGACAAAGAGTCGGGAATTGCAGGGGGTGCAAGAAAGATGCATGAGCTGGGATCAAGACTAGGAAACATTTGAGGTCAGCAGCTCTGGCTTTCGGCAGCCCCAGAGGCGGGCTCCCCAGAGAAACTTTGGACCCCACCCCCTTTTACAAATTACGCTCTGGATCTGTGACATTTTCAAACACTGGGGCAGATTTACAAGCCCCTTGTGACACTTTTATGCCGCCGTTGCGTCATTTTTTTGACGCAGCGGCGGCGTAAACAATGCGCCACGTTGTGACTTATTTACAATGTGGCGCATCTAGGCAAATGCGTCACGTTGTAAAGCCCTGCACCACATGAAACCTGCGTCAGGTTTCATGTGGGCGTTCTGTCGCAGGGTGGGCGTTCCCTCGCAGGAAAGCCCCTTAAAACTGACGCAGTGAAATCTACAAGATTTTACTGAGTCAGTTTTACGACGCTGCTGTGCCAAATCCTTACGCCTGCCTGAAGCAGGCGTAAGGAGTGACGCACCACGTTGAGTATGGGTGGCCCCTGTGCAATGTAGGAGTTGCGTCGCGCTTGGGACGCAACTCCAGCAATGCGCCGCCCATACGCCACAAGATGCGTCACGCATCTTCCCTTCCTTGCACCATGTTGCGCCGCATTGTAAATTTGTTGCATCTGTGATGGAGGAAGGAGAGGATTGCATGATGCATCTGTTCTGGCGCATCCCTGCTGATTTGCAGAGATGCGTCAGAACATGTAAATATGCCCCTAAATCTTTATTGCTAAATTTAATTTGCATTTCTAAACTTCTCTTGTCTGTTGATTTAATTTTTGTTCTCGAAAAAAGTATTTGATTCATCTAAGCGCACGTGTTAATGAAGTACATGTGTGAATAGTAACTTTAAATAAAGGAAGATGCACACAACTCTCCCCTCTGACCCCTAAGTGCACTACTTCGCCCAGCAGTGCCCTCCTACAGACAGGTGAGGACTGTCTGAGCAGCTGGGGCATCTCTTTCCTAGCAAGGTTTACCCGTGCTGAGTTTGAATGCAATAGCCTCTAGCTAAACATATCCCTAAACTAGATAAAATATGTTCATTTATATTCCAATGTGTTAATTATTGTTTTGATTAATATTTTAATAACTGCAGCCTAATTAGCTTTCACAGTTAAAATGTTTGCCATTGTATGTTGCCTGCGAACATACAGGGCTGTCGGAGAGGTGTGAGATGGAACATTTGTTGGCATAATTATTTCAATAAAAATATGGGCCCATTCCCATAATCAGCATCAAACACGCTAGCAAAATACTTTTATTATTAAAGACCTATTTATTTGAAATTAGCAAAGAATTAGAGGTCCAGTTGGCATCAATTAGAGGTGCCTCCAACAGCATCCACACTCTCATGTGAGGCGTTGCATGTTCTTCCTTCCCCTGATGTCACAGCGGATAAGGGACTTTCTCTTGTTGATTGGCTGTGAAGTGGCTGTCGTGGTCTGCATCCTAGGAGGTAGTGTTCCCCTGACAACAGCAGGAGTTGTTGAGTGTTGCTCCTGACTACCAGAGGAACTCATGCATCCTACCGTATTCGTCACTCATAGGAGACAGATCTTCAGTTGTATCGTGTCAGATTTGAGTAACTCACTCAGTCATTTGTTTACATTTGTATGATGGTTCTTGATGTGTTTAATTCAAAAGAAGAAAGCCAAAACAATAAGCACCATTAATCAACAAGGTCCTGCCACATCGTAATACCAAGCAACCGACATAAGTGGAGTAGGTGGTCTTGGTCAAACAAATACCCTGAATGCCAGTGCATGGATTTTGTGCAGCAGCAGCTTATTATAGTTCCTACTGGGCATTCCCTGCTTACGAAGCACTATACTGTTGCCTTATATTGCTTTGCCTTTGAATGGGTCCAGAATGATCTTTGGGATGCCTGGTTTAAAGCAGGCCAACAAAACACAAATTTTAAAGGACTGAATTGATTAACTAAACTGCTGAACGGTATGTCAACAACTCAGAAGTGTTTATAACTGATTCTGCCATCTAAGGATGGGAGACTTAGTCAAGAATGCCTCCCACAACCAGTTCCTGCAGGTTAACTCACTCCTGCTGTTCAGGAAAGATAAGAAGATCCTCATTTTCAGGCACTACAGCACCCATGTGTAACTCTGGAAATGATTATCCCTGGTACCCATATTATAAATACAGCGCACTGCTCGGGTCTGCATTAGAATATTGATATTCATGGTCTTGGAGTTAATCCAAACAACAGTCAGTTTGAAAGATAATCATGCTGATGTTTCGAAGCAAAGGCCACTTTATGCAGTCTTCATCAGGACTAGCTTTCCCAAATACTTTACACACCCAGCAAAATAAAATGCCTATAATCAGTACCTAGTGAAAAATACCGATATGGTATATTAAAGTCATTATATCAAGTAGGGCGTTAGAGGGAAGGACCAGGTTCACCCTCCTAATATTAACAGTAGACGAAAAACGATTGTGTAAAACAACAGTCAAGAACATGGTTGTTAATACTCGCAATCCTCGTTGGGGTTGGAGTTGGAATAACTGTGAATAGAAAGAAAAATGATATTTCTTTCCTGAGTCCCCTCACTCACCATGGTATCCCCACTGTGACATGCTTCATCATTGGGGCCATCCCAGTCCTCTACGGGCTGAGGCGTGCTGCTACTTGCGAACTACGTAGGAGCACTTTATTGTGATGGACTATGTGTGGTGCATGTGGTGTTGTGAAAGCGGAGTGTGGTTTAAAAATACCTGCCTAGTGAGCTGTAAATAATGTATTCTGGCTCCTGGGTGGTATATTAAAAGTGGGGTAGCGAACTAGGGATCCTACTGTCAATGGGTAAGGTATGCCTATTCCCTTATGCCAACATGTTTCGAGATACCCCTATCTCTTCCTCAGGGCTACACATGGACCAGCCCTGTGTACGCCACTCCTACACCGTGCTATAATTAAGGAAAAAAGTGAAAATAATTAAATTAATGCTGCAGGAATAAAGCATGCATTAGTACATACGTCCTAATGGTCACATTGTACCTGTAAAGAAAAAACAGATATCAATGAAACACAGAGGGAGGGGGTTTCTATGCCCCATCATGTAATAGCGTTCATTATGTTAATCTGAATAGCGATTCGTGCTTGGTAGCGCCAAAGTCCATGCTTATAGAAAAAAGCCAAGTGGCGTGAGGTTAAAAAAAACGTAAGTGATCAACACACAGATCAATAAAATAACATAAAACTAGGGATAAACGCATATCAACAAAGCGGCATCATTCTTTTAATGGAATATTTCTGGAATACATGGTTCTAAATTGATGTAGGCATTTGGGGGTACATATTAATGCCAAAGTCAGCTTTAAATTATGTTATTTGCATGTGTAGATTGAACATTTTGTCCTTGGGTTGCAATCACAGACGTTTTGGTCCAAGGATGACTTACTTTGCCTATGGGTCAGAAGTTTCCATCTTGGACTGGAGTCTGTTTCAGCTTCTGAAGATGTACCATCAGTAATATAAATATGTATGCTCCTGTGTTCGGTCAATGTGTCAATATTTTTTTTCTCCAGCTAGCGCATCAACATTTTTCAATTTTATTAACAACACATAGGCGAGCATTGTACTTCTCTTTATTTACTACTGAAAAACATAGCAGCCAATCAAACATTAAACATGAATAAAACTACATTTCCCATGAGTCTCTGTTCACCCATACTGTTTCACCAATCATGATCCATCAGACCATATAAGACTTCATGTGACCCTAGTCCTTCCATTTTTCTTGCAATGTGATAACAGCTTCAATCCACGCATGAACAACCTGTCTCCAACGTGGAAATCAGGAACCAACTTTAACCACTGATCAATTTACGAACTCGAACTCGGTATCCAGGAAAACAGATCCTTCCGCTCCGTTCTCTACTCCAGAACCCTTAACAACTGTGCTGTGACATGGGTCACGCTGGTTTGTTATGTGGGCCTGTCAAATAGAAAACTTAGTTGTAATATTTCATCTCCGTCAGAGATAGTAATAAACATGGGGTAAGTTAAGAAATCAGAACAATATTAGATTGATAGCAAACATGGTATACTTCTCCAACAATAATCATGACAAACATCATCAAGATTCTCGAGGTTGAGATAATCCCTGCCTCTGTGTCCTTAAAAGAATTTAAAATTCTTGACGTGCTAGCTTTAATTAATTTTATTCTACGTCAGGAAAGGAGTCTTCAGATTATGCTTGTTCACAGCGGTGCCACCACCATGGAAGCCAACTCCACAATTGGTTTGTGATGAAACATTTTAAAAGCATTAAATCTATCCCTACTCTATAACTAAGATGACATCCCTACATACGTATTTGGAATCAGGAGGAAAGTGTCAGTCGTGAAGACTTCCTAAGAAGAATCTCTACTGTTGGTTGAGATGGGTCAAGCAGCATAAAGCTGCTGTCACAAAGAAAGAGTCTCTGATGGCAAGAAAGAAAGTGGGCACTTTCCCTAGTTCCAACAATTCATTATCCACATGTAGCTTTCCCATGATGCACTGCTTGCACATATTTCACAATGGGTACAGTCATGAGTGTACTTTTCCACTGTGTTCTCATGTACATCCTGTGCATTAATTTGTCCTTGATTCCCATGCCTTCTCCTGTGTGAAACCAACATCTTTCGTTTATCGCTAAGGAGTCATACGATTGCAACTGCTTTTCCCCTTGCCTATTGCTAAACAAAGACATTACTTTGCCTAAAAGAATGCTTCTACACCTGCAATGCAAAATGTGAGAAAGAACAGCTTCCACAGTGCACATGAAATTCAGACCATCAATCCTTAAGCGAAAAGTGTCAGTCGTTTCCATTTCAGGCCTACGACTTTAGTTAACATAAGAATGCATCACTCTATTATAAGTTTACATAACTGCATTACATTTCGCTAGCACATGTATCCAATTATGGAAATCTCGTTATTAAACACAATTAGTACATAAGTAGGGTCAGACTCCACAACACATTTCTTCATGTTAATGTTTTCTGTTAGTATATTGTACATACCTTAGGCAGCCTATTGTATTATGTTTTAGTATTATAGTATACAACAAGTAAAGCAGAACATTTAACATTCATCATTACCAAAACATATAAATCAAAACTGATCACTGATGACTACTGAAGGTGAATCCTATTCTATGTGTAAACACATATCTTCATCTTGCCAACAAGTTAAAAACGTTATGTTTCCACAGAAATGAACAATAAAGTACAAAACAGTATTTAGGCTTTAAACGTGGCAAATTCTTCATAGAAAACTTCTTTCTCTTTCTTTTAAGGAGTTCTCCAGTTGTTTCGCTTTATGCCACTTATGTGCCCTAAACATTCCAACCAAAACTATTATACTAATTAGGAAAATGAGCATCGGTTACATGATGTATCCAAAAATTCCACTTACCAAATTTGTAAACCACTTTCCAACTGCATCAAATCCCTATCCTTTTTTATCCCAAACTCCTTTAGCTGCCAAAACCTGTATTTTCTGGTGTATATGAGTGATATTGTTAAAATATCCCTTCAAATTTGTATTTTTTCAGGAATATAAGAACAATACTGTTGGACCTTCAGCCTTCGACAGACACTGCCCTCCTATGCGAGTAAGACGTCTAACTCAAGCCTGTTCTGCATCACCATCACCCTTATCAAAACCATCTCCCTATCAATGAGTAGCAAAGATTTAGCTGTGTTAACAGACAGCTTATCTTGATATCATTAAACACTACTCCCAAACTAGGAATAATTTCCCCAAAAATGTCTCCCACAAAGTCTCCAGCATTCAGTCCACGCTTTTCCCTGCTTTTTGGCTTTTCTTCAGGACTCTGTAAATCATCCACATGGTATATCTTTGGAAACACACCCGGCAAGTAAAACGTGCCATACCATTTGCTCGGCAAACATAGATACGCATTCTTCCCACACAGCAAATTATGCTCCAGGAACCTTGCGAACTGAGTCTTGCAAAAAAGTGTTCGAAGGACCACTGACCAAACATATATGATCCCAAACACTCTATCCCACAAATAGTGAATTTTAACTATTCTCAGCTTGTCGTATACCAAGCTTCCCTCGCTGCTGCCAATCTAAAGCTTTTGGACCAGAACTTCCTATCTCCTTATGAGCTAACTCCTCGTTGGTCCAATCTGAATCCTTATCCTTGTTATCAATGTTATTAACTAATCCCCTATGTCTATCTACTACATGGTCTATAAAATTATTTTCAATATCGGTCAGTGTGCAGGTTAAATTATGTCTATGCGCATAGGATGTTTCTAGTGTTACTATTGTTGCAAAATAGTTTTCTATTCATTCCACTCTCCTTTGGGGATCATACCTATTCAAATGTTTATGTACGGGTTTTTCCGAGAGTACCACATCATAGTTTGAAAAGTAGTACTCAAAATGACCTTTTTCCATAGAACATACTAAGGGGTAAGCTATAACTAATGCCATAAATCAAGGGTACTGATGCATATAATTGCAAGGACACCCTAACAATCTCTCACTTCCATAGTGTCCACATACTCATACAACAACCTAGCATACGCATTCAAGGTATAATCTCCTTTGGGGAGGTCTACATGAAGGTAGCAACTAGTGTGCTCTATTAAGATTTTCTCCAATCACAATGTACCCTACTTAGTAACAGCGGTAGCAGGTGTGGATGTCCTATGTACTTCCAGCCCATGCTCCTTGCTTTCGGATAAACTTAACTCTATAATAACTACAGCTATCACTACAATCACTCCAATGATAAGTGCACCTACAATACATTTGTGCCTCCAATTCAAATTCCCAGACTTCATTTTAGAGTAGCTTGGATCACAGTTCGAAGAGGGGATTAGCATGCAAAGTCTCTTTTTTACCTTCGCTTTCCACGTATGAAAAGGTTCTGGAGCAATTGTTGAGTCTTGGAAAGTTTTTTTTTTCTTACAGTATTGTTGAAATCAGAAGACTTCCCTAGCCCTCTTTTTTCTTCTTCTTCTTCTAGATGGAATGCCTAATTTGACTCTTCTTCCACTCGAGCCTCAATAACTCGTTGGAACAGTTCAGCTCTCAATCTTGCAATCTCTTGAGGAGACTGTGGTGCTCTGAAACTTGAGAATTCAACGTTTTCTAAAATTAGAGTCCACAAACCACTTAGCCGTGGTGGAAAAGTAACAGTCAATGACAGAAGTGCATTTGCTTCAATCTCAGGAACTCTCAGCAAAATCTCGGCAACCAGCACCGAGATCTCAGACCTCAATCTCCCTGGCATTTGCAACCAGATAAGTCCACTTGGGAGAGGAATACCTCCAACAAGGCACTCAAGCCCTTCTGGATCTCCTCACACGTTCTGTGTTCTTCTCAGTCTCACTCAGATCCAACTCTAAAGTCTCACTTATTGGTGCAAATTTCCTTTCAGATGCGATTCTCAGGGTCTTTCTCCTCTGTCTCACAGGCCAGGTTTCACCTGCAGCACCTTTCTTCCTTAACGGCACCTGATTTCTGTTCACATCAGTCTCTTCCACTGACTCAGATTCTCTGTCACTCGCAACGGTACTGTCTCCCTCAGAGTCTATACCAGGGTCTTGTGTAGCTTGACCCCCTCAGATTGGCTTGGTGTGTGCCTAGCTTCTTCCGGTACCCATACAGCTTGGCTTATCCCCCCCAGTGACTTTTCAGCCCCAACAGCAATTCTTCTGGGAGAGGAGCTGTTTCATTGGAGGGAACTGAAACTCGATGTGTGTGAGAGGCATGGACCCTCTTCAGTACTTCACCACATTTCATAGCAGTCGTAGTCACCAGCACTGTTCCCAATAACCTGCGCGCATGGGCGCGAGCACATCGAAGTCACCACAAGCACGCAGTGTGCTTTATTTGGCGCGCACATCCTGCGAGACCGTTCACGCCACCGCTTTTAAAACGTGAGCAGCGCGAAAAATGGTCATTCCTGTGGCTCTGGGTTTTGGGAGGACACAGCTGCAGGGCTGATTGTGGGCCTTTGAGTTAGTATTCATGTTAATTGGAGCCCGTGTGCGCTGCAGTTCAAAAGAATACTATCTCAAAGGGTCACAATCAGCCCGCAGCTGTGCACAATTAAGAAAAGAATAGCAGAGTGTAAAGCACATTCTGTATTTGAGACACTGTTTGTCTTTTCTTAATTGTGCACAGCTGCGGGGATGATTGTGGGCTTTTAAGTTAGTATTCATGTTAATTGCAGCACCCGTGTGCCCTGCAGTTCACAAGACTACTATCTAAAGGGTGTAGACTATTTTGCACTCCAGTGGCAATTCGTGATTTATTGATATTTGCAAAACTTTTCCAAAGTAAGGTGTTTATGGGTACTGGACAGGTTTTGTGAATTTCTTTTTATTTTGCATTGTTTTTGTTTCTCATTAGGTAATTGCACACATCCTGCAAATTACATATTCTGGAAATTCACCATCTCTGCACAGGTCCACAATTTTCTTTCCTCTTTTGTTATAGGAAAAATAGTTTTCAATTGTTTCCTCCATGAAGAAACCCCTTCCTTTTCACGCCCCCTAACATTGAGGATGTTGCATCCACCATTCAGCATATCTCTGAAGACGTTCATGGTTGGAAAAGGTCAAAAAGAAGTCTGAAAACACCCACATAATGTAAAAAACGTGTAAGGTTCCCCATGCCCCCTCCTCATTTGAGAGGTGTCTACTCATACGTAGTATGTATGCCACCTTCATGGAGTGATATTACGGAAGAATAACATGATTTGCAACTGGAAGCTCACCATTTGTTAATCACTTGCACTCATAAATCAAACAACTTGCACTCATAATTCAGATTTTTTATTAGAAATTCTAAATATGATTTAATAGCAGAAATGAATCAGAGGCGAATCATGTGAGTTAGAAGAGTTTGCCCATGAGTTTTTATATCTATTTGTTTATTTTAAACTTTCTTTTTCATTCTGCCACCTCTATAAACCCTTTGTAATAGGCTTATAAGAACATGCATAGTTTTGCTGCTTTGGTAGGCATTATTACCTTAAAATCTTGAATTTAAGGCTTGTAAAATTGGTAAATGCAATTTTGTGTTTTAATAGAAATGATACTGATGACATAATGAAGAACATAGAAACCTTCTCAGGGGTCTCACTGATACACATTGGTCCTTTTAAACCAACGTAGAAGAAATTGGCACAGACGCTGAAATATAAAATGCATATTTATTAACCTCAGATGAGGGAGACTACGTCACATAGAACCCTTAGCAACTGTATAGTCAGTCTAAGGAGTACAGAAAACTGGGGCCTTATAAATGCTTAGGGTTACATAGTCAGCATAAGACCAAGCGGAGGGCCTGGCTCATGTAAGCATGCAAAATGCCTAATATGGGTATGCAAGATCTGCTTGCTCACAAAGTGGGAGGAGAGTTACTTCTCCATACATCAGTAAAAATAGCCTGACAGTTATATAAGAGGAGCAGGTGCATTCTACTAGCTAGGCCCTTCTGAGCATGTGCAAAGCTCTGAAGAGGGAAACAGCACATGGCGAGCACATGGCTAACTAAAATAGCTGCCAAATACAAAATGGCTTTTAGCTCATGCTAACAAATCCCTACAATCTTTAACAGATAGTCCTTTTAGCTTGAGCTAAAGACATTTCTATGATCCAGTAGGAACACAGAAAATATTTGCACATTAATTTTCAAAAACTTTTCAATATCCTAATTCATTGCTAGGTGGGCATTTTCCATTCTAAACATTTCATTAAGCAGGTATATATAAGGTATAAGCAGGAATACAATGGGAACAGAGCATTGGGTCATAATTAACACACAGATAGCCGGAGAGAGTAATGACCATTATCACGAACAGAACTATCATTTTTCACAACCCTAAGCAAATTCTAGAATCATCTAGTAAACATTTTCAGGGGTCCTATGCATTTCAGTGACCATTCATTTCAATGTCAGAATAGCCAACAGCACATATCTAATAAAAAACATTTTCACTAGACTTTTCTAGTGTTTTTTATGAGGGCTAGAACATCAATTTAATACATTCAAGGAAAGGGCAAAGTCACATTTTTCAATTGTTTCAAATGTTTTTCATGCAAAATAAATAAAACTAATGCAAATATTAAAGCAACTAAACAATCCTGTCTCCAAGGGACCAGGAGGACCACACAGGGCCATAGGAATTAGAACAAAGAGCTGCAAAGGGCTGCTCTTCCTTAAAAACGGCACAACTAAAAGGGTACATTATTAACAAAAAAAGAAAAAGTCCTTGGGGAAATTGAAGCCACTGTAAAACCAAGCCAGAGGGGAGTCTTCTCCCTGTGTCCGTTTGAGCCTCAGAGGCAGGCTTTTGTTGTTTCCACGGTGGAGCTGCACAACTCGCAACTCAAGAATCACAGCCCAGTTTAAAGGGAAAAGTTTCTTCTTTCAAGATAGGGCAGTCACCCACCAGGGCAAATGCTCTCAGCGAACCTGTCCAGTGTCTCAGGCAGTGCACCAGTTTTCTTCACTTCAATCTAACAGGCACCAGAGACACAGCACCTGTACCCTAAACTCAAGTCCTTCCCTAACTCCTGTATTGCTCTGCTGGCGCACTGCTCATTCGTTGGGGCCACACATTTGCATCCAGTGTGCTCAGGCACTTCTTGACCAACAAACAAAGGAGCAAACTTGCACTCAGTTTAGGACCAGGATTCATAGCCCTGATGCTAGGATCTCTGAAGCAACCCTTGTTTCAAAAGGGGTCACCTCAAGCAAAGCTTCCTCGCCATTCTGGTCGGTCTGTGACTCTCAGCTGGGCATCAAAAACTTGATCCACAATTTCTCCTTACTGGTTTGTGACCCCGTCTTTCGCCCAAGACAGTGGCAGGGGTACACATTTCATCCCAGGGCTTCCGCCTTCACTGAGATCCTAGTTGCCAGCAATGCCTGTGCTGGTTACCTTCACCTCGGCTTCAAACTGGACTGGTGCTGACGCTAACTCCCCAAGATGAATCTGATGTCCGGGCGCCTCTGGCAATGGTTGTAAGGCAGCAAATATCTATTGATGCACAGAACAAAAGGTCTTTAGACAAGGCACAGAAACAGTCTATCAACAGAGAGGATAGTCTCAGAATATTTCCTAGTCTTGGGACGCCCCATATATTAGCAAGGAACCCAAGAACCACTTCCATCTATCTATCTGAGAGTAAACAAAACAACAACCTAGACTTATTGGCAAGTATAAAAGGAACTCTTTGGTGAACTGACCAGAGTAATACGTCACCCAATCCCAAGCAGCCAAGGAAGTCTGTGCAGACACTTCTAAAATGATTTCTCTTAATAAACGCACCTACAATGTACGCTTAGAACCATGCTCTCATGTTATAGGAGCAACAGGAAAATGTAAAACTGCTAATTTAACAGGTGTTCTTATCTATAAAACAATATTTTGTTCAAAGATTTTTGCTAAGGATCACATGGGCATCTTCCCTGCATTCTACTTTTCATGATCCAAACTATGCAACATCAGCTCTAATAAGGACTGTCAGTTTATTTACACAGACTAGCTAATAAAAACTAGCAATGCCCTTGCAAAACTATGTAGCATGAGAATAACATACAATAATGGTGTTATCATCTTAATACTTGTAGAACAAAAACTACTCACATCTAGTTCCCCTTAAAAGTCAAAATAAGGGAACAACAATCCAGACTATTCATCCTGTCATAATTTCATCAAACAGTATAAACAGTAACATAACATATATACTTATTCATTTTATTAATGCTAACAATGTTTAAAACAGTATTACTGAATAGCCAATCAAATGTCTTGTTCCTATTTCACAGACAGCTTAGACAGTCTAAAAAAAATTGAGAAAGGGAGAGAGAAACATACATTTTACCTGCCCTTAATTTGTAGAGGAGCCAGCCTCCTTCCCCCATTTTGACAGTAGGAAACCTGAAACAGGTTTCACTTCTGTCAACACTATCAACCCCTATTTGTAGCAACTGTGCATAAACAAAGTAATAGGAGGTACATAGTACATTTGAGGAGGTAAAGAATATGAATACCCAACCCCCAAACCCTTTAACAAATGTACAGGTGTAACATGAGGGCACATGAGTTCAAACTAAATTTCATTGCCTCAGATTTTGTACAGTAATCCTCAGACTAAAAGCATTAGTGCTGGTATATATCGCAAATCTTTTTGTTAATCAAAGTTCACATACACCATTATATCGTTTTTTATCACATGAGTACATAAAGTGCTTGCTTTTGCCAAAAAATGTAAAGCTTCTCCTTCTCTCCCCTGTCGTCTTTCAAAAAGTTTCAGAGGTCAAAATGTCAAAGCAAACTTTGCTCTGGGAGCCATGCTAGGCTTCTAAAGATAGAACTGACTTTTAACCCTTCCCAGCTGTCCTATTCTGTGTGCAAAAGGTTTCCATGCGCTTTCCCAATTCAAAGTCACCCGAAGACAGAAAGCTGACCCATTCCCCTGTTTGTCAATTTACAGTTAAGAGAATAACTTCTGCTGGTTTTTGATACATATTTTCAATTATAAGTAGTGTGCAGTATACTTGTCTAACAATATAGAAGTGAGCTGTTTGAATTATACCTAAATGTATGCATTTACTGAAGCCCAAGGCAGTTTAAAAGCTGCTCTGAATGGCAGAATTTGTTTTCAAATTAGTGAATGTTACCCAATATCGACTTAGACATTTGGGGCATTTAAATGAATATTCTATAGTTTTTTTGCATAATAGTCATCCTCAGAATGTTCTCTACACATTCCAGAGATGGGACAATAGAAATATCTCATGTATACCCTTATAAAAATGATTTTTTTACTCCTGCGCAGAGTGATATTTCATATGTAAATTTCCTCATTATGCGATAAGATACAACTTAAATTTAATTTTGATGCTAGGAGGTCACAGTATCATTATTAAGCTTTATAAAGATAAAAAACGAATTTAAAAGCACTTATTTTTTTAAATAATTTTTTTAATAATTTCTTTTTTTTAATAAAACCAATCATTTTGATAATACCACATATGAAAAGCAAGCTGCATCCCTTGCCTTTTATAAACGTTTTCATTCATAAGCCTAAGCACAGAAGCCTAACTTGAAACATGAAACATTTTGCGCCACTTTTTAAAAGGACAATCATTATTTAGCATCAGAACCACGGATATGCTTATGTAAAAAGGCTTTAAGAAAGGAAATCCTTACTTTAAATGTGTTCCTGTTATCCAAAATAATGAACCTGATTTTTGTAACTTTTTAAAACAGCAGTCTGAAATGCAGGATTTTACACAGTGTTTCCACTTAGCTGAGTCAACAGCCCTTCCTCTCAGTGGCCTACAATCAAACCGACAGCTGTTTCTCAGCGGCAGTTAAAACACAGCTTTTGGAAAGCTTTTTTTAGCGTTGAAATGTAAGCACAGTGGCAGTCTATTTAAAACTGAGGCATTTCAATACATGTTCTATAATATGTGTTTAGTTCAGCAACATCCAATTTACTCAGATTATGTGTTTGCCTGTTTATATCTACCACAATGTATCTAAGGGAAATGCTGTAACATTTTATAATTGTTTATTTATTGCAAAACACACAATTTCGTTTTTGAGACCTATTTTATCCCTATTGAATGTGAATTCTAATTTTATCTTTTAAGCATTAGCAGTTTGTACATGTGCATAGTTGCTTACTCTATCAATTTAATAGTAACATGCAGTTATGTAGCATATCATATGGTTCATTTCTGGATTTGTATTTAATTTTTATTTAATATTAATTAAATGACATTTTGCATAACAGACCGATGACAGCAAGAAAACACAAACAAACACATAGAGCTCATTCCAGACATATACAGAAGGGGGGTTATACACTCTGAACACACAATACAGCGCGCTTAAGGCTGCTAGACAATCTTTCACAAAGAGCGCAATTGCTATTTACTCACAGAAGTACCACTAATGGGAAAACCACAAACCACAGACATGTAAACACACATTTAACCCACAGATCAACACTTAGGACAGAAACAAAGGACAGCCCACAGACTGTACTTAAACCAAAACCATTTGTAAATACTAGTTGTAAGTCATATTTACAAGAAGAGCTTCTCAATAGTATTCCAAAAGATTGCAAAAAACAGCCCAACAGACTGTTTTATTTTCAAGAAGCCAAAACACACTCAATTCACTAGCTTTGGCTGGCAGAACACCAAAAAAACGCTCTGCACATCTCCATTTTTAAAAGTGAGCAGATTAGGATCTTTGTTTGTTTTATGTCCATATTTGAATTCCATGGGGTACAGAATCACCAAGGAAGAAATATGTTTTTATACCTAAACCTATTTAGGTATTCCCTCTAGGGGAGCCGGCTAATTCACTTCACATCTCACTATGGTACCTCCAAAAAGCAACACATTCTTCGATGTGTGCTTGAAACAGGCATGCCAAAAATAGTGCCGAATATGCAGTATTATAACCAAATAAGCACTTAAGGTACTCTTGTACTGTGTACCGTTCAAATCAATTCAAAACAGAGAAAATTCTCCTCATTACCTGCCTATATAAATTGCAATTCATATATCAATCCCATACAAATCCAAGTTGGCCAACACAAATTCCAAAATTCCAAAGCCAAAGTAAGCGTTACTAAACTACCTTACCAATCCCAGGCATCAAAAACCAACAGCAAGTATTGCATCAAAACAACGCTTACCAATCACTTGGTGTACAGTTTCTAACTGCCAAGTTCTGAATAACCTAACGGTCTTTTTTTTAAGAATATTAACGCCAAAAACGTTCTCAGTCAGGAGTGGTAAGCATCATGTAGAGGATCAAAATCAGGAAGACCAGAAATCTACTGGGTTGCAGAGACAGAAAATCCCCAGAATCTCCGTGCACAGAGTACCTCCTTAGTAGAATCCGGTTTTCCTCCTCAGTAGATTCCTGTCTCCTGTCAAGATGACTCCCTTAGATAGCCACTTCTCTAATGAGGTCCAAGTTGGAGCGCCATTTGAAGAACATAGAAACCTTCTCAGGGGTCTCACTGATACACCTTGGTCCTTTTAAACCAACATAGAAGAAATTGGCACAGAAGCTGAAATATAAAATACATATTTATTAACCTCAGATGAGGGAGACAACGCCACACAGAACCCTTAGCAACTGAATGAGGCAGTCTAAAGAGTATAGAAAACTGGGGCCTTATATATGCTTAGGGTTACATAGTCAGCATAAGACCAAGGGGGTTGGGGTCCTGGCTCATGTAAGCATGCAAAATGCCTAGTATGGGCATGCAAGATCTGCTTTCTCAACAAATTGGGAGGAGAGTTACTTCTCCTTACATCAGTAAAAATAGCCTGACAGTTATATAAGAGGAGCAGGTGCATTCTACTAGCTAGGCCCTTCTGAGCATGTGCAAGGCTCTGAAGAGGGAAACAGCACATGGCAAGCACATGGCTAACTAAAATGGCTGCCAAATACAAAATGGCTTTTAGCTCATGCTAACAAATCCCTGCAATCTTTAACAATAATGCTTCGTACACTATACTATGTTCTTCACCCCGGGGTCCCTGCTGGGACACTTCACAGGCAGAACTAAGTTCTAAATGGTCTTTGCAGACAGAAGTGGCTAATATTGTGAAAATCTGAAATAAAAATTCAAAAAAATAAAACAATAAAGAATTGTGCGGTAATTGGGGTAGCATCAGGCCTATAATATGTTCAGCTGCAGCAGTGACTGGCTTCATGGCAAGTTTGCCATTGCGGTCTTATTGCAACAACTGGGCAACAAACGCGGGATGGTATTATTGCAGAAAGTGAGTGATGACCCCATCTACATGCCACACTTATTAAAGCCAAAAAGGATCCATAAATAAGTGAACAAGAAGCACACACTCCATCCATGCAAGGTAAATGCTTAACCCCAAAGAGTACAAAGAAGGGAAGGGACAGACTGCCTGGCCACAGCCAAAAATGCAGAATTTTCAGCACAGACCTCTCATCACTGTCCCCTACCCAGCAGTTATTAAATATAATAAATTGAGCAATCCAAATAACTGACTAACATAGCCACCACTCAAATTACTTTCATATTTCACTATACTAATTCAAAATGAATCCTTATGGGTTCCAGAGTAGTGTGCTACTCACCAAAAAAGCATTTCAAAACCCCATCAGGGGTAGCAAGCAATATATAAATACAAACCTCTTTTCCTCTTCTATCCTGTCACCTACCCTTCTCTATCCAAATACCTAAATAACATATCCACCACTCGAATTACTTCATATTTCACTATACTAATTTTCAAAACTAATACTTAATGGGTTCCCGAGTAGCGTGCTACTTGCCAGAAAAGCGATTCAACACCCATCAGGGTTAACAGGTCCTATATGAATGCAAACTTTTCTTTCCCTTCTATCCCTCCGCTATGCTTCTCACTCCAAAATAACTGACTAATATGTGTGGAAATGCACCGTCTTTTCAGTTTTTTAAGCAAAGGTTTGGCGAGGTATTTGGCGCTGCACACATGCGTGGTCTGGTTCCTGGCACACATAGCAATGGCCGCAGCGCACAGAGACCCTACACTTCCACACACAGAGGAAAAAAATTAGAGTGAACATTGGTCACAGTATAACTTGGTATGGACCACGCCAACGAGTATCAAAAAAGTTCTTCCTCATGTGTCTCTTGATGAGAACCCAATCTCCTGAGTTCAGGTCAAGGCAAAGATCATTTGATGTCTGTGCAGTCGCTGCTTCAACCTGATGTAACCCTGAATAACCCACGTCAGCCAATCCTTTACAGTAGTCAAGGACCAAATCTTCTGAAATTTTCACAAGTGCTTTGACAGGCACATGAGGCAAATGCATAGCTTTTACCATCAGTATTTCGTGGGGTGACAACACAGTTCTCCTGTCAGGGAGGCTGCGCAGACTCGTTAGCACTATGGGTAAAGCATCAGGCCACTTCAAAGACCCTTAAGTACACACTTTAGCCAACCTCGATTTCAGGGTACCATTAATCTGCTCCACCATATCAGATGCCTCTGGCCTGTAGCTACATTGAAGTCCTTGATTCACATCCAGAGCTGTGCACAGTAACTTCATGACTTCATTATGGAAATGTGTGCCTCTATACGACTTTATTGTAGTAAGAAATGTGAATCGAGGAATGAGTTCCCCAAGCAAATTCTTAGCTTCTGTGTGCCAATCCATCTTCTAGTCGGGGAGACTCAATCCATTGGGAAAAGATGCACACAACAACCAGCATGTACCTCAAACCATTACTCACAGGCATCTCTACAAAATCTATTTGGATCCGATTAAAGGGACCCCAGACCTGCTGATGTGGCTCAAAGCAACAACAGTTCTCTTCTCAGCATTCATCTGTTGGCACGTGACACGCCAATGACATACAGCTTAGCATTCACTCAAAACCTTGGAACAATCCAAGTCTGCCTGAACAACCTCACCATCACATCCCTTCCCATGTGAGCTGCTCCATAAATTAGCCTCGCCATTGGGTACAACAAACAATAGGGTAAAACTGCCCTGCCATCAGCTGACACCCAAATGTCACCCTTTCCCGCTCCATCAATCACACCCACTCAGATATGTGAGTTTAGGCTGCCTTTTCATTCATGCTCTGTAGCACGGCTGTTCTCAACACCCAACTAAATAGCACTCAAATTGTTTATTTCAGGAAGTGTGAAAGGCAGAGTTGTCCCTTCAGGATTACAAAATGTGAACTGCAGTTCGCACTGAGATCGCAACAGCAGGCATTTAGCACAAGGAACTCTCTCTCAAAATGTAATTTGGCCGATTGGTTAGAATGTTTCATATATTCATGGTGTGAACCATGAATGTCCACATATGCATTTTATACATATATATGTAATATGGCCTACTGGTTCAGATGCTTCATATATTTAAGGATATATATCTGTTGCCATACTCTCATATACACACACATACACATTAAATGTTTGGTTTCATACAGCACTTCTGAAGCCAGATTTTGCTATTTCCTACCACGCTAAATAACACTTCATACAGTTAGTCGATGGAAATCATTTAATGATGTCTACAATGATGAAAGGCTGAGCTGCACTAGATTTCTATCTCCGACCTAAAGCTTACACAGGAATGCATTATATAGGTGCTAATTTAATGGACCACAAAAAGATAAAAGGCTCTGGCAGCCCGCAAGATTTATATCTATCTCTGATCTGAGAGTCACAGAGGAACACCTGCAGAGGGCGTTCCAGCTATTTTACCTGTCAAGAAATATATGTATATGTATTTGAAATATATGTATATGTTATATATATATATATATATATATATATATATATATATATATATATATATATATATATATATATATATATATATATATATATATTGTTCACCAAAGTGCCGAAGCTTTCGAGAGGCACACTGCGGGGCTCTTCCCTCCGGGTTATTCATGTCTGGCACACCTCTCTGCATTACATTTTCTTCAGTGCCCGACGCGTTTCGGGGGGCCTCCCCCCTCCTCAGGGGCTGCTTCCAAAGACACTCGATGAGGCATCACGTGTTTGTTTGGCATTTTTTATTTCGACAAACCCCCTGGTGGGCGTGTGTTAAGTACACCATCCTCCCATGAATTATGGGATTTGAAGTCCTTGTGATGCACATATAAAAACCTCTTTTCAGTAAAGTCGAGCGTCTTGGACATAAAAGCATCTATTTGACCTTTAGTAGGCTGTGTATGCGGTTCAGCGCGCTATGTTTAGACAAAGAGTTCCGCGCTCATAAACCTCCAAACAGTTTAGAAGTCCGAGCCTCATCCTGCTGTTCGTCCATCCTTAACCAACAGGTGGTGGTGCTCCCTCCACGGTAAGGCTGCCGTGCGATAATTGTTCACCAAAGTGCCGAAGCTTTCGAGAGGCACACTGCGGGGCTCTTCCCTCCGGGTTATTCATGTCTGGCACACCTCTCCGCATTACATTTTCTTCAGTGCCCGACACGTTTCGGGGGGCCTATTCAGCGAACTGCACACTGCCACACACCAGGAACGGACCACCACGAAAGGTTCAAGATTATTCAGTGCAGTTTATTTCAGCCATTCCACAACATGACGCGTTTCAGCCGAGTTTCCCCGGCCTTGATCACATGACGTGTTTAGGAAAATCACACCCATATATACCATGAAACAATTTAACGCCTCCCATCCTTTACATGGATAGAGAAAGTAGACTATGCCATTTATAAAGTGCATTGTGCAAACAGTCAAAGATATTATTAAAACAACGCAATCCTTTCAAGAACAGTAATTCACCAAATCATATCAAACATTATTTTAAACAGAATTACCATATTTGTTCAAAATAGATGGAAAAGAATATAAAAATATTTCATAACTTATAATCAAGAATGAAAATCCAGGGCCAGTGCCCAAATCCTGATCCATCAAATAGGACTGCCACTATTGCACAAAATGACAAAAAAAAAATTTTTTTAAATCGATCAAGGTAACATACCAATTGTGCAGAAAGTGAAAATGTGACTATTACTAGCCATACATTATTGTGAATTAAAATCAGATGATACCAGGGATGCAATCATCAAGTGGGTCATAAAGAAGCAAAGGAAAGTACATCAATTCATAAAGTTAAAATCCAAAAATCAGAGTTTGTAAAGTGCTACACTGTAGAAGGATCATTCGAAACACATTATCAAATATATATAAAGTATATAAGAATTTTAAAATATGGTTTTCTGAGTGGGATTGATATTAAACACAACAATATAATTGATATATACAGAGATCAGTAAACAATTGATAATACTCTGACAGACTATCCATTTAGATACGCTAGACTATCCAAAATTATTTTTAACACAAAAATTCATGTTAAAATTCATTGCTATCAATAAAACCAATATCCATAATATAAAACCAAAAATTCATATATATACAGATACACATTGGATTTATATTCGAAGACCACAATCAACTAAGGATAGATATGTCCTTAATATAGAGTCAAATAAATGAGGATAAGGCAATGGAGTTGGGCCCAACTTCAATATTATATACAAAATTTGTATTAAAGATTACAGAAACACATTTTTACTAGTATAGTCCTAGAGATAAATACTGGTGTAATCATAAAAAATGGATCAAATCTTCCCCTGTATTAAGACCGTTGGGTATCTTGGTGTTCAGTCTCACTATATATTGACTCTCTAGTTGGCGAAGTTTCTTTTCTCTATCACCACCCCTTATGGATTTAGGCACAGAGTCAATTACAAAGTATTTCAGGTCCTCTAATTTATTTTGATGCACAAGTTTAAAATGGCGGGCAACCGGATAAGATGGATCCGAATTCACGATTGCCCGCAAGTGCTGGAGGATCCTATTAAATACGGGGAGTTTGGTACTACCAATATATTGAAGATGACAAGTACATTCTAACACATATACCGCGCAGTCAGTTTTACATGTGTAATATCCATTAATCTTATTCAAAGAACCTGAAAAAGGATCCAAGAAAGACTGTTTATTTATACCAAACTTACATGCACGGCAAGAGGAGCATTTAATGAAACCCCTCTTGTCAGTCAGCCAATTTCTTTTGTCAATCACTTCTGGATTGGTTTTAACCAATGCATCTCGCATAGAAGATGCTCTTCTAAAAGTGACAATCGGATGATTCTGGAGTTCGGGAAATAAAGTAATATTAGTGTGCAAGATGGACCAATGCTTGCTGACAATTTTTCTGACAGCCTGCTCCTGATTACTAAAAGTAGTAATAAGCCTTATCGATGGGGAGACAGTTGTAGGGACAGGATTCACATCAGTTGCTTCATTTGTCTCTAATGGAACAACAGTATCCAGTCTATCAAGAGCCCATTGTAAATCTTTTATCTTATATCCTCTTTCTAAGAATCTCTTCCTAGACTCATTTAGGCACATGTCTAAATCCTCTTTTCTACTAGAAATCCTCTTTATACGTAAAATCTCACCGTAAGGAATACTTTTTATGAGGTGCCTAGGGTGAGCACTGCTGGCATGAAGGATGGAATTTCCAGCAGTCACTTTGCAGTGTAGTTTAGTGCAAATATTCATACCATCAACAAAAACCTTGACATCTAAGAATTCTACCTTTGATTCACTGACTTGGGCTGTGAATTCTAAATTCAGGGAATTTCTATTGATCTTGCTGACAAAATCCAGAGCTGATTCTTTAGTGCCCTTCCATATGACAAACACGTCATCGATGAAACGCCACCACCTGATAACGTGTTTTGAAAAATCATCATTGTGTGATTGCATGAGGACGTGCTTCTCCCACCAGCCAACGTGCAAGCACGCATAGCTGGGAGAGAAACACGCCCCCATTGCCACACCTCTGAGTTGATGAAACAATTCCTTATTAAACATAAAGAAATTGTTAGTCAGACATAATTCAGTCATATGGAGTAACATTTTGTTATGTTCATTATAACAAATATTTCTATTTGACAGGAAGAATTTTATGGCATTTAGGCCATCTTGATGGTTAATACTGGTATAAAGGGAGCAGATGTCCATCACTAGAAAGTGGTACCCATCCTCCCAAGTCACATTCTTAAGTTTTTCTAGGAAATGCCCCATATCACGAATAAAAGAAGGTAAATATATATATATATATATCCAATCACCATTGCTCCTTCCAGACCGTTAGGGACCCAAGGAAAGTGGCGCACACGCCGGCAGAGCATACCGGCAGTCAAATCCCTTCCAAATTGCGAATATGTGCACGCTCAGGACAAGGAAACTCTGCACAAGTAATATTCCGCCAGAGTTTCAACTTCATCCAAAGCCTTGATCACGTGTGTAAAGTGCCCAAAGTGAGATGGTGACTAATAAAGCAAGGTGGGTAGCATAAACATCAAAATAGGACAATCACAGAAATGCTGAGAATGGCAGACATATTGTAATGGTAAAAAGTCAATGATGTAAATACACAAATAACATTGAACTGCCCAGTTGTGATAAATGCTCAACAATGACATGACAGTTGCATATGCTCAATCCAGAGAAAGGAAATAAAATAAAACCTTCCCAGTTTCTGATCTGTGTCGTTCTGATTCCGAAAAAGTAAACGTACTAGTGCATTCGGATAAGCAATGCCAGCCAAGTGAAACTAGACGTAATTCAAAATCAACATAACTTTATCAATGTTGCGATTGAAAGACAAGGTGACAGACAAAATAACATTACATTGGGCGAAACAATAGTGTTATGTTGCAACCCAAAATTTAAGAGTCACTGAGTAGTGCGAGAGTACTTGCATCGAGGGCGCTATTCTGATGTGGACAGTAAATAGTAGGGGCACAGGCTGGTGTAGTGCCGTATTGTCCCTGGTTGCTCCCTAAGGCAAAGTGCCCTGTGAACATTATCAATTAATGACCAAATGGAGCAGGTACTGACTCCATGGTCACAATGCCAGATGGCTTCATTAAAAATGACCAGCCCTCACAATTCTCTACATGCAAAGTATGGCAAGTGCCCTAATTGTTGTCCCTGATATCAAAGTTAATAAGGGAATGGTAAAGAAAAGCAAAATCTAGAACTGGCAGGTGCAAGTGCATCTGCCCATGGCAGAATCGTGGTTCTGTGATTAAAAGTCCGACTGGTAGGACAGAGCCCTGTCTTTCTATTCTTCATATCCCACATACTATGCAAAAAAGTTACCTTCTTAGTGATTCATGATGGTGAGACCAAAGGGGAAAAGGGTAGGTGACCCTTGCAGGTGAGTACAGGTGACTGGGCCCTTCCTTTCCTCCTGCAAAGAAAGCAAACTAAAAGAAAATTTGTGAAATAGCACTGTGAGATCAATTCAATTCAATTCAATTCAGATAATTTATATAGCGCGCTACATACCCAGAGGGTCTCAAGGCGCTTGGGGAAGGGTGGGGAATTATTTGTCGAATAACCAGGTTTTAAGTTGCTTTCTGAATGCTAGGTGGTTTTGAGTGAGGCGAAGGTGAGTGGGAAGTGAGTTCCAGGTTTTAGCCGCCAGGTAGGAGAAGGATCTTCCTCCCATGGTGGTCTTGTTGATGCGAGGTACAGCAGCCAGGGCTTGGTTGGAGGAGCGTAGCTGGCGGGAGGGGGTGTAGAAGGAAAGTCGTGTGTTGAGGCATTCGGGTCCAAGTTCGTAAAGTGCTTTGTGTGCGTGGGTTAGGAGGCGGAATGTTATCCTCTTATTGACGGGGAGCCAGTGGAGGTTTTTCAGGTGACCAGAAATGTGGTCATTACGTGGGATGTCTAGTATGAGTCTGGCTGAAGCGTTCTGGATGTGTTGGAGTTTTTTCTGAAGTTTTGCGGTGGTACCGGCGTGTAGGGTGTTTCCGTAGTCCAGTCGGCTTGTAACCAGTGCGTGGGTGACCGTTTTTCTGGTTTCGGTGGGGATCCAGCGAAATGTTTTTTTGAGCATGCGAAGAATGTTGAAGCAAGAAGATGAAACGGCGTTTACTTGTCTGGTCATCGAGAGTGAGGAGTCCAGGATGACGCCCAGGTTCCGTGCGTGGTCCGTCGGGATGGGTGCTTTTCCGAGGGACTCTGGCCACCAAGAGTCGTCCCAGGCAGAGGGGGAGGTGCCTAGGATAAGGACTTCTGTTTTGTCGGAATTTAGTTTCAGACGGCTGTGCTTCATCCACTCGGCTACTTCTTTCATTCCTTCATGCAGGTTGGTTTTGGCGGTGCTAGAGTCTTTGGTGAGTGAGAGGATCAGTTGAGTGTCATCAGCGTAGGAGATGATGTTGAGGTTGTGTTGGCGTGCGATGGTCGTGAGGGGGCTCATGTATACGTTGAAGAGGGTGGGACTGAGTGAAGATCCTTGTGGCACGCCGCAAATGACTTCAGTGGCCTCTGACTTGAATGGTGGGAGGCGGACTCTCTGGGTTCTTCCGGCAAGGAACGAGGTAATCCATGCCAGTGCTTTTCCTTGGATTCCGATGTTTCTGAGGCGTTGTAACAGGGTGCTATGACAGACTGTGTCGAAGGCTGCGGAGAGGTCGAGGAGGATGAGGGCGACTGTGTCTCCATTGTCCAGTAGAGTTCGAATGTCGTCTGTTGCTGCGATGAGTGCGGTCTCAGTGCTGTGATTGGCTTGGAAGCCGGACTGTGATGAGTCGAGGGATTTGTTGGTTTCGAGGAAGGCAGCGAGCTGGTTGTTGACAGCTTTCTCGATGACTTTGGCTGGGAATGGATGGAGCGAGATGGGGCGGTAGTTTTTGAGTTCGGTGGGGTCCGCTGTGGGTTTTTTCAGAAGGGCGCTGAGTTCGGCGTGTTTCCAGCTTTCCGGGAAGGTGGCGGAGTTGAGGGAGCAGTTGATGACGTCTCGGAGGTGTGGTGCTATGATGGAATCTGCTTTGTTGAAGATGTGGTGAGGGCATGGGTCTGTGGGGGATCCTGAGTGGATGGAGTTCATCAGGCGGATGGTGTCCTCAGTGGAGATTGGGTTCCAGTCGTTAAGGATGTTCAAGGGTGGTGAAGGTACGGCGGAAGGTTGAGTGGGTAGGTCTCCGGGTTGGTTGTCGAAGCTGTTGTGGATGTCTGCGATTTTGTCGTGGAAGAACAGAGCTAGGGAGTCGCAAAGGGCTTGAGAGGGAGTGATGTCGTTGGAGTTGGCAGTGGGGTTGGTAAACTCTTTGACGATGTTGAATAATTCCTTGCTGTTGTGTGCGTTGTTGTCAGGTCGGTCTTTGAAGGCGGTTTTCTTGGCAGTCCGGATCAGTTGGTGGTGTATGCGGGTGGCGTTTTTGAAGGCGTCTCTGGTGCTGGTGTTTGGGTCTCTGCAAGGATACTACTATTCTAATTAAAACAAAATGCATGTTCTCTATACCAATTCTAATGCACAAAAAGTGGAAGAAAGAGTGAGAATATAGATCAGAACAACTTTCCCCATGAAGAATTACAACACAAAATAATTGCATGTATGAACCTCAACGCAACATTACACTTGGATAAAAGTAAGCCACAGAAACATTAATCCTCTCTCAATTGTATGGCAAGCTCCTCGTCCTGGTTAAGCCCCCCAGGGATCTTAGTTTGAAAGTCCACAATGTATTTGGACTCTCTCTGTCTCACGACTCTGTTTCACCCTAAAGGGGCCTTGTTAATCTGTTTCAGAATAATAAAGCAAAGATGGGAAGAATTCGAGAAGTGCTTTTCATAGAAGTGGCTTGAAAACGGGTATTTGGGATCATTGTTGGTAATAGCTCTACTGTGCCCTAATATACATTTTTTCGCCATAGGTCTGGTGCTGCCAATGTACCAGGTTTTGCAAGGGCATTCTATGGCGTATATATGACGAACGTTGAGCTACAGGTAAGAAACTGAGGTATAGATTTACTAACACCGTTGTACGTTGCCTGGTTCCGGAAATTACTGTTCCTGCAAGCCTTGCAGTGGCCGCAAGGAAAGAAACCACTGAGACCATGTTCGTATATTTTGGGATAAATGGTGATATCACTATGCACTAGCATGTCCCTAATGTTCTTACCTCTTCTGTATGTTATATTGGGTCTGTCAGGGATGGCATCACCAATGATGTTATCGCATTTCAGAATATTATCCCAATTTTTAGACAGAATATGTTTGATGTCTTTGGAGTCTGAGTTGTACGTCATAATGATTTTCGTACTGTACTCGCCTGTATCGGTAGGCAAATTGGCAATTTCAGAAATTGTCTGTTCTCTGTTCACCCCATATGCCCTCTCTTTGGCTTTTTTGAGCACCCAATTGGGATATCCCCTTATCCTGAAGCGCTCAACCATGGCTTTGCTTTCTTGTTGGTACGCTTCATCGGTGTTACAGTTTCGCCCTCAGCAGCTCACCATAGGGGATGCTCCACATGAGAGCCTCCGGATGGCTACTGAGGGCGTGAAGTATACTGTTGCCCGCCGTGGACTTCCTGAACAAGGCCTAGTGTACTTGCTTTTGCTTGATTTCAAGACTTACATCAAGATATTCTGCATTGGTTTTGCTAATGCTATCAGTGAGTACAATATTACGATCATTGACATTGAGTTTTTTTATAAACTCACTGGCATCATGTTCAGAACACCTCCAGATAATGGACAAGTCGTCGATGTACCTAAGCTGCTGTTCCCGTGGTCTGTCTACACAGGGTACCATTGAACATAAAGATGTTATTAGTTAGGCAATATTCTGTCAGGTCAAGTCTCATAAGACTGTGGTCACGGAATCTTACTGGTCTGGTGTTAGGATAATGTGAACACACATCCAAATCCTTTTGATGATCAATGATTGTATATAAGGAATGTACATCAAGAGTGATGATCAAAGAGTCATCATCCCACTACATATCCTGTATTCTACTCAGGAAATCCTTGGTATCCCTGAAGTAACTGGGTAGTTTAATGATAAAGTCCCTAAGAAAATGGCCAACATATTTAGATATATGTTCTGCTACACTCCCGCATATAGTAATTATAATACTGGAAGGGTGATCTTTTTTGCGGTAGCAAAACTCTTCCCATTCTAAGATCCCTTTGTATTTCCACATGGTGAGTTTGTCCCAAATGCTCAGAATACTGTTGTTGTATGCGTCAATGGAAATGGGCATTTAAAATGTTGTATCCTCTAGCTAATGTAATGCTTTAGTGATGTATTATTCTGCGTCAAAGATGACAACATTGCCACCTTTGTCGCAGGACGGATGACAATGTCTTTGTCTTAAGTGAGGGATTTGAGTGCCTGTCTTTGATCATCTGTGCGATTTCTGTCACCTTTGTTGGCCCTGTTGGACTTTTGTTGATAATTGCTAAATGCCCTACTGACACAGTCGTGAAACGTGTCAATGTTGTCATCGGTAAAAAAGTCGACCTGGGTCTGAAATCAGTAGAGGCGGAAGCGTCAGAGGCTATATCTAATTCCTCATAGACTTGCATTGTACTAATCTCATTGTTGGTGACATCAAAGTCCTGTTCTAATTCAATCATCGTAACTAAAGTATCAATGACTCCTATATTGAGATTGTCATATCGGGTAGTGCTGTTGTTACTCATTTTTTTATTACCTTCTAGTCTTTTAAGTTTGTGCCACTTTTACAATGGTAATTTTCTGATGTACTTGAACACATCTATCCTGGCATTGGAATAATTAAAAGGATAGCAAGGGCAGAAAGAGAGTCCTAGGCAGAGTGTCTGTCTTTCTATATCACTCATCGGTCTTCTTGAAAGATTAATAACAGTTTTTTTAACCATTGTAAGATCCGTTGGTAGGCTTTTCTGGAGCGCGTCATGTTGTTTCCCATGCCGCCCAACCTCTGCCGTTTTTTCCATCGTTGTTGGATTCTTTTTCGTCTGTTTCTGCGTTTCCTCATCCTTTGCCTCCTCCCCGGCCTCTCTGTCCCCTCATCTTTGGTAACAGAGTATCCCTTGTTGTTTGTCGACCCCGGCGTAAATGCCGGTATTCATCTAAAAAAAGTCACAGGATGAGGGTTACGCTCCTCACTAGAAGCATTGCCCACTGATACATCCGATTCACTGCCACTTGCTGTAGAGATCTCTGACACTGAGGTCTCTCTTTTTCGCCACTCGCTGTCTCCTGTGCAGTTTGTTGGTTATAAAGATGATCATATTTCCTGCTGAAAGTTAAGATTCTGCCACTTTCATAATCGCCATAGACTCGGTTTAATTTTCCCTGCTTCCGGGCTCTAATGTCTTCTTCATGCGTCTTTAGGCGGTCATTCATTGTTGTTACCGATTTGTTCAGGATCTCCGATTCCACATGTGTTTTCAGATCCTCCATGAACTCTTGGATCTGTTTTAATATTACATCACGGTCAAACCACGTTATATACATATATATATACACACACACATTATTAACTATAAGTACACTAGAAGACAGAGTAGTGTCATATTTATATTTCAAAAAGCATAGTGGAGAATGCATCTTGAACGGCATTACATTGCTGAGCCAAAATGTTGAAATTTCAAAATGAGTAGTGACGTGCATGTGATGTCATATTACACTGTCTGCTGTCTCCTCCCTTTTCTATGGCGGATCAAGACAAGAAGAAATGTAATTGTATTTTATCTGAAGGGGTTGGAGGGTTACAAACTGCTTTATACCCCATTTGACTGCCTCGGGATGCGCATATTTATTCCTAGAGTACAAACAAATCACCATTGATATTAAAAGAAATCATCCTTTCAACCTTTTTCCCATCCCTTCTCTCTAACTCCTTTCAAATCTTTTTAATTACTATAAAACCCCCAGACATCCTTCACAAACTTTACACTCCTTTTTATGTCTCGGCCTGCGTAAGCTGCGCTTGCGCAGTCTCGCTGGCGAGATTATATGTTTTCTAGTAGGGGTCTTGAACCCGCCCCTCATTTCCATTGGATGGCTTCATAAACGGAGGCCAGCCATTGGAAAAGACGGGCGTCTGTCCACTTAAGCCCCGTCTTTTTCGGATTGAGGGGCATGTTTTTTGATGTCCTTTCTCTCTGTGACGTCTTCAGGAAAAAACACGCCCCCCAGTCTGAAAAGGACGGGGATTGTTTTTACTTCTCATTATGACCATTCCTCCCGCGCTCGCTTGCCCTGCTCATCTCTCGAGAGCTTGTTTGGCCTGTACTCTCCCTTCGGTATCTAAATCGCAAAAACATTTCTTGGCCTAGTCTCTCACGTTTTTATGGGCAACGGAGCATTTTGTATCTTCCAGTTAGGACTTGAGCAACACCACCCTCCATGTAGTGTACTGCTCCAGTGGGCGGTGCCTGATAACTCCGCGCGCATCAGACATAGAGAAAAGTGTCTGCGAACCCCCTTGCAACGGCCTTTGGTGGATGCAGAGGGCATAGCATGAGTCGGGAAGAATCATAGAGTTAAGAGTAGGCGGCAGCGAGTTAGATTGTCTCCACAGGAGGAGCTGCAGGGGGAGAGTGAGTAAGATGGCGGCAAGAGACCAGGACCCTCAGTGATAGCCTGAGGGGGGGCCTGTAGGTGAGTCACAATGGGTACGAGAGGGGGCGGGAAAGAACATCGGAGAAGATTTCATATATCTCTGGGGTGTTAGAATCTCAGTAAACGCCGGGAGCTGGAAACAGTACATAATAAACTAGACGTTCTGTTTGTTTGGGTTTATGTTTTTTAGGGTGGCGCGGGCAGGGGGGATCAGTCTGTTTGGTTCCGTTGTTTTTGTCCAGTGTTAAAGGTGGTTGAATCTATATTTCATAGGGTGCTGTCAGAAGTAGTATATGTGTTCATTGTTTTACTGATGGAGGGACTCCTCTCCTAATACCATTGCATACTACTGGGTGAGATTGAGCCTAGAGGTCTAGATTATGTGTATACTATTAATATGCAGGTGGGAGATGGATTCTCTGTCATAGGTGTGCTGGTAATGTGGAGTAAGTCTTGTATCCTTCCCTTGGGGGTTTCTTGTGTGAGGTTCTGTCTTCTTCTCGAATGCTATTGCAGGTGAGCATAGACTATATCTCACCCTCATATCCTGGCAAGTGGAGGTGATCAGCATCCATTTGAACTAATAGGGGGGGAGGAGGAGGACGATCTATGAATATCTGATGTTCTATCGTGGTCACATTGTTCACCTCTGGTTGCTAATTACCTATCATTTTTGTATTCATAGATTATCATTTTGGGGGTGCGCGAACTATCCATGGGGTAAAGGCGAGGTAGATAGGTGGTTGATTGTTAATTTTTCTTTGTTGTGGGGTACTAAGAACAGTTGGTGTATCGTTTATGGTGCGTGTGGATAAAGATATGTGCGCCCTTGGATGATTTGTTTTGTTATATGTGTTGTGTGTGTATATATATTGGGGCCAAATGCAGGGTATCCCAACTGCGTACACTCGCACCTGGTTAATTGAGAGCCATCCAGTTATGTTAATTATTGTTTAATTTTTAACAAAATACTTCGATCGTGTAAAGTATATAGCAGACACTTGGAGAAAGCCTTAAGGATTAAATGAACCATATATCTAATGTCAATCTGATTTGACTTTGTGAATTTAATTGTGACATTGTGTTCCTGTGGATATTTTAAGTTGGTGTGATAGGATTTAGAAACATTTCGGATCTACGGATCATCTGTGGGCAAGGATGATGACCCATACCGAGGCACCCAACAACTAAGATAGTGAGTCGAATACTGATATTGCCGATATTTGGTAAAGCGCCATAACCACTCAGAATAATCATCCCCGTTTTCTCTATATATAGCAGGCACATTAATAAAATCATGGAAAGTAAAACGAATCACTATAAAGCAGACATCTAACTTTTACGTTTTACTTCTGTTGTTTAAAGCAAACAGTTTTCTGGATTTAGCTAGTCAGCACAGACTCGTTTTTGCACGTTCAGCTAGCTTTTTTTATAGCGCCCCTAAACAGTTGTAAGTGGCCGACTGTAGGTAGTATTGCATACTTTGTTTTACTGCAATGTTTTAGTATTTCTTTTACTGTATTGTTTTAGTACTTCTTGTATTGTTATATTAGATTCTTTATTCATTTGGCTCCTGTATTTCTACCCCTCAGTACCAGACCGACGTAGTAGTACTAGGTGTTTTTGAATTGGTATTAAAGTTAATGTTATCGACTGCACTGTGATCGGATTTTATGGCCTTTTGCGTGGTTTTGGCAGCGGTCTTGTCATTCAGACATATTTCCGTCAGAAATGACACTGTTGGTGAAGACCATAGCGAATGAATGAGATTGTCATTAGCTCCCAAAATGCCTAGTAACGCGGTTAAGTGCCGTGACGTCACACGTCGCGGTCATTAGATAGTTGTCTGATAAATATCAATAGAGCGGTAATCACTTTCCTTGGTGCTCTCTGCAACTTGAAGGTCGCTCGATGTTCGTATCAAGCAGGGCTGACTCGACTTTCATCCTTCATATGTTGGCTGGTTGAGTGCGTTACGGGGTGTGTAAACGCATCCTTGTGTTTGGGCACACGGTTAGGTTCGTCATCAATACGACAGACTCCTTTGAATTTCAAAATGAGTTGCTTTTAATTTTAGTTTAAGTTTCTCATAATTCATTTGGTTACATTTTACAAGTTCATTTTATCCATATTGATGCATATGGTAAGTTGATTCAACACTGTTATGCTTCACATAAAACAAATGCTCCAATGCATTTCGGGCAGGAGAAGCCCTTTTTCAAGGAGCGCTGAAAACGTAATAGTAAACACTTTTAGAATGTGGAACTAACTCAAAGGAAAACATACATGTATGCTTAAACGTTACAACAATATTCTTCTAGTTAACAACCCATGAGTACACATGCTTGTTTGATAGTCTTGTGGCGGGTGAACAAGTGTACCTTATAAACCATTGGGATAGTGATTGGGGCGGCACGGTTATTAAAACCAGGAAGAAGCAGTGACCTAAGTGAGGAAAGTGCAAAAGAATGTCAAGGAACACTTACGTCCGGGCCATAGGTTTGTTTGGTGAAAACCTGAAAAAACGTGGGAGAAGAGAGTTGTCGGTGTTTGTTTCAAGACAAGCGTGGCGAAACAATATTCTGATACCCGTCGGGGCCCCGACTTACTTGTGAATTAGTTGGATGCGTACGAAATGTAACAGATGAATCGTCGGCTGCAAAGTGACAGGAATCTGAAGCGGAGTTAGATAAGAAGTCTCCACTAGCGGAGTTAAGCGGAGTCATGTGACGAGTCACGTGGCTCGAAGGTGAACATAGTGAAAGGGCTAGGGTGGAAAGAGGGTAGTGGGTGGCCATATTGGAATGGGGTAAAACTCCGAAAAAAATGTGAAGGGTTATGTGTGAACCAATGAATGCATGATGCGAGATTTTATAAAATCTAGGGTTGACAGAAAGCATACAAGAGCACAAGTTTCTGCACAGTTGGTAATAACACTCAAGTGAATGCTGCCAAGGGGCAATGTGTGGAAAAAGTACCTGGCGAGGTACTATAGAAATGCACTTAGTTCAATTCGGTCATTCAGACCGTGTGGCTTCATCGCCTGAAGCCTATAGATCCAGGCGGTTTCCCGTCGAAGGAGAACTTTATTGTTGTCTTTGCCTTCATTTTTGCGTACAGTCTCAAGTACCATGTACTTTAGTTGGGCCACGTTGTGGTTAAAGTCATTGAAATGGATCGCTACATTTGATTTCTGATTTTTTGTGCGGATATTTGATTTGTGTTCGTTGAGACGAACTTTGATTTTCCGGGTTGTTTTTCCCACGTAGATCATGCCACATGGGCATTTAAGGAGGTAGATGAGGTTGGAGGAGTCACGAGTGGCATCTACGTTGAGTTTGATTTTGAAACCTCTCATAGGGTGGTTTATACTGTTTCCAAGGATAACATTATTGCAGCTATTGCAGTTATGGCACGGACGTGTCCCAGTGTGTGACATCTGTTCAGATGGTGGTTTAGATAATAGTCCTTGTATAGGCAAAAAGCGGGATTTCTTTGAAGAGATTTCCAAAGTCAGGCTCCGACGATAGGATGCGCCAATGTTTCAAAATGATACTTTTGAAGGTTTTGCTGGCTGTAGAGTATCTTGATACAAGTACTGTTCTGTTGTTGTCTTTTTTGGTGGTGGCTCCTCTAAGGGCTTCCTCTCGTGTAATGTTAGATACTTTGGTAATGGCCTCATTGAGGGTTTCTTGTGGGTACCCCCTACTTTGAAATCTTGTAACCATTTCTTTCATTTAGTTAATACACACATCTGGATTTGATACAATTCTTTTGACTCTTAGCATTTGGCTAAAAGGTAAGTGTCTTTTCAACGAGTCCTGGTGGAAACTAGTGTGATGGAGGGTATTGTTACGGTCAGTTGTTTTTCGGAAAAGATCAGTTTCTAGACCTGTTTCTGTGATTTTAATCTTGACGTCAAGAAATGTGATTTCTTTGTCACTTATGTTCCATGTTAGTATGATGCGATTGTCTTTGGTATTTAATGAGTTTAAAGCCTTCTCGAGGGTGTGTTGTGTGTTCTTCCAGATGAAAAAAAGATCATCAATGTAGCGAACGTATAGTAGGAGGTTGTCAGTCCAGTTGGTATCGGTATAAATGTATTTTGATTTGAATTCACCCATGTACAGGTTTGCATATGTCGGTGCTGCACAATTGCCCATTGACATTCCGGACATTTGTAGGTACCATTGGTGATTGTATACAAAGTAGCTGTGGTAGAGTGTGTATACCATTAGTTCCATAAGGAACGTTTGGAGGGGTTCGGTGATGTTGCTGTTCAGTAAGGTGTTTTCAATGGCCTCAATTCCACCGGCGTGGGAAATGAAGGTGTAGAGGCTTTTAACATCTGCCGTGCAGAGGATCAGTTGTTCAGAGTTGGTAATGGTGATTTCAGAAAGTTTTTTTAAAAACTCTGTTGTATCTTTAATGTAACTTCTGAGCTTGATGACAGATGGTTGTAGGTGACGGTCAAGGAATTTTCCAATGGGTTCGTGGAGGGACCCTCTCGTCGATACAATGGGTCGAAATGGGGGGGTGCGTTAGATTTTTGTGAATCTTTGGTAACATGGTTATCGTTGAGCTTCTGGGATGTTCAACTACCAGAAATTTTTTGGTGCGATCATCGATGATGCCATCTTCATGTGCTTTGGTGACTAATGCTACGAGCTCCGTTTTGTAATGGATGGTGGGGTTTCCTCCAAGGGGCATGTATGTTTCAAGGTCAGAGATATGTTCATGAACTTTATGTTCATACATGCTGGTGTTGAGGATGACAAGGGCAACCCCCTTATCAGCTTTGAGGCATTTTATGGTGCTGTTGCCAGCGATTTTCTTTAGGGTGTCTTTGTCTTTCATCGTGATGTTTTGTCGAGTTTTTTTGTTAAGATTCATTTTGGAGATGTCTTGTCTTACAAGGGTTTCAAAAGTGTCTATGCTTTTGTGGCTACATGGAGGCATATAAGAACTAGGTGGCCGTAGGCCCAACAGTTGATCCGTTTTGGTGTCGGTCGTGGGTGGTAAGATATTTTCAAAGAAATGCCTTAAGCGTAGTTTGCGAGTTAGCTTAAAGGTGCTGACTTCCAGCTCTAGTAAATTGGTATTGCTTGTGGGGATGAACGATGTGCCTCTTTGGAGGAGTCTGATTTCATTAGAGTTGAGATGTGTATCTGATATGTTAATAACTAACGATTCCTCCTCGTTTTGGCTTTCTTTTTGTTTAATGATTGATTGTCTTCTTGATCCTTTTCCTGCTCTTTTTCCCTGACGGGGTCGTTTGTATCGTCTGGTCCTACCTCTAAAAAAGGCTCAGATGTTGAAGGAGTGTCAGCTATGACAGTCGGTGTTGATTTTTGCCTGGTGTCTCGTGATGCTCCTGGTCTGATGGATTCTGTGTGTGTTTTTCTTGGTGGGCGATTGGAACTTTCGCTGCCAGAGGATGATGTGTCGGTGTTCTGGTTGTAAGGTTTATTTCGACGACGCTGGGCATATATGTCGGCCCAGGTGTAAACTTCCCCTAGCTTGTAGTCTAGGGTGTCACGGCGAAATTTGCGAATTTTTCGGTCCTCCGAAGCTTGTTTCCGGTCCAGGGAAGGCAAGGCTTGGCAGTTCGGGCTGGACTGTTCCCATGAGGCACAAGGTCAGACTGATTTGCATATGGCCTTGTCTGAACTGGGGTGGTGTGGAGTACAAAAAAACGATTTATTTAGGCCCAGATGTCTGTACTGGGGTGAATGTATGACATTGTTCTGCATTCTGTCCATCAACTGTCGTTTTTGCATAGGTAAAAAACATTGGCATTTATATGCCAATAACCTCATCTTGTTAGGGTGCAGACACATATGGTACTTCAACTTGCAATGGGTAGGTAAAAAACATTGCCATTTATAATGCCAATAACTCCAACTTTGCAGGGTGCAGTACCATATGTGGGCAAAAGAGGCCTCATGGGACCTCTTTTGCCCGCATATGGTACTGTACCCTGCAGCATGGCTAGGTAAAAAAACTTTGGCATTTATAACGCCAATTACTCCAACTCCAACAAATGCAGGACCGATTTTATTTACCAATGCAATAGGTCTCACATTTGTTAAAGTTAGAGCTGTTTGTGTTGAAAATGACAATGTTTTTTACTTTTGCTTTTTTATACCATTGGCAATAGTGCTATGCAAATATAATAAATCCACTACAAATAAAAAAACAAAAGTAAAAAACATTGTTATTTTCAACGCCAACAGCTCTAACTTTAACAAATGCAAGAGTATTGCATTGCAAATGCTTGTTTTTTGTAGGCACGGGGAGAGGCAAGTCCTATTATCCACCCCCCACCCAATTATCAAGCTGCCCTCCCGTTTACCACCGCTACCTGCTGAAGGGGAAACATTTTCCACTAGCACTGGTCAAAATAGGCAACCTTGACATTGTTTCCAAGATACATTTAACAATACAGAATGTTCACCTCTTTTACATGTTTAATCCATTCTTAGCAACTCAACCTTGTCTTAGAAAAGAATTGTATGGACACATACACTAGAATTTAAGGGCCAATGCGAAATCTCATTGAATGCCACATTGAAGGACGCTCAGAAGCTATAAAGTGCAAACCACAGAGGGCCGCTGGCGACCTTTCCATTTGTTGTGGTTTGTTTTCTCTTGTCATGTGGAACTCTGTTGATTTTGTATCTTAAAAAGGAAATGAGACGGTATAAGGAAATGAACACTTCAGTCTTTTCATGGAAAAAAAACAGGAAAATGTCGTTTTCTTGTGTCGATTTTTAATAGCATCTGGGTGTGAGAAAGATGACTAACCAATCCCTTATGGTTCATTCTTTTTTTATTTAGTGCAGGCAATTAAACATTCACACCCACCTACAACCAGTGGCCGGTAAGGAACCAACTTGTATCAACTACCCAGCACCCCGTTCCCTTATGCCTCCGTCCCATCACCTCTTACCTTTCAAAGATGTATCATGAGCGATGCTATGCATAGTTAGTGACCCAAACTCCCCAGTATGCTGTGCCTTCCATCATGGTCCCTAAGGGCCTCGGTTAGTCCTTTTGCTTAACTACTGCTGGGTTTGCTGTGATAGTGAAACCAGTTCTATCTCCTACACTTAATAGTGTAAGATATTTAGAACATAATGGGTCTTTAAACTTCTGTGCCAGAAACGCTATGCAGTGTACCAATACTTCCTCTGATTGTTCGTCCCTTTGGATCAGTACTTCTGAGAGTTTCTCCATGGCTAGCAGTTCCCATATCTTGTAAAGCCAGCTGTGATGTTCTCACACTTTGCCTGTGTCCCACAGAGCTGTGATTTTCTAGGGATGTATAGTGTGACAGCTGACTAATAATTCCTTAAAGAACTTTAAAGTCAACTACAAGGTCAGCTACAGCAGCCTGCAAGTCAACAGAGCGCACTTTATAACTATCAGGGTGGTTATTAATTGTGGTAGAGCATGACATATAGGGAGTAGGGGGTGGGGGGCATTTGTTATTTGCTTTTTGTAGGGCACTGTTGACCCCATATTTAAAAACGTGACTAAGCCTGCCCTAAAACACTCGTTATCATAAATTATTTCCCACCATTAATACAAATTTGATAGTAATTAAAATAGTATGTTGATGGTATTAGAGTCCTTAATGAGCGATATTATTACTGTGCTTTTTTTAACCAGACTGCCCTTTAATGGAGCAAAGATAAGTGACAGAAGAAATCCCCAATCTTGTATTATTGAAAAACATCATATTAATAACAGATATTGTTGATTAATTGAGGAATGGTCGACTGAGCATCTTTAAAAAAAATCCAGTGTATTTTAACTTGAACAGATAGCTTCAGAATGTGCAAATAGGTAGTTTAAAGCATGTAATATTTAATGGGAGGACAGTAGAATATGATAAACGACAGGTAAGCACAACCACTAAATTACATTCTACACAATATCACACAAATACACCCCACATAGAAACAATCCATAAAAATACACTCCACAAGATTGCCACATTATCCCAATCAACATAATTTCACTCAACACCAGACAATTCAACTCCACGCATTTCCATTCCACATCACATAATTCAACAAACCACATAATTCAACTCAACAACATAATTACACAATACGCCACATTACGCCACATACATCCAATCCACATCACAAAATTCCACATTATGCCACAGAATTCAACAGCACACAATTCCACAACTAATCATTTCAATCCAGCCCACATAATTCCACTCCGCATCACATTCATCCACTGAATAAACATGGGTGAAATAATTGCGAGACCTATTGGCTTTGCTGATGCTTGTTTTACGTGCTTGCACCAGTACCCACAGCATCCGTGCTCCGCTACAGGGCCTCCGTAGGGGTGGGTGTGGGGTGGATGGGGAGGTGGGGGGGGGGGGCTGATTACGAAATGTTATGCCTCTGTCGAGGTAAGAAGTTGGGTCGAACACTGCGTACAATTCAAGGTTCTGGCAAAGGGGGGTGGGGGGGCCTGGCCGCGGGACCAGGCGCAATCATGGAGAACATCATCAATGGAAGGGGGTGTTTCGTGATGCCGTGAACACCCACGCGGACTCCCCGCTTACTAATGGAAAAGGACCCGCCAAACAGAAACAAGTGTGGCAACACTTAGAACACATACAATCTGGCTCTTTTTCCAAGCCAGCCTCACGAGGGTCAGGGCAAACGGTGAGTCATGTTGATTTAATGAATACAGTTATTTTCTTTTTGCAGGGCTGTTTGCAAAATTTTTCAGACAAATATTCTGCTGTGGTTGGAAGAACCTTATTGCCGCGCGCGCTTTTAAAAAATGGCGCTGATTTGCTTTGTGGCTTTTTAACTTTCTCTTCCAGATGCCTGCATGCTCTGCTCTGCCATATGTCAGAGAGGTGCCTTGCGAAGGGTGCTCTGGGCCCAAATGCAAGCACGGAAAATGCACTCCCATCTCATGTTCAAAAGTAAAAGGCAGTCATAATGGGCCCCTTACTCATCTCGACCCTACTGCCAGTGCACAGGGGTCCAGCCCCTGGCTGCCTGCAGTTCCCCCTACCCATGTTTCTCTTTTTCCAGTTATGGAAATGGTTTTTGAACTCTTAATCCACAGGGTGTACCGATCTGCAGATTGGTGCTTCGAGGTCATTCCTTATCTGACCCGTCAATTGGTCTCCCCACCCATGGCCGTCTGGGGAGGGCCCTACAGCTGACAGAGACCAGGCTGGTGGCATTTGATTCATAGACTGAGGGTGGCTGGTTGCACCCCAGAGAATTATATATGCCCCTGCTGAAACACTGCTTGCATGCGCTGCGACTACCCTTGCCGGGTGTGGAAGTCTCCCTCAGTCCAAGGAGGCCTCCTCTGCCATGGGAGTCCACGCTCTCTGTACCCCTCACTAGGAGAGGGACACAGGCCACTGAAGGGGCAATGCAGCCAAATACTCAGGTTGGCCCACATTTACTTGGCCCGTCCTACCACACGCCAGAAGCAGGGTGCTTGAGAGCTCAAGCCCGACAGGTGTAGATGTTTTATTTATTTAACTGCCCACAAGACACATGAGCCTGATTCACAAAGGGCCTCCACACTCATGGTCGGGACTCCGCCATCGTGAGGGAGTGTCCGCACTCGGGCGGAATCTCCGCTATGAGAATTCTTGTTGCTGAGATTCTGCCCCGGGGGCGGAGACCCACGACTGTGGGGTCTCTGCCACAATTGCGGGGATCAACCCATGGCTGGGGGGCCTCTGCCATGAGTGCAGAGACTCCCCCACGACTAGGGGACCTCTACCACGAGTGCAGACTCCCCCACAACTGCAGGGCCTCTGCCTCAAGTCAGGACACTCCCCCACAACTGTCTGCAGGGCTTCTGCCACAAGTGTGGAGACTACCCCACGACCGCAGGGCCTCCGCTCCTAGTGCAGAGACTCCCCCACGACAGTGAAGCCTCTGCCATGAGTGTTGACACTCCCCCACCACTGCGGGCCTCTGACACGAGTGCAGATACTCCCTCACGGCTGGGTGGCCTCTGCCCAGAGTGTCGACTCTCCCCCACGTCTGAAGGGCTTCAGCCACAGGTGCAGAGACTACCCCACGACTGGGGGGCCCCTGTCACGAGTGCAGATCCTCCCCTATGACTGCGGGCCTCTGTCACAAGTGCAGAAACTCCCCAACGACTGCGGGTCCTCTGACCCGAGAGTCGAGACTCCCCCACGACTGGGGGGCCTCTGCCACAAGTGTGTGGACTCTCCCCCAACTGCAGGGTATCCGCTCCTAGTGCAGAGAGTCCCCCACTATTGCAGGGCCTCCGCCCCTAGTGCAGAGACTCCCCCACGAAAGTGAAGCCTCTGCCATGAGTGTTGACACTCCCCCACGACTGCAGGTCCTCTGTCACAAGTGCAGAGACTCCCCAGGACTGTGGGGCCTTCGCTCCTAGTGCAGAGGCTCCCCCACGACAGTGAAGCCTCTGCCATGAGTGTTGACACTCCCCCACGACTACAGAGCCTCTGCCACGAGTGCAGAGACTCCCCCACGACAGTGAAGCCTCTTCCATGAGTGTTGACACTCCCCCACGACTGCGGGCCTCTGTCACAAGTGCAGAGACTCCCCCACGACTGTGGGGCCTCTGCCCAGAGTGTCGACTCTCCCCCATGACTGCAGGGCGTCTGCGACAAGTGTGGAGACTCCTCCACGGCTGCAGGGCATGGCTGGTGGGCCTCTGCCACGAATGCAGATACTCCCCCACGACTGGGGAGCCTCTGCCACGAGTGTGTACACTCCTTCATGACTGGGGGGCCTCTGCCACTAGTGTGTACACTCCTTCATGACTGGGGGGCCTCTGCCCCGAGTGTCGACTCTGCCCCACGACTACAGGGCGTCTGCGACAAGTGTGGAGACTCCTCCACGACTGCAGGGCATGGCTGGGGGGCCTCTGCCACGAATGTAGAGACTCTCCCACGACTGGGGAGCCTCTGCCACAAGTGTGTAGGTTCCTCCATGACTGGGGGGGCCTCTGGCACGAGTGCGGAGACTCCCCCACGACTGTGGGGCCTCTGCCATGAGTTTGGGGGCCCTTTGTGACTCAGGCCCCATGGATATCAAAGCACCTTAGAGAGCACATTTTTGTACAACATGTAATTTAGGCACCAATTATTCAGATGTCCGAAAGAATAGTGCAATCAGTAAGAGAAGTACATGAATAAGAAAGGAGATTGAGAGGGGGCAGTGCAACGAAAAATTGACTTTTTATTATAGTAGATACATATTCATAGGAGAAGATAAACAGGAGGTAAGAAAAAACCTAAAAGCAAATGAGGCAGGTAAGGTCCACACATGAACTTTAGTGCTACGAGCCTACGCAGACAGGAGCCAAGGTTCGCTGGGACTGAAGACTCCGCGGCACGCTAGGACTTGACGGGAGGCAGACCTCAAGCACTGGAAGGAACGTCTGGTTATGGTTGAAGGCAGTGTTGCATTTGCAGGTTCTCAGTTTCTTTATGAAAGTATCCAATAAAGGGATCCTTCTGATGTCTGGAGTTAGGAGTTCCAAATTCTGGGGGCCCATCCTGAAAAGGTTGGTTTCATAGTTGTACATTTCTTCATGTTGGGGTTTTCAAGCAGGAGAATGTCTGTGATTCGCAGTCAACATTGCCCTCCAGAGAGCCGACATTTCTTGATTGCGGCAACTAGGGCGGTGTCCATGAAGAAAGAGCCTTATAAGTGATGAAGCCAGATTTGAAAAGGCTTCTTGCTTCACTTGGAAGCCACCTAAGGGAAGTTTCTGCATCCTGCAGCTGGGCTGGCTGCTGAATGGGAATGCTGCTTTTACACGTGCCAGGTGAGGTTGGGTTAGCGCTGGAGTTGCCATAATGTAGCTTCTATGGGACCAGGGCCTGAATGACTAGTTTTAAGCAATGGACTAGCATGAATCGTTTAAATTTGCCTCCCTTGGACAAGTTATTGATGTAGCTTTGAAGGTTTAAGGGTTTGTCTAGGATGAAACCGAAGAATTCGCACAGCCTACGATGCTTGGTTTTCTGTTGACCAGTGAGCTTTTCTACAGCCACTTTTGAGGGAGTGTGTTATTATTGGGCAGGGAGATGAACAAGAATTCGATTTTTAATTGATTTATTTTTAAGTGGTTTGGGTTCATCATGATGACATCTCAATGAAGATTTGTGACTATATGGAGACGTGTTCTGAAGATGATATTTTCACAGAGAAAGGAGTGCTATCAGCATAGAAGTGATGGTCAATGTTTAATCGAATCAGGATTGAAGCAAGGGGTAGGTTTGATGTAGATAATGAATAAAGTGGACGAGAGGATGGTGCATTGTGGGATACCCTGCTGAAACTTTGCTATGATGGAGATGACGCAGGTTTGTTTTGGGCACTGCTCGGATTTCCAGAAAGGAGTGAACCAGTTTATACTGGCCCTTTCAGGCCAGTTCTCATTTGAGTGTTTCTGGGAGTTAAGTGTGGTGCACTACAGTGAAGGCTGCTGTCAGTTCCCTGAGGATGAGGACTCATATGAGTTTCCATTCCCCAGAATTTTGAAGGCATCTTCAACAGTGTTAAGGGTAGTAGTTTGGGTGCTGTGACTTGCTGAATTTGATTTCTGATTTTTTGTGCGGATATTTGATTTGTGTTCGTTGAGACGAACTTTGATTTTCCGGGTTGTTTTTCCCACGTAGATCATGCCACATGGGCATTTAAGGAGGTAGATGAGGTTGGAGGAGTCACGAGTGGCATCTACGTTGAGTTTGATTTTGAAACCTCTCATAGGGTGGTTTATACTGTTTCCAAGGATAACATTATTGCAGCTATTGCAGTTATGGCACGGACGTGTCCCAGTGTGTGACATCTGTTCAGATGGTGGTTTAGATAATAGTCCTTGTATAGGCAAAAAGCGGGATTTCTTTGAAGAGATTTCCAAAGTCAGGCTCCGACGATAGGATGCGCCAATGTTTCAAAATGATACTTTTGAAGGTTTTGCTGGCTGTAGAGTATCTTGATACAAGTACTGTTCTGTTGTTGTCTTTTTTGGTGGTGGCTCCTCTAAGGGCTTCCTCTCGTGTAATGTTAGATACTTTGGTAATGGCCTCATTGAGGGTTTCTTGTGGGTACCCCCTACTTTGAAATCTTGTAACCATTTCTTTCATTTGGTTAATACACACATCTGGATTTGATACAATTCTTTTGACTCTTAGCATTTGGCTAAAAGGTAAGTGTCTTTTCAACGAGTCCTGGTGGAAACTAGTGTGATGGAGGGTATTGTTACGGTCAGTTGTTTTTCGGAAAAGATCAGTTTCTAGACCTGTTTCTGTGATTTTAATCTTGACGTCAAGAAATGTGATTTCTTTGTCACTTATGTTCCATGTTAGTATGATGCGATTGTCTTTGGTATTTAATGAGTTTAAAGCCTTCTCGAGGGTGTGTTGTGTGTTCTTCCAGATGAAAAAAAGATCATCAATGTAGCGAACGTATAGTAGGAGGTTGTCAGTCCAGTTGGTATCGGTATAAATGTATTTTGATTTGAATTCACCCATGTACAGGTTTGCATATGTCGGTGCTGCACAATTGCCCATTGACATTCCGGACATTTGTAGGTACCATTGGTGATTGTATACAAAGTAGCTGTGGTAGAGTGTGTATACCATTAGTTCCATAAGGAACGTTTGGAGGGGTTCGGTGATGTTGCTGTTCAGTAAGGTGTTTTCAATGGCCTCAATTCCACCGGCGTGGGAAATGAAGGTGTAGAGGCTTTTAACATCTGCCGTGCAGAGGATCAGTTGTTCAGAGTTGGTAATGGTGATTTCAGAAAGTTTTTTTAAAAACTCTGTTGTATCTTTAATGTAACTTCTGAGCTTGATGACAGATGGTTGTAGGTGACGGTCAAGGAATTTTCCAATGGGTTCGTGGAGGGACCCTCTCGTCGATACAATGGGTCGAAATGGGGGGGTGCGTTAGATTTTTGTGAATCTTTGGTAACATGGTTATCGTTGAGCTTCTGGGATGTTCAACTACCAGAAATTTTTTGGTGCGATCATCGATGATGCCATCTTCATGTGCTTTGGTGACTAATGCTACGAGCTCCGTTTTGTAATGGATGGTGGGGTTTCCTCCAAGGGGCATGTATGTTTCAAGGTCAGAGATATGTTCATGAACTTTATGTTCATACATGCTGGTGTTGAGGATGACAAGGGCAACCCCCTTATCAGCTTTGAGGCATTTTATGGTGCTGTTGCCAGCGATTTTCTTTAGGGTGTCTTTGTCTTTCATCGTGATGTTTTGTCGAGTTTTTTTGTTAAGATTCATTTTGGAGATGTCTTGTCTTACAAGGGTTTCAAAAGTGTCTATGCTTTTGTGGCTACATGGAGGCATATAAGAACTAGGTGGCCGTAGGCCCAACAGTTGATCCGTTTTGGTGTCGGTCGTGGGTGGTAAGATATTTTCAAAGAAATGCCTTAAGCGTAGTTTGCGAGTTAGCTTAAAGGTGCTGACTTCCAGCTCTAGTAAATTGGTATTGCTTGTGGGGATGAACGATGTGCCTCTTTGGAGGAGTCTGATTTCATTAGAGTTGAGATGTGTATCTGATATGTTAATAACTAACGATTCCTCCTCGTTTTGGCTTTCTTTTTGTTTAATGATTGATTGTCTTCTTGATCCTTTTCCTGCTCTTTTTCCCTGACGGGGTCGTTTGTATCGTCTGGTCCTACCTCTAAAAAAGGCTCAGATGTTGAAGGAGTGTCAGCTATGACAGTCGGTGTTGATTTTTGCCTGGTGTCTCGTGATGCTCCTGGTCTGATGGATTCTGTGTGTGTTTTTCTTGGTGGGCGATTGGAACTTTCGCTGCCAGAGGATGATGTGTCGGTGTTCTGGTTGTAAGGTTTATTTCGACGACGCTGGGCATATATGTCGGCCCAGGTGTAAACTTCCCCTAGCTTGTAGTCTAGGGTGTCACGGCGAAATTTGCGAATTTTTCGGTCCTCCGAAGCTTGTTTCCGGTCCAGGGAAGGCAAGGCTTGGCAGTTCGGGCTGGACTGTTCCCATGAGGCACAAGGTCAGACTGATTTGCATATGGCCTTGTCTGAACTGGGGTGGTGTGGAGTACAAAAAAACGATTTATTTAGGCCCAGATGTCTGTACTGGGGTGAATGTATGACATTGTTCTGCATTCTGTCCATCAACTGTCGTTTTTGCATAGGTAAAAAACATTGGCATTTATATGCCAATAACCTCATCTTGTTAGGGTGCAGACACATATGGTACTTCAACTTGCAATGGGTAGGTAAAAAACATTGCCATTTATAATGCCAATAACTCCAACTTTGCAGGGTGCAGTACCATATGTGGGCAAAAGAGGCCTCATGGGACCTCTTTTGCCCGCATATGGTACTGTACCCTGCAGCATGGCTAGGTAAAAAAACTTTGGCATTTATAACGCCAATTACTCCAACTCCAACAAATGCAGGACCGATTTTATTTACCAATGCAATAGGTCTCACATTTGTTAAAGTTAGAGCTGTTTGTGTTGAAAATGACAATGTTTTTTACTTTTGCTTTTTTATACCATTGGCAATAGTGCTATGCAAATATAATAAATCCACTACAAATAAAAAAACAAAAGTAAAAAACATTGTTATTTTCAACGCCAACAGCTCTAACTTTAACAAATGCAAGAGTATTGCATTGCAAATGCTTGTTTTTTGTAGGCACGGGGAGAGGCAAGTCCTATTATCCACCCCCCACCCAATTATCAAGCTGCCCTCCCGTTTACCACCGCTACCTGCTGAAGGGGAAACATTTTCCACTAGCACTGGTCAAAATAGGCAACCTTGACATTGTTTCCAAGATACATTTAACAATACAGAATGTTCACCTCTTTTACATGTTTAATCCATTCTTAGCAACTCAACCTTGTCTTAGAAAAGAATTGTATGGACACATACACTAGAATTTAAGGGCCAATGCGAAATCTCATTGAATGCCACATTGAAGGACGCTCAGAAGCTATAAAGTGCAAACCACAGAGGGCCGCTGGCGACCTTTCCATTTGTTGTGGTTTGTTTTCTCTTGTCATGTGGAACTCTGTTGATTTTGTATCTTAAAAAGGAAATGAGACGGTATAAGGAAATGAACACTTCAGTCTTTTCATGGAAAAAAAACAGGAAAATGTCGTTTTCTTGTGTCGATTTTTAATAGCATCTGGGTGTGAGAAAGATGACTAACCAATCCCTTATGGTTCATTCTTTTTTTATTTAGTGCAGGCAATTAAACATTCACACCCACCTACAACCAGTGGCCGGTAAGGAACCAACTTGTATCAACTACCCAGCACCCCGTTCCCTTATGCCTCCGTCCCATCACCTCTTACCTTTCAAAGATGTATCATGAGCGATGCTATGCATAGTTAGTGACCCAAACTCCCCAGTATGCTGTGCCTTCCATCATGGTCCCTAAGGGCCTCGGTTAGTCCTTTTGCTTAACTACTGCTGGGTTTGCTGTGATAGTGAAACCAGTTCTATCTCCTACACTTAATAGTGTAAGATATTTAGAACATAATGGGTCTTTAAACTTCTGTGCCAGAAACGCTATGCAGTGTACCAATACTTCCTCTGATTGTTCGTCCCTTTGGATCAGTACTTCTGAGAGTTTCTCCATGGCTAGCAGTTCCCATATCTTGTAAAGCCAGCTGTGATGTTCTCACACTTTGCCTGTGTCCCACAGAGCTGTGATTTTCTAGGGATGTATAGTGTGACAGCTGACTAATAATTCCTTAAAGAACTTTAAAGTCAACTACAAGGTCAGCTACAGCAGCCTGCAAGTCAACAGAGCGCACTTTATAACTATCAGGGTGGTTATTAATTGTGGTAGAGCATGACATATAGGGAGTAGGGGGTGGGGGGCATTTGTTATTTGCTTTTTGTAGGGCACTGTTGACCCCATATTTAAAAACGTGACTAAGCCTGCCCTAAAACACTCGTTATCATAAATTATTTCCCACCATTAATACAAATTTGATAGTAATTAAAATAGTATGTTGATGGTATTAGAGTCCTTAATGAGCGATATTATTACTGTGCTTTTTTTAACCAGACTGCCCTTTAATGGAGCAAAGATAAGTGACAGAAGAAATCCCCAATCTTGTATTATTGAAAAACATCATATTAATAACAGATATTGTTGATTAATTGAGGAATGGTCGACTGAGCATCTTTAAAAAAAATCCAGTGTATTTTAACTTGAACAGATAGCTTCAGAATGTGCAAATAGGTAGTTTAAAGCATGTAATATTTAATGGGAGGACAGTAGAATATGATAAACGACAGGTAAGCACAACCACTAAATTACATTCTACACAATATCACACAAATACACCCCACATAGAAACAATCCATAAAAATACACTCCACAAGATTGCCACATTATCCCAATCAACATAATTTCACTCAACACCAGACAATTCAACTCCACGCATTTCCATTCCACATCACATAATTCAACAAACCACATAATTCAACTCAACAACATAATTACACAATACGCCACATTACGCCACATACATCCAATCCACATCACAAAATTCCACATTATGCCACAGAATTCAACAGCACACAATTCCACAACTAATCATTTCAATCCAGCCCACATAATTCCACTCCGCATCACATTCATCCACTGAATAAACATGGGTGAAATAATTGCGAGACCTATTGGCTTTGCTGATGCTTGTTTTACGTGCTTGCACCAGTACCCACAGCATCCGTGCTCCGCTACAGGGCCTCCGTAGGGGTGGGTGTGGGGTGGATGGGGAGGTGGGGGGGGGGGGCTGATTACGAAATGTTATGCCTCTGTCGAGGTAAGAAGTTGGGTCGAACACTGCGTACAATTCAAGGTTCTGGCAAAGGGGGGTGGGGGGGCCTGGCCGCGGGACCAGGCGCAATCATGGAGAACATCATCAATGGAAGGGGGTGTTTCGTGATGCCGTGAACACCCACGCGGACTCCCCGCTTACTAATGGAAAAGGACCCGCCAAACAGAAACAAGTGTGGCAACACTTAGAACACATACAATCTGGCTCTTTTTCCAAGCCAGCCTCACGAGGGTCAGGGCAAACGGTGAGTCATGTTGATTTAATGAATACAGTTATTTTCTTTTTGCAGGGCTGTTTGCAAAATTTTTCAGACAAATATTCTGCTGTGGTTGGAAGAACCTTATTGCCGCGCGCGCTTTTAAAAAATGGCGCTGATTTGCTTTGTGGCTTTTTAACTTTCTCTTCCAGATGCCTGCATGCTCTGCTCTGCCATATGTCAGAGAGGTGCCTTGCGAAGGGTGCTCTGGGCCCAAATGCAAGCACGGAAAATGCACTCCCATCTCATGTTCAAAAGTAAAAGGCAGTCATAATGGGCCCCTTACTCATCTCGACCCTACTGCCAGTGCACAGGGGTCCAGCCCCTGGCTGCCTGCAGTTCCCCCTACCCATGTTTCTCTTTTTCCAGTTATGGAAATGGTTTTTGAACTCTTAATCCACAGGGTGTACCGATCTGCAGATTGGTGCTTCGAGGTCATTCCTTATCTGACCCGTCAATTGGTCTCCCCACCCATGGCCGTCTGGGGAGGGCCCTACAGCTGACAGAGACCAGGCTGGTGGCATTTGATTCATAGACTGAGGGTGGCTGGTTGCACCCCAGAGAATTATATATGCCCCTGCTGAAACACTGCTTGCATGCGCTGCGACTACCCTTGCCGGGTGTGGAAGTCTCCCTCAGTCCAAGGAGGCCTCCTCTGCCATGGGAGTCCACGCTCTCTGTACCCCTCACTAGGAGAGGGACACAGGCCACTGAAGGGGCAATGCAGCCAAATACTCAGGTTGGCCCACATTTACTTGGCCCGTCCTACCACACGCCAGAAGCAGGGTGCTTGAGAGCTCAAGCCCGACAGGTGTAGATGTTTTATTTATTTAACTGCCCACAAGACACATGAGCCTGATTCACAAAGGGCCTCCACACTCATGGTCGGGACTCCGCCATCGTGAGGGAGTGTCCGCACTCGGGCGGAATCTCCGCTATGAGAATTCTTGTTGCTGAGATTCTGCCCCGGGGGCGGAGACCCACGACTGTGGGGTCTCTGCCACAATTGCGGGGATCAACCCATGGCTGGGGGGCCTCTGCCATGAGTGCAGAGACTCCCCCACGACTAGGGGACCTCTACCACGAGTGCAGACTCCCCCACAACTGCAGGGCCTCTGCCTCAAGTCAGGACACTCCCCCACAACTGTCTGCAGGGCTTCTGCCACAAGTGTGGAGACTACCCCACGACCGCAGGGCCTCCGCTCCTAGTGCAGAGACTCCCCCACGACAGTGAAGCCTCTGCCATGAGTGTTGACACTCCCCCACCACTGCGGGCCTCTGACACGAGTGCAGATACTCCCTCACGGCTGGGTGGCCTCTGCCCAGAGTGTCGACTCTCCCCCACGTCTGAAGGGCTTCAGCCACAGGTGCAGAGACTACCCCACGACTGGGGGGCCCCTGTCACGAGTGCAGATCCTCCCCTATGACTGCGGGCCTCTGTCACAAGTGCAGAAACTCCCCAACGACTGCGGGTCCTCTGACCCGAGAGTCGAGACTCCCCCACGACTGGGGGGCCTCTGCCACAAGTGTGTGGACTCTCCCCCAACTGCAGGGTATCCGCTCCTAGTGCAGAGAGTCCCCCACTATTGCAGGGCCTCCGCCCCTAGTGCAGAGACTCCCCCACGAAGGTGAAGCCTCTGCCATGAGTGTTGACACTCCCCCACGACTGCAGGTCCTCTGTCACAAGTGCAGAGACTCCCCAGGACTGTGGGGCCTTCGCTCCTAGTGCAGAGGCTCCCCCACGACAGTGAAGCCTCTGCCATGAGTGTTGACACTCCCCCACGACTACAGAGCCTCTGCCACGAGTGCAGAGACTCCCCCACGACAGTGAAGCCTCTTCCATGAGTGTTGACACTCCCCCACGACTGCGGGCCTCTGTCACAAGTGCAGAGACTCCCCCACGACTGTGGGGCCTCTGCCCAGAGTGTCGACTCTCCCCCATGACTGCAGGGCGTCTGCGACAAGTGTGGAGACTCCTCCACGGCTGCAGGGCATGGCTGGTGGGCCTCTGCCACGAATGCAGATACTCCCCCACGACTGGGGAGCCTCTGCCACGAGTGTGTACACTCCTTCATGACTGGGGGGCCTCTGCCACTAGTGTGTACACTCCTTCATGACTGGGGGACCTCTGCCCCGAGTGTCGACTCTGCCCCACGACTACAGGGCGTCTGCGACAAGTGTGGAGACTCCTCCACGACTGCAGGGCATGGCTGGGGGGCCTCTGCCACGAATGTAGAGACTCTCCCACGACTGGGGAGCCTCTGCCACAAGTGTGTAGGTTCCTCCATGACTGGGGGGGCCTCTGGCACGAGTGCGGAGACTCCCCCACGACTGTGGGGCCTCTGCCATGAGTTTGGGGGCCCTTTGTGACTCAGGCCCCATGGATATCAAAGCACCTTAGAGAGCACATTTTTGTACAACATGTAATTTAGGCACCAATTATTCAGATGTCCGAAAGAATAGTGCAATCAGTAAGAGAAGTACATGAATAAGAAAGGAGATTGAGAGGGGGCAGTGCAACGAAAAATTGACTTTTTATTATAGTAGATACATATTCATAGGAGAAGATAAACAGGAGGTAAGAAAAAACCTAAAAGCAAATGAGGCAGGTAAGGTCCACACATGAACTTTAGTGCTACGAGCCTACGCAGACAGGAGCCAAGGTTCGCTGGGACTGAAGACTCCGCGGCACGCTAGGACTTGACGGGAGGCAGACCTCAAGCACTGGAAGGAACGTCTGGTTATGGTTGAAGGCAGTGTTGCATTTGCAGGTTCTCAGTTTCTTTATGAAAGTATCCAATAAAGGGATCCTTCTGATGTCTGGAGTTAGGAGTTCCAAATTCTGGGGGCCCATCCTGAAAAGGTTGGTTTCATAGTTGTACATTTCTTCATGTTGGGGTTTTCAAGCAGGAGAATGTCTGTGATTCGCAGTCAACATTGCCCTCCAGAGAGCCGACATTTCTTGATTGCGGCAACTAGGGCGGTGTCCATGAAGAAAGAGCCTTATAAGTGATGAAGCCAGATTTGAAAAGGCTTCTTGCTTCACTTGGAAGCCACCTAAGGGAAGTTTCTGCATCCTGCAGCTGGGCTGGCTGCTGAATGGGAATGCTGCTTTTACACGTGCCAGGTGAGGTTGGGTTAGCGCTGGAGTTGCCATAATGTAGCTTCTATGGGACCAGGGCCTGAATGACTAGTTTTAAGCAATGGACTAGCATGAATCGTTTAAATTTGCCTCCCTTGGACAAGTTATTGATGTAGCTTTGAAGGTTTAAGGGTTTGTCTAGGATGAAACCGAAGAATTCGCACAGCCTACGATGCTTGGTTTTCTGTTGACCAGTGAGCTTTTCTACAGCCACTTTTGAGGGAGTGTGTTATTATTGGGCAGGGAGATGAACAAGAATTCGATTTTTAATTGATTTATTTTTAAGTGGTTTGGGTTCATCATGATGACATCTCAATGAAGATTTGTGACTATATGGAGACGTGTTCTGAAGATGATATTTTCACAGAGAAAGGAGTGCTATCAGCATAGAAGTGATGGTCAATGTTTAATCGAATCAGGATTGAAGCAAGGGGTAGGTTTGATGTAGATAATGAATAAAGTGGACGAGAGGATGGTGCATTGTGGGATACCCTGCTGAAACTTTGCTATGATGGAGATGACGCAGGTTTGTTTTGGGCACTGCTCGGATTTCCAGAAAGGAGTGAACCAGTTTATACTGGCCCTTTCAGGCCAGTTCTCATTTGAGTGTTTCTGGGAGTTAAGTGTGGTGCACTACAGTGAAGGCTGCTGTCAGTTCCCTGAGGATGAGGACTCATATGAGTTTCCATTCCCCAGAATTTTGAAGGCATCTTCAACAGTGTTAAGGGTAGTAGTTTGGGTGCTGTGACTTGCTGAAAAGCCAGCCTAAGGTGTATCTAGCAGGCCGTTTCCATACAGGTATAGCTCGAGTGCGATTCTCCATAGCATTTCCTGTTTTTAGGAGAACGACAACCTGACCAATTTTGACCTACTGAGGAATTACATTTATTTTTGGAGTAAATTTCCATCTTCGTTGGAATTATTCCCAGACGTACCTTCACGAGTAACCATGAGATCCTAAGTGATTCTAGTTGGTGCACATTTGTTGGGAAACTAACTGGCAAAAGTTTGTAAACATGCACAAATTCTCTGTGTGTTCTAGCAACTTTTTCCATTGTGCCCACCCAGTTTCCTGAGCTGTATTAGCTCCAGAAACCCCTTCAGAACGGAAGTGCTTGGCTGGCATTCAGCAGACGATCTGCAAACATCCACTTGGTGAGTATGGAACAATGGAAGAGGCTCCCACCTGGATAAAATCAAACTGTCTCAGTGCTTAACTTGAGCCGGTGGTTGGAGGTTGGGCCCACTTACACTCATCTTTAGGGAACACCACTTAATTTTCCCCATCAGACTTTCACCCAAAGAAGGAGAGAGACAAGCACAAAAGAGGGAAATAAAAAGGAAGACAAATAGGGAAAACAGAGACAAAGAAAAAAAGCAGGGGAAAGGTGCGATAAAGGGGCAGGTAGCATCTGGATGTGGATGAAAGAGGCGCGAGGTGGAATCAAGGCTCTAACTCCTCGGTATTCGGCACACCGGATATCTGTAGTGCTGGCCGCGGGCTTCTAAGCTTAACCTTTGACTCTGGCACTGGCTGGTTTACAAAACAATGCACCAAACTGCCTGCACAATGTCTCCAGTCCTCCTTCACTCTGCTATGCACCCAAGATTTGATGGGGTGGCGGAGGAGTGCGCGCTTGTCAGCGCAGCCAGCAATCCAGCAGTGTAGTTCTTTGGCTGCGGAGTTGGCATCGGTCGTGGCGGAGGGGGAGTTGTGGAGGAGGGTGGTGTTGAGGTGTTCCTCTGTGATCTTGCTCCAGTTCCTTTGTGGCAGGTGTGGGCGGGTTTGGGTGCGGTGGTGGTGGTGATGGAGAAGTGCATGCAGTGATGGTCTGTCCAGAAGGGCTGCGTGATGTGGCTTAAATGGATGTTTGTCCCTCCTGAGCAGATGGGGTGGAGGGTGTTTCTGGTTCTGTGGGTGGGGGTGGACTGTCATATAAAGTTAGTGATTTTTCTGACCATTTATCATTTGAAGCCAATGATTCCTAACAAACCCATTCTGGATGAACATCACATGTTGACCATTGAAAGAGCCATAGACGGTTCAAACAGGTCTGGGCTGCTTCGGCTGTCAAAGACATTCCAACAAGGGGCCATATCTCTGCTGCTCCAAATGGTAGCCAGTGGGTGAATGACCTTAGCTTAAATCTCTGTTGGTGGGGCACAAAGAAGTTCATGACACCACACTAGGCTTCCTGTAAGAATGATTGCAGATTATCCTTTACGAAGAGCCGTAAGATCCAAAGACAATCTTCTCCTCATCAACCAGAATACTGAGCACTCATGCTCAAAGTAAAATCTCTAGCAAAACATATGCTCAAAGTCTTTTTTTCTAATCCTTTCATTCAAAAAATGCTAAAAAACAACTTTGTCTCTTAGGTGCGGTACCCTTGGTATGGACCCTAATTTTTCTTAAGAGTTCAAGTAAGAAGTTGCCGAAAGCCCGGGTTACCAAATATCAAAGCTGCCTGATTTTAATTTCAGCCCATAACTCAGTCTTCCTATCTCCTCCTCTCACGCTTAAAGGGTCTTTTTCAACTCAGCTGTCTGCCTCTGTCACTGTTTTCCTTTTGCTCCTTCCTTCTTTCTCCATTTTTGGATCTACTCTATTTTGCTCTTGCTCATAGTTTGTTGATGAACAATAAGCCCTGAACCCCAAAAATGACCACCACTTGTACAAATTAAGCACGGATTTGATTATTAGTAAATGAATGATTAGTAAATTAATTAGTCTCACATCTATCACTGGTGTAAATTATTCATGAAGTATTTCCCGAAAGTTGGTGTGTTTCACTTCAGGTTAGTTAATATTTACCCGTGAAATTCCGGGAATGAGACACTTACTCATGAGCCTGATTCACAAACCTTTTTGCATGAGAAAGCATCCCTTACTCTTAGAAATAGAATAGCAGGGCCTTGAGTTAATGAACATACTTTACCAAGGTCACACTGTAGGGCTGAGAATCTGGGACTAAAATCTGGGTCAGGACTGACAGCAGAAGCGGAACAACAACAAATGCCTTCAAAGTGATCTTTCACTGGCTTTATGCTTCCATATTCAGTATGAATATATTTTATGTTGTATTTATTTTATATTATGCAGCTTCTTTATAATTTGTGATTTTATGATAATGTGCATGCAGCCTTTATGTTATTTTTCCTTGATTCCCAGGCAGAGCACTTGAGGTTTCAAGTGTCTAGATACACAAATAAATTCAAACCCCTAAGACAAATATCCTCGCTAAGAAAATACTGCCCAGGGCCTCCAGTCCACAGAAGGTTGCTAAATAATTTTTCGCTATCACTTGCCTTACTCCTTTTGTCTCACTGTCTGCGAGCAATACACAAAGACCAACTGCCAGCCACGCCTAGTCATGTGCAGGCACCAGAAGTTACGACAAGAAAATGCCAACTTTCTAAAAGTGACATTTTCAGAATTGTGAAAAGAAAATCGATTTTACCATTAATGAGAGTTTTAAATTACACTTTTTAGACACACGAATCAACAATTATTAAATGTAATAAGGTGATCTAACATTATCCCAATGTATGGGAGAGGTAGGCCTTGCAGTTGTGAAAAGGGAATTGAATAGTTTTTCACTACCAGGACATGTAAAACTTAAAAATACATGACCACTTTTTTTTTTTAAATACTCTGCATCCTCACCTCTGGGATGTTTAGGGCCTTTTCTAGAGGTTCCTTCTATGTATTAAAAGGGAAGGGTTAGGTCTAACAACTTGTTTACTTTGCCAGGTCAAAATGGCAGTTAAAAACTGCACACACAGGCTGCAATGGCAGGCGTGAGACATGTTTAAGTGGGTGGCACAACTGGTGCTGAAGGCCCACTAATAGCATTTAATTTACAGACCCTGGTTACAGGTTGTGCCTCTTTACTAGGTACTTAAACGAAAATTACATGTGCCAATTGGGCATAAGCCAATTTTACCATGTTTAAAGGAGAGAGCTCAAGCACTTTAGCGCTGGTCAGAGGTGGCAAAGTGCATAGAGTCCTACAAGCCAACAAAAACGGGTTCAGAAAACAGGAGGGTGAAGGCAAAAAGTTTGGGGATAGAGAGGGCCAAGTCCAACACATTATTTCCATGCATTCCTGAAGTGGTCTTGCTCGTGATTAGACTGCAGATCGAAGACAGGAGCCAGTAGTCTTTAATTGAATAGAAGATTTATTCATTTACATGGAGAATAAGTATAGCAGTCTTGAGGGCTCAGGTTAGCAGGTATAACTGCCACAGGATCATTCTCTAATCATAAGCAAACATTCTCTAAACAAGTATTACACAGAATACATGAGCCGTTACAATAGAACATTCCAATATAACTATATTCTGTAAAAGAGGAGCACTGACACATATAACGTAGATACCACATATCTCCCTCTTTTAAAAAAATGAGGAATTAAACTTATTATTGAATATACCTACTGGGAGTTTTCTTTACTCTAATACTTTTTCTAACATTACTGAAATTCAATAAACTTTTATCTTTAAAATCACCAACACTTTGCAAGCTTTTGTCATTAGTATCGTAACACAATTTGAATTTTGCAATGCGACCCATATTCCACCATTGGCCATTGTCTAATTTAACGGCATTACCTCTAATACCAACAATGCTAGCTGGTTCTCTGAATTTAGATTTTCCTTTTTGCAAGAGCAAAGGATCTTTGACACAAACCCTATCACCAATGGTGAAATGAACTATTCTTTGTTTCTTGGCAGAAGAAACACTTTTTTGACATCTACGCATACTAGCAGCATCACTAAGATTTTTTGCTTTGACAGATTCTTTAGCTACATTACAATCACTATCTAAAGAATCTACTTTCAAATATGGATTAAGAGTAGAAACAACCTTCCTGCCTCTCATTAGTTCACAAGGAACACATCCTGAAACAGAATGAGGTGTGGTTCTATATGCCCACACAACATCCCTTATGGCAGACTCACAGTCTACCTTAGCTTTTAATGCAATTTGGATGCATTCCACCAACACTGTTAAAACTTTAAACTTTGCTGTTGGCTTGAGGGAAGTACAGTGGAGTGCGTAGATGTTGTAAACCCAAGAAATCTTGCATAATTTGTGAAATAAATTGTACTCCATTGTCTGTGAGTAATACTTCCGGAGTACCTTCTCTACTGAATACATCTTGAAGAAAACGAATCACAGAATTAGTGTTAGGTTCAGATACACCTCTAACTTCTACCCACCTTGATAAGTGGTCATTAAAACTATGAAGTACTTCATGCAGTTAGGAAGTACATGAAAAGGTCTTAAAAAATCAACAGCCACTCTTTGCCACACTCTATCAGGAAAAATTGTGGGTTTAACAGGTGCAGAAGAAGTAGGTAATTGTTTGTCACTATATAAACACTGAGTACAATGATTAACCAGAGCTTCCACCTCACGATCAACCGAAGGCCACCAAAAATCATTACAAATCGTGCGCTTGGTGGCAGTCATCCCTAAGTGACCAGTATGCGCAGTCTCTAAAAAAAAAATTCTGAAACAGGACGGTGGAATTAACTTGCCTTCCCTGACTAACGGCCAGATTCATGAACGGAAAATCGGCTCGGAAAGGACCAGATTCTGAGAATCTGGCCCTTTGCGAGCGCAACTTTTGCATTTGGGATTCATCATCCCAAATGCAAAAATCACTATTATAGAATTCGCAAATTTGTGAGGAATTGCATTTAAGGAATCTCTATTTGAGATTCCTTAAATGCAATTCATGAAACATTTAAAAATTGTGATTTCGCAATTTCGGCCCGCTATTTACCGCAAAGTCAAACCTCGTGGTAAATATCGGAAACTTAGAAAAATGCACGTAAGTGCATTTTTCAAAGTTGTATGTTACACACACACATGTCCTTGGGACATGTGTGTGCGTAATGCCAGCGTCTAATATCATTTCAGGGGTGTAACAGGGTGTCCTTTGGACACCCCTGCACCCTTGAAATCGCAAACTCAGAAAGCGAATCGCTAATAGCGATTCGCACATGGATATGTCTTCCCATTCATTCCTATGGGCCTTTAGGCCCATAGGAATAAATGGGGAGTTATTCCTTATTTGCGATTAGCAATTAGCTAATCGCAAATAAGGAAGCTGTAGGAATCGCAAACAAAATTGTGATTTGTACATGATTCCCGTTTTGCGAGTCTGTAAGCGAATCCTTAATAATCGCTATTACAGACTCGCAAAACGGGCTGATGATGAATCTACCTGTTAGAGTTTACCCTCAAAAGATAACTCATTAGCAATTTTGCAAAAGGCTTGTAGACCAGGATCAATAGATCTTTCTTTAGGCCACCCATTAATAACACAGTACGTGACTTGTTTTAATAAAGGACCACTTTCCAAGGCTTTACACCATTCTTCCATATCATTACAGATCACATTATCTTCAATGGCAGCAATGGTACATTCCTCAACATCATCCTCTTCTATCACACCAGAATTATCAATTTGAACAGGAAGTCTGGATAGAAAGTCAGCTTTCACATTTTTGACACCAGCTATATACTGTGTTGTGAAATCAAATTCCAACAGTTTAGTAGAAAGTCTAGCAAGTCAAGCGGTAGCTTTCTTGATTTTGTTACCAGATAAAATATCAACAAGGGGCTGATGATCTGTTCTAAGAAAGAATTTCCTCCCCCAAAGATAAGGCTTGAATTTCTCAACACCCCACACACATGCAAGCATTTCTTTTTCGATGACAGAATATCTCAATTCTACCTCTTTCATTCTTCTAGAGGCAAAACCAATAGTAAATTCTTTATTGCCTTTCATTTGTGACAAACCTGCACCCATACCATATGAGCTGGCATCCACAGTTATATACGTATCACGACCTTCCACGTAAAGTTGGAGAGCAGGTGCAGAAAGTATGCTTTTTTTGATACACTGGAAATGGTTCTGACAGGTGGAAGTCCAAACATAATCAGAACCTTTCTTCAACAAACCTCTAAAGCACTCAGTAAGACCTGCAAAATTTTGAATAAACTTGGAGTAAAACTCACATAAACCAATGAATGACCGTAGTTGTTCTTTGTCTGTAGGGTGAGGAGCGTTAACAATACCATCAACAATACTAGGTTTTGGTTTGACTCCATCTTTGGATAGAACATGACCTAAATATTCAATTTCATTGACTTCAATTACACACTTATCTTCTCTAACAGTAACATGGTTGTCTTGTAAAATCATGAGAACTTTTTGAAGAGTGGTATTATGTTCATCTTTTCACTTAGTATGAACCAAAATATCATCTTGGAACACTACCACATTGGGAGTGTTACTGAACATATTACTCATCACTTTTTGAAAAACTGACGCAGCCGACGCCAGTCCAAATGGTAATCTACGGAACTGGAACGTACCATCAGGCGTAATGAATGCTGTAAGATGTCTTAAAGATTCTTCCAATTCCACCTGATGGTAGGCAGCTCATAAGTCTAATTTTGAAAACCACTTAGACTCACCAACAGAAGTAATGAGATCCTCAATGCGAGGTAACGGAAAACTTTCTACTCAAATAGCATTGTTGACGGTGCGTAAGTCCACACATAAGCGCAGCTCGCCATTCCTTTTCTTTGCCAAAACAATGGGAGAAATCCATAAAGTGGCATCTACCTTCTCAATAATACCATTGTCTTGCATATTTTTCAACATAGTAGTTAATTCATGCCTTATATTGTGAGGTACATTACATAATCTGTATTTTACAGGGGTTACACCTTCTTTAACCTTGATAGTGTGCGAAAGAAAATGTATCAAACCAATTCAGTCTGAAAACACGTCTTTAAATTTAACTTTCCAGTAAATAGCTTGAGAAAATGAATGATCAGCAACAGAATTAGTGAGTGAAACAGGATGCTTGAGACCAGGTTTGAGAACCATGCCAAATTCAGCTTGATGCCACCAACCCAATACATTGATACCTTTGAATGCAACATACATTGTCCCTTGAATGGTTTTTGTTTCAAATGTAATATTACCACAAAAATATCCAGCCAACACAATTTTAGTCCCATTAAATGCTGTTGTAATGACATCTGGTGGGAGAAGCATTTTATGTGCCCAGTTCTGTTTATATCTGTCAATAGAAATAATGGTAATTCTTGCACCAGAATCAATAAGCAAAGGAATGTTCATGTTGTCTATAGTAATCTGCACTAAAGGATCTGACACAGTCTTATCAGAATAGACAACATTAATATCAACACAGTCTATAGCCAATAGTAACTCTTCAAATGTGTTCTCTACTAAAGCTTGATCAAGGTCAACGTCATCATTTTGAACATACTGAATGGAATGACGTTTGTCGCCTCTACACACATTTCCAAAATGGCCAATTTTCTTACATTTCCAACATTCTTGTGTTGCAGCTGGAAAGTTTTTAAAATTTGAAACATGAGAATTTGACCCACATCTGAAACATTGTATTCTGCCACGACCAAAAGTTGAACCTCTACCTCCTCTGAAATAAGAATTACCTCTAAATGTATTGCTATTAAAATTAGGAGTGTGTGGAATTTGTTGAACTTTTGTAGCAGCTGTTGTGGTGGTGCAGTATTTGGCCAGGGATGAATTTCTAGAACGTTGGAGTCAATTTCAGAACTTTCCAAACTCTTTGCTGTATCTATGACATCATCTAATGAAGTATTCTTGCAAGAAAGAAGCCTTTGTTGGATTTTTTTTAGAAGAACATCTGGACACAAGTTGATCATGAATTAATTCTGACGTGAAATGATCAAAATTACAATAGCTTGCTTAAACTTTTAGAGCAGTTATATGGGTGTCAATGGACTCATTGGGAGCTTGAACACGAGTAAAGAATTTGTGACGGTGTACTACTAGATTAACTTTCCCTTCAAAGTGAATAGACAATTTTTTGACTGCCAACTGAAACTCGTCAAGATCTCCTAAATCTTGACCTAAACAAACAGGTAAGTGATCAAATATATTTTGATCTTTCACACCAAGATAATAGTATAACAAGCTTCGTTTTCTCTCTGGTTCAAATTTTAACCCATCAATAGCACCAGGAGGTGTTACAGATTGCATGTTATTAATGTCACACAAAATACACAAAAAGAGAAAGAAAGAGAATTTTTTAAAATGAATATTAACACTATGAGTTAGCGTGTTAATCACTGACGAAGAAAAATGAGAAAAAAATAATAATAATAATTCCAGAAGGTGGCGCTGTGACGAAGATAAGGAAGCTGAAGAACAGAAGGCGCTCTATATTTGGAGAAAGTTGACAGAATCCTTTTCAAGCCCAAGATTTATTTTGAAAGTTAATGAAGGGCTTCCAAAAAATATAGATGATAGCTTTCAATCCAATGAAAGAAAATATGCAATATAAGCGCTTCTTAGTTAGGAAATGTAGCCGGAAGGTACAAATATTTAAACGGAGTGTTTAAACAGGATCCCTGAGCCCTCGAACAATAAAATAAAGTAGAAAAGAGTACCTTGAAGGGAGCGTGGGCAGCCAAGTAAACAGATATGACAGTTCAATGAAAAGAAAAAAAATCCCAGATTGTCACCAAAATTGAAGTGGTCTTGCTCGTGATTAGACTGCAGATCGAAGACAAGAGCCAGTAGTCTTTAATTGAATAGAAGATTTATTCATTTACATGGAGAATAAGTATAGCAGTCTTGAGGGCTCAGGTTAGCAGGTATACCTGCCACAGGAGAATTCTCTAATCATAAGCAAACATTCTCTAAACAAGTATTACACCGAATACATGAGACATTACAATAGAACATTCCAATATAATTATATTCTGTAAAAGATGAGCACTGACACATATAACGTAGATACCACAATTCCTTTTTTTAAACCTACAGCAGGCAGATGCAAAACCAAAGAAATCAGATGAAATTGCCTCATTATTCACATCCACTTAGAGTTGATTAATGCAAATTCACCCACCCCTACAAGAATCATTTTAAGGAGTGGGCAAATTGTTTTTAAGTCCAGGGTCACAGCCATTCAGGGACTCCTTACTACCGTAACCATATGTCTGTTGCTGTATCATGCTTGTTCTTTGAGTGATAGAAACGTGTACAACTGGATCCTCCCCGATATGCAATGTGCAAATTGAAGCTGTAACTGTTGCATGGGCAAACCTCCGGGTGCTGAGGGTGCATATTTGGGGTGTGGCACTCGCCAAACAAATACATTTTTGGCTTGGCAGTTGGGTCTTGAGGCCCTGAGTCGGGTATGCTATGTCTGTGTCAGTTTTTCTTGTCATCCTAATTGTACTGAGAGGTTTAAACATGTTCGTTTTTTGGATCAGTAACTTAAATATATTTAGGTACACTTTTTTGACACAACCTTACACAAAATCCTTTTGATATTTACAAATAACGCGAATGTAAATTTGCATGGCTTTGTAGGACAAGCATTGGCATTGCCAATAGGTCTCGCCTTTGGGACCTTATACGTTTTTTGTCATGCTTTACATTATCGTCAGTGAGAGTGACAGCGAGAGAGGGACAGTATAGATAGATACGCAAGCATACACAGGGATAGACAGAGACAGAGCAAGACAAGGGCAATGAGAAAGGCTATAAAAATAACTGAACAGAGACAATGAAAGGCGGACATATAGACAGACACAAAGAAACAGAGACATGTTGCATTATCGTCACAGGATTACCAGTGTCTTTATAATGTAGCCAAACAGACAGAAAGACAAAGAGGCAAAAATGTACGAACAAGGGAGCGTGGCTAACAGCCGAGCAAGATGGCTTCTTAGTCGAAGAGCTCTGAGGACGGCGTAGTCCTTTACATCAATCTGGCCAGATATCTGCTACAGTAAGGTGCTCCAGGGGCCCGAGCTGAGGTCTAGGACCAAGCGGCAAAGATCGGTGTACAGCTGAGGCAAATCCGACATCGGGGAAAGACGGAAACCGCGTGGGATCGGCTGCGGCCTAACAACAGAGCTGAGACCGGGGCCTCGATTAGTTTGGTGGTCGGAGAGCAAGGCGGGAAGGCGGCAAAGTGAGGCAGGAGGAGATCCGACGGCGGGAGCCCCATACAGAAGCAACGCGATGCGCGGTGGCTGAGACACACCCGGGAGACCCAGAAATTAACTGTGATGCATGAGACACAACGAAGGAAGCAGCAAATGCGCTGTGAGGCCTGCAGAGTGCACAGCAGTGGGAGCTCGAGTTTCGGTAGGCAATGGTTGAAATCGGCCTGAGGGAAGTGGGGGCAAAGAACTTTGAAGACACAGACTTTTGGGAGCACGGAACTCTGTAGCGGCGGTGTCGCCAAATAACACTCATTTACTGCCGGCTTCCCCCCCAACCACTGCTGGGTGCGGGCATTAACACGACGCAGCAAGTCTGGTACCCATAAAGGACCCTAAAAGCCCCTGTGCATAATTACAGAGAGACGGGATAAAACAACGCGGTCTAGGGAGCGAGAGGCACAGGCAAGGGATCAAGAGTGTGGCCAAACACAGACGCCTAACATTCAGGTACTGGGCTGAAGTGACGCGCCCGCCCATTCAAACATCACTCGACATATCGAGGCCTGCATAAGACTCCAAGCTTGACGGCAGGCAGGGCACATACACCAGAGGGGCACAGAACACTACGCAGTGCAACACATAGCCCCCTAACGAAGACATCATGTCGGGCAGGGGCCCACAGAATCAGAACGCACAGGCCAAGCTGGATAACTTTGCTTACGACAAAGGATTCCCGCCACTCCCTGAAGGGCGCGCCTCATCGGGCAAAGTGTCGGATGAGATGGGGCAAAAAAGGTGATGCTGGAAGACATTATGGCGGCCCTTTGAAGTGTCCAGACCACAGTGTGGACTATCTCTATGGATGTCAACTTACTCCGAGCAGACTTCCAGAAAATGGCGGACAGAGTAAAGGAGGTGGAGATCGTCACAAAATCCTTGGTGACGGATACAATGGAGCTGCAGACAGCCCTATCCCGACTTAAGGTGGAAAAAGAGCAACTAGCGGAGAAGCTCGATGACCAGGAAGGACGGTCACACCGGAACAATGTCTGCATCCTTGGTATTCCAGGTATCCTATGGACCTATATGTGGAGGAACTGGTAAAAACGAGACTGCAACCAAAGGGCCTATCCATTTTTTTATCGGTGGAAAGAGCCCATAGGGTCCCGGGCGGAATGCCTAAACCAGGAGCTCCCCCCAGGCAGGTGCTCGCCAGACTATTTAATTTTCGGGATAGAGACGCCATCCTACAAATAGCGAGAATATCCCCACCAATTCGAACCCACAATTCGACAGTCGCCTTCTTCCCAGATTTCACAGTGGCGGTCTCCCGGAGTCGGCGAAGTTTTATGGAGGTGACAAAAGCTCTGCGAGCCCAGGAATCGCCCTACTCCATGATATTCGCCGCAAGGCTAAGGGTGGTGGCAGAGGACAAAACGTGGTTCTTCGAGACGCCAGAGGCGACCTATGACTGGCTTGAAGGATGGCAGAGAGTGGAAAAGCAACGTCGCGGGCATAAAAACCATCCACGCCGTGAAGAAGAGAAAGACACAAGCAGCCAAGAAACACGACATCCAGATCCGAATTACTCGCCACGGTCAGATACAGAAGTGGCCGTTCAAGAATAACTCTGCTAACCCGATTTGACCCGGGAGAACGCTCCCTTACAGCATAACCACAGTTGTGTCGCTTTTGGACACTTTACTGAAGCAGGCCATGGAGAGGAAAGAGGACTGATGCTTCCCTTGGACTCTTTACCCATGTCAAGCGAGAACTTTTGTTGGGTTTGGGAATAAGCACTCTGCTGAGTTGGGGTGGCGGGTGGTTCTAAGTCCGTTAAGCAGGGAGGCAGGGTGGGGGGGGGGGACAATGGGGGGCGGACGTTTGGACTTGGTTTCGTTTTGTTCCAGTTTACAATGGCACTGACAGTAAGGCAGAAAATCGAAAGGTGTGTTGATTAGGCAGCAGTTCCAGATATTTACACACCACACCCATGACAAGGGGTTCAAAACCTGACAGTGCCCAAACCACAGCCCAAGACGCCCAAGTAACATGTCGGAAGTTAGTCACATGGAACGTCCGCGGACTGGGCGATAAGATAAAGAGGGGACTAGTACTGCAAGCACTGAAGCGCCAAGGCCCCACATTAGCATTACTGCAAGAGACACACCTCATAGAGTCGGCATGCAAAGCACTGGATAGATGGGGATATTAAATGGCAGTACATTCCGAGTTCTCATCGGGATCCAGCGGGACGGGAATCCTAGTGAAGAAAAACTCTCCCTTCATAGTGCTCCATACTAAGACGGATGACCAGGGGCGGTTTGCAGCACTGCAGGGTCAATGGGAAGGCAGACTTCTTAATGTGGTATCAGTATACATTCCCCCGGCGCTACACGCGGTGGCACTCCCGGCACTCAGTAACTTCCTCCTTGCCCTGCCCGGAGGGTGACCTTATCATTGGAGGGGACTTCAATGCTACAATGGACGCCACCATAGATAAATACCCGCCCAGACCCCCATCGCTTGGCACCTCTCGCTTCCAGGGTTCACAGAGGCTATGGGCCTAATAGATGTTAGGAGACACGCACACCCCACGGCATACCAATACATGTATCACTCAGCGGTCCATAATAGTCTGTCCAGGATAGACTACTTCATGATGTTAAATACGAACCTACAGAATGTCACAGAGGTAGACATCAACCCCAGGGCATCTCTGATCACTCTCCAGTAGTACTGACTTTCTCCTACCGACGGAAATCTCGCCGGAGAATATACCGTATCTATCCTGGGTACCTCCATGTTCCCCAAATAAAAAAGGAATTACGTACAGCCACAAAGCATTTCTTTGAAGAAAATGTAGTATCAGTTAGTTCGCCCTCAATAATATGGGAAGCTTATAAGACCGTCCTTAGAGGGCGAGCGATAGCTTCTATCACAGGACATAAGAGAGAAAAACAGAAGCTCTCAGAGCTAGAAATAGCACTATAGGCAGCTGACACAGAACACTCAGCAGATCCCACACCAGAAACAGCACATACCCTGCACCTCAGACAACAACAGCACAGAGCGCACCTACAGGAAAAGACAGAAGCTAGCATAGCAGCGACTAGGCACAAAATATATGATGTAGGAGACAAAGTGGGTAAACTGCTTGCGTGGCTAGACAAGAGAGAAACTGGCACTAGGGGAATACGACATATAAGGAAGACGGAGAAACATCTCACGAGAGACCCAGAAGACATAGTGAACACACTGGCAAACCACTTCCGGGAAGTTTACACACCGACATCAGAGGTAACGGAGGAAGAAATAAGGGAGTTCTTATGGAATATAGAGATGCCAACACTTACGCAGGAGGCATCCCAGGAATCGAGGCAGAATTTACGACCGAAGAGTTGCAATTAGCAATTAGATCGATACAATCAGGCAAAGCGCTGGGACCCAACAGGATCCCGATCTTATGGTATAAACAAATGGCAGAAACCGTGAGCCCGCCTCTAATGGCAATGTACAACGAAAGTTTAGAGAAGGGCGAACTGCCGCTAGACCAACGAATAGCAACGATAGTAGCGACCCCAAAACCTGGTAAGCCCCCGTCTGAATGTACCTCCTACCGCCCTATATCTCTGCTAAATGCGGAGGCAAAGATTCTAGCTAAACTGTTGGCCAACAGATTGATGACTCACTTATCTCACTTAATACACCCAGACCAATCGGGCTTCATGCCTAATAGGAACATGGCACTCAATCTCAGACGCCTGAATGGAGCACTGGCGAAGGCTCCATCGCGGTCAGAGCCGGCAGTGATACTGTCATTAGATGCAAAGATGGCCTTCGATATGGTAGATTGGAGGTATCTCTTTGTGATTCTTCCACGTCTGGGGTTTTTCCCTATATTCTGTGCATGGATACGGCTCCTATACACAAAACCCATTGCTTGTGTGATAGCTAACGGACACACATCAGGCGGGATACTGTTAGCAAGAGGGACGGGTCAGGGTTGCCCCCTGTCACCGCTCCTTTTCGCACTGGTCCTAGAACCCCTGGCAACACTGGTCAGAGGGACCCCATTGCTGAAAGAAATTCAGTGGAGGGAAGGATGGGAGGATCGTCTCTCACTCTATGCAGACGACACATTAGTGTATCTAACAGACCCGGAACGCTCTATACCGGAGCTCCTTAACATATGCGATAATTTCGGGAAGATGTCAGGGTACACGATAAATTGGTCTAAGTCAGTTCTATATATATTACAGGGGCCCACACCACACCTCCCTCCCGACTGCCCGCTTGTAGTGGCAAGTGACTCCTTTAAGTACCTGGGTATATATATTACAAAAGATCCAACAGAGTTTTTCTCCAGAAATCTGGCGCCCCCTCTGGAGAGATTGCAAAGTGACGTGATGCATTGGGCATCCCTACCCCACACACTACTGGGTAAAGTGGTGTTGTACAAGATGATGGCCCTACCTCGGTTTCTTTATGCCCTAGACAATACGCCATTCCTTGTCCCACCACGATACTTTAAACAAATAGCTGCACAGGTGTCCGCACTTCTTTGGGGCCACTGCCCTGCACGTATAGCACAAGCGAAACTGCATAAAAGTCTCAAGATGATCCAGCATATACGGCAGATGGTGCCCAACTGGGTACGAATAACATGCTTGCGGTCTTATACAACAAAGGGCTGGCAAGGAAACTAGAGGGCCCTACAAAACATACGGTCACATTATGGCACACAGCGCAGACAAGGCTGGGTTGGAGAGGGGTCATCACTAAACGTACTCCACTTTGGGATACCAAGAAACTGGGACAGCTGAGAAACAGCAAGGGATTAGACCAATGGGACAACATAGGCATCTCTACGGTGGGCGACCTATTGGGGGGGGGGGAGCTGTAATACCATTTACTCAACTTCAGCTACAATATGACTTGGGCCCAACCGAGACTTATAGATACACGCAAATAAGACATGCGTTGCTAGCGGTGATACCGCAAGATACCGAGGTCCCAGAATCAGCCCCGTTGGAGGACCGACTGCTTACTGACCACATGCAAAAACGAGCTACGTCCTTCACATACAGAAAGCTAATCAATAACCTGCCAGACCCGACGGTCTCACTGCGGGGCAAATGGGTGACAGAAGTGGGGGACATGGACGACTCAGAGTGGCAAGAAGCCCTGGCATCGCCAAAGGAGGTGGGAATCTCTGCAAGGCTTCGGTTAGTACAACTTAAGATCCTGCACCGAGTATACTAAACTAGGACCACATTACATAAAATACAAAGGGCAGAACATCCTTACTGCCTCAGAGGGTGTGGGGAAGAGGGATCTTTATACACACAATGTGGGATTGTGCAGCAATAACAGACTACTGGCGAAAGGTACTGCGTACTATATCACAAGCGATGGGGGTGTCACTCTTACCTGAACCGCAAAGCGGCCTGCTCAACATATGGGAACCCAATGATCTCACACGCCACGAATAAACATGGGTCACGTTGGGACTCATGGTAGCAAAACGAAATATTGCGCAGAAATGGGGGGCAGTGGAAATACCGTCATTAACGACCTGGTGCAGAGACATGGATCTGGTTATGGTCACAGAACGAACAGTGTATGCCAATCGAAAGAGCCCCCGAAAATGGACTAAAATCTGGGCAGCCTGGAATGCCTATCGGGGAGACATCTGTGAACCTATACCGGAATCTGAGGTCGATAGCACAGACGAAGAGTAAGGGTGGGATGATAGGACTGTACTACTGAAAGGGACACTGCAGAAAATAACGGCAATGTATTTGGATGTATAGAACCTAATTACACTATGTGCTTCTCTGTATGCTGTCATTATTGCCTATATGTTGAAAGAAAACAATAAAAACTGTTTAAAAAAAAAGAAAATGTACGAACAAGTGGAACTCTAACTCCAGCACAGACCTGCCAGCGCCCAACTGAATCCCTGTCAGCAACCGGGCGTCCATATCGAGGAGTGTTTACCCAGCAGCCTCCTTCTGCCAACCCGCTAAGCAGAAATTCAGGGCAGTGCTTGGGGACGAGGGCGAGACTTCAGCAAACAGGCCGGGCAGTTCTCACACAGGTTCTTGTATGACCTTTAGGCCCCACAGGTGACCGACCAGCTAAAATCCGCCAGTGACAGAGGGGTGCACGTGAAGAGGCAAGACTCAAGCACATAGACCCGGTCCCCTGACTGCCCACAGGAAACGGACTACAGCTGTCGATCAGAAGGAAGTCACGGAAGACGTAGAACAGGGAGGCGATTTTCAGGAGGATTAGAGATCGTAGGGAAAGAGAATACATGCTCCAGACTCTGACTGTGCATCGAGTAAAATACACCAGCCCCTCCAGCGTGGTGACTGCCAAGAGATCAGATCCAAGAACTTGGAAATAAACCGCCCACGCGGTAGGAAGAGGGTGCTCCTGTACTCTATTTACAACAAGGATACGAGGCCAAAGGTCAAGGGATCAGTGGCACGCTGTCTGGTCTTTCTGGGAATTGGGAGCAGCAAGACTGCAGACACACAGACTCAAATAGAACTGCATAACGTGGCCCGCAGACCTGCTGCTGCCCCCGAGTCACTGGGCAGAGATATGGTTCACCAGGCCTCGACACAGCCCCTATCTGAACGTGGATGCGATTTATTCCCGTGTGGGCATGACCCGTTTGCTGCAGGTGGCGTTCGCTTGCACCACACTGAGCCTAGTGATGCACCATGCCGGGTACAGCGCCCCCTATGGCATCTTCTGTATGTGCGTCTGCTGCGCTGTCTCAGCCTTCATCATCAGCTGCATGGATGCATGCAAGGCATCTCCTGGGGGGACTTTACTGCCACTTTCGCCATGCTTGCCACTCTAGCACTGCTCACCGCTGCCATGGTCTACACTGTCTACTTCTCCCAACTTGCCTGCTACCCCATTGACTGCGAGGTCAGAGACTTCCATTTGCCTGCTAGCGTTTTTGCTGCCCTACTGGTGGTAGTTTACGCGGTGGAGGTGGGCTTAACCCAGGCCCGGCCTGGGCAGGTTATCAGCTACATGGCCACAGTCCCTGGCATACTGAAGGTCGTCCAGGCCTATGCAGTCTGCGTCATCTTTGGTGCCTTGGCCAAAGAAAGCCAGTACTAATGCTTTGTGGCCACACAGTGGTGCCTGGCTGTTCACAGCTTCTGCTTTGTGGTGACTGTGGCCATCATCATCTTAAGTGTTGCCGGGTGCCCAGGGATGCTCCGGTGTCCCTTGAGCGGTGCGTGGTGAACTATACTGTTCTGCCCGTGCTGACGTACATGAGTGCAGCCATCATATGGCTCAGACAGCGTCTGCAGCCATGCCCCCGGGGACGGTGCCCCTGGGTCAGCCAGCTCATTGAAACTGTCTTCACTCATGTCAACATGCTGCTCTGCATAGCAGACCTGGTGTACTCCCAGCAGATCCACTTCACCTCGCGGCCATAGCAGCACTGTGTAGTGTGCAATGATCGCGGACTGTGCCGGCTTGTCTCCTTCACATCTCGGGTACTGGGGGAATGGCCACGCAATATCCAGTGCACGACCTGACGGTTCTGAAGAGCATGTTGCGCTACATCTTGGACTTGGCACTTCTTTAATAATCCGATAAAACATAAAAGGCTGAAAAGGACTTGCCAGGGTTCAAACATGTGACCTCCAGGTTACGGACAGACAGATAGCAGCTGTAGAAATAACACGGTGAACCCCAAAACACGGAGTATGGGGTTTATGGAAAGACACTGGGTAAAACAGATGGAATTCTGTAACGCGAGTGGTGCGCGCGCACCACAGCGAGTCATCTGTTTTGAATCATCACGCATGCGTCTAGGCATGATAATTCAAAACAGATGGTGCCTGTGCGGGTAACCGCAAGCAAAAGGCCGTGAACGGAACAAAGGCGGGACATACACCCTCCTTTGCCCAATTGCGTGCTGTCTTTCTTAGAAAGACGCACGCAAAGCCCAATAGCCTGTGATAGCCTGTGAGAAAAACAAAAACACACGCACGAGATTGTGGTGAGCTTTCTGAAGCCCCTAACTAAAAGTCTCACAGTGCTCGGCTCCACCTAAAAAAGTAACACAATACAGCACATTGCGTTATGTTGTTTTACTTTGCACCACGTAGGCATTCCAAAAGTGTATCCTGGACATTCCTGTGCATTCACCCATGGATTTTGACACAAACCTGGAGCAGCATAGTTTAGGCTGCCACCTATATACATCACAAATATACATTGATATACTCATATACAACATTTATATTCTTGATATAATTTTATTTATATGTGGGAAGTAGCTAAATGTATTCATCATATGTGACAATTGTAGTCTTCAGGAATTCATACATAAGTGTATTGGATTGACCAATTGACCAATGTAAGCATGTTCTTGGAATATTCATGTTTAATATTTGCTTCTATTAGATATGTACATAATTATGTAACCAAAGTTCATTTTCTTTTTCAATTTAACTTAGCCTGACTTTAGGCCTGAATGTGCATTTTAACCTTGCCAGTGAGCTGTTTTCTTTCTTTTGCAGGTGGGCCATCCCGTTCTTCGTTAGCTGCAGAAAGACTTATTGTTTGTATTAAATGACGGATAGAGAGGCCTGCAGGGAGAAAGCAAGCAGCAAACTCAGGGAAATAATAGCCAAAGAGGCCTTCTGTTTATCATGTGCCCGGATGGTGAAGAAGCCGGGGGCTGACCCCGCCGTCCCGGCGAACTACCGCCCTATTTCTCTCTTACCTTTCTTTTCAAAAATCCTGGAAGCCCATGTCACCACCTGTCTCTCACAGTTCATCGAGAGCTCCAACTTTCTCGAGGCCAACCAGGCAGGCTTCAGACCCGGCCACTCTAGGGAGACAGTGATCTTGGCCGTGCTGGACGCCCTGAGAGACGGTGTTGACAAGGGTGCCCCCCAGGCCTTGGTATTATTAGATCTGTCAGCCGCTTTCGACACGGTGGATCATGACATCCTTCTCCACCGTGTCGAGCAGGCTGGCATCCAGGGCCTGGCGTTGGCCTGGGTCAAATCCTTCCTGACCGGCAGGTCTCAGCCCCTCAGCCTGGGCACCTTCAGGGCTACTAGGGAGCACTCGCTTTGCGGGGTCCCCCAGGGTTCCTCTTTATCCCCTCTTCTTTTCAATCTTTACCTTCGCCCCTTCTTTTCTCCTTGAGGCAGTGGGACGTCACCGTGTTTAACTACGCGGACGACCTGCAACTCATCTTTTCTCTCAATTCCCCCTCTGCTATTCCCAACTTTCAGGCAGTCATGTCCCACATTCTCCAGTGGATGGGCCACAACCAGCTAAAGTTGAACCCCGGTAAGACGGAGCTCCTCCTTCCCGGTAGGAGCGCAACCTTCTGGGGGCCACAATTCTGGCCGGCGGAACTGGGCCCCTCTCCCACTCCCGTGGCCTCGGTGAAGAGCCTGGGGGTCACAATTGTTTCCGCTCTATCCCTAGGGCAACAGGTGGGGACTGTGGTCTCGTCCTGTATCTACCAGCTGCGCAGGATCAGGAAAGTGGCATACCTCCTTACACCTGATGCCCTCCTGCAGGTCATCATGGCCCTCGTCCTCTCCCGCTTAGATTTTTCCAACTCGATCTATCATGGTCTGCCTAAAACATCGATGGCCAGACTGCAAGTGGTCCAAAATCAGGCGGCGAGACTGGCCCTAGGGATCCCGAAGTGGCAATCCGCCAGGCCCCTCCTTGCCAAACTCCACTGGCTCCCTGTCATCTCAAGGGCAGCCTTCAAGACCGGCTGCCTCATCTTCAAGTCATTAGCTGGGCCCTGTCCCGCCTTCGTGAAATCCCTCATCAGACCCTACTGCCCATCCCGTAATCTGAGATCCTCTCATCTCCACTTCTTGACTGTCCCCTCTTACAAGCTCTGCAGATCTGGAGGCCGGAGATTTGCATATCTGGCCCCCAAGCTCTGGAACTCTTTTCCTCTTTCTCTTAAAACCTCTAACTCTTTGACCCTTTTTCGTAAGTCTTTAAAAACTTGGCTTTTTTCCCAATCTGGTTAGTCTTTCTGTCCCCTCTACTTCCAACCAGCGCCAGGAAACCCATGGTGTCAGTGCGCTCTATAAGCACCCCTTACAATACAATACAATACAATGGTGGGGTGTTCAAGGTTGACCACTGAAGTCTCAGTTTTGATAAACTTTAGGGGAGTATGGTGACACCCCTCACACTCAGCAATCTGGTTGGTTCTTGATGGTGAAGAAGAGAGATATGAATGTTTTGTCGCTACTGTTTTATTTAATTGATATTTTCATAGCTGGTTAGCCATACTTTTCCTTGACTTTCAGAGGGAAAAGATCTCTCTTGCTGGGCTTTTCCTTGAGTGTAAAGCTTCATGCTGAATACTTCTTTTGTTTTTCTCAACTTCTACAGACATTTTATTCTATGTAGACACCTTCTATGCTCACTGTTCAGAAATCCGCACTAGATACTTTTGTTCTCAATGTGTATTTAGAAGAGGAAGTTAAAGTTTCTTTATGGATCACCTATGTGCGACAATTTGCTTGTTTACCGCTGTGGCTTTTTCCATTCTTTATCTCATTTTAATATGATTTACCTTACTGGCAAATTTCAACCTCTTGCTGTATCTTGTGAATTTATTTTTACTAGGCCTATATGCTGGATGGATGAATAGGCTAAGATAAACTAATTTAACTGAAATCATTGATTCTTGGTCCAGATTGTGGAGTCACATTGGCTTCACAAATTGAAAATGTGTTTCTGATGTTATATCCCTTACAGTGCATCAAGCCAACTAACAAAGGTTCATGCGACTGATGGGGAAATATATTTGAAGGACTTCACAAAGAGATTAAGGTGTAAGTACCAGCACGCTCTCAAACCCATATTTGCAAAGTGTTGTAGACATGGGTTTGCATCAAAATGGTGCGTCTGCCTGAGACTTGCATAGTAAGAAAAAATATCTTTATTTCCCCATATTATTTCCTCTCTGCATGCTGCAGCGTGCATACAAAGAGGAATAAGCCTCCAAGGATAGTGTTTGTGCAGGAAATCACCCCTTCATATATAAAAACTATCCTGACGATAGCACAGGCACCTTACACTATCCCGCATGCATGCCTGCTTTGGCACTAGGCAGTCAAAAGTGTTCCAGTGCATGGAGAGAGCAGAACTGTTCCATTTCGTTAATGGTATGACACACACACTTCTGCTCTCATCACATGATACAACGCAGTGCAACAACTCTACTTGTTTCATTGCATTATAGCATTTCTTTGGAAATTTGTCCCTAAGCAGTATATCTGCACCCACAGAAGTAGTATTTGAAAGGATGCAAATGTACTACTTTTTAGAATTTACAAACATTGGTAGGATTATGTTTAGGAAGCTAAGCCAGTCTCAGATTTCCAGGAACATGACTGTTAATCAAACACCTAAAAGATGATGAGACGAATACTTGCAATTAGTCTAATCACTGGCACATATTCTGGGTAGCATTCCAAGCTACTGTTTTTCAATCACTGTGCCTCTGTAGGCAGAGTACCTGATTTAGGGTTAGCAGACGGAGTAAAGGCAGACATGGTGACAGAGGATTTTGCAGCCTTTACTCCACCCGCCAAATTTAGAGATCTGCCGCCAGTTATGCAGACTTCTCTATACATTGGCAGGAACTCCTGTCATGGTGGTTCTTGTCAATGTAGAAAAGGTTTAACAGATTGTTTCAATAAGCATGACAGCTGGCTCTCAAACTTTTCCATTTTTTTATCTTTCAAAACAAACTCTCAAAGCAGGAGTTTAATTTTGAAAAATAAAGAAAGAAAACTAATGGCCCCCACATCATTTTTCTTCTGTTGTTAGGGAGTAATTTGTCTTTTTTTTACTGTCGCTCACGACCAGGATATACATGGTGGTGACTGACAGTAAAAAGTAAATTTTAAAAAAGCCATCTGATCGGGTAGATAGTCAAATGATTTTCTTCTGATGCCAATTACTCCGGCTGACCGTTGAAGGAGGTTTTACACGGACAGAGAAAATTTTACTTCATCGGTGAAAGACTTGCCGTCCACCTGACTGAGAATAAGGATTCCGAAGTTTGAGTTTGCCAGACAGGGCACTCCATCGCAACACAGTACCTGTCTGCGAAACTCTAAGTCAACCCCAAAGGCCCATCTAAGGCACATCTGTGCTGACCCTGCTTGTAATGTAATAGTCCATCCTGACCTTTGATCACTTCACACATTCACCCTGTGGCCTTCAGCTTTTTTATTTGGGAAGTTTGATATTCACACCACCCCCAAATCTCACTGTCTAAGCTACACTCCTGGACTGTCGATTACAAACATGTTGATTTTTTTCCTTGGTGTGTTACATTTTTAGAAATGACAGTACCCAAGATGGCCATTATCCAGCAGGTTATCCATCCCCGGTTGCATAATGGATATAAAAACTATTGACACTCATTGGAAACAGATTAATTTTTTTTCCATTTATATATTGTGGCGTAAGCTATGCTTATAAATGCCGTCTATTTCAGAGGAGTCTAGATGTTTTCCTAGATTCGAAATTGAAAGATAGTTCTGCTGTTGAAGGTCTGAGCAGATAGGATCTGTGTAACCCTGGGTATAGTTGTCCTGCCAGAAGCCTGAGCCGGTAAAATCTTTATAATCTGAGTGATATCTGTACTGTTAGAGGGCCAAGCCTGTAAGATTTTTGCAATTTGTTGCTAGCTCTACTTAAAGATGCCTAATCTTGTAAAAGCTCTGTAAGCTGAACAATAGTGCTGCTATCATAGGCCTAAGCCTGAAGAACTGTAGAGCATAAGTGCTGGGTGCTCTGTCAAATGCATGAGCTGATAAAAGCAGGGTGACCTGTGAATAGCTATCCTCTCAGAAACCTTAGTTTGCAAACTCTGTGCAATCTAAGGGACAATTTGCCGCCAATTGAATTAACCTGAAGTAGCTATGGGCCACATGTATCAAGCTTTTTTGTGTTCGCAAATGGGCCGATTTGCATGCATCAAACCCTGTTTTGTGATTCGGTAACATGTTACCAAATCGCAAAATGGGTTTGGGACTCCAGCAGGCCACCACCACCAGGACTTTAGCCATTCCAACAGTGCACTGAGCGATACCAGGGTGAAGGGATACATAGATAACTGTCGGAGGGCGGGAGACGCGGGCGTGGACTGAGCACACAGGAAGAGAGTGTGTGGCCCCACAACCTGGCGAGCAGATCGGGCCGCACCGGGATGAGAACGGCCCATCCAGGCACAACGTGGTGAGAGGCACAAAGCAAGCATGGCAGGGGCCAGAGACTGGGGGAAAGTAGTACCACGCTGCATTGGGGGGCTGCTGAGATATAGGCCCTGATCTCCTGGTAGCAGAACTGTGTGGTGGACCGTCCAGCAAGATACACCGGGGGGGGTCCGGTGACAGTTTGAATGCAGGCAATAGCCGCCCTTTGGATTCATTTTGGGGACCTCAAGTGCAATCCTTTGTGCAGTAGCACATCACTCCCTGGGAGGGAATAGAAATGGAAGGCCTGGACAATAAAGTCCGAGGAGCGATGGCGGACCCCAGCAGGTAATCCAGCAGAGATGGGCAGTGAAGTTGGGTCTGGTCTGGTGCTCTCGCGCCCTAGAACTGGGCAGCCTTGTGACATGTGACGGATCACACTGGCCTGGTAAGGAGACTATGAGAAAGCCAATCTTCGGCCGTAGCATGTAGTGACGCTGAGATAAGCAGATACTTGGTGTGACTGGGGTACACAGCAGCCGTGGCCGGCGCTGAGTTTGCCCGCGTGGGGACGGCTCTTGGTGGCCCATGGCACTGGGTACTGCACCGACACCCTCGGACAACGCACGCAACCTGGGATTCATCCTGGACCCCTTCCTCACAATGACCAAGCAAGTCAACGCCGTCTCGTCATCATGCTTCAACACCCTACGCATGCTCCATAAGATCTTCTGGTGGATCCCCACCGAAACCAGAAAGACGGTCACCCAGGCCCTCGTCACAAGCCGACTGGACTACGGAAACACCCTATACGCTGGAACCACCGCCAAACTTCAGAAACGACTACAACGCATACAGACCGCCTCCGCACGACTCATTCTCGACATCCCTCGCCACAGCCACATATCCGCCCACCTGAGAAACCTGCACTGGCTCCCCGTCAACAAGAGGATCACATTCAGGCTCCTCACCCACGCACACAAAGCACTCCACGACATGGGCCCCGAATACCTCAACAGCCGCCTCTCGTTCTACACGCCCACCCGCCAGCTCCACTCCACCAGCCTCGCCCTCGCCACCATCCCACGGATTTGCAGAACCACCACCGGAGGAAGATCGTTCTCCTACCTGGCGGCCAAATCATGGAACTCCCTCCCCGCACACCTACAAACTACCCAGGACCATCTCTCCTTCAGGAAACACCTCAAGACCTTGCTCTTCGAGCAGTAGTAGCAACCCCCCCCCTCTTTAGCGCCTTGAGACCCTCACAGGTGAGTAGTGCGCTCTATAAATGGTTTGATTGATTGATCGACACAACAGGCTAGTGCAGAACAAGACTTTGACCTCCACTCGACGGAAGAAAGATAAAACAATGAAATATCTGTTTCCAAGCCCCCAGGGAGGAAGCACAATGGAACACTCAAGCGCAGGAGAACCAACCAAAACACAGGTGGAGAGTACAATGGAGGAACAGGTGACACGCGCTTTCCTCAAGCTGTTGTCCACGACCCTCTGGGAAGATTTACAAACAGTCAAACTTGACCTAACGTCTGAAATAAAAGACATCAGACAAAATGTCAACGAGATCGGGGAAAGTATGGCCGCGCTAGAGGATAAAGGAGATAACAGACAAACTGAATTGGCAGCCTTACAGCAAGAGGTAATTTGCCTTCATGATCAAGATATAGATCTGCAGGCACATCTGGAGGATCTTGAAAACCGTTTCCATAGACATAACATCTGGATCAGCGGAGTGAAAACGAATGCAGAAGGAAGTGATATCGTCATCTTCATGAGGGACTTATTTAGTCATATCCTTGGTGACCCCGCCAACACTGATCTCAAGCTGGACAAAGCACACTAGGTGGGCCCGCCTCGTTCCAAGCACCGTTCCAAAGTACCGCTACCAGACATATTAGTCTGTGTACATTACTTTCAGACAAAAGAAGAAATCCTCAATAAAGCCAGGTTCATGCAATGTATCACCTATAGAGATCAGAATCCAACACTGTACCAAGAGCTCGCCATGTTTAATCTCCAAAAACGAAGAGACTTCTGACCAATTACTGCACACCTGCATCAGCGAGACATTCCATATTCATGGGGCCTCCCGTTCCGGCTCATCTTCCGACTGGTCAACTAAGGTCACTCTCAGAAGCAAATTGTCTGTTGGACGTGAAACTCCCTGAAGAGGATGCAGAAAGGGAAGGCTCTACCTCTTTCATTGGCGATCAAACTCCACGATGGCAACATCAAGACCGCAGACGACATCTGAAAAGACCTGACCCTGCAGAGATCAAGAAGGGGCAACAGGCTGTGTTAGAGTCCATACTGATGGCCCTGGCAACGACACAGACTTTGTCAGCATACAGTTGGATGTTAATCTCTCTTTTTCTTTGCATAAGGGCGGACGGCGGGCGGGGCGGAGACCCAGCACTTGGTCACACTATGGACCCCGTAAATCTTTTGAATTTTTACTATTCACCTGCATGCATGTTTTGTTAGTTCAAAAGGAGTTTTTGTTTATTGGGGTCCCTCTTTCACTGCTTCATGACACACAGTGGCCTCGCAACAAGACACAGGAGTCCCCTGGAAACCATATACCATGAGCAAACACAACAGCTTAGCCTTGGGCCCTTAGCTATGAACCCTGCATTCAGACACTTAGATGCCTCCCACTAACCTCAAGATCCTCACGTTGAACGTGAGAGGTCTCAACAACCCGATCAATCGTAGGGCGATTCTATCGTATTTGGAAAGCATCAAAGCTGACATTTGCCTTTTACAAGAGACACACCTCCTTTCACGTGACCGCCACTGGCTTAAGTCTTGTATGTTCCCAACACAACTATTCTCGTCTGGCCCTAATAAAGCTGCAGGGGTGGCTATATTGGTTTCCCGATCCTTTCAGGGCAAAGTGGTTCATAAAGTGGCAGAAATTAAAGGGAGGCTGACATCTTATGAATTTACAATTGGGGGGTCAAATGTTAATAATTGGGTCCCTATATGCACCAAATGAGGGTAAAGAGAGATTTTTTCATGAGACTCTGACAGAGGCAACGGCTGAACGCAAGATACTCCTGGGGGAGACCTCAATCTAGTGCTTGATAACACCCTTGATAGTTCAGCACTGCGCTTTGGTGAGACAAGCGCGCTCTCGCCAGATGGGCTAGCCAGGATTGATAGAATTCACTTTTCGATGCCCTAATTACCCTATGATGACGTGCGAGTTAGCATCATATGACTAACTAATGCAGTTCGTATATGCACTTATGCTGAATTCATATTTTCACTTATTGCTTATATTCAAATGTATGCGTGACCATATTAGTTTCTTAGCTTAGCCTGTGTGCCACCATTTTGTGTAACTCTCTGTGCCTGCGGGCTCTGCTCGCTCATGCCCCTCCCGCAGGAATACAGAAATATACTAAGACAGCAGTTTTCGTTTCTCGGCTCACTGTGACCGAAACTAACACTTCTCGTTATCTGTAATGTTCTCATGCCCAGAGACGCCGAAGCCTAGCTCCATGGCCTTGAGCAGAGATAATAATGTATCCCTTGCAGGTGCAGATGCCTGCTGTATGAGAGCATTGTCCACTGGTCTGAGGCTCGGTAACTTTCCACAAGGGGCGTACCCCATTTACTGTATTGCATTATAATGTATTGCTGTGATGCAGAGAGTCAGTCCTCTCGTTCGCACTCCTAGGAGTGAGGTCGGACAGGGCCCTCTCATATGAGTGTTGTTTGGCCTAATAAAGACTTTTGTTTATACTTCTCCACTGTCCGGCTGACTTCCTATAAGGTAATTATAGGTGAGTGCTGTAAGTCACTCCAGTGGATTTGAGCCACGCTTATCAGATGGCGCCCGAATAGGGACCCCGCGATAAGGATCTTTCTCACCCGTAAGTGGGTAGCAGAAGACCGGGGACCCGCTGGTCGGCACGGTGGGCCCGGGATCCCATTTGATGCCGAGCTTGGTTCTCGCAGCGCTGCCCCACCCTGCTGATCGGGAGAGGTCCCGGTTCGGATCTTACGCCGGGGTCCAGAAGGCGGAACTTGAAGCTGACCGTGTTGGTCCTGGCAGCCGGAGGTGGAGAACGGTAGAGGTCGGTGCCGCCTACGGAAGGTGAGTGGTCCACCTGTGATTGCTGCAAGAACGGGAATGTTCCGAGAGACTAGAGTGTCTCCGATGGTTTGAGGAGCCGGTGTGCTCCTGGGGCTAGCGTGCTCCGGGGAACTCAGAGTACGAGTTGGTGCTCTGACAGACTTGACGGGGTTGGGGACGTATTTCGAGGTAATTGTTTGTAGCGATCCGACCGAATGGTACTGTGGTGAAGGCGTGGCTCATTGTGGGTAGACTCTGGTGCGCTTACCCTGAACTCCTAGTGTGGTGATTCAGTGGAGGTGTGATCCGGGTTTCCCGCGGTAAAGTGCGCAGCGATCCATAGTGCCGCACGGGTGGCGGATCTGTTCCCCGTCCTCAGTACAGTTAGCGTACTGTTCGGTCTGCGATAGAGTCCAGGTTCCCCAGGACTTGGTCGACGGGCCTTGTCCCATTTGGTAACACGTGTTTGGAGATATTGTATATGTGTACGTGGTTCTCTGATGTCCGTCTACATGTTTGTGTGTGAATGAACTCGAGTTGTGATTCAAGATAAAGTAAAGATGCCGTGTTTTAGCAAGTTACGATGTTTTGGATGCTGTTGTCGACCCTCAGATACTAGACTGGCCGAGAGCCAACCTGCACCCCCTGAAGGGACACCGAGTTTCGATATGTATGTTAAACATGGACTGGTCCCGATTTTGTTTGGTACTTTGTGGCATCGGTACACTGCTGATAATGTGGATTTACAATGGCCTTTGACGGGTTCTTTTGATGAAGCTAAGTTGGATTATTTGCAAGACAAACTGTTTGCTAGGCGTAGCCGCCAGAGTATGTTTGACTCTTTGCGAGTGTGGCAGAAAGAGGCCAGGAAACGTAAGATGCGAGAGGAGAAAGAGGAGTATAAAAAGTCCACCCAGACTATGGCGCAGAAAGCAAAGGAACAGGTGGGGAATGAGAATGCACTACGCATGGAGCGCGCAGATAGACTTTGTAGGTTGAAGGAAAATAAAAGTTACGTAGTGAGAGAGGACGACCCAGATGAGATGGAGGACATTTTGAATGCCCGACCCCCTCCCCCTTATGCCCCGCAGCCCTTGTACCCCTCCTTGCCACTTTCGGCCCCTAGTAGTGCCGTGCCAGGTCCTTCAGCGAGTGCCCCCCAACTATCCCTGCCCTCGACACCCCTCGTTTCTCTACTCCAGACCACTTCACCTGCCCCCTCACCATTTTCTTTAGCACTCCCTACTGTTTCAGCTAGTACCACCCCCAGTCAGGAGATGCTAACACCGAGTCGTGGCCCAGGTAGCGGATTGTTTTCACAGGTACGGAAGCTGCTTACACGCTCTACAGTTGGTTTAGATGAAAAAAGCCTGGTGGCTAGTCAGGCATGTCAATGGGCCAGGAATAATATTTATTCGTTCGAAGACATTTGGTCCACCATGAAAGATTTTGAGCCCTTGATGCAGCAGCACGCTTTGTGGCACATGGCTGGTGTATTGATACCGCTATGGGAGCAGGGATATGGAGGTGTGGCTCCGGCGGTTTTACGGGATATACAAGCTGGAGCGTACAGAACGAACACAGGGGTGAAGGAAGTGATGAGTAGTCTGCGCGCACTATTGCAATACAGGAATGAATTGCCCTCTGTTGGTACACCCCACTTCCCAGGTCTCCACCCAATGCGAGAGGTGCACCCTATTTTTCATCCCGAGGTCCCCGAGTTGTTAGACCCAGTCACGAGGGCTGTTACAAGGAACAGAATTGATGCGCATTTTCAGGAGCAATGGGTGTATACGCCATGGAAGAGAAGTGAGGTGTTGTCATTAAAGGCTCAGCTGCCGGATTCCAGAAAGAATCCGACCGCCTATTACAAAGAGCTTACGGAAGCAGCGTCTTCTACTGTGATGACGTTGGCTGATGTGGAATTATTTTTCGGGCTTTTGGTCCCGGTTGATGTGTGGCGGCAGGTGAAAGGTACGGATCATAGGGAGGAACTGGGAGGTACATGGCAGGAGTTACAGGACTGGGACAAGGAGCGTAAGCCAGGGGAGAAGCCGAAGGCTGAAATATTAGCTTTACCGGGGCGCATAATAAAGTATATGCACTCCCTTATTCCCCCGAAAAAGGTAGATTGGGACAAGTTGACGGCTTGCAAGCAGAAAAAGGATGAGGCGGTCTCAGATTTCTTTACGAGGTTTGAAGACACGTTCATGGATTTTAGTGGGCAGGATGTGTCACAGGATGGAGGGTTACGGCTCTTTGTTAACAGGTTTGTTACAAATTTGTTACCTGAAATATCAGCTAGACTGCAAGCGTCGGAGAGTACGTGGACGACGTCCTCTCCTTCGGGAATACTAAGTATGGCGCAATATTACGAACACAGGGAAAATGAGAACAAGGACAAGCAGGAAAAGAAGGCTAAGGATTTGAAGACGAGGGTTTTGTTGCAGCAAGTGGCAAGAGGCAGGGGAAGAGGTGCGGCGCTGAGTCGCGGAGGTGGTTTTGGGAGAGGTGAGAGTAGGGAAAGGCTGGGACCGAACCAGTGCGCCAAGTGTAAGCAGGAAGGGCATTGGTGGCGAGACTGCCCGCTGCTCCAGTCAGGTACGGGTCCAGGAAGGGGACGAGGACGAGGTAGTGGTGATTTTGGGAGACAGGCTGCGCGATCAGAAGGAGGCGGGAGACCGGGAGGCAATTACTTTGACAACGGGACAGATAGACAACAGTCACAGAGGAGCGGGGGCCAGTATTACAACGATGATTACTCGGTGGACGATTTGACAGGGTTTTCCCACAACTAGGACAGCGTAGGACAGAGCATGGGACCGGTACGTATGGAAGTTGATCAGAGGGGACCTTATGTCGAAGCCGACTTACTAGGGTCTCAACAGAAATTTCTAGTGGATACGGGTGCAATGAAAAGTTCAGTGGCTCGTTCTCGGGTCCCAGGGGCGGCTCTGTCTGGCAAGAATAACATATCCGTGGGTTTCGCAGGAACTCCGGTGATTAGCCCCATTTCTAAACCTCTCACGTTAACGATTGGTCCTTTTACTGTTGATTCACCGTTTTTATTGACATCAAATTGTGGAGAAAATTTGTTGGGTTTAGATTTATTGAAGAGATTGCATGCAACAATTTATTGTTCTCCGGATGGCGTGTACCTGACTCTAGGCCCGAATGTTGCCCGCCCACTACAGTGCTTTTCAAAAGACGACCCGCTACCACCCGAGTTCCGAGGCATACCCGACAGCTTGTGGGCTGTCAGTGATAATGATGTAGGGAAAATGGATATTGCCCCGGTGTCAATAAGAGTGAAGGTGGGAGCCAAATTGCCCAGAATTCCACAATACAGAATACCTAGGGAGGGTGAGAAGGCCTTGTTACAAATAATTCAAGATTTAATACAGTCTGGAGTAGTGGAAGAGACTGATTCGAATATATGTAACAGTCCTATTTTGCCTATACTTAAAAGACGGTCACCTGATGCTACTGATAATACTCCTGATGTTTATAGATTTGTGATTGATTTGCGACAAGTAAATAGAGTAGTGGAGCCACAATATCCGGTGGTCTCGGACATCACTACAATATTGACTATGATTCCACCTTCGGCCAAATATTTCTCTGTCCTAGATTTGAAAAATGCTTTCTTCAGTATTCCAGTACATGAGGAAAGCCGTTATCTCTTCGGATTCTCATTGGCTGGCCGAAGTTTCCGCTTCAAGAGAATTCCTCAGGGGTACACTGAGAGTCCGAGTATATACAGTCAGGCTCTAAAGGCACAATTGGATGACCTGGAACTTCCACCTGGCAACGTCATGTTGCAATATGTGGATGATATCCTAATAGCATCGGATGATGAGCAGGGTTGTCGGGATGCTACTGTAAAATTGTTACACCATTTGGCAAAAAGGGGGCATAAAGTGTCCCTTCCGAAATTTCAATACTGTCGAACGGAGGTCACCTACCTCGGTCACCTCCTTTCGAAAGTGGGGAGGAGATTGACGCCGGAGCGCATAAAAGCGATCACTAACATGCAAATACCTAACACGCAGCGAGAGGTGCGCGCGTTCCTAGGCATAACATCGTATTGTCGACAGTGGATACCTAACTATGCGTTACTAACAAAACCCCTATTGTATCTGACTACCAAAGAAGTGCGCGAACCCCTACCCTGGACCCCCGCATGTCAGGAAGCGTTTGAGTCACTAAAAACGTCTTTGTGTTCTGCGCCAGTTCTTGGAACACCTGATTACCAGAAGCCTTTTGTTCTTTACGTGCACGAGGCGGAAGGTTGCGCGTTGTCTGTCTTAACTCAGTGTTTTGGTGGGAAGCAGAGACCGTGTGCGTACTTCTCTGCAATGCTCGATAATGTGGCAAGAGCGCTGCCGAGCTGTCTGAGAGCCACGGCGGCTGCTGCGGTCTCTATAAGACAATCGGCAGGGCTCGTGCTGGGATCAGATCTCACAGTAATGGTACCGCATGCTGTGGATATTTTACTGAACAGGACGCAGACGCAGCATTTAACAAGCGCTCGTCTGACGGGTTACGAGATGACTCTTTTTGCGCCCCATGTAACAATTAAAAGGTGTGCCACATTGAACCCCGCCACCTTGTTACCTATCCCCACAGATACTGACACAAATGATGATGACATACATGACTGTCTGTATAGGACTGAGGAAGAGACAAAGGGGAGGGTGGATCTGACAGACAGGCCCATGGAAGAACCAGACGGGGAACTGTATGTCGATGGATCCTGTTTTAAATTACCAGACGGTACATCGACAGCAGCATATGCAATAACAACATTACAGACGGTGGTAGAGACTTCTCGAATACCTTACAATTCTGCTCAGGCTGCCGAGATTATTGCCTTACTGAGAGCATGTGAGTTGAGTGAGGGGTTGGATGTGAACATTTACACCGATAGCCAATACGCCTTTGGCGTGGCTCATAATTATGGGCGACTTTGGGCAGAACGGGGATTTCTGACGTCTCACGGACAACGAATACAACATGGTCCACTGATATTACGACTGCTAACGGCACTGACATTACCCAAAAGATTGGCTGTGATAAAATGTAGCGCACACAAGACAATAGTGGACGATGTCGGGCGAGGCAACGCTTTTGCCGATGAGACAGCAAAAGAGACTGCTAGAGAAAAATTACCACGCATGTTTGTGGCAGGACCAGCACAATGGGTCCCAGATGTTCATATGTTCGCAGACACGGTACAGAGTGTCAAGAACATACAAAGCAAAGCGACGGATGAGGAATTGAGAGCATGGAAGGATGGGCAGGGACGACTGGATGCGGACGAATGTTGGACAGATGTGACAGACAAGAGACGATGGATGTTACCGAATGCGTATGTCCTTCCAGTAGTGACGATGGCACACGGGCCTGCCCATGTGAGTGCCAAGGGTATTTGCAAATTGTTAGACCCGGTGTGGAGCAATAAAAATATCTCTAAGATGGCCACCAATTTGGTTCGTCAGTGTATGGTGTGTTTGAGACACAATCCTGGAAAGGGTACCCCTGTCCCAACTGGAAATTTTGCACCCCCCTCTTTCCCTTTTGAGGTGATTCAGATGGATTACATCGAAATGGAAAGAGTAAATAACTTGAAGTACGTCCTTGTAGTCGTATGTGCTTTTAGTAGGTGGGTGGAGGCGTTCCCAACGAAAGACTGTACGGCCATGTCTACTGCGAAAATGCTGATAAAGGAGTATTTCTCCCGCTTCGGATTACCTAGGGTGATCTGGAGTGATAATGGCACGTCCTTTAATGCAGAATTAGTGAAACAAATTAGTAAAGGTCTGCACATATCGCAGAAATTTCATTCAGCCTTACACCCACAGGCAGCAGGACTCGTGGAGCGGTTTAATGGCACGCTCAAGCTCAAGATGGCCAAAATATGTGAGAGTACAGGTCTCCGTTGGCCAGATGCACTTCCCTTAGCTTTGCTTTCCACGAGAGTCACTGTAAATGCAAAAATGGGCGTTTCGCCACATGAAGTGGTATTCGGCCGCCCGGCCAATATCTGGGGAGTGCCTAGGCCTAAATGCTTTACTGAAATACCTTACCCTTTGTTGACAGATTATCTGTATGCTTTGACTAAAGATCTTCGTTCTATTCATCAGCAGGTAGCAGACACTCTGAAGCCGTTGCCAGAGGGGCCTGGACACACCATCCACCCGGGGGACTGGGTCGTCGTCCGAAGATATCAGCGGAAGTCTTGTTTGGAACCGAGGTGGTCAGAGCCTCGCCAGGTGCTCCTCACTACGCGCACGGCGCTTCGGATTGACGGCAGAAAAGCGTGGACCCATGCCTCTCATGTGAAGAGGGTCCCGCTCCCGTTGCCCTATGATCAATGGGTACAAGATGGCATCGCTGACCAGGAGTTTGAACATATCCCGAGGTATGTTCCTTTCTCGGATGCTTCACTGATTGGAGAAGAGCGAAGCGGAATTGAGAATACTGTGAGCTCTACCACTCCTTTTGTTGCTAGCAAAGAGATATCGGAAAGTTCAGCATCTGCCACTGATACACCTGCTTTGTTTTCTGACCCCGAAGTGCCAGGGAGCACTCGCTATAATTTGCGGCCCCGAAGAAAATAAGTAACAGTGCTGGAATATGATGGACTAAATACTGGAAGAAGGGCTTAGTGGACATTCTGAAAAAGAAGATTTAGTGGTAGGGATGGACTTGTGAGAGCCCTGGTGTTTAGCCGAAGATTGTGTTCTTTGAGACAATAGAGTGGCGCGGGGCCCGAATTAAGTGCTTCCCTTGTTTCAAATTGTTGAACAGCGACGTTGGAGTAGGTATGGACGGTAAAAGCCTACCTGTGAGGCTTTGAAGGACACAGGGAGAAGATCCCTTTTTAAGGGTTGAAGAACCCCTCTGGCCGGTTGAGGATTGTCTGGGACTATTTTTTTAGTAACAGTGTGATTTTTATTTTTTTTTGATTTTTTGATAATTTTGAACGATTATTCGAAATGTATCCCTTTGGGCGGCCCATTCCTGATGAGGAGCAGCCTTTTGCAGCTCCCCCGAGATGTGAGCCTGATTCCCCCTGGTTGGCCCTTCCCCGAAAGGGTAAAATAGTAGTCATCATAATTGTTTTGATTGCCTTTCTGGTGACTCTTGGAATACTGTTTTTCCTAGATAAACATTATCCCGTTCATACATTTGCACCCACACCTACTGCTGTTCCGGAACACAAAATGATCACTGTCGATTATGGTGAGAGAATGCTACGTAAAAATTATAAGGACAATGTTTTTATTAAGACTTTGCACCATGCACATGCCACTACCAACATGACAGATTGCTGGGTTTGTGGGCTTTTGCCTTCTGCTGCTTATAAGAAAGATAGATTCCTTGCTCTTCCTTTGACTCCGGTAAATAGTTGTGTGGGATGGTACACCCTTATAGGTCTTGTTAAATATTTCCAACAGCCAGATTCCTTGACTCCACGGCTGCAGAATAGGGGGTGGACAATGACAATGCGAGTACGCCCTTTGCCTTCAGCTTCCCTTGGACGAATATATACTGACGGACGTTTTGACCAGACTTTTATAGAGACATGTGAGAAAAAGTTGGGTCGATTCTTGACACCTAATGATACTGATCGACTTTGGGATAGTTTCATGAAATTGAACGCCACTTTGTCTTATAGGCATCCCCCTAAGAGTAACGACAGCTCCAAGTCTTTGATACCCCTGGCTGTGGTGGGTCCTTCTCCATTTTTCTGTATAGAGGGAAGGGGTCCCATAAAGGTTGGAAATAGCTCTTGTAATGTGACTGCTTCAATACGCCTGCCCGTTAGCCCCTCTTTGATTGCCCCACCCAGTGTCTATTTTGTTTGCGGTGAAAATGGGTACTTATGGTTGCCCGAGGGTTGGGGTGGGGTGTGCTACCTGGCTTATATGATTCCTCCCGTGTATGTGGCTCCCTCTGATTACCACAGAACTCATCGACGATTCCCCAGTCCCCAGGAGCAGCCGCAAGAGCAGCGTAAAAGGAGGGAACTTCAGGTAGATGACGTTGATCAGACGGATACTTCGTATCAACAATGGACTGATTTTTCTAAGGGTTTGCTTCCTTTCTGGGGCCCTATATTCAACAGTAGAGCTATTAGACGACTCTCTAGGGTAATGGAAAAGGTGGTTCTGATTGAGGCTGACATTACGACTAACATATCTGTTGAGGTTCAGGCTATGAGATTATTTACGATCCAGAATAGGATGGTCCTTGACGTCATACTAGCTGATAGGGGCGGGGCCTGTCGCGTCATCGGGACATCTTGCTGTGTTTATATCCCAGACTCCGCCCCGACTGTTAACTTGGCAGTACAAAAATTGCATAGATTAGCGGCTGAACTACACCAAGACAATGGGACATGGTCTCTACAAGGGTGGCTCTGGGGTGCCTTTTCTTCTTGGGGTTGGAAAATATTGATGGGTTTAGTTGGAGTGGTGAGTGTAATTCTGTCCTGCTGCCTTTGCATATATTGCCTCCCTCCATGTTGTTCAATGTGTGCTGCAAATATACGTCCGAAAAAGAAGTTACAGGGTCAATATGCCACTTCTATGATTACTGAAATTCCTGCTGATGCAAGTTGGTTAATGTTTATTGCAGAAGATGTTCTAGACTGAAGAAAAAAAAAGAGTCCTGCCCCTAGAATGGATGTCGGCACTACCTTTATGCAAATAAATGAGGCTATAGTTAGCCAATGATGCTAAAAGGAGGGTCTGATAGAATTCACTTTTCGATGCCCTAATTACCCTATGATGACGTGCGAGTTAGCATCATATGACTAACTAATGCAGTTCGTATATGCACTTATGCTGAATTCATATTTTCACTTATTGCTTATATTCAAATGTATGCGTGACCATATTAGTTTCTTAGCTTAGCCTGTGTGCCACCATTTTGTGTAACTCTCTGTGCCTGCGGGCTCTGCTCGCTCATGCCCCTCCCGCAGGAATACAGAAATATACTAAGACAGCAGTTTTCGTTTCTCGGCTCACTGTGACCGAAACTAACACTTCTCGTTATCTGTAATGTTCTCATGCCCAGAGACGCCGAAGCCTAGCTCCATGGCCTTGAGCAGAGATAATAATGTATCCCTTGCAGGTGCAGATGCCTGCTGTATGAGAGCATTGTCCACTGGTCTGAGGCTCGGTAACTTTCCACAAGGGGCGTACCCCATTTACTGTATTGCATTATAATGTATTGCTGTGATGCAGAGAGTCAGTCCTCTCGTTCGCACTCCTAGGAGTGAGGTCGGACAGGGCCCTCTCATATGAGTGTTGTTTGGCCTAATAAAGACTTTTGTTTATACTTCTCCACTGTCCGGCTGACTTCCTATAAGGTAATTATAGGTGAGTGCTGTAAGTCACTCCAGTGGATTTGAGCCACGCTTATCAGGATGAGAGAACTGGGCCTAGTGGATCTGTGGAGATACCATCATCCCCACCTTAGAGAATACTCCTTTTTCTCAAATGCTCACAAAACTTACGCTAGGTTCGATTATTTAATAGTTTCCGGGCCGCTCCGTGATCTCACTTAGGAAGTCGAAATCCTAGAGGCATCCCTATCGGACCATGCCCCGGTCATGGCCACACTGGTACTTCCACCTGTACAACGGCCCAGGCAACAGTGGCATCTCTAAGACACACTCTTACAGCACCCAGACATAGTTGCACAAATTCAGTGCTCCACCTTCTACACAATGATAACTCAGATACGCGCATGTCAATACGGTGGGAGGCACTCAAAGCAGTAATCAGAGGCGATTTAATCGCAATCTCAGTTGCGAGTAATGTGAACCGTAGAAAGAAATGAGATGATTTAACCCAGAGAACTAGATCAAATTCACCAGAGTACCGGGGCACCTAGAGCTGGTGTCAATTAAACACAGTCTGAGCACAACTAGCTGCCATTGACCAAGACTGAGCAGAGTACGTAGCCTTGAGGTTGCGCCCCTCATTCTATGTCGGAGGAAACAGATGTGGGTGCCTGTTGGAACACAAATTACGTGAGACTAGACAATTGCAGGGGGTTCAAGAGATGCGTGACTCAGCAGGGAGACTGTTGTCGGATGATGCAGCAATAGCCGAGAACTTTCGAGAATTCTACCCCCAGTTATACTCGTGACAGACGCTGAATAGCACCGATGGGGACACTTAAGTAGCGGAGCAACATCTCCCCACACTAACCCTAGAACAAGCAGAACACCTAGAGAGGGACATACGAGTGGAGGAGGTCATAGCAGCAATATGACGACTTAAATTGGCCAAATCTGTGGGGCCGGATAGCTACACGGCGGCCTTTTATAAAATGTTTTGCCCAGTGTTAGCCCCCCTACTGACTAGACTCTTCATTACATTCGCGACTCCAGGGGAAATTCCGACTTCAATGCTGGAGGCTGCTGTAGTGGTCATCCCTAAGCTAGGGAAAGATAAGGCCATCTGCAGTGCATATTGCCCTATTTTTTAAGACACAAGGGACCCCTATATTAATGACTAGCTAAACATAGGGAAATTATACAATAAGGAAGAATTTAGATAGGTACTGATTAAAAAATGGACCTATATTGTATCACTCCAAAGTTAAAGGAAAATGGAAAAAGGGGAAACCACCTTATTTCAACAGAATGGCTATACACTGTTATATATATCAAAACATAAATCTTTATAACCCAGGGAGAGTATATGCTCCTTACCATCGACGCAGAGAAGGCCTTCAATAGGGTTCACTCGCCATATCTTGAGCAGGTGTTGTCATGCGTTGGCCTGAGCGAGAAAATGAGGACACAAATCTTGAATTGCTACCGCCTTTCCACAGCAACAGTCAGCGTCAACGGATATACATCGACCCCTTTCCCCATAGGTAGAGGCACAAGACAGGGGTGTTCCCTCTCACCCATGCTCTTTGCATTATATATGGAACCCTTGGCCCAAAGAGTGAGGTCGCACCCATGTATTACTGGGATCCCATTTGGAGGGGATGTGCATACCATTAGCCTGTATGCAGACGAAGTGCTGGTGACACTGTCTGACCAGCTACTGCTTTCGGAGCTTTCCTGGCGGAGCTGGACTCATTTGCGAAGGCCTCGGCTTTTAAGGTTAACGTCGAGAAGTCTGTTGCGCCTAATCTCTCCCTGTCACCCCAAGTTTAGCCCAATTTGCAGAACCAACACCCTATAAGGTGGACAAGTGGCACAGTCCAATACCTGGGAATCCCGCTGGCGCCCAAGTTACAAACTATAGCTTTGGTCAATTATAGCAGGCTACATACCGAAGTCCGCATAGATTTGGGTTGGTGGCTAGGGAGAATAGCTGCAATTAAAATGACAGTCTTGCCAAAGATATTATATCTATTCCTAACACTCCCACTGCGACACCCCTCTGGTCTGCTACATCAGATGTAGACAGAGATTTCACAATTCATTTGCCAGGGCCGCAAACCACGAATGACGTTAACCATCAGTTTCCTACCACTCAGAAAATCTATGTCACCTAGTCAATTGGAACCACACTGAATCTGTGAGACATTGGTTATTTCAAGACCGAGCAGTGGCGGGCACTTCTTTGCAGAAGATTCCCTTACTTAAAAAACACATAGGCTCCCTCAACCTATACACCTCTTATATAACACAAACAACATTAGCAGGATGGGACCAAACCAGCATTAAATATAATTTGATTACCTTCCCCTCCCCCCTCTCCCTGCTTTTTGATAACCCAGAATTAGGCCCAGGGATGGCTGAGACGGCGTTTGCGCATTGGCGCTTCTCGGAGTGCCGTGCCTTGGGACATCTTTTCGACGTAGAGGGGGTGCTTTCTTTCCTGTGAGTCAAATCTAAAGGTAAATACCGAATCGTTAAGATTCGGTATTTACCGATTCTGGAAATACCGATTCGGTAATGCCCATTGATTCCAATGGGCATTGAAGCCCATAGGAATCAATGGGCATTACCGAATCGGTATTTACCGATTCTGTAAATACTGATTCCAGCAAGGGTGCAGGGGGTGTCACTTTGACACCCTCTAGCACCCCAAATACAGGCATGTGTGCCATGTGGCACACAGACATGCCCTCTAAGGGAATGTCTGTCTGTCACATGGCATAGGTGCATGCACACATGTGCATGCACACCTGGATTCGGTATTTTACCACCCAATTGGATTGCGTGGTAAAATACCGAATCTGAAAGGCCTGTAGCACTGGAAACAGTGCTACCTACATCAGGAATTTTCCGAATTGGTAAAATTACTGATTCGGTATTTTACAGAATCGGTAAATTTACCTAATCGGTATATTTACCGATTCTGTAAAATATAGCCCCCTACATCTCAATCACCAAATACTGGTCGGTAACGGCCGAATTCGGCCGTTACCGACCGGTATTTGGTGACCTACATCGGGCCCTTAGTGTTCGTTTTTTTAAATTGGGTAGTCCGGAATGTCACCCTTTCAGCCTGACACATGTCTGGTTAGTCCCACTGGACCACTGTGATAGGTGGGTTCCGAGGACCCAAGGACCAACAGTTCTTTCTTTACCTTGAGTGCCTGAGCTTTTATTGTGTGTCTAAGAACTCTCATTTCCTTAGCCCTCATTATTCTCTAGTGGCCATCAACATCAATTGGTAAGACCTCCAAGGCATGTTTTGTTGCTCAAAGAAAAATTAATTGAACCTACTCGAGATAGGCTAAAACGAACCACCTTTTCCTTTTTAACATATTGGGTCCCCTCGGACGTATGAAAGTTTAGTTTTGCGCTTCTCAAATAGCGAATTTCTGTGAATTGCTATTTGAGAATCGCAAAACGAGATGTATGTAGGATTTGCAAAAAGATTTGTGAATCCTACATATTCCTTAATTGCGAATAGCAAAGTGTGATCCCAATTAAGGAAACCCTCCCCATTCATTCCTATGAGCCTATAGGAATGAATGGGAAGACATTCTCAATTTGCGATTAGCAAGTAGAGAATCGCAAATTGAGAACGCAATTTCAAGGTTGCAAGGGTGTCAAAAGGACAACCTGTTGCACCCCTGAAATAAGCATGGGTGCACATGTGGCGCACATACATGCCCTAAGGGCATGTATGTGCGCCAAATTGCACTTTGAAAAATGCAAAAAAATGCATTTTTCAAAGAAATCGCAAATTTCCACCAACTCGAAGTTGGTGGTAATTTGAGATTCCTTAAGGCCAAATTGTACTTTTTTTGTGCTTCTTACATTACATTTAAGGAATTGCAATTCGCGATTCTGCAAATGCAATGGCAAAGTAGGGAATAGCAAATTTTGCTATTTCTTATTTTGCGAGGCAGTTTTTCATTAATATATACCACTAAGCCCAATTGCGATCGCAAATACTGAAATCCTCAAATGTCTGCATTTGCTATCGCAATTTGGAATGATACATACGGCCCTAAGAATGCAGATCAAAATATGACTCAGTTGCCGAAAGGTCTGATCAGGACCTACATGCTCAAGGGTAGAAACTCTTACTTTTCAACTCATTTTCACAACAATCAGAAGAAAAGACTCCTTGATATTAGGAAGCTGTCCTACCTTCATGCTCTGATCAAGTCTGTGATTCTGACACAAGCCTTGTGCGATCAATTAACCCCTTCGATGCGTGTGACAAGGTCAGCTCGTCATGGGCGTTACCTGCGCTGTGCGTGTGACGAGTTGACCTTGTCACGTAACGCAGGATTTTTAAAATCGCAGCGCTCAGCGGGAAAACCGCTAGCGCGCATGCGGTTAACTAAATTCTTTCAGAGAAAGATCTATAACATTTAAGACTGTATTAATGCCAGGTCCCCATACCCAGGGCCACAAGAACTATTGGCTTTTACTTCTATTTTGTGCCAAACTTCTATAATCAATTTAAATATGTTCTGGAAATCGATCCAGGAAATTAGGTTGGGATTTCCTTTAGATTAATTGACTGTACAGCCTCTACCACATTGGATACTCATGCTCGGAATGCATCGATCCAACCTCTTTCTTGTTTAGTTCCAGCAAAGCCGATGCAGGCAGACATCACGCCCAAGCTTAAAAAGTGCTCTTTGGCCCATAAAGTCATCAAGTTGACAACATAGGGACAGATGCATCAAAGGCTTTTGCCCATTCTGTGTCAATGGGAAAATGTATTTATGCATATGGCCCATAGTACTCTGGGCCCCACTGACTCAAGAGACTTCCAGGCACTGGCAGAGTATAAGCTTTGTAACTTTTTTAAAGTTTATAGGTTCTGTGAATATTTTATTTGGGATTTCACCCCCATTTGAACAATGAGATAGTCCTTTCTGTGTTGGATGGTCTCTGGGTCCAGCCTGATGTTGATAATGTCACTACTGTGTTATTGTTACATATGGCATGAACATGCATCTCAGTTGACCATGAGATCTAGATTTGTCGCCTGCAGGCTATTAGCTTGAGTGTGATTGTGTTATCTTGGTAAAAGTTTTCTTTTGTCAAGTACATTTTAAATGCATGTCCCCATCACTTACCTATAGGATGTCACCCAGTCTCGGCCATGCCAGCGTCTGTCTCAATTTCCAAGTAGCACTTGACCTGTCATCCAGTCCCATGCATAAACCTTTTGTATGTATCCTGTAAATGTAGATTGTCCTCAGGCAGGGAGTGGAAGAGAACTCAGTAATTAACTCCATTGTTCCAGCATTTCATGGAGGATATCATAACACGTATAAGTTTCTCCTGCCCCAAGCTGAATTCAGAGAAGCCAAAAAGAATAGGTGACAGCGAAACCTCTGGGGCTGGAAGGTTGGCCTGACAACAAAGGCAGAATTTCCTACCACTGTAAACTTACTCTGGCTTCCCAACTTACAGTTACTTTTTCCTGTCTGTTTTTACTATCTCAAGTCTTAATGGACATTTTTTTCACATATAACTGTTTCCAGGAGATATTTCACTATTACACCTCTTATCGGGTCCAGACTTGACTTCTTGGACTTCCATATCTCTGGCTTCTTAATTAGAGGCCAATCTATATGTGGTTGTTCCAACTCTTTCTTATACTCTGAAAATTGACTGTGCTTTACCCTCTTCTGGAGGCCTTATAGGGTCGCCCACCGGCATAAGACTAATTCCAAGATTGCCGGTGTGATGCGTAATACATGGTACAGTACCAGTCTTTACTGCATCAGAGAAAAACCGATCCCTTTGGTCTCTGCACAGTTCATGCCCATATTGATCATTTTTCAGTTCTACTTTTCAGAAAACTGCGAAAACAGGGCAGTCTCTATACTGCCCCCTGCCCTTTGATACTTCTTACCATTGGATCTCTGTTTGAAGTCTTGCAATAAGCTTTTCTGACAAACCTGAAGAATAGCTCTTACGTCCAGTATAGTTTATAACTGGACATTAGCTATTATACTGACCATCATTTATGGTTGTCTGTGTGTTGTCATTCAAACATCATGAAGCCAAGTGGGTGGAAAGGTGCTAGAGAAATCTACCCGCATTTACATAAAGCACATATTTGAATGTCTAGAATGTTGATATTTACTTACAACAGCCAGGTGATCAAAATTATTCCTTTGCAGGCATAAATGGTTTTACTACCGTGGATTATTCTGAGACAAGTGTGGAGAAATCTACAGTAGCATTTCCCAAGAGTGAAAAGTGGGAAAAACGAGTCATGGTTAGCCGTGTAATGTTGAGAGCACCTGTAACATTTGTGTTTGTGACCGTTGCGAAACTCTGATCTAATCCTTTCCCATCTTGAACTGGTCAGCGATTTACTTCAGCCTATTGCTAACTCTTCCACCAATATAGGAAGTGGAATGGATCACCCTTAGATGTAACGGCGGAGTAGGAAAATAGCTTTCTCAATTGGGAAAAATGTTTTTACCACCCATGAAAAAAATTGAAAACTCAGTGAGTTTGCACAGTGGGTTGAACTCCTTTTGTGAATAATTCTATGAATTACGCACATCAGAAATATGAACCTGCAGGAGATGGCACATGACCTTTTATTTTAATGTTATTTTTATTAAGGAGTTTTATACAGCGCTAGCCTGACCCGAGGGTATCGGAACACTTCACAACAGTTTTTGACCAGGATTTATACAATAAAGCAGTATTCTACATATAGGTTCAGAAGTCCAAGTGTGCTGAGCAGCATTGAGGCAGTAAGTGAGCCCTAAGTTAACCTCATAGAGTGCACATTGTCTTGGGGTTGATGCAATAAAGCAGTATTCTACATATACGTTTGGAAGTCCAAGTGTGCGGAGAAGCATTGAGGTAGTCCGTGAGTCCTGAGATAACCTTATAGAGTGCATGTTGTCTTGGGGTTGAACCACTTGGGGGAGGCAGCAGTTAGGTGTCAAATAGCAGGGAGGAGGTAAGTCTTTGAGCTACAATGTCTGGGAGAGATGACGAGCAGGGATTTCCGTTTAGATGGCGGCTATCCATTCGGGAGGGAGCGGTTGAGGAAAAGGACTTTTAGGTGTTTTTTTTAATTTTGTGAAGGACGAGAAAGTCCTGATACTGACTGGGATGGTGTTCCAGATTTTGGTTGCGTTTCTGGCGAAGGACCGTGCAGCAGTTTTTTGTTTGCGTATCTTCATAGGGATGAGTAGTAGGGTGCTGGCGCTCCTGAGGTTCCTTGTCTGACCAGCCCTTTTGAGTTTAGCAGCCAAATACTCAGGTTTTCCTGTGTGCAGGGCTTTGTGTGTGGGGCAGGCAGTTCTGAAACTGGCACACAGTTCGATTGGGAGCCATTTTAGTTCTTTTGAGGGGAGCTAGGTGAGAGTTTGTTGTACCAGTGAGGGTGGCATTCCCGTAGTCAAGTCTGGATAGCACCAGTGATGGGGTGGCTTGTTTCGGATCATTGGTTGGGATGAATTGTTTTCTTTTGTTAAGTAGCTTCAGATTGACAAAGGCACTCTTTTCGGAGTACTTGAGGTGTTTGGCCATTTCGAGTTTTGAGTCTAGGGTGAGTCCTAATGTTTTAACGGAGTGGGTCGGAGTGTGATTGCCGTTTAGAGCATCCAAAGCTTTTAGCCAATCTGAGATGTGAGGGTTCCCTTCTTTGTTGGAGATGAGGAGTATTTTGGTTTTGTCTTGGTTGAGTTTTAAGTGGTTAAGCGACAGCCAATGTTGGATTTCTTTTAGAGTGAAATTTAGTCTATGAATATCATCAATGGAGGACGTTTCTAGATAGATCTGGGTGTCATCTGTATAGAGGTGGAAAGGGATGTTAGCATTTTTGAGTAGGGTGGTGAGGGATCCATGTATATCTTGAACAGTTGGGGTGAGAGTACTGAACCTTGGGGGCGCCACTGTTGACGGAGGTAACGTTTTTTTTGTTATTCTTTGTGAGCAGCTGTGTAAGAAGGAGGAGAACCAGCGTAGGACCACCTCCTCAGCGCCTACCCTTTCTTGTAAAGTCTTGATGAGAAGTTGGTGATCAACCGTGTCAAAAACTAATGATAGCTCTAGGAGAATGAGGAGGCAACATTGGTCTGTATCGAGGGATTTGTGGATGTCGTCTATGATGTTATGGATCGTGGTCTCTGTGCTACAGCCTTTTCTGAAATCTGATTCGTGGGGGTCAAGAAGGTTAATGCTATCCATGTGCTGAGTCAGTTGTTGGAGGACGCATTTTTCAAGGATTTTTGATAGGAGGGGGAGATTTGAGACAGGTCTGAAGTTATTCAGTTCCTTGGAGTCAAGGCCTGTTTTTTTCAGTAGTGGCGTGACTTGGCCAACTTTGAGGCATTCAGGTATGATGCCGGTTCTCAGGGAGCTTTTTATGATTTTGCACCAGAACGAGGCAATGGAGACGTGAGAGGCTGGTTTGGAGGTGGAGATCAGTTGGAGGATCTTGGTTTCCGGGATGGGTTTGAAGGACTTCCAGGTTTTTGTGGGGTGCTTGGGCGTGCTTTCTACTGGCACTGGGGCAGGCTTTTGCAGACTGGGTTGACACTGATATCCAGAGAGACCTCAATCTTGGTGTTTTTTCTTGGAAGAAGTTGGCAAAGTTTTCACACAAGTCCTTGGAGGCCTGTAGGGAGGATTCCTGAGGTTTGGAGGTTTGATGCCTCATAATTTTGAACAGTTCGTTGGGCCTGTTTTTTGAGTTGTCATGGGCGGTGTAGAAGGTGGACCTTGCCACTAAAGCACCTGGAAACTCTTACCCGGCACTGCTTTCCAGGTGTACATCTAGCAATGCATGTGAACTGAAAAAAGTAGTAAATCAGCCCTAGCACATAGGTTATTTACTACCTTCATTCTAAATTCACCCTATAAATTTCATATTAAAGGTACTGGCTGTTTGCTGCTGAGTTTGCCTTAGATGCACTCAAAACATATCTCTCAACACAGTTTTTCATCGGGTGTGGGTTTTATCATACTTGATGTGGTGACTTTCTGATTGTAAGCTGTGAGATTACCATTCAGAAGAGCATCCTCTCAATAATGTATTCACAAATGCTTACTGATGTATAGGGAACTACAAACCAGCCTTTTAGCCTGTTTACATGTGAACATAATTTGACCAGATCTAGGATTATATCCTCTACCATCATCAACCGATTTGACCTTGGGCAGGGTCATACATTCTGGGCAGATGTTGAAGCAAGAATTAAAATTATAAGGGCCAATTTACAAAGAAAGAAAGAAAAATATGGGCAAAGATCACTGCCTCGGCATGAACATAGTTTTCCTACTTTTTCGAATTCACAAATGTTCCCCGAACTATGCTTGAAAAGCTGCACCAGGCTCAGGTTTGCAGGTGTACTTCTGTGAAGGTCATGTGACATTCCCAGCAGAATTCTATCCCTGCAGTGCAGAGTTCTCCATCAGAAATAACTCCACACAGGAGGGAAAGGACAGTGTATGTAAATGCACAGTTTTTCATGTGGGAAATTATTTTTTCCTGTTGCGAAAGTCCTCCCCTACATCCCAACAAAATCTCGGGATATTACATTCCCCATCCCACAGTGGGAAGGGATTTACACCAGTGCATGACTGAAGTAAGAATAGACCCTTTTCACATTGGAAAGTGGAATGAGGAGTTTGTGAATGCTGTCAAACATGCATGGTTGTGGGCATTCATAAATATCCAAACCTGACCATCACCCCTCTTCGCTGCCACCTCCAACCAAGATAAGCATCTGTCTGCTAGATACTTGACCCCACTGTTGGTCTGGCCTGCTATCTTTGCTGCAGCCATCAGTCTCTGGCTTCTGGTGGGCTACGTCATTGCTGTGGAATAGGGGGTTATCAAGAAACCTAACTACACTCAACCTGTCCTTGTGCGGAACTGTTGTCCTGTCCTTGCGACCAACTCCCACGTACTGTTTCTTTGGAAATACCGCAAAACAATTATTCTCTCTTCTTGCTACATCTATAATCATTTGCCCTTTGATGTGGGTGAAGTGTGACTGATTGCCCCTTACCAAAAACTAAACATGCCTTCATCTGTTCCATCATAGGCACAGATTGCCTGAATGTGCTGGCATATTGCTCCAGTTTTTCCAAGGCCTAGAAAAATATAACCATCCCCTTGGCCATTCCAGACCTAGTGTCACTTATCTTGCTTTGTTGGAACTGGGGTGGGTTGGTGAGCACCTCAAATCAGGCAACCAGAATGTCTTTGTGGGCCTCAGTAAGTGTGATATTGTGGTAGCAACTATACTTTTTGATTCACCCCTTATAAATGATGTCTTCCCATTGACATGACGGTTCACAAACATTGACAACAAGGAGGATATGCTCTTTTCATCTGCAGAAAACAACCCTGTGCCTGGCTGCTCCCGCGTGGGCCAGGGTCACCCTCTGCGAACACTGGAGAGGGGTTACGAGGGATCTGAAATGAACAGATTGTCGGATTCCAAGCCATTCTCGACTATGATGTGGGGCAAGCGATTTGAGAGGCTGGATGTAATGCCAGGATACTGGAAGAAGTAGCCAAGGCCCACCGTCATTTCCATAGGGCTGAAAACAATCAGAAGCCCACAGGATGATGCTCTCAAAGACTAAATTAGCTCCTGGAAGTCAAAGGGGGAGTGTGATAGTAGGAACTGAGGGTTGTACACACTTTCCTAACACCTAACTTTGTATAAACAAACAGATAGACCACATCAAGGATAGTGTGAAGAAATTACACAAGAATAAAAGCAGCTTTGATTTTCACTTGAGAAGCATCTGGTCCTGGTTGGCAGGAACATTTGGGAATTGGGGAAAGAAGATCTTTGAACTCCTGATTACATTATTCTGTTAATAATAGGCTTGTATATGCTGACTGCATTGATTATTGTAACTGAAAGGTACTCTCTCCGTAAGTAGAAGTCTGGTAGTCATTTCATGTAGATCATTAAGTTGTCGGTTTATTGGAGAACTTATAGCATAGGTTATAGGTTACAAGCTACATAGAAAATACACCACCAGGAGCAGCATCCTCACTGCTCAGCCCACTCTCTCTAACTGACTCTCCTCCAGGCACTCATCACTGATGACCTCACGCACTGGCTGAGCAGCAGGGAACAGAGAATCTATGGAGAAGATGCATTACAACCAACAGCAGGTTATGACACATCTCCTTCCCTTAGAAAAATAATAAAAATACAACAGGTAATGCAAGATAGAAAATAATACAGTCTACAGTCCTATAAATTAATCAAATCCTATAAATTATTCACAAAGGTCAAATAAGAAAACCTTCACCACTTGCCCCCCTGGTTACGCACACAGCGAACCACAAACATCCACCACTGCCCTCCTGCCATGCACACTCGCTGGGCTAGGAACATTCAGTGAACGCACCTTCTACTGCACACTTGCATACTGGCAGCACCAAGTAAATAAATTTCAGGACCAGAGAAATAAATCACGCCCGCTACTGCGCACACTTATGGGAAACATACTGTACTCTCCCCCTCAACTGCATACTCTTGCAGGACCAGGGAACACAAACATGCACCCTGTACTGCATAATCTTACAGGCTTAGAGGCTAACGCTACATATTCACCCCCTACTGCATACCATCGCAGGACCACCAAACTCAACATTCACCTCTAATGCATACCTTGCAGGAACACGGATGACTACCCTATTATGTGTCTTCTACTGTGCATCCTCGCAGTTCATACACTTTCCCTCTACTGCATGGGTCATCAAACTGGGGGGCAGGCCCCCCAAAGGGGGGCCTCATGTGATCCCAGGGGTTGAGATGGGCTCCAGCCTCTGGCCAAAAGAAGCATTAGGCTCTGTAATGGGCCTTCACCAACTGCTTTTGTCATTTATATCCTATCTGGAAGTATGTGTCAAAAGAGAAGGGACTCCAAATATTCTCCAAAAACCCCTGCCACACACTCTGGATACTTTTAATAGATACAATTTATTAGAATAATGGTGAAAATTTCTGAGGGGGGCCCAATGATTTCTTTTGCCACTGGGGGGGGGGCGGTGCGGCATTTAAAAGTTTGAAGACCACTGCTCTACTGCACACTCTACAGGACCAGGGACAATTGTAATACAACGTGCCTTCTCCCGCGCACCCAAGCAGGACCAATGAGACATTTCATACACTTACCGTCTATTGCACCCTCCTGCAGGCCTAGGGACACTTCACACTCTCACAACCTGCCTTCCGCTGCGCACCCTTGCAGGTCCAGCGATAACAACACTATAATGTGCCTTCTCTGCATACCCTTGCAGGATCAAGGTCACATTTCATACACTGACCCTCTATTGCATACTCTTGCAGGACCAGGGACACTACCCACTCTCACAACGTGCCTTCTACTGCTCACCCTCACAGGACCAGGGATAACTACACTACTGCATGCCTTCTCTGTGCACCCTCGCAGGACCACAGTCACATTTCATACACGTGCCCTCTACTGCATACTCTTGCAGGACCAGGGATAATTACACTACACCGTGCCTTCTACGGCGCACCCTCACAGGACCAAGGTCATATTTCATACACACTAGTGTATGAAATATGACCTTGGTCCTGTACTCCTCTACTCCGTAACCATCCACAGACCCAGGGACACAAAGCACAGACTCAGCCATAGCCACTTCCACTCACCTACCTAATCCTAAACCTTTGTGCTATGCACGCTTGGGTTCGGATCCCATCCTCATCGCCAGAGTTGGCATTGAAAGGTACTCTATTTGTAAGTAGAACTCTGGCAGCCAGTTCACGTAGATCCTTAAGTTGTAGGTTTACTGGAGAACTTATAGCATAGGTTACAGGTTACAAGAGACATGGTAAATACCCATGAGCAGCATCCTCACCGCTCAGCCCACTCTCTCTCACTGACACTCCTCCAGGCACTCATCAGCATTTCACGACCTCGCGCACTGGCTGAGCAGCAGGGAACAGCGAATCTATGGAGAGAGTGAGTTACTACCAACAGCAGGTTATAACAATGATGTGTCAATCAACATGCTTGCTGTAAGTACATGCGAGGACAACGAAGAATATGATAACGTTGAACACTATCCGGCATCTCAGTGTTGACTTCTAGCACCTTTTATTTGGAATAGGTGTCTCCTCAGTGTCATTATTAGGGGGCACCAACTGTGCACTGCTTAGCCCCCCTTGAAGTGTAACAGACTGATTTCTAAACTTTACAAAGTTATAGCTTTAGCCTCTTTTAGTGTTGGTAACTGCTGTTTGCGTTTGATATCAAATCAAGCTCTGTTACCAAGCATGGAACAAAGGCGAGCTATCCGGGAAGATTGTTTACAAATGTTGGACGAGCTGCTCGAAGGGCGCGAGGTGTCGCCTTTCTGTGACGTCATGCGGGATCAAACGTAGCCACGTCACTTTGGCTGTTAATGACTAATGGCAGGGCAGCAACGGCCACTTCATTCCCTTACAGTGTATACATGCAGGAATAGGGGCTTTTTATCCTTTCAGGTGGACAGTTGTGCAGATTATACCCATGCCGAGGTCTACAGCTCGTGCACTAAATGACAAAACAGCAAACAAAAAACCAAGAACAAGGCGAGTCTGAAAAGAAAATGATAATTTTCAGGGAACGTTATTGACTCCCAGAGCGGGAAAGGGATTAACATTTTTGCATAATTGGGCGGCTCCTCGGCTACCTGTCAGGTTGCTGCAGGTTTGAACACATTTCTGGCATATGCTGACGGCTGGATGCCTCGGGAAAAGTTCACAAAGCAGAGTGAAGAGTGTTCCTACTACAGGGCCTCGCACTTAGCTATTGTGTTTCTGTTCGGTCTAATGTTTAATTATTGTATTCCCTAGGTATGCGTTGTGTTGTTATATTTTATGATAATTTCTTTTACGACTTCCTGTGTTGGTATAATTATTATATCTCGTTTTCGTTCTACTTTATTGCTTTACATGTAGGTTATGTTTAGTTATTTTAATATCAGGTATGATGTGTTTTGATTATATAGTTATTGCAATGCTTAACTAGTCTGCTTATTTTTTGCACCACGTCATAGGTTTATGTTTCGTTATTGTTATAAAATAAGTGAGGGTCTGTTATCTCCCTGTTGGCTTCATTCCTTCATACCCACCGCTGCCTCATCGGCAGGAGGAGTGAGCCCTGTGGGGTCCCTTTCCCCTGCTGTCACTCACATACTGATGCAGAAAGGTCGCTGATGGTGCTGCGACCATTGGTCAGTTTGGGCCTACTCCTGTGGGAGTTGAAAACGGACGACACAAAAATCCTCGCAACACAAGGTGTTTGCTGCTCCGCCACCTACGTGGACACTCCCGGATTAAAAACATTCACAGGTGGATGCACTATACTTCGCTGTGCCCCAGGCCAATCATTAGCAGTACATTGAAACTTTGTTTAGGTCTCGCCTACGCTGCGCGCATGCTCTGCTTAGGAGGGCATTCAGCCGTTCCTCTTCACTTTTTCAAGCACTGCACTCGTGCTTATGGCGGCATCCACCTTGCGGGAGCACGCAGGGGCATGCCACAAGCACGAGTGCAGTGCTTGAAAAGTGAAGACTCTCCCAAGCACGCGCGCGCACCACTCGCGGGCTCATCTCCTGCTCCCCCTCTCACAACAGTTAACCTTTGCGGCCGTGGGGCCTCGCTTGTTAATCCCGTTTCTGCCGCTGTCCCTACGGAGTAACTCTTTAAATTTACAGTAAACTTGTGACTCAAGGATGACACTAGACTACATCGGATTCCAAGCCATTTAACACAACGTGGCCGGCCACGAAACTCATTTGTTACTGGGACCACAGAGACTGCGTTGCACTTTACTTTCCAGTAAGTCGCCCACTAGAAACCCTTTCCCATACTTATGCCTAGTGCTCCTGTGTAATAGTTTAACTTGTATTTTTTCCTGCCGGCATCATTCTGATCACTTTTTCCACACGGTGTATTATGACCGGTATGCGCGTAGCCAATTAAGCATGGGCGGAAAATCCGTTACGCTCGCGGATTTTGCGGATTTTTGGGAAATTCGCAATCCGCGAGATTTGCGAATTTCCCGCAAAATCCGCAAATTCGCACGCAGCGGATTTTTTTTGCGGCGCGCGGCGTTGGTGATACAATTTTTGCGGCGCGCGGCGTTTATCATCGTTTGCCGAGTTGTTTTTCTCGATAGTTTGCGAGTGCTGCGCCATTTTGGATCTTGCTGTGTGATCCCGCGGGAATTGTCGAGCGCGATTACGTCATCGCGGCTTGCCAGCGATAGTTTGTCAACGCGAGTACGGCGAGATCACGTCTCGCGGTACTTCGCAATTGCGAGATTTGAGATGCGGCGAGCGAAAATATAAAATTTGCAATTCTGCACAAGAAATCCACCAGCAAGCAGCATAAACCATCTAGAAATTATGATTTTTATCTGAATAACTCCTTAGTTTGACATTTGCCTGCACTTTTTTAGCGAGGAGTCCATTTTGGGGAGGGGGGCAGGGGGGTGGGAGGAAGGAAGTGCCCCACAGTCTTCAACTTCCTGTTCCTGTTCAGCAGGCTCCTCCCAGTGCTTTGTCCATCTCCTGGTCACTTTTCATTTGGGTCTGGAGCTGGAAGGATTACTTTTTGTGGATGCTGCTGGATATTTGGATTTGAGGCCTTTTTGACTTTCTTTGGATCACTGTTGGATTAGAAATTTTACAAGTAAGTTTGTTTGGGGCATTACAGTTGCTGCAATTAAAATTTTGGAATTTTCGATTTTTGGGCTGTTTTGGGGCCTTTTGCCCAGGGGTACTCAGTGGTGGGTGGACTGAGTCTTTCTGTGGGTTGTCTTGAACTTAAACATCATGGAGGCCATGGATGGATTGGGATTGTGCTGATTTTTCAGTGATTTTCGTTTTTTGGGGCTGTACTTGTGGCCTTTTCACCAGGGGTATTTGAGTCTAGCATGGGCCTAGTCTTTCTGTAGGTTGTCTTGAATTTAAACATCATGGAGGGCATGGATGGAATGGGATTGTGCTGATTTTTCAGTGATTTTCGTTTTTTGGGCCTGTACTTGTGGCCTTTTCACCAGGGGTATTTGAGTCTAGCATGGGCCTAGTCTTTCTGTGGGCTGTCTTGAACTTAAACATCATGGAGGGCATGGATGGAATGGGATTGTGCTGATTTTGCTGTGTTTTTCGATTTTTGGGGGTGTTCATGGGGAGGGACAGGCCATGTGGCTGGTGGCCATTTTGAGTGCAGCTACAGGCACTGGCCATGTGCTGGCAGGCAAGTGGCCATTTTGAATGCAGGCTTTGTTGTTAGGCCTTCAACCATTTTGCCTACTTTTCAACCTTTATTTATGCCCAGGGGTAGTGAGTCTTGCATGGGCCTAGTCTTTCTGTGGGTTGTCTTGAATTTAAACATCATGGAGGCCATGGATGGAATGGGATTGTGCTGATTTTTCAGTGATTTTCGTTTTTTGGGCCTGTACTTGTGGCCTTTTCACCAGGGGTATTTGAGTCTACCATGGGCCTAGTCTTTCTGTGGGCTGTCTTGAACTTAAACATCATGGAGGGCATGGATGGAATGGGATTGTGCTGATTTTGCAGTGTTTTTCGATTTTTGGGGGTGTTCATGGGGAGGGACAGGCCATGTGGCTGGTGGCCATTTTGAGTGCAGCTACAGGTACTGGCCATGTGCTGGCAGCCAAGTGGCCATTTTGAATGCAGGCTTTGTTGTTAGGCCTCCAACCATTTTGCCTACTTTTCAACCTTTATTTATGCCCAGGGGTAGTGAGTCTTGCATGGGCCTAGTCTTTCTGTGGGTTGTCTTGAATTTAAACATCATGGAGGCCATGGATGGAATGGGATTGTGCTGATTTTTCAGTGATTTTCGTTTTTTGGGCCTGTACTTGTGGCCTTTTCACCAGGGGTATTTGAGTCTAGCATGGGCCTAGTCTTTCTGTGGGCTGTCTTGAACTTAAACATCATGGAGGGCATGGATGGAATGGGATTGTGCTGATTTTGCAGTGTTTTTCGATTTTTGGGGGTGTTCATGGGGAGGGACAGGCCATGTGGCTGGTGGCCATTTTGAGTGCAGCTACAGGCACTGGCCATGTGCTGGCAGGCAAGTGGCCATTTTGAATGCAGGCTTTGTTGTTAGGCCTCCAACCATTTTGCCTACTTTTCAACCTTTATTTATGCCCAGGGGTAGTGAGTCTTGCATGGGCCTAGTCTTTCTGTGGGTTGTCTTGAATTTAAACATCATGGAGGCCATGGATGGAATGGGATTGTGCTGATTTTTCAGTGATTTTCGTTTTTTGGGCCTGTACTTGTGGCCTTTTCACCAGGGGTATTTGAGTCTAGCATGGGCCTAGTCTTTCTGTGGGCTGTCTTGAACTTAAACATCATGGAGGGCATGGATGGAATGGGATTGTGCTGATTTTGCAGTGTTTTTCTATTTTTGGGGGTGTTCACGGGAAGGGACAGGCCATGTGGCTGGTGGCAATTTTGAGTGCAGCTACAGGCACTGGCCATGTGCTGGCAGGCAAGTGGCCATTTTGAATGCAGGCTTTGTTGTTAGGCCTCCAACCATTTTGCCTACTTTTCAACCTTTATTTATGCCCAGGGGTAGTGAGTCTTGCATGGGCCTAGTCTTTCTGTGGGTTGTCTTGAATTTAAACATCATGGAGGCCATGGATGGAATGGGATTGTGCTGATTTTTCAGTGATTTTCGTTTTTTGGGCCTGTACTTGTGGCCTTTTCACCAGGGGTATTTGAGTCTAGCATGGGCCTAGTCTTTCTGTGGGCTGTCTTGAACTTAAACATCATGGAGGGCATGGATGGAATGGGATTGTGCTGATTTTGCTGTGTTTTTCGATTTTTGGGGGTGTTCATGGGGAGGGACAGGCCATGTGGCTGGTGGCCATTTTGAGTGCAGCTACAGGCACTGGCCATGTGCTGGCAGGAAAGTGGCCATTTTGAATGCAGGCTTTGTTGTTAGGCCTCCAACCATTTTGCCTACTTTTCAACCTTTATTTATGCCCAGGGGTAGTGAGTCTAGCATGGGCCTAGTCTTTCTGTGGGCTGTCTTGAACTTAAACATCATGGACGGCATGGATGGAATGGGATTGTGCTGATTTTGCAGTGTTTTTCGATTTTTGGGGGTGTTCATGGGGAGGGACAGGCCATGTGGCTGGTTGCCATTTTGAGTGCAGCTACAGGCACTGGCCATGTGCTGGCAGGCAAGTGGCCATTTTTAATGCAGGCTTTGTTGTTAGGCCTCCAACCGTTTTGCCTACTTTTCAACCTTTATTTATGCCCAGGGGTAGTGAGTCTTGCATGGGCCTAGTCTTTCTGTGGGTTGTCTTGAATTTAAACATTATGGAGGGCATGGATGGATTGGGATTGTGCTGATTTTGCAGTGTTTTTCGATTTTTTTGTGCTGTATAACTGAACTGATGTTCCTCTGTCTTCCATTTTTTTTAGGTGCACAAGACTCAAGAGAACCACCAGTGCCAGGAAGAAGTCCTGCAGCGGTGTGTGTGCGCAGCATAACGTCACGCGACGTCACGTCTGGCCTCAGACAACTCTACAATTCGTGCAACTGCGGCCTGCTGTCTGACCTGCTTTGAAGAAGATGGCCCCAAAGAAAGGTCTCCGTAGCTCCTCTAGCAAGAAAGTTGCTAGTAAGGAGCAGAAGAAGCAAGTTACCAAGGAGGCTGGTGTGCCACGCGCCACGTTTTTTGGGAGAAAAAAAAAAGTAATCCTGCAGCAGCAGGATCTGCTGGGGACCAAGCTGGGAGCAGCACCCCTGCTCCATTGGGTTCAGTGCCTCCACCACCACGCCAACTTAAGTCAAAGCCCTTGAGTGCTTCAGAGGCAGTCAGTGTACTTCTCCAATCACCATCGACCAGTGATGTTGGCTCATCGCAAGAAAGTAGCAGCAATGTCCCTGAATCAACACAGGTTGTTGTAACTCATCTGACAAGTGTTGAACAACCACAGCCGCAACAACAACACCATGTGTAAGTACACGCCCAAGTACATGTGGAAGGAGAGGCAGCAAAAGGAGATGCGCAAGCAAAGGTGCATGGAGGTTCACAAGTGCCCACAATAGTTGTTCCTCCCGAAGTAGGGGCACATCAGGAAATCGACAATGAAGCCGAGGTATCATTGGAAGCCACTCCTCCTGATGATCATTCATTGTCTTCCACATCCCTAGCAAGGAAAAGATCAAGGGGGGTGTCTACATCTTCTTCAAGCCCACCTCGTTCTGATGCAAGTGATCTGTCTTGGGAACCACAACTGCGGTCTGACAGTGAGGCCCACCATGATCTGACACAGGTACCTAAGCGTAAAAGGAAGGTCGTCCAAAAACTCAAACCTATGGAGTGTGATGAGGCTCAACAAGAAGTGACAGATACTGCTGGTGATGAAGCCTCTCACGATGACGACGAGCCAGTCATCACAAAGGTCACTGCAGCCCCACCGGGCATGCAGCAAAGAGACATTTTGACCCTATCGAGAAGCTGCTGAGCGTGATGATGATGTCGGCGAGGAGGCAATGGAAATGGAATCATTAGATTTGGAGTTAAGTAGTACACCAAAACCTACCGCTTCCATATTTCTTCCTCGCAAGAAGGTACCCACCTCGTCCTCGACCTCAATTCGTGGTGGTGAAAGTGCAAAACGTACTGAAGTTCGGCAATCCACATCCTCCACTTCATCTGGCATTAGCAGCAGGACCACCACCACCAGTATCGCCGCCTCCTCCGGCCCCCAAAGACATTTCAAGTCTCCAGTTTGGGACTTCTTTAGTGTTTGCCCAAAAATGGAAAACGTAGCCATTTGTAGCCTTTGTAAGGTTCGAGTTGGTCGTGGTAAGCTTGGTTCTAACTATGGTACCGGAGGCCAGAGAGGTCATCTTAAGAGAGCGCACCCTGTCCAATGGCTTCCGCACCTAGAGGCGTTTATGCAAGCCAGAATTGCACGTAATGAAAACGTTGATTTTTCATCTGATGATGACGAGGAGGAAGAAGATGATTCAAACACTTCACTTACACCCAGTACCCCTGTCAGCAGCACACCCCATGTGAGCCACACTAAGAGTGTGGGAGAGAGTGAGACATCAATGCGGAAAAGTACATCAGCGAGCGTAACTGGGTCGAAGAGATCATCATCATCCCGTAAATCCTTGGTCCAGGGCAACATTAAAAAGATGTTGTTTACAGAAGCGCAATATGAACGCAACCACCCAATGACGTGTCTGTATAACACTAAGCTGGCTAAAATGCTAGCTCTGGACCTTCTCCCTTTTTCTTTTGTAGAAGGGGTTGGTTTTCTAGAATTAGTGGCAGCGCTCTGCCCTAAATGGAAGGTTCCTAGCAGGTTCTATTTTGCCCGAGTTGCGGTTCCAGCACTACATGAAGATGTTCTGAAGGTGATTGGGGCAGCTTTGCAGAAGAGTGCTGTTCACACTATACATCTGACAACAGACATGTGGACCAGTGGCGCAGGCGCTGATTACATGTGCATCACTGCACACTGGGTCTCTTTTTCAGGGGCTAAAGCAAAGCTAAACGCAGGTGTTGACACGGACATTGTTTTTAAAGCTGCTCGGAAACATGCAACACTAGCCATGTTTGGTTTGGAGAAACGTCACACAGCAGAAAACATTTTGGATGTCTTTAACACAAAGGTCCTTAACTGGCTGTCCCCACTAAAACGCCAGGTTGGTTATGTTTCCACGGACAATGGCGCCAATATAGTTAAGGCCATGAGGGACGGTTACTATTTCAGAGTGCCGTGTTTGGCGCACTGTATAAACCTGGTTGTCCAAAAATTCTTGGCTAATAAAGCCAGTGCAGCGTACAGTGTATTGGACACCTGCCGAAAAATGTGCAAGCATTTCAGCCATTCTTTTAAGGCCCGGAAGCAGCTGAGGAGCCTGCTATATCAACGTAAAATGCCAGTGAAAGCACTCATCCAGGAGGTGGTAACACGTTGGAACTCAACCTTCTACATGCTTGAGCGTCTGTATGAGCAGTATATGGAACTCGATCAATATTTCCTTACAGAGGGTACAGAGGAGCTGAGGATGGGTGGGCCGCAATGGAACATAGTTCAAGGCCTGACACGCATGCTTCGTCCTTTTGAGTTCTTCACGGGTGCAGTCAGCAAGGAGGACTCTAATTTGGGAAAAGCTATCCCATTGTTGTACATGCTGGAGGACCAACTGAAGGAGGTGTGTTCTGTGTTTGAAAAAGATGACAAAAACCAAGACTCTTTGCTTCTGGCTGAGCAATTATTAGAGCTCCTACAAGGTGATGAACGTCTTAAAAAGATCCACTCAGAACAGCATTACATTTGTGCTACTATTCTGGATCCACGCTACAAAAAGGCGCTGGCAGGCCAAGCATTCTTTCCTTTTGATGATGAACATGTTCCAAAGTACAAACGTTGGCTAGCCTTGTCAGCCAAGAAGTTTGAAACAGAACGGCTGAAAATTGAAGGAAATGGCAGTACATCAGCAGGCCATCCCCAGTCAAAACAATCCACTTCTGCACCTGTGGCTGTGGCACAAGTGACCTCTCAGCCGTTAAAGACACCGGCAACCGGATCATCTGCACGAGACACAACAGAAACATTGGAGGCTGAAGAGGATTGGCTAGCTCTGCGTGGGTTTGGTTCTCAAAAGGTCAGAGGCACAGCAAGAGCTAAGCAAAGTGGAGGAACCTTGGAAGAGGACCTTGAGTCGATGGTGAAGGACTATCTGAATGACTCAACAGAGGTCTATGTTAATTCTGACCCATTGGCGTATTGGCATGGGAAAAAAGAATTGTGGCCACAGCTCACCAACCTGGCTTTAAACTACTTGTCTTGCCCACTCGCAAGCGTGTCTTCTGAACGGGTTTTCAGTGCTGCTGGTGGCATTGTAACTCCCAAACGGAGCCGCCTCTCGCCCAAAAATGTGGAGAGGCTAACAATGATCAAGATGAATCAGCACCTCATACCACCAGATTTCAGAGTACGAGAAAGCGTGCCGGATGAAGAGGAGGTGGCCAGCAACATAGATGAGGGAATTTCTACTCTGTCAGGTGACACTGAGCTCACCCTGCCTGAATTCGCAGAGTATGATGACGAAGCCTTATTCTTATTCCTGGACCGTGATACCGAGCCCTGAAAATGAGACAACGAATCAATAACTTTCTTTTTCGTCCCTATTCACTTTTATTCCTGTCTGTCTGTCTTTCTTTGTTGTGCACAGTTAATATATTACAAACTTTAATCAGATAATCACAAAATCAAGCCCATCAGCAGAACTGTCTTCACTGGTTTGCTAATTGATTTGAAGTTGCCGCAGTCTGCATTCCTCAGGTTCACAATTTCAGAAGAACATGCTCCTCTATCCTCCTCCTCCAGACTCCTATTTCCATCAAACCAGAGGGCTGGTTTACGCCCAATGAAGAAAGACTCAGCACTTGTGGGGGTGTTGTTGTACCTCTTTGCAGGTGAGTTGACGGCTCTGGGGCCATTGCTGGGAAGCTCTAATACCGGATAAAAGTGTTTTGGACCAAATCCCAGGCGGAAAATTATTTGTGTTTTTGATGACTTGCTTGCCTTTGAGGTGCTCTTAGGGGGGCTTCCTGGTGTTTGCGGGTGAGTTTCGTGGTCTGGGAGCACTGCTGGGACACTCTAATCTTGATTGCATTTGCTTTTCAGGAAATCCGTCGTGGCAACCCCGACTTATGGCCTAGCTACGCAGCGCGTTTGGACCGAAGGCCGAGAAATATTGCAAGTATGAGATTTTGCTTTTGGCCTGTTTGGGGGTATTATGCTTCTTGGCGGGTGGGTTGGCGGGTCTTGGGGCATTCCTGGGAAGGTCTAATACCGGGTAGAAGTGGTTGGGACAAAATCCAGGCCGATTTTTTTTTGGCTATTTCTGACATTTTGCTCAATGTAGCCTTTTCGGGGGCCTGTTTGGGGGGCTTCCTGGTGTTTGTGGGTGAGTTTCGTGCTCTGGAAGCACTGCTGGGACACTCTAATCTTGATTGCATTTGCTTTTCAGGAAATCCGTCGTGGCAACCCCGACTTATGGCCTAGCTACGCAGCGCGTTTGGACCGAAGGCCGAGAAATATTGCAAGTATGAGATTTTGCTTTTGGCCTGTTTGGGGGTGTTATGCTTCTTGGCGGGTGGGTTGGCGGGTCTTGGGGCATTCCTGGGAAGGTCTAATACCGGGTAGAAGTGGTTGGGAGAAAATCCAGGCCGATTTTTTTTTGGCTATTTCTGACATTTTGCTCAATGTGGCCTTTTCGGGGGCCTGTTTGGGGGGCTTCCTGGTGTTTGTGGGTGAGTTTCGGGGTCTGGGAGCACTGCTGGGACACTCTAATCTTGATTGCATTTGCTTTTCAGGAAATCCGTCGTGGCAACCCCGACTTATGGCCTAGCTACGCAGCGCGTTTGGACCGAAGGCCGAGAAATATTGCAAGTATGAGATTTTGCTTTTGGCCTGTTTGGGGGTGTTATGCTTCTTGGCGGGTGGGTTGGCGGGTTTTGGGGCATTCCTGGGATGGTCTAATACCGGGTAGAAGTGGTTGGGACAAAATCCAGGCCGAATTTTTTTTTGGCTATTTCTGACATTTTGCTCAATGTAGCGTTTTCGGGGGCCTGTTTGGGGGGCTTCCTGGTGTTTGTGGGTGTGTTTCGGGGTCTGGGAGCACTGCTGGGACACTCTAATCTTGATTGCATTTGCTTTTCAGGAAATCCGTCTTGGCAACCCCGACTTATGGCCTAGCTACGCAGCGCGTTTGGACCGAAGGCCGAGAAATATTGCAAGTATGAGATTTTGCTTTTGGCCTGTTTGGGGGTGTTATGCTTCTTGGCGGGTGGGTTGGCGGGTCTTGGGGCATTCCTGGGAAGGTCTAATACCGGGTAGAAGTGGTTGGGACAAAATCCAGGCCGATTTTTTTTGTGGCTATTTCTGACATTTTGCTCAATGTAGCCTTTTCGGGGGCCTGTTTGGGGGGCTTCCTGGTGTTTGTGGGTGAGTTTCGTGCTCTGGAAGCACTGCTGGGACACTCTAATCTTGATTGCATTTGCTTTTCAGGAAATCCGTCGTGGCAACCCCGACTTATGGCCTAGCTACGCAGCGCGTTTGGACCGAAGGCCGAGAAATATTGCAAGTATGAGATTTTGCTTTTGGCCTGTTTGGGGGTGTTATGCTTCTTGGCGGGTGGGTTGGCGGGTCTTGGGGCATTCCTGGGATGGTCTAATACCGGGTAGAAGTGGTTGGGACAAAATCCAGGCCGAATTTTTTTTTGGCTATTTCTGACATTTTGCTCAATGTAGCGTTTTCGGGGGCCTGTTTGGGGGGCTTCCTGGTGTTTGTGGGTGTGTTTCGGGGTCTGGGCTCACTGCTGGCTATATATACTTTACTTTGCAAGAGGTTTGAAGCAAATCCATGGTGGCAGAGGGGAGTTAGGGCCTAGCTGCAGAGCGCGCGCGCAGTGATTTGGGAAATTTGTGAAAAATTGTCTAAGTCCCCATTTTTGTACTTTTGCTCTTTGGCTGTTTGGGGGTCTTCTACTAGTTTTCGCCTGGGTTGACGGCTCTGGGGCCATTGCTGGGAAGCTCTAATACCGGATAAAAGTGTTTTGGACCAAATCCCAGGCGGAAAATGTTTAGTGTTTTTGATGACTTGCTTGCCTTTGAGGTGCTCTTAGGGGGGGTTCCGTCTGTTTGTGGGTGAGTTTCGTGCTCTGGAAGCACTGCTGAGACACTCTAATCTTGATTGCATTTGATTTTCAGGAAATCCGTCGTGGCAACCCCGACTTATGGCCTAGCTACGCAGCGCGTTTGGACCGAAGGCCGAGAAATATTGCAAGTATGAGATTTTGCTTTTGGCCTGTTTGGGGGTGTTATGCTTCTTTGCGGGTGGGTTGGCGGGTCCTGGGGCATTCCTGGGAAGGTCTAATACCGGGTACAAGTGGTTGGGACAAAATCCAGGCTGATTTTTTTTTGGCTATTTCTGACATTTTGCTCAATGTGGCCTTTTCGGGGGCCTGTTTGGGGGGCTTCCTGGTGTTTGTGGGTGAGTTTCGGGGTCTGGGAGCACTGCTTGGACACTCTAATCTTGATTGCATTTGCTTTTCAGGAAATCCGTCGTGGCAACCCCGACTTATGGCCTAGCTACGCAGCGCGTTTGGACCGAAGGCCGAGAAATATTGCAAGTATGAGATTTTGCTTTTGGCCTGTTTGGGGGTGTTATGCTTCTTGGCGGGTGGGTTGGCGGGTCTTGGGGCATTCCTGGGAAGGTCTAATACCGGGTAGAAGTGGTTGGGACAAAATCCAGGCGGAAAAGCCTTTTGGCACTTTTTGTAACTTAGGGTTCGTTAGGGTTAGCCCTAGCAGCAGGATTGCATGTGTTTCGGGGTGTTCTAGATTTTTGCAACTGAGTTCTGGGGTCTTAGAGCACTCGTGAGAATGTGTAATTTTGGTTGCAAGTCATTTGAAGAAAATCCATGGTGGGAAAGGGGGGATTTGGCATAGTTAAAGAAAGCCTTTGCCACTATTCTTAACTTAGGGTTCGTTAGGGTTAGCAGTATTTCTATTGCATGTGTTTGAGTGGGGGGGATTTCGAGTCTTGGAGCGATGCTGGCTATGGCTACTTTTGCTTGGTTGCTTGCAAGTGGTTTGAATGCAATCCACGGTGGGTAAGGAGTAATTAGGAAGGGGGTACTTCGGCCTACTGTTACTTTCAAAGTAAGTTTTGTCACCAGTTTTCTGCTAGGCCTCGTTTTTTGAGATTTGATTGGGGGTCTTCTACATTTTTGCGACTGGCTTTAGTAAGGGTCTGGGTGGGAGCACTGCTAGGAAGATCTAATTTTGTTCTAAAAAACACTTTACAGTACACCTAGCTTGAGGGTAAAGATCCGCTACATTAATTTGCCCATACTTATTTATCCTTCAAAAGGTGACTCAGACAGAGTACGCACTTTCAAAAATATTGTACTGTCTACTAGGAAAATCAAATTGTGACTTTTTGCACTCCACAGCCTACATACCTTATATTTATTTATCAGTGGTGTTGTAATATTATATCACTTCCTGTTTTTCGTTGAATAATTACAGGCCGGGTTTCAGTCTCTGTAATGGGGAAAAAAGGATGGAGTCAGGCTTCACAGTAGCGAGCCACAATTCAGCATCAGGCAGGCAGTGGACAGGGTGTCTTCTGGTGACCAACATCGATGGACGAAGCGTCGGCTGCAATGGAGGAGTGCCGCTAATAAGAGGATTTTTTTTCTGCAGGCAACTTACTTACCACTTCCAACAGGACCACTACAACCACATAGATACAGTATCCCTTGCCTTTTTCTCTGACTGTGACTGCATTTCTTGGATCTCTCTCTGCTTCTAAATTGATCCCTTAACACATCACTTAGTCCACTCCACTATCACATCTGCACCACACATAGTCATTTGTAAGTGCTCCTACGTAATTCGTAAGTCGCAGCACGCCCCAGGCCGTAGAGGACTGGGATGGCCCCAATGATGAAGCATGTCACCAAGGGGCAACACTGGTGAGTGAGGGGACACCTAGAAAAAAAGCATTTTCTCCTTTTCTATCTATTATACCTTCCAGACCAACCCCACTGAGTGTTGTTGTGAATGGATTTATAGTGACCAGCAAGGCTCTCGGGTATCTGGCTACAGAGACCTTATGTTGAATATCGTTATCAATAATTCCACACAGGCCCTGTACTGTCGCATTCTTTCTTCCACAGTTGTCGAATGTACTACTTACTTTTCACTGACATGCATGCAGTAGTGCATGCACTTTCAAAGATTGATGGATAGGTTTGTACCCAAAGATTTGTTTATGTTCAATTGTTTGTCTATGCTGTGCTTTTTTTTACAGGGTGTCTTCTGGTGACCAACATCGATGGACGAAGCGTCGGCTGCAATGGAGGAGTGCCGCTAATAGGAGGATTTTTTTTCTGCAGGCAACTGACTTACCACTTCCAACAGGACCACTACAACCACATAGATACAGTATCCCTTGCCTTTTTCTCTGACTGTGACTGCATTTCTTGGATCTCTCTCTGCTTCTAAATTGATCCCTTAACACATCACTTAGTCCACTCCACTATCACATCTGCACCACACATAGTCATTTGTAAGTGCTCCTACGTAATTCGCAAGTCGCAGCACGCCCCAGGCCGTAGAGGACTGGGATGGCCCCAATGATGAAGCATGCCACCAAGGGGCAACCCTGGTGAGTGAGGGGACACCTAGAAAAAAAGCAATTTCTCCTTTTCTATCTACTATACCTTCCAGACCAACCCCACTGAGTGTTGTTGTGAATGGATTTATAGTGACCAGCAAGGCTCTCGGGTATCTGGCTACAGAGACCTTATGTTGAATATCGTTATCAATAATTCCACACAGGCCCTGTACTGTCGCATTCTTTCTTCCACAGTTGTCGAATGTACTACTTACTTTTCACTGACATGCATGCAGTAGTGCATGCACTTTCAAAGATTGATGGATAGGTTTGTACCCAAAGATTTGTTTATGTTCAATTGTTTGTCTATGCTGTGCTTTTTTTTACAGGGTGTCTTCTGGTGACCAACATCGATGGACGAAGCGTCGGCTGCAATGGAGGAGTGCCGCTAATAGGAGGATTTTTTTTCTGCAGGCAACTGACTTACCACTTCCAACAGGACCACTACAACCACATAGATACAGTATCCCTTGCCTTTTTCTCTGACTGTGACTGCATTTCTTGGATCTCTCTCTGCTTCTAAATTGATCCCTTAACACATCACTTAGTCCACTCCACTATCACATCTGCACCACACATAGTCATTTGTAAGTGCTCCTACGTAATTCGCAAGTCGCAGCATGCCCCAGGCCGTAGAGGACTGGGATGGCCCCAATGATGAAGCATGTCACCAAGGGGCAACCCTGGTGAGTGAGGGGACACCTAGAAAAAAAGCAATTTCTCCTTTTCTATCTACTATACCTTCCAGACCAACCCCACTGAGTGTTGTTGTGAATGGATTTATAGTGACCAGCAAGGCTCTCGGGTATCTGGCTACAGAGACCTTATGTTGAATATCGTTATCAATAATTCCACACAGGCCCTGTACTGTCGCATTCTTTCTTCCACAGTTGTCGAATGTACTACTTACTTTTCACTGACATGCATGCAGTAGTGCATGCACTTTCAAAGATTGATGGATAGGTTTGTACCCAAAGATTTGTTTATGTTCACAATTCTTTGTCTATGCTGTGCTATTTTTTCTTGTCTCCCAAAACCTTTCCCAAAAACCCCCGTACCCATCCATTTTTCAAACCCTAACCCTCTTCCCCCGGGCTGTTTGGTTTTGATTGATGTGTGACTAAATTACAGCAATAAATCCACACACTTGCTGGGGAGGATAAGGTGATAGCAACAGGCTGGTGAAGAAATCCGAGGATATATTCTTACTCTGCTTGACAAAGAACCATTGCTAATGTGAAAGAACTTCAACCGAATTAGTAGTTATACATTACCATTTGTTAGGCTACAATGTGGCACTGTTCTACTGTACTTCTGTCACCTGCTATATTCTCAGTTGTACCGTTGAATTGCTCAGGAGGACAAACCAGATTTCATTTTCTTTTTTTTCATAGGCATGCAACTGTCACTGTGTCACACCACTAGTACCACCGCTATGAGGAAATTTTATCCGACCAAGATTGCCAACCTTATTCGCTGTTTCCCGTGGAGCCAGCCCTGGGTCTAGCCCTACTTTCAAACACAAATTACAGGTAAGATAAGCGTTTGGTGGTTTGGGGGTATAATGGAGTATTAGTACGAGAGACGAGAGACTGAAGGTAGTACTACTAAAGTCCTAGGACTCTTGGATTCACTTCACTTAGTCTGTGAGAGGCACTTAGTGTTGAAAACATTTGGGCATTTACACTTAAAGGAAGAAAATGGAACTAAACTTTCAGGAAAACAAAGTCACTGTTAAACCCCCACCCGCCAGGCAAGCAGTAAGAAACGGGTATGCTCAGATAAAGTTTGAAAAAGTATATTTATATCCCTAACAAAATAATCTCCCGCAAGACCCTCCCTAACCCCAACGATTGGCCTTCAAAAGTCCCCAAAAACCCAACTCCCAATTCCCACCCCCCAAAAGTCTCTATAAAAGGGGCAAGGGACACTATGGGTGGATGCTGTCAACTTTTTGGGCCAGGGCATCATGCTCCTGGCGGAGCAAGGCGTGCTCTACGCGGAGCCCCTCCAACTGGTTGGAAAAGGGGTGGAGCTCCTGCTGGAGGCGGGACACCATCAGGGTACTGCGGCGCAGGCGTGCCTTCAATGCCTTGTAGGTGCAACGGCTGTGAGAGGAAGCTGTAGCTGTTGTCCTTGCTACTCGGCGGTGGCGTTTGGCTTTGGCAGCCCGGCTCAGTCTGGGTGGACCACTGTGCTGGGTGGCACTGGCAGCCCGTGGGGGAACGGAGGCCGATGCAGACGACGTAGTTGTTGTGGTCGACTGCACACTTTCTTCGTCCTCCAGGGCCACCAGCCGCCGATATTCGGCCACAGTGGCATCGATCCGCCGTTGCCGGGCCGCTCTAGCCAGCTCCTTCCTCCTTGTTCGTTTGGAAGGAGAACCTATATGAAGAAAGAAAGACATAGTCTGTAACCAATGCTCTTTAAGATTAACTCAATCATTCAGCAGAAATTTGTGTTGCACTACAACTAGCAACTTGCAAACGCATTACATAACTATTGAGGCCAGTATCTATCTAACCTCACACTTCTTCATCCTTGCTCTAACATTAGTGGGAGTTTAAGGAACAAATTCTACGAGCACTATGGACTTCCATTGGAGTCGACTATGAAAGTACACCAGTCTTATTCTTCTTCTTGTCTCTTGTTTTGGAAAATTGGTACGTTATCTTCTGCAAGCCGGCATAATGGCAGCGCAGTAAACTTGCACCCGAGAAAAAGAGACGCACGCCATGAGGAGTGACCTAGACTTGCGTTGCGTTACTGTACCTGTCCAGTACATGCAGGTGGTGAAGCTCTTACTTTTCTATTACGGGTGGCACTGAGAATACTCTGTTACAACTCAAGGGCTACTGCTTAATTAATTTAATTTTCACCCTACAGTGGAAATGAGTACTAGAAATGGAAAATTGAAGAAGATAAATAATCTGATTATCTATCACTTCACATGGGATGTTTTTGCTTATATATGGGATGACTTTAGGTGCTTTGCTTTTTATTGAGTGACCAGTGATACATCCACACATGAATGACTGAGTACTACTAAACTTATTAAGAGAGGTAGGGAGTGGCCACCGTAATAACCGGATCTATGCAGTGCTTGCAATACAAACTACTGCTACTATTGATGGTAGTATTTGGACAAAATTAAAAGTTCTTTTCCTTGCCTTTCCTACACTGGAACGGACGTGCGGGTGCAGTGTTACATGCTCTTCAAAGTTACACTTAGTTCATCCACTGACCGTCTACTCTCTCTAGATCATGGGTACTCACAAACATTCTCTCAGGGGCTACATTTACAGTGTAGTTTGGGGCCGAGGGCCGCACTGGTGGGGGCGGAGTCAGAGGGGGCGGGGCTAAAGCAAAACGATAACTTGTGACCATGAGGGTGCACACAGGTCCCTGCAGCAGATGCCCTCATCCACTGAGCCACCAGACCCAGCATTTACATACATCTCTCTCCCTCCTGCTCTCCCTCCTGCCCTCCCTCTCCATCTCTCTGTCCCTCCTGCCCTCCCTCTCCCTCCCCCTCTGTCATGTCACTGTGTGTGTGTCTATCTGTGTCAGCCTTCAGCCCGGGTTGAGACCGCTTCCTCAACGCGCACACACAGACAACAACACCAAAGTACTTAACAGGTCTTTAAAAGACCATTAACATATTATTGAGGCTTTGTTTGTTGTAGCGCCCCTGCTTCTCCACCCTGACAATCACTGCTTGCCCGGCCCCACAGAGCAGAGGCTTTGTTCTATTTCACCTCTTTGTGGCCTTGCATCTCCACTCTGCTCTGTGGGGGCCGGGGGAGCAGTGATTGTCAGAGTGGAGATGCAGGGGCGCTAACAGGTGAAATACAAAAAAGCCTCTGCTCTGTGGGGGCCGGGGGAGCAGTGATTGTCTGCAAGGTCTGCGCACCGCCAAGGAAGGCTTGCCGGGCCACCACCGGCCCGCGGGCCGTACTATGAGTACCCCTGCTCTAGATACACATATGCTATCTAAGAGTCAGATAGTAGCATGATCCAGGTATATGGACACATACAGTTTCTATGTCACCCACCCAGGCTGTTGTCCTTCCACCCATCATTGCTTCATCATTCACCCAGCCATGCATCTCATATTCTTGCCTTCCCAGCTAGTCTTCAATCTCAATAAGTAAGGAATATATAAGAGCTTACCTCTGGCCGCCACCACCACCGTCTCAACTCTCACAGCCGCCGCCTCCTCCCCTGAAGAATCGCCCTCCGCCTCCGTGTCGAGCACCACCACCTCCACACTGGCCCCGCCACCAGATGTTCCACCTACAAAGTACATTTAAGAATGTTAGAATAAAGCACTCACTAGTCTTTGGTCTAGGAATGAAGACATGTGAAAACAATGTAATTTGTGACTGTCTACGTTAAAGTTAAAAAAAATGTCCCTTTTTCCAGGGAAGGTTGTCTTGCTGCACTTTTTGGCACAACTGATGAAGGCTGTTTTTTTAACACGCACCATTTTTCTCCACACAGACAGAAGATGGACTTCTAACAACAAGATCAAGTTGAAACGAGGTGAGAGCTCGGCTCGACCACAAGAAATGTCTTCAATTAATCGTCAGCACTAACCACTTTTCCATTATCAGTTAAACGTTTAGTTTTATTATGACTTCATTTTAATAAATGTGTTTACTTTTAATAAAGCTTTTAAACTTAAATACAATCTGTGTTTTTTGGTCCAGACTAGAGTGACTGAGCGAAAGGTTTTGCAATTTTTGCAAGCATGAGTCCAGATAGAACACTTCAAAAGACATTATGGACAATCCCAGAGGACTGCACTAAGTTGATAGAGCTATTGCTGACTAGAATCATGGGAGTTTCGCCAACCGTGCAATCTTAGTTAGCTACACAGACAGACTAATAAGAATAATCTAGTAATACCACAGGGAGTCATAGTAGAGGCAGGATAAGAATTTAGATACAGTCTACAAGAAGAGCAAAGACAATTTTGAAAAAAGTCAAATGAGGAACGCTAGGAAAAATAGGTACTAGTCTAAAATGAAAACTTACTGGGGCCAGCAGAGGAGCCCTCGCCTGCCCGATCCTGGCCCTGTTGAACAGCATCCGCCGCCTGCTGCTCCTGTGTCCTCCTCTCGCCCCTGGGGGGAGCTGACGTACAACATGAAAGAAAGAACAGAAAACATGGATGATTGTTGCTTGTCAATGTCAACCAAATCAAACATTTCAAAAGAACAATAACAAAATATTTCCGCGAAATTATATTGATTAGGGTTAGTTTTCATTTATTTGCGGACCTGTGACTTCAAAAGTCACGTAACTCACTAAACAAAGTACTGAAACGTTCACCTGGGACTGGCAGGCAGCAGTCCGCAGGCAAGACGCAAAGTGACAGACAAACTCCATTGTGATTTCAGTCAGATCAGTGACAACACTAACAGTTGCCTGCTACATTACCAGTCATTTAAATAGTCAAACTATCAATCCACCGCCACTATTTTTCTTATTGTCAGGGGTACAAAGGAAGGGGCAGATTTAAGCCCCTTGCGGCTCTTTTGCGCCGTTCTTGCGTGACTTTTGTGACGCAGCAGCTAAACAAAAAAGGGCGCCATGGTGCGGCGTATAATATTATAACAACGTGACGCATTTGGGAGATGCATCCCGTTATAAAGCCCTGCGCCATCAGGGGGCGTTCCGGCGCAAGGGAGGGCATTCCTGCGCTGGAACACATCCTAATAGTGGCTGAGGGAAATCTACAAAATTTCAATCAGTCACCTTTAGGACAATGATGCGTCACACAAACCCTGCACCTGCTTGAAGCAGACGTACGGCTTGACCCAGCATTGGGGAGATAGGGTACCCCAGAGCATTGCTGGAGCTGCGCCATCGTTGTGACGCAACTCCAGCAGTAAAGCTTCGGTGACGTTTTGGGCCCATGGTGCGCCGCATTGCAAATACGGCGCACCATGTTTGGTGGTGGTAGCGGGCCGCACAATTAATGGCGCATCCCTGCTACTTTGCAGGGATGCGACGGTAATTGCAATTCTGCCCCTTAGGGGCATACTTACTTACGCGTTCTGGCACATCTCCAGAGATGCGCCAGATCAAATGCGTCACGCAAAACTACCCTTGCGACACGGCAGATGCGCCTCATTTACAATGCGGCGTGCCCTGGCGCAAGGGTAGGCACTTGCGTGACGCATCTCGTCACGTAAGAGCGGCGCATCGCTGGAGTCACGTCGCCAACGCAATGCAACTCCAGTAATGCTCAGGGCCACCCAATACTTAACATGCTGTGTCAGTCCTTTAGCCTGCTTCGAGCAGACATAAGGAATTGAATTGACGTAGCAGCGTCGCAGAAGTGCCTGCGTTAAATCTTGTAGATTTCACGCAGGCAATTTTGCGAGGCGCACAGCCGCCGGACCGCCCACCCTGCATACTAGGAACGCACCCATTGTGGTGCAGGCCCATGGCTTTATAACGTGACGCATCTCCCTAGATGCGTCATGCTGTAAATGACTCGCAGGGATGCGGCACGTTTACGCCGCTGTTGCGTCACGCAAGGCAACGTAAACGTGGCGCAAGGGGCTTGTAAATGTAATCTGCCCCCTAGTGTCTAGCATTACGCAGTTCTGTAAAGTACACTCATACATAATAGTTACTCAGGCCAATGAGACCACGAAATAGAAAACAAATAAGCATAGTAGCAACGCCACTGAGAAGGAGAGCAGTGCACCTGAAATGCACAGAAGATTTTGAAATATAATTTAACTACAATGTAATCGTCATCAGCGGCATTATTGGCTTGCTCCATGTAAAAAACAAATATTTGCAATACAACAACACAGAGCAGGAGAAAACATCATAGTAGTGAGTGATTAAATGGCTACTACTACTCACCAAGCCCGGGGATCTCCAAGCCGAGCTGGTCCAGCAGGTCGCGCTCGCGGTCCAGGAGGTACGTCCAGCGATGGGTGACCTGGCTGTAGGTGCGCTGGACCCCGTAGAGGTGGGATATGGCCCAGCACACCTTCTCCCACCGCTTCCGGCGCTCCCGCATGTTGTAGCCGCCGGCCGCGATCCTGCCGCCTCCCGCGATGGTCCTGGGCAGGCGGCGCTGGACGAAGTAGACCAGCGCGCCCACTTCCTCCGGGCTGAATATCTCCCGTCGCGTCACCTGCTCCCCCCTCAATCTCCCGCATGCTGTCCTGGCACTGGGTCCAGCACTACTCCCCGCCGCCGCTGCGGCCCTCAAGTGCCTGGGCAGCTTCACGGCGCCTGGCTTGACCATGGTCTGGGCAGGTAAGGTAGGAAGAAGTAGAAAATTAAGAAAGAATAGGATAGGGAAGAAGAAAAGAAAAGAGTTTAAAAAAGTAGTTTAAAAGTAAAGAAAATAGCAGAAAAGACAAAAATATACAGCTAGGAAAAGAGAGGGATAGATAAGAAGCAAAATCGTAAAAAAAAAAACTGAAAACAAGCAAAGGATGGCAAAGATACCAAGAGGATTAAACACCATGCCCAGACACAGGAAATGAATGAAAAACAAGATGGCCGGCGCCCGTTCACGAGCGCGAAAGTAAGTTCGCGCGAGATTTTCCTCGCGATCTCGTGCGAACCTCTAGATTTCCCGCGCGATCTCGTGCGAACCTCTACTCGCAATGCGCTTACTGCGCGAGATTATACATAGCGGGCGGAAACGGAAATACGTCACGCAAACAAAATGGCCGCGCCCGTACTCGACCTTGGGGTAAATTCGCGTGTTGCGCTGCAAGCGGCTCGCGAATACTGCAAAAAAACTCGCGAAACAACAAGCCGCAAAAAAATTAAATGCTCATTCGCACGAATTGGCGGCTTCCGCGGTCGGTTTCGCACGACGCCGCGCCCCGCGAATAGCGCGAAAAAAACAAAAAACGATTTCAGCAAAAGCAAAAGCAATGAGCAGGTGCAAAAGGTCAACCTCATGATTTGTAACGATTCTTTGTAGTGCTTCCTGAGGGGGCCCTCCAGAATTCGGTTGCCTGCTTGCAACTATTGTGTGACCCTGCTCTGACCTTAACTGTATGCCACAAAGGTCCTGATTTACAGCTAAAGGAGCAGACAAGCAGGTGCCAGGCTGGAACTTGAAATTCTTTCAGTGACACATTAATTAACCCCTAATTCATTATTGTCAGTTGGGGCAGGGCAGGTGTTGTTAATAAACTAACCCCAAATTAATTCATGTCAGTTCAAGCAGGGCAGGTGGGCTTGCTTTTCCCCCCCATATTCTACAGTGATGATGAACCAGAGGGTGGCATTGATGTAACAGAGGGTGGCATGGGTCAAAGAGAGGGTGCCAGTGGTGAAACAGAGGGTGCTGGGAGGCTGTGATGATGAACCAGACGTAGAAACAACATAGTCGCGACCGTTGCGAGCCGACAAGTAAGTTCGCAATTGCGAACTAGTACCAAATCCTCGCGAACTGGCAGAAACAATTGCGAACACACAAAAAAATAAAATTTGCGGGAATTCGCGGATTTTGCGGATTGCGAGTTCGCAAATCCGCAAAATTCGCGAACGCGAGATCCGCAAAATTCGCCCATGCTTATAGCCAATGAACCAGCAGCAATTCCGTCAATTCCCCTGTATAATAGACTCATTCATATTTTCTTTCGGCATCACTTCAATCGCTTTTGTCACCTGTGGTATTATGACCAGATGCATGCAGCCCCATAACATACATCAACTTCGCTAAGCCTTTTAGCGATACAATTACCCCACTGTATTACAGACTGACTCGCTTTGTCTCTGACCCATCCGACATGGATTGTTACCCTCACCCATGACTGAATTTTCACTCAATGTTTTACTTTCAGGATTTAGCGCCGCTAATTGGACATTCTGGTAATTGCTATGCTACATAACATAGTATTTTCTACTTTACGTTTGAGACTTTCTTTTTTTCGGATTTCTGTGAGGTAGGTTTGCTTATGACTAGCATAATTACGCAACATGTTAATTTGAAGGCCCTAACATGTCAGTGTGTTGAATTACTATGTATATACCGGTTTTTTAGGTGTCTCTCTCCACTCTATGCCCAGACACTCAACTCCACTGCAAGATACTCCACTCTTTACCTCTCAACTTTATGCCAGTCCATGTCACTCTCCTCTACACCACTTTTAATCATGCTGAACAGCAGTCACCCTGGTGAACAACATGGCTAAAACACACTGGCAAAGTCAATGGCTCTTGCATAGGTGTGACCAACTGGCTTTGCCAACAACTGTTTAAAAAAAAATGCGTTGCTATCGGGGAGAGCAGGTGGAGCATGACAGTGTGGACGTGTGTGTGGGGGAACACGGGCAAAGAGTCCTGGTGTCAAAGGTGAGGTCTACACACACATACACATATCAGGAGAGCATGGACACAGAAGCAGACATTTTCAGTTAAGTGCCTCACCCTTCAAAGGGCCAACCAATAGTATTGTCTTGCAGAGCCAAAACACAGTAATAGTCTCAAATAATAAACATAGGGGGGTGGGTCTCCATTACAGCGCATGACCTCTGAGGTTCCGTGAATTCTGAATCTGGGTCATAAAGGTCGTGGTTCTGTTACGATTTTGGTAACAGCGAACCGTAAACAGTGAGTTCAGCAAGTATGAGTGTTTTCATCATGTTGCACCAATGGGTTCACTGTGTATTTGAAGATTTCGTTCTGAACCATGGGTTCCATTTTGTGCATGGCAGCCATTTTGTAGTTGCCCTCACATAGGCTGATGACTTTAGCTGACTGCTGGATGACCTGAGTGATCTGACCCTGTTGCCTGAAGCTGACCTTGTTAGACCAGTTTCTTGCCCAGTAGCTGATCAAGATTAAGGATCGGAGCACAGGAGATTGTAAAGTTTGGTATGCACATACACACCCCTTATCCTACCTCTCATCTGTTTCTGTTCCTTCTTTTTATGACCTGTTGACGATATGGGTTTGTCCAGCGTGTGTAAGAAGGACTGTTGTTTTTTTTGCATGCTTGCAAAAGCTAGGACTGCCCCTTACTTTTGTGCTGAGTCATGTAACCCTAAAACATATAAAAGGCCTCTGTCCTCTGTATTCCTCAGACTACCTCATTCAGTTGCATACGGCTTCTGTGTGACGTGGCCTCACTTATTAAATTTAATAAAGATGTCTTTTCATATTTCAGCTTCTGTGCCAAGTTCTTTATTGATATTAGGAAGACCCCTGAGAATGAAGATTTTCCATTTCCTCACCACTTCCCACCTCCCAAGTTAACTCCGAGGGCACACCAGTGGAAAAGCCTTCAGGAAAGCAATAGAACAACCTCAGCTCACATTGAGTGTTTAGCTATGCAACAGTTGATGTTGTTGCACCAAGGATATTGTGCTGGATAACTAACCACTGATAAGATCCCAAAGGCGAGACCTATTGCTATTGGCTATGCCAATGCTTGTTGTGGGTATTGTACTGC